>NC_082674.1:84119481-84753052 GCF_025265405.1 Mesoplodon densirostris | reverse complement strand
ATGGAATACTGACCAAAAAAATTGGATCAATAGAGGCAATTTCTGTGGAAGGAGGCTTTTCATGGTCCCTTACATCCTGTCACATAAGAGCCTTGTACTTATCCTTGCCCAAGCAAGATACAGTGTCCTATGCACTGAGATTTCTGTGTCATGACCTGGTCTCCTGGGAGATTTGCTTGATAAAATAGGAAGTTGTCCCACCTTAAGGCAGGGATAAGCTTCTCTTTCTACTTATACCTGTTTTATAATGGAGACATTTGTTAGATTTGGAATAGGAAGAATGGCATTAGCTATGGGATACTGGGCATTTGCTTACCCTCTCTGAATCTCAGTTTTCTCATCAGTTGAACAGTACCTACCTAAGTATTGATGTTATAAGGAGTAAATGACATAAGATTCTATAAATGCCAAGGTCAGGACCTATCTCTTTGTATGACTTCAAACAATATTTGTTTTCCTCTCCTCCCTTCACATCTTTGCAGAGCTGATCAAATGGGATCAGGTTTGCTGGCTGCAGCACTTGTCACTCTATAGTACAACACAGATAATGGATTATGATTACTGGCATCAGTCCATCCTCCAGGAGGTGGGAAGTACCAGAAGGTTTTCAGTGCACAGAGGTACCCAGCTGTGTTAGAGGCAGCTCTGGGGATGGACCCAGGTCTTTGCCTCTAGTCTAGAGCTTTGCCCACTGCTACTTTCTGCTCACTTGTCCACTCACTGCCCTGAGGAAGTCAACATATAAGTGGGGCCATACATGTCTCCTTATGTTCTGGAGGCTTAAGTAATGCAATAGGGCATATACCCTCGATTTGAGCCCTATAGGGATGCAAACATTTAGATAAAATATTGCAGTGCAATCCACTTAGCATACCAGTGGAGTACCTAGCCTTGGCCCTTCTATAATCTTGTGCTGACCTTCCCCCTCTCTTATTTTTCACCTCTTGAAACAGAGAGCAAAGTTTCATTGGCAAAGGACTCTCAGGTATTTCTGAAAGGCATTTGCTGAACACACAGTGTTGTTTATTTCCTTTGGTGAGTTGATTTCCCTCCCTTGAGAGATTTCTTTTTGAAATGCTGCTGACTTTCTCTTTGCCTTCTCAAGAGAGCCATAAAATGTGATTGGCTATTAGCTGAAATGCAACCTCTTGGCTCCACTGATCCAAGGGGATTTGGGATCCCCAGGGTGACCAGAGATAATTATACAAAATATATATTCAGGAATGTCCCTGAGTGCTCACTCAGGATCTGCATTGTTAAGACAGTGCATTGTCAAGACCCAGGCCACAGTTACGAGCCCATCAGAAATTCAAAGACTAAGTCCATCCAGCATGTTACATGCAAGACTGTTAAGTGATTCACTTCTTGAGGTGAAGTCATTGGAGCTCATAAAAAGGGCAGCTTATGAATCTGTGGAAATCAAGCCTATGTGGTTTTCCAAATCAGGCTTTGGGGATATGAAGGATGAGAGATGGGAATGAGAATCCTATAAGTGGTTTTAATCTGAAATATACACGTTAACTTTAAGCAGGAGGACTTGAGAGTAAAGGATCTAATCACAGGTGTATGTCATTAAGTTGTTTTAAGAAGTTATTTTCTAAAAAGTGTACACTGGAGTCTATAGGCACAAAGAATCAAAGGGCAAGTAATGAGATAGACTTGTCACGTGAGACCTATGCCCAAAAGGAGTAACCTCACAAATGCAACCCCAGAGATGGAACTTGCAAGTGTTCGAGTGGTTTTCAATGAGTATAGTTTGATAGGCTAGGGATGTACCCTCTTTATGGCATCACTTCAATGGGAAGATGTTTAATGAGTTACCACAGATGATGACAGATTGTGTAAACCTTCGCTTTAGCCCCACTGCAGCTGGGGCAGTGGGGAAGTGTGTCCTTGTGCCCTCCTAGAGCCAGAGGGATAACTAAGTCATGAAGCAAGAAGGATATTTCTCCAGCCACTGCATATGCTGAGCATTCAATAAGAAGAAAGGATAGAAGAGGGGGGAGGGGAGAGGAAGGGGAGGGGAAGAAAAGAAAAGGAAGAAGTAAGAAAAAAAGAGAAAGGGAGGAGAGGCAGAGGAGGAGGGAAAGGAAACGGGGCTGGCCAATAATAATCATTAAGTGATGAATTCTAGGCTACATGCCAGGTATTTGCACTTGTATTATCTCAATTTCCCTGACCATGGCACAATTAGTGTGAGTGGAATAATCTTATTCATGGCCACACAAGTGGAAGGGATTCTGCCTTTCTGCTTCAACAGCAGTTACAGCAAGGGGCATTGCAAATTCACTACCCAAGTTCTTATAGGATGAGTTGAATATCTTAATAAAGAGTTCCATTTGTTAGAAGGTGAGCATGGAGAGTTAACAACTGAATGAAAATAGCAAAGTATCTTCTTGGGGAGTTAAGGAGGCCTCATTCTAGATGGTACAATACTGCCAGGTCTCCTCTACTCCTAATGTAAAAGTGGTCCCAACTTCAACAGTTCATTCAATCCTAAGGTGGGCAGTCAAGGAATGAGGTTAACAATTACAAGGGTGTTAGTGATAGTTTTCAGCTCCAAGCCCTATCCAGAGTAGTTTCTCCAACTTCTCCTCTCCCACGATCGAGCCTGAGCAGCACAGAAGTGGTGGTTGTTTCTCTCTCCACTGTTGTGAAACCATCTGTTCCATCATCTCTGATCTTCAATCACCTTCTTCTCATCATCTCTGGGAATCCCTCAAAATACTCACAGAGGCAAAGGAGGATTCAGCCCTGCCCTCCTTGAAAGATATTGTTTGCTCTGGCTCCTTAAGAGATTAGCCTTATGGTTTTAGCTTTTCAAAATTCCTGGTCTATACCCCATTCCATCTAGAATTTTATTGTACCAGTTAAGATGCTTATGGCTGCAAGTCATAGAAGCACTCACTTTACAATGACTTGAAAAATGGTTGTTTATTATCTCACACAGCAATAGCTCTAGAGGTATATTCCCCAGGCTAGGCTCTGGGGCACAGTAGTGTCATCAGAGACCCCGTCTCCATCCATTCCTCAGCCCTGTTACCTCACTTAGTCCTTGTGCTTGCTCACTGCAGGATTCAGAATGGCTCTCCATGAGCCAAAAAAGAGGGACATTTTCTTCTATATATCACTTTTTTCTAGGAATAAAATATTACTAAGTTCCCCAGCAGACATCTGTCCTGCTGGTCAGCCACAACCTGGCTTCAAGGAAGCTGGCCAAAACAGCCTATGACTTTTTTGGCCTTTATCATGGTGACAGACTCTGCCATCATGGACAAAGAAGATGGGGAATGGCTGTTGAATAGATTGCCAACAGCATCTACCACACTGGTATCTCTCTTATTACAATTTTCATTCTCAGACTGGGTCTAGGGACACTGAGGAGGGCATCCAGTGTCATACTCAAAAGTGTCCATTCCTGATGACCGTCAACCAGTGCCTCAAGATCAAGCCCAGGTGTCTCAACTCTCTTACCTCGCAGTGATTTTTAGTTTCTTCCAGGGAATTCATGGAGAGACTGATGGTCACTTTTGCTTTTGGTCTTTGTACGAGAGTCATAGTCGAGGGACCCAGTCATCAGTTCTGATATGTTCCTTTATTTTGCCCCAGTGGGCCCACTGGGTACTTATACAAATAGATAAAACTCAGGCAACCCAGGCAGGATTCCCAATGGGAATGCAAGTTAGAGTCTTCTCAGGGAAGTTTATGAGACACTCAAAGTATAATGTGGAATTAAATGGTCTCCTGACTGATGAGACTCCAAACATGACTTTGTTGAATACCATGACTATCAAGAATACCAGTAACATTTCAGCCACTCTGTTTGTATGGTGTTATACAGGCATGTCTTATGTGATAAAAGTCAGTGTAATGGATATAAAAGTTACTTCACAACAAGAGTGAAATTATTTCACTTGGCTTTTTGTTTTCTTGTAAAATCTCATCTAATCCACTTGAAGCTTTCTCTCTTACCAGGCAAGTTAACTGTCAATTACTATAAGGATTCTTGTACCATACCAACCTCTCTTGATTATGTGATGGCACTGGAGGCCTTATATTGGTCCAGACTCTCAGGAATGGTGCTCTGATCTTCAGGTCACATGATCTCCACTTCCCTGATCATTGTCCATGTCCACATGGTTCCTCAAAGGCAGTGAGATCTGCTGTTTCATGCCATGCTTGGTCACTGGAGTCTTTTCTGAGGATGGTGCTCATGACTCAGTCTCTTTAGGAGCCCCCTCATAGTGACTCCCCTGTAGGATCCTTCCACTTCCTCAGGTCCCTGCTGGTTGCAACAGTGTCACCCTTCCAATCTCAGAAGACATTCTCTAAAACCTCTCTCTGCCCTGGATGTTCCAGTGACCTTTTCAAATACTTCCTTTTGATTAATAATCTCTGAGATGCTTCTGCAGAACCTCCCTTCAGGAAGCCTTAGGAAACACTCCCCTGGGACTCTATTCTACTTCTAACAGTGAGCACAGGGGAAGGATATCAGAGTGGTTAGTTCTTTTCTCCCTAACTCATCCTGTTAGAAAGAGGATACATTTCCTTATTGAAATGGAACAAAATTAGATTCTAGATTGTCCTGCTGATTAAGTATCTGCTTATAACAAATCCAGTCATGACTTGCGGATAGGCACCTTGCCAGTGCATTTGGTCCATACCTCCCTTTCATTTGCCTGCCTCCATGCTATTGCACATAGTGGATTGTTCTCTTGAGAGACCCTTTCCTTCCATTCTGCCTGTCAAATCCCCACCCACCTACCTAGACCCAGTGCACAGTCCGCCTTCTTTATCAAGAACTCTTCTACCTCCCACCCATTTCCTGAATTGGGACACTCCTCTCTTTTTGTTGTGTCCTCAGAACACTTTGATACACCTGTGTTGTAGTATATATCCTTTTCCACCTTTGGTTGTCCTCATATGTGTGGGCATTGTACCTGTCCTGTTGGACTGTAAACCATTTGAGATCAGAGCCATGTCTTGTTCTCTTTGCTTCCATGGTGCCTAGAAAGAAACTAAATGGAATTAAATGAAAATGAGTTGTCTCCTGACCATGAAGAGTGTATAATGTGACACAAAACATATATGCATGGTACATGGTAGTATGTAAATTAATAATAGAGACAATGAAAAGGAGATATCCTGGAGCAGTCCAGACTGGGAAACATGGCTGCTAAGGTCAGTGAATGTTCTAACACCTTCTGGTGGCGAGAAGGAGAACCATAGTGAGCTGAAGCCATCAGGAAAAGTTGCTTAGATATCTTTAGAACCTGAACTGGATGTTGCATCATCATGAAAATTTGAATGACTAGAAAGAAAAGGAGAACATAGAGAAGTCATGGGCATGGGGAAGGAGAGAGAAATGACTTCAGCATTTGTGGGTTGGTTTGGACACATCAGGAATAACCCCTATTGGTGGCTTATGTTTTCATCAAACCTCACAGCTTATTATTTTATGTGATTCTGTCTAGTGATATTCATAGACTGAATTCCACTCTGTTGCCAATAGCATTGGAAAGAAGATTCACTGTGTACAAAGTCAAAACTGCTTCAGTGGTAATAGATACATCTGGTACCAAAAGTAATGAAAAAAGTGATGAAGAAGATACTGGTGATACTAATCAGACTTACTAAGCACTCTCTATGTGCCCAGCATGTGCAAAATGTTTTACGTACATTAACACTACTCCTCCCCAAACAATCAAGGTAGACATTTTAAACCATCCCTATACTAATAGAGGCTGAGTTGCTTGCCCCTTATCACTCACTGGGTGTATGGTGGAGCTGGGACTCAAATCTAGGTGTATTTTATTCCAAAGCCCAATCATTTTTCATCCACTAGAGCCCTAAAGGCTGAGGACAAAAAGCCAACACAACAACGAGAAGAACACACATTTTATCTCATGATATGTGCTTAAACTCACACCTCTGATAGGGTACAAATGTAATCTGTATTAACCAGGTCAAATTTCAGTACAATGTAAAGGCATCTCGTTTGCTTAGTGCTTCATCCCGTTTGAGAATACAGCTATGTAGGCTTATGCAATTATTTTCTTCCTTAATGAATTAATGACTTTCTCACGATTTGGTCTTAAAACTCAAACCATCTCCCTCACCAAGCCTGTTTATTTTGGAAACCTAAGAGCTCATTTTCAGGCTTTCACCCCCAGCTGTTGCCCAGGGTCCTCAGTGATAGTTTCCTGAGTGAGGGGTATTTACCTCAAGGTGAGACAAACTGTTGAAACCCCATGGCCTCTTTAGCACAGGGATTGGAAACCTCTTCACAATCACCACAAATTTATATTTGCTGTTGGAAAATTGCTTCGGGAAATGATGTGGATCAGAAAAGTAAATTTTCTGTCAAGATAAACTTTAGTAGTGAGCAAAGCAAAATTCAGAAAAGAGAAAAGATCCCTAGGTGTTCTATGTCATTTTTATTAACATTCTTTAATATTTACCACAGTCATACTCCGTGAGCCAAACTGTCAGTGGAAGCATGGAACTACAGAGAAGATTCAGGAATTTCTCTAGAGAGGATACCTTCAGTCTTATTTTACAAACAGAAGGTGTGGATAACAGATGTGCTTCAAAGAGCTCACAGTTTTTAAAAGAATTAAGGTGAAAAATAAAATCCCTAAAACCCCACCACACAGATACCAAGAATCTACTGCTTCTGGACCAGCCCAGACTTTTCAGTGTGTTTCCAGAAACTGCTGTTTTGCAGTCTGCACAGACGGTGGAGTGCTTGGACTAGCAAGGGAGGGTAGGAAGCTTGGCAGGACACCAGCTCAGAGCACGATTCTTCTTTTCTTTTTCCGAAGAGCTGAGCCTGGTAAAAAATCAAAACACAAACAGACCCTTTCCCTCTTCCCCATCTGCTTTCATCCCAGTTCTTTGGGGTTGGTAGCCCCGGGTAAACCAGTGGAACCCAGCAGGCTGCAGGCTGCTGAATCTGTTGCTGGATTTTGCTGCAGTTCAAGGCTGCTTGGCTGTGGTACCCAGGGATGCTGAGTATCACCCGCCGACAGATACGGGACCACAGCCAGAGCCTGTGCATGAACACTCAGAACAGCATCACATACACTTTTGAGTTTGATGGTGGTGATATGAAGCAATAAGTGATTATAATTGAACCAGAGTGGACTTCTGTTCCCCCTTCTTCCTGAAATTTCAATTTAAATTCTTAGGAGATCTAGCAGGTCTGGGGAGAGCTGTGCACAGAGAAGGAGGACTGGGGACGGGCTCTGTTAACAGAACTGGAAAGAATCATTATATTGGGAGAAAACTAAAGGTAATCACCTGTGGCAAGTCTTGAAGCACCTGGCTGAAGGGAGCTTGGTAACCTCTTTAAATATTCCAGCTGACTTTGCCTAATAGACATGGTGCTCTCTTTCTTCCCACTTACTGTACTTGCTAAACCCCAACTTTTCCCTCCATGGAGATAGTTTTTATATTACTAATATTTAATATTCTCTTTAAATTAACCTCTTACAGCTACTTCTTAGAATCCATTTCTAGAAACCAATTGTTCCTAATGCCTTTCAATGCTCCTCTAGTCTGTTTGTATAAATACAACATGTAACTATACATTGGTGACACAGGCTGGGAACTACTATTACTTGAGAACTTACTGTCAGCTAGCACTGTGGTTGACTCAGTATACGTGATCCCTGATAATCTTCCCAAGAACCTGCAAGGCAGCCATTGGTGTGTCCACTTTAGAGATGTGAAGGCCACAGTTCTTAAAGCTCAAATGATGACCTGCCCAAAGGCCATTAGACTCAAGTGGGTCAGACTCTGCTCCACGTTGAGGGGCAAAGCCAAGTGAAAGGACTGCTTCTCTTAAGAAGCAAACAGTCTAGTTGTTGCTTCCCTGCTACATATGCTCTCGAGAGAGAGGATTCATGAGGGACTTAATTCAGAGCAGTGACTAATAGCAGGAATTCCACTCCCTGTGTAGGGGAGTTTGAAGCATGTGGCCCTCTAAAGTCACACTGTGGGTGGCCACCCATATGTCACCACCCTCCTCCATCCACTGCTGTAAGTCTTCGCATGATACTACGTAGCTACTAAAGTTGTCACTTACATTCTCTCGTTTGATCCTTACCAGATCCTTGTGAGACAGGCTGAGCAGAGATTAGTCTCTGAATTTTATACACAAGGGTATTGAAGTCCGCAGAGGAGGTGATATATCTAAGTCAGTAAGTGACAGAGCCAGGACCAGGGCTCAGTCAATTAATTCCATCCCAACGTTTTTTGTTTTTGTTTTTGTTTTTTTTTTTTCTAACACATCATGAAACTTCCAAGTAAAAACAGCTCTGGGAGATGCTGAGTGTAGGAGGGACTGATAAGACCAAATTCCCCAAATGAAACTTTGGCTGTTCAAATAACCTCTGAATTCCAGGTTTCAATATCAAAGAACCCAGATTGACCTTCTCAAAATCTCAATTGGTGACCTGCCATGATACTTTAATTTTTTGTGATTTTGTCTCTTCCCCATGTTAATCACAATCTCAGCATTTCTCAAACTTCTTTTTTCATTATCTCCCTCCAAAAGATTTTTTGGAACTTTTTTCCCAATTGTCCCCTCACTTTGAAATTTTAATACCACAGATATATTGTGTATCTGTTTATATAGTGTCTACCATATGTATATGTGTACTTTATACATAAAACTAGTAAGATTTCTTTCATCCCCTTAAGAGCCAATTTTTACTCCTTGGGTTCAATATTACCCCTGTTGAGAATGCATACTGTAGCTCAAAACTATGAATTTGGTAATTTTTTTTTTAAAGAAGGAGGAGGAAAGAAGAAAGAAAGGAAGGAAGGAAGGGAAGAGAGAAAACAAACAACAAACAATAAAACAAGTTAGCAAAGACACAAAACACTAAACTGAAAGTGGTCCTCAATTTCCCAATAGTTACAGCTTTTCCTGGTAGTATAGAGGCATGTGTTGGGGTTTCATTGTGGCCAGAGTCTTTCCAATATGCCCGTCCAAACCTGGTGCGGAGCATTCTTTAGTCATTCTGTGAGCAAATTACAAGGAACAGGCTGGGGCTTGGAACAGACTTACCTTTCAGGAACTAATTCCCTTAGAGCAAAATAGAACATTTCCTCTGACCAAACATAATCTCTGTTTGTGGTGTTGGGTAGGTCTCTAAGGAGGAGTGGAAGCTTCCCTTGGGGCACGTCTAATGAATTCATAACTTTACCTATTGATAAGCAACAGCAGTGGAGAATATATTGAAAATCACCCCTGCTTTCCTCCACACCCTGCCTACCAGATCAGAGAACTAGAAAAACTGCCCCAAATTACTACTACAGATGAGAAAGTAAAAGCCAGGCAGGTGGCACTGACTTGCCCAAAGGCCAGCAGCCAAGTGACAAAGCTGGAACTTGGACTCTGCCTCATAACACATGAGCTCCTCTCCCAGAAGGGCGTCCACCTCAGACATGTTCTCCTTTTGTTACACTTGCTTGAGCAGCATCAAACTGCGGCTGTTAGTACACAGAGAAAAAAACATCTTTAAATAAACACCAGCAAGTCTGTTACAGCTGAAGATGTATACTTAGTGTCTCGGCGGCCAGTGTGATTTAATATTGCCGATATTAAATAAAAGTTTGGGAGCTGGGTAACAATCGCAAGCTGTGTAGTCTCTTTCCACCTTCAGGAATTGACTACAGAGAACAAAGAGCTCCTATGTGAAAGTGAGTTTTGCTGTGTTGCCAAAGACACACACAAACGATGCCTCCTTGAGCTGGCCACCATGCTTTGGTATGTGTGAAAGTAGAAGGCACGGCCACAGCTGCATGGGTACATAGATGTCTGACACACACACTCATATTCCAGTGATGGGCTACATTCACCAGGACTGTCCGATCTCAGTGGCAAAGCCAAGTCAATTAAGAACCAGAAAAAAGTCAAACGTGGGTATCAAGGCTAAGGCCTGAGCCACATGCAAAGCTATAAAGGAAGAAACGTGTCTCTCTACCCTCAGACTTCACACTCTGCCTCCTTAACTTCTCCTTCCATACCCAGTGCTTTCAGGATCTCAGATGTTTGGATAGTACCCTATCACAGAAGAAAACGGGGGCAGCATGGCTTTGCAGCCCAGTTGGACTCAGCACCCCTGCTGGCTGTGTGACCTTGTTTTATTTATCTTTCATTATCTTTTATTAAAGCAAACCAAAAGCCCACTTATCTAGCACCTACCATGTACCAGGTACCCACTTTACAAAGAATATCTCATTTAATTCTCAATAATAACTTATTTAATTCTCCTAATAACCCTATCTCCATCTTATAGATGAAGGAATTGAGTATCAGAAAGGTTAAGTAACTTGCCAAAGTCACTCAGCCAGAAGTGAACCCAAGCACTGTGTCTCCAGAATCAATGTTTGACCCCCTCCTCACCACTAAGGTAAATGACCTTGGGCAAGTCATTGAACCTCTCTAAACCTTAGTTTACCTATCTGTAAAATGAGAATATTAATACTCCTCTGGACAAGGAGGGATAAAGGTTTGTTGCAGGGTTTAAATGAGAAAATGTTAAGGATTTAGTAAGTTTCCAGGCACCTTGTAAATACACTGTATAATAAACACGCCCATTGCAGGGCGGGGGTGGTGGTGTTTGCCTTTCGTAAATGGATCAGGTTGAAGTGGAGGCCTCTCCTCCACACACCCATGATGAGTCTGGTGGACCTAGACTCTTACCACAGTCTTCTTGTTAATGCCTCACCTTCAAGTTAAATTGGTCTACTGTTCACTCAACAAACATTTACTTAATCCCTGAACAAGAAATGTTGTGTCACTTTGATTGAATGAGTTGACCAATTCAATGAGAACTAAAAAACCTGAGTGATGTGTTACCTTTAGTTGCAGTTCAGTGATAACATGATTCCTTCTCTTCTTCCTTACAGTATGTTTGTTCTTTTCTCTTTGCACCTTTATGATTTTTTAAATAGTGTGCAAAAATGGATAAATAAGAGAAACTGATATAAAAATGACCTGGACAGAAAGCAAAAGAGTGAGGCTGAATTCCAAGAAGGACCATTATTTTAAAATAAAACCCATGCATGCACACACAGACACAGTTGCAGGGAAATATAGATTTCACAGCAAATGCAATCACTATGGAGCAGACAGTGAGACAAAATCACGGAGTGTGTGGTTGTCCTGTAGCTGAGGGACAAATGACAGGATTGCCTTGGCCAGCCAAAGACAGATTGTTGCATTATTCCATTAATTGTGTGTAGCTTGGCTTTTCCAGACCTTTCTGTGGCAGACTAATCCAGCTCTCACTTGCCACTGACTGAGCTATCTCACTTTTATCCAAGTCTTCCTAGAATATCTCTGAGATAGAGGTCCCTGCCACACATAGTTTGCAATATTGAGAACTCTTAATTGAACATAAACACACTGATGGTGAACATCTAGTAATACATGATTTCTAAAGAGGACATTGGTTTAAGGAGATAAAATATGCTGGAAGAGTCAGTCTTTATCCTGGCTTTATTTTAAGTCCCATAAACTGTTGACAGATCTGGGCTTACATATGAGCAATTGCCTGTGTTGTTTCATTTGAGAGGAACAAGGATGGATCTCCTGTCCAAATATACATCACCCAGGTGTTTCAGTACCTGCAATTCTAGCATTAGAACGATTTTCTTAGGTTACTCCCCCAAAAGATCTTTTTTAAACTGCAAGAATTTCTGGGCAAAATAGGTATCAAGATCCATCCATCCATTTTCTACTAGCATTTAGTTTTCACATCCTTTAAAGAGTTGCTGGTAAAGGAGTTGATGGCAGTAGGCTGAATGGAAAGGGAACATTGTGATGTTTGCTACTTGGAAAGCGTTGGCATCTATTTGGAAGTCTCTGGGACATGATAGAGGCTCCTGTGGAAATGAGAAGAGTGTCAGGCTTGGGAGGGGGTTTGAGGGGGGCACCAAAGGGGCAGTAGTGAGACTGTAATGCCAAATTTTGTCATTGCCAGACTCTGGCTGGTGAGGGAGAAGGTATAGGAGCATGAGTGCAATGTGTGCTCCAGGACTCCTGCTGGAAGACTTACTGAGGTTTGTATTTTGAGCAAGGCCAGCCATGCCTCATCACAACCAATCAGAGAAGGAAAGGGAAATGACAGAGGAGGGCACAGCATTTAGAAGACACAGTTCCAGGTGCTCGGCCTTGACCTTCGGCAAGCTACTTAACCTCTTCTGATCTGAGTCTTCTTGTCTAAAAGATGGGACAAGTTTGTGTCTGCCTTTTGTGATTGTTGGGAGAATTAAAGTAAATAAAATAATTGTAAAGAATACTTAGTAAACTATAGAGCACTTAGAAACAAATGACAAGCCCATGTATGCTTGTACATCTTTCCCACAAAATCAGCCCCACCAGGAGGAGTCAGTGAGGCTGGGGTCTCCTCACTTAATGCTGACCCCCATCCACCAGCCCACCATGCTTTCTTAAAGAGCTGTAGTCTGACCTGTGGATCTTGCAGATTGCTGAGCTACAAGTGTGGCGATACTTGTGACCCTCTAGCTCAGTGTTTCCCAACTTTGACTGAACTTTAAAATCACCTGGGAAATTTTAAAACATATCCTCGCCAAAGCCACACTCCAGCTCAATTAAATCCACATCTCTGTGGGAGGGACCCAGGCATCAATATTTGTTAAAGTTCCCAAGTGCTTTCAATGTGCAGCTAGGGTGGAGAAGCATTTTCCTAGCTGAGCAAAAGAAAGAAGGATGCAGCTAGAAAATTATTTTCTTTCTCATAAAGCAGGGAGAAAAATGGCTTCCCAACATGACATTGATAAGAAGCCAATAGCCAGCCTGGTAGATCAGAGTCAGGAAAGAAACGATTAAAAAGGGCTGTGGAGTAGAGTTGGTGTATCGCAGCCACTTCCGATGATTATTCGATCTATATAAAGGACACATCTTGAAACTCTCTCCCCTCTTGCTCTCTTTTTTTCCTCTCTCTTCCCCTCTCCCCCCACCTTCCAACCTTGGCTTTTACTTTTCCCATCTCTCCCTTTCTCTATCCCTCCCCCTTGCTCTCATTTTACTAAAGGGCTCTGAACCCCTAGTTTGCATTGTAGCCACTTACTCAGATCTAGTAAGTTACTTCAGGAGTCCTGTGCAAAGGTTTGCCTGTACTTTTCCCTGCACCACCTCCCCTCCACCGCAGTGGCTTCTTCAGCCTTTTTACTGGTCCTGCTTCATGACAGATCCCTGTGTCTCCCCATCTCACGTGTGGGTGAGTGTGAGTGTGTGTGTCCTCTCTAGGGTTTCCTTTCATCTTCCTGCACATTCTAAAAACCCCATTTTCCACCCACACTTACCCGTGCTTTCTCATCTGTTTTCCAGCATACCCACATCCCTCTCTGAAGCCCTGGTCTCTTGGTGATATTTTATCTACCTTTACACGTTCACATGCAGTCAAGCCTGATGAATCAGAATATTTGGGGAATGGGAATTCAGGGGAATTTTAATTTTCTGGTTAAGTGGCACTAGCTTGAAACCACTTTTGTTTTATTGTTGGGGAAAATGATGAAATAGAAGCCCAGAACCCAAAGGGTCCTTAGGGAATACTTGGATGAACCCTCCCAAAGACAAAGAGAGAGAGTCTGTCTGCAGTTAAGATGACTACCAGTTGGACCCAAGGCCTGTGAGTACCAGCACCAGGTCTAAAGACCATCTCTCCTGACTTCACGACCGGGGTTCTTTCAGAGCACTCTCTCGACATAGCCTGCAGAACTGTTGGTTAACCAGGACCAATCCAAAGTAAGTTGCATTTTTGAAGTGAACTCTCTAGTTCTCTCCTAATGTCATAGGCCCATAAACTTCGCTCATCAATGTGGTCTGCTTGGCCCCAAATGCCTTTCAGTTTGCAATGCCTACATCTCTAGACCATCCTGTTTCTAAGGTCTGAAATCTTGGCCCTGATTAATATGTCCACCACTCACTAGACTAAGCAGATTGATTTTTATTTTTATTTTTTGGCTGCACCACATGGTATATGGGATCTTAGTTCCCCAACCAGGGATCAAACCCGCGTTCCCTGCATTGGAAGTGCAGAGTCTTAACCATTGGACCTGCAGGGAAGTCCCAGCACATTGATTTTTAAAATGAAAGCCCATTCCCACCTTGGAGACATTCCAGGCTTGGTTGGAGAAGGGGAAAAGCCCAGACATCAGAACACCTACTGAAAGGAATAACAAGTTTCTCATTTTCCTTCTTGTTAATTAAATATCCACTGTTAACTCGATTTTTTTTTCTGTCTCCTAAATGAGGTATTGCCAGAGAAAAAGTGGGTCAATGGAGGGCTCTGACAGGTTTTGTCCCAGTTAATTTAAGTTTTGCCATATGTTCTTTGAGAAGCATGTGCTAGCTACAGGTCCTCGCGCTGATTAGCAACCAACCTGAGGGGTTTTCATTTAGACTTCCAATTCTCTTGCAAAAGAGGAAGATTAGAAGGCAACAGAGCTGGGTGAATGACTCCAAGCAGAGCTGGAATGCAGCTTGTTGGTGTCAATGGCCTCATTACTCTATACCAGGGAGCAGAGTTTCTGAAACTCGGCACCCTTGACATTTTGGGGTAAATGATTCCTTGTTGAGGGGTCCTTCCTGTACATTGTAGGGTGTTCAGCAGGATCCATGACCTCTACTCACTGGATGCTGGTAGCATCCCACCCCCAAGCATGAAAATCACAAATGTTTCTGGACATTACATTGATTGGGTGGCAGATTTGCCCCTGGTTGAGACGCACCACCATAGAGACATAGCCCATTTAATGACCAAGAGGGGTCATTAAATAAATCATCAACAGTAATATATGAATACCTGGAAGACCGTAGTCTCTCTGAGTCCAAAATCCTCTGGTTAGTGGTTGGACTGGATGATTAACTGAACTTTGAGCTCCTGGAAGCCTGTGAGAGGTCTCCTCTGTTGGCAGAGTCCTGCATGACCCGATTACCAGAGGCCAGAGCAAACAAAGTCATGATGAAAATTCCTGGATTCAAGCATTGCACCCATGTCATCCACCAAGAATATGGTGAGCATGTACCCTTAGCCCAGGCTAGTCCTAGGGTCTTTGCTGGTTAGAGGAGTGGAGGAGGCAGCCATTCAAGGAAATTAGAAACAGGGTATAGTTAAAAGGACACCAGACTGAATGCCCTGCGCTTCCAATTACTAGCTGTACAAAAACACTTAACCTCTCTAAGCCTCAGGTTCCTCATGTAAAGATAAGATCTAGATAAAGGCTCTCATACCAAGTAACCATTCAATAAATGTATTTCCTCCATCTCATTTACAACTCTGACTAAGCCTTAAGGACGTAATAGGCAGGCTTTTGCTTTGAGCAAAAAAATGTAAACTGTGTCCAGCTGAGGAAGGCCAGGAGATGGGGCCCAGTCACAGGAGGAAGAATTTTGCCTGCAGCATCCCTGGAAAAAAATTTGAGTAGAGCAATATTTAATGGAGAAATGTTTTGTAACCCTGAGGTGGAGCTCATTAGTTAGGTGCATGCTCTCTAAAGAATGCTTTGCTGGCTCTTACCACTAGGTAGCAGGCATACACCCTTCTAGGGAATGAGGAGCTCAGAAGATCCCCAGCCTGCAGAGCCTCTACCACTCATCAACTAATGCCTGAAAATACCATCAGCCACCTCAGTCCTTTACACCTTGTGATTGATTTTATCAGATCCTTTTGTGAGTAAAAGTTTGATCATGGAAGAAGAAAGCAGGAGGATAATTAATGCTGGAGGGACTAGTTATATAATATGATCATGTGTATGTTGTTATACATGTGGTTATATATATATATACATACATACATGACAATGTAGTATGTGTGTGTGACTATTATGTGTCATGCTAGGTCATTTACATATATGTATGTATGTGTGTATCCCTAAACTTCTCCCAAAATATATTTCAGGAGCCTAATAGTCATATTCCAATGAACTCCTTGCTATTTGACATTCTATCCATGGCAAGCCCAAATCAACCAACATAACCACCTATCTAGAGGATATAATTGATGTTTATTTTTTGACTACCCTGAAACACTATAATACCCATTCTCCAAAGCATATAAATTTTGGCCTCTTGATAATGTTCTCTGTTAGAAGGGTATCTGATGCCTTTCATGATCCCAGCATGTGTGATCCTCCAGTGCTCCCTTCTACATGGCTGCACCAGACAGAATAGGTGCCGAACTTGCTGACAAGTCAATTAATATAACCCAGCAACACAGGAGACCCCTAAGCCCTCCAGTGATCTGTGTGCAGTTGCTCAGGAAACCTGAGAGAAATAACAGGTAGTGTTTGCCCCTCTAATGACTTACACGTACTCATAAACGTGTTGTTGATGCTAAGTCATATCGAATGTCTCCTTCCTGAAGGCAGGGGAAAAAAGGTAAGGCACTCTTAGACTTTGAAGAGCTTGAGAGAATATTAAAAATGAATTTTAAAAGTTTCCTTTTACTGGAATAACCTTTTCTTTATGATGGCAACTTTGCAGTCTTGAGAGCCTGGGCTGGGTGGTGGTCTCAAATATCAGGGCTGGAGTCTAAGCCCCAGGGGCTGCTTTTCCTCAGAGTGAAGGCCAAAGGATGGGTTTCATTTAAGCTGCTCACTCTGGTACCACCTAAAAAAAAAAAAACTGTTGGGACTAAGACTGGTCTGAGAGTGTCATTTGTCATTTGAAAGGACCTTTTTTTTCTATATAAATATTTGAAAAACCTCTATACCAGGGCTGAACTTTAATCAACTGGGAAGGTACTGTAAATGGAGGGTTAATCCATCACAATGCCCAGGAAGAGACAATGCCCAGGTCTTAAATTCTTTCCAGACAGCACAGGACAAGGAGATTAGGACCTTCCGTGGGAAGAACAACAACAAAAACGGTGCTACACCTTTAAAAATCAGATTGTCTTTTAAATGCTCAGTAGTTTCCTTAGAGGGGGTCAGACAGAGCAAGTTTCTTGAAGCTTAAAGATCAATTAATTTAAGAAAGAAAAGATTTCAAGTGTCAAAAAACCTTAGTTAAATCTACCAATTTCCCTCTTTCTTGCCTTCCCCCACCCCCTGCCATTCTCCAAAGCAAGAGGCACAGGAGCATGAAATGATGTGAGCTAAATTTCTCTGTTTGTGTAGGAAACATATTTCCTTGCCTATAAGGCACACAACACAGAGACAATCACACACACACACACACACACACACACACACACAAACAAATTAAGAACACAGTTTTCATGACCATCATTTGTTCTCCAGGTCTCAGGTTACAGAGTCCTGTCTACAATAGTATTTCATTAGATTTACGTGGACTTCAGATCTTCTACATATGTGGTGTTTAGTCATATGGTGGGTAGGGGTGGCAGCAGCATATAACAAAGCAGGCTTATTCTCTAGCTTTTTTTCATGGCCACATTTACAAAAGAAGAATGAAGAGGGAAAAAGTCTTAGAGATAGGGGAGATATTCTCCAGTTTCCAATATCCATATTTCTAGGGGGCAGGGTGGATCTGTGCTTCTGATGTTTGCCAATAAGGCTTTGCTTCTGGAAGCTTTCCCTGTAAGCACACCAACACTGTCCTTAATGCACCAAGTCAGAGCAGCTTTTGGCACTGGATTTCAGGGACCTTCCTAGGAGCACATCAAATCCATGGAATCCAAGGATTGAATTGAATCCTTCAGTTGCACAATTGGAGGATTTTTTTTTTTCCAGAAAACGTCTGTTGTCTCCTAGAGGAGGTCTCTTTATTGAGGTTTCATTATAGATGTTCCTGAAACCCCTGCCCTCCAAGTGAGATGCTGTTTACAATGGCATTCCCAAATGATCATTCTTAGACTAAATCCAAAACTCCCTCCTCAAAGTTATCAAAGCGTCTCTCTTCTAGAACATTACTAGTTTAAATGGGTGTTGCGTGCATGGTATGTGTCATAAAGTCATGTTTTAATTATAAACAAAATAAGATGAAGTTTCCTGGTCAGAGAAAATGAGATTATGGGGAGTGTGTGTGTGTGCGCACGCGCAAGCGCGCCCACGTGCGTGTGCCTGTGTAAGAAGCTCTCTACCAAGGCTTAACATCTTAGAGACATTTGCAAAATATTTCTCTTGAAAGAACCTCTTAGAAGCAGTATTTTTAGGCATATTGGGTTCTCCATCGGTAGAAGAGAAATCTACTACCAACCCTCAGATTAAGTAAACCTCCTGGTGATGCCATTCTGCATTTCAAACAGCTGATTGTGCCTTTTTAGGTAGGTGGCCAGAGGCATTTGCATTTTGGGAGAGGGTGGCGTATGTTTTCTCCCCCTATCCCTCTTCCTGCTAGTCAGACTTGGCTCTCTCTCTCTCCCAAAAGAAAAGGAAAAAAGAAAGATGCCAGTCTGTAAGATCATTCAGAGGGCTGAGCACATGAGTTTGAGAAAAACTTCTGGACATGGACAACATTAGCTCACCAGCTGTCACTCATAACAGTTTATTTCAATCACACATTTGCTTAAATTGCTAGCTAGTGAAAGACCCCTCCCATCCATCACACATACTCCTCCCCTGTCCCTTCCCCACACCGCCACTTGCTACCACTCTTGAATTTAGTTCAATAAACAACCCACATCTCTGTGGACCTGGAAACCTATGAAGGTTGGGAAGGGGAAATCACTGACCCCAACACAGAAAAAAACTAAGACAACACAGGAAAGCAGGCATCACACAACAGGGCAATCTGAAGAGAGGCAGCTTTTCTGTCCTGGGTTAACAAATTATTCCTATTTCAGGAACATTGGAACATAGGATCGAAAGCTCATTTGCCCCATCCCACCGCACACCCATCACTTCTGTACCCCATCTGCCCCTAAAGTCTCCTGCTACAAGCAGCACCCAGGGAGGCGTTCAGCCCAGGGTAGGATTTTCCCACTGCTCCCCACAGCAACTAGGAGTGTGCTGTCACAGCTGAGAGCCTCAGCTTGCTGCAGTCTTACCACTATGCTCCAGAAAGCACAGCTTTCATCACAGAACATTTGTATTCTGCCTTATTTCCCTGAGTCAGACCAGAGAGCAGGAGATGAGGGTCTTTCACTTGAGAGAGTATGGAAAAGGGAACAAATGCTACTAACTCTGGTGAATCAAAGGCATAGGAGAATAGTGAACCAGTGGCATTTGGGGGTGAGATTTTGAATCGATTTGAAAGATGCTTGTATTAAGTGCAAAAATGTTTCCTGTTCATAAGAAAAACTGTGTGGCACTGCCTTTTAAAAAGCATTTGCCATGATCTCTGCCTTAAAGGCTGAGCAAGGATGCTCAGTCCGCCTTTCAACTGCTTTAAAGTGGCTAGATTGCACTGCACCCCCCACTGCCAGATATAATATAAAGGGTCTTGCTTTTTTCAGTCCTGAATCATGAGGGGTGCATCTACCTGATAAGCTCCGTTTGTCCTTCTTAATGTTTCAAAATGAGCCTGGCTACTTTGCTCCTGAATTTCTGGATTTTCCCTCTGGCCACTAGATCACCCCTCCACACACTCACACACACACACACACACACACACACACACACACACACACACGGGGGTGGGGAGGAAATTCTAACTGTTGCTTCTCTCTTAACCAGGTAACAATTCATTTAGGTTACACCAGTCTGTAAAAACTGTAAATGCTATTTTATTTTAAACATTTTAAGTTTACAAAAAAAAAATCAATGACTGGTACCTTTTTACACTCTCAGATTCCTGAATATGGACAGATCTTCAAAGGGAGGAAGGAGTTCTCATATGAAATTTAAGATAGACTGTCCTGAAGGTTGTGGAGTGGGGTTTTGTTGTGTTTTATCTCGTTTTTGTTTTTAAGACACAATAAAGCTAAAATGTCAAGTCTCTGGGAGAGATCCCCTTGCAGTTTCAGTCAAGGAGCATATCAGAGCACAGACAGGAGACCCCAGCCTGGTGCTCGCCGGCCCGCCCCGGCTGTCCAGGCATATTTGGTAGCGCACGGGTTGGGAGCCACTGGGACAATCACACCTCGCATTCCCTGGCGGGCTGCTGGTGGCAGGTACACGAGCCATACTCGTTGATGATGACCAGGGCTCCCTCAATGTGGTTCGGTTTGTAATCAACGTAGTATTCCTGGGCCGACATGGCAGCCATCTGATGCATGGTCTGTTTCTGCTTTTGCTTCCTGCGCTGCGTCACAAAGCACTGTCTGAGCTGCCTGAGACTGGCTGGGAAGCACTTCCAAGAGACATAGAGCACCAGGACCACGATGAGGAAGGAGAAAATGAGGGCCATGGTGCCGGTGACCACCTTGTGAATCTGCACAGCGTTCTCGGCGTGTTCGCCGCCGGGGAGGGCCACGGTAGCCAGCTCAGGCGTGCTGTCGGGCTGTCCCTCCCTGCCGTCAGCGAGAGTGGTGGCCGGGCCGGCGGGGGATCCCAGGTCGCTGTGGTTGGTGACGGCGGAGAGCAGGTGGCCGCTGGTGGGCTCGGCCCCCTCCTCGCACAGGTGGAAAGCGTACACGGCGTCCAGGACGTCCTCGCCCTGTGCGTACTCGGGGCTGGCGCACTGCAAGTTGCCATCGTAGCGCCCCTGGAAGTTGCTGAGCCACGAGGCCAGGGCGCACACGTTGCGCCCACAGTCCCAGAGGTTCCCGGCCAGGGTAACGCTCGTCAGCGACTTCCAGGAGTTGAGGATACGGGGCTCGATGTAGGTGAGACGGTTGGAGTCCAGCTGCAGGGACTGGAGCTGTGGCACGGTCTCGAACACATGGGGCTCCATGTACTCGATCTCGTTGCCCGACAGGTCCATTTTCTCCAGGTTCCATACCCAGTCCAGAGAGCTGACCACAATGGCTACCTTGTTCCTCCTCAGGCAGAGCGAGTGCAGGGAGATGAGGCGGGGGAAGTGGGCGAAGTTCACCTTGACCAAGTCGTTGTGCTCCAGGTGCAGCTCGGTGAGCTTGAACAAGCCGGCGAAAGAGTTGCGCGCCAGGCTCTTGAGCTGATTGTATCCGATGTCGAGAAACTTGAGGCTGCGGCAGTCCTGGAAGATGCGCACGGGCACGAACTGGATGGCGTTGGCCCGCATGTGCAGCGTGGTGAGCTTCCGCAGCCCGTGGAAGAGATCGGGCGCGAGCGCCTGCAGCTTGTTGTACGAGAGGTCCACGCTGCGCAGGTTGGGCATGGGCCGGAAGGTGGTGTTGGCCAGTTGGGTGATCTGGTTGGAACTCAGTGTGAGTTCCTTAACTCGGCGCAGTTTCTGAAAGGCGTCCCCCTGCACCGAGCAGATGTGATTGTGATCCAGATAGAGCCACGTGAGCTGCATTAACCCCGTGAACTGGCCGGCGCGCAGCTCCGAGAGGCTGTTGTAGCGCAGGGACAAGCCCAGCAGGCCGGACAGGTTGTGGGGCGCCTCGGTGAGGTTGAGCGCCTCGCAGTACAGCAGCCGTCCCTCGCACCGGCACAGCTGCGGGCACCCGCTGGGGGCGGCGGGCAGCATCTGAAAGCAGGCCCCCAGCAAACACAAGACCACCCCCGAGGGCCTCCGCAGCAGCCAGTATAGACAGAGACCGAGCAGCAGGAAATCCATTAGCGAGAATCTTTCCAGAGAGGCTGGAGAATGTCCATTGGAAGCGCTCGGTCAGAAATCTACATCATATTTTATTCCGAGGGAGGGGGAGCGGGGGAGGGGGAGAAAAGGGCAAAAATCAAATAAATACATTGAACTAAAGCAGGACCCCCCCTCCCCGAAGCCACACGTTCACCTCTAAGCATGCAGAAAGCTGGGCAGCATAGAAAGTTCACAGCCACGTAAAGATCAAAGAGATGGTGATTTGGTCCATGTTAGATGCTGCAGCAAAGAAAAGGGAGGAAAAAAAAATCTTCGGGAAAGAATTTAATTAAAAAGTGTCTTACCCACCCTTTTCCAGAGAGTGACAACCTCCATTCAGCTGCTGCCTTTGTGTGCAGGCTAATTATATGCAGGGCGAGAGAAGACCCCTCTGTGTTTCCGAGGCAGCCCCGGTCCGCGGCCGGCGGATCTGGCAGGCGCACAATGTCTCACTTTGCTGCTCCGCTCGGGGCTGCAAGGGCGGCCGGCGAGGCGGGGAGGCGACTTCTAGGACCCGCAAGTTTCCCAACTGCGTGCGGGAGCCGGGGCTTCGCCTTCCTGCCGCTGTCCTTTCCCTCTGCAGTTCGGACTGTGACGTTGTGGGGGGAAAAAAAAAAAAAAAAAAAAAAAACCTCCAAACTCGGGGCTCGCGACTCCCCAGGATTTGACAGTCTGGTTAATGTCCGTCATTGGAAAGGACCGCTGACCGGCGCCCCCTTTTGCTCCGCGGAGACCGCCTGCCATTCGCGCCCGCGGCGGCTGCGGAGAGCGGGCTCGCTCATGCTTTGCGGGCGGCGGGCGACTCGGGCGGCGGCGCTGGGAGCGGGGAGCGGGGAGCGGCGCCCGGCGCCCGGGCTCCTTCCCTCCGCCAGGCAGTGTGAGGCGCGAGCTTGCACCGGCACCTACTGCTCACTGCGTGTCGTAAGCTGCTCACGATTGTGCGTCTTCCCGGAGCACCTCAGACATGAGCAGATTGAAAAGGGGTGGGCAGAAAACCAACATTCCCCCGAACCACTAAAGTCATATATGTGCTTTGATGAAATGGAAATAACTTTCAGCTTTTGGGTCCATATTTCTAAAAAGAAAAAAAAAAAAAAAAAGGAGGGGAGGATGGAGGTTTGGAAAAGCATCATCAACGACAAGATATTTCCAAGTGGGAGACTGAAATATTCGGTTCCGCCCTCCCCTTCTCTTTGGGGAACGTTTCCCCCCTCCCCCTTTAAAGCTGTCTACGTGTAAGAGATACGTAGGAATCTGTAGAGAAATCAACATTTGGTCCTTTGCTTTAGAAAAGCAACTTGAGAGAAGCTAGAGGAAAGCAGTGATTGTGGGGACTTGGCTGAGATTTTTCTTTTTTCCCTTGCGGGCACTGGAGTTCTGCAGTCAGCCAGCCCTTTTAGGTGGTGGATGGGGGAATGCTTTCCAAACTCAGCGGATTTGGACAGCCATCCTGGTCCCAGCGGTAGGAGACCTAGAGTGGCAGAAACCTATGTCTGTGTACAAGGAGTTTTTCTTGCTCGAAATCCCGCAGGGGCTTCACCAGTCTCCGTAGATGTCTGTGGGGTCCCGGGTGGATTAAAGAAAGATTCTAATGTCTGACACCGGGAGGGCTGACCCTGACGTGTTGCTCATGGTGATTACAGAACCCTGCAGTACACTCCGCTCCAGGAGAATGTGCGAGAGGATGAGAGGAGAAGGGTCGTTTAAACCCTCATGAAGCCTACCCCTTTCTATATATACACCCGTACTTAAGCTTTGAGACTGTTACTAAATTGTATTATCATCTGAGCATGAAGAGGTGTTGGCCTGATTATTTCCATTAACACTCATCTATGGATGGGCTGATGGGCTCCTTAGGCTTCTTAGGTTGAGCTCTGTCTTGTTCCAACTGGTCTGGAGAGGGTCTGCATTGCTGTTGTCAGGGACCTGTTGGTCATCTGTTTTTTTTTAAAAAAAAAAAAAAAAAAAAAAAAAAAAAGAGAGAGAGAGAGAGAGAGAAACCCTGCTGGAAGTGAGTGGATAAGCCTACCTTCTTGACAAATATGCCCGAGGAGGTAATAGGGAGAATCCTATGTGAATTTCCAGCTCCTCACTTCTAATTCCCAGCATGTCTGACTCTTAGGAACTGAAAATTAGTGGGCATTATCTATAGTTGTGCTCACATTGATAAGAATGAGGTGGATTACCAAAGCTCCAGGGTTGGACTGGCTTTGGACAAGTAACTAAGTTACTCCTTACATTCAAGCTAAAGACACTACTAACCAGTGGAATCAAAGGCACCAAAGACTAGTGGTACTTTTCAGGAAAAGTTATATGAACAGGGGCATGAATCATTCCATTTTGTATTCCTCTGAGCTCTGGCCTGGGCATTCATCTCTGAGATGCATCCTTCAATTGGAAGGAAAACAAAGCTGAAATGTCCTAGACATCACATGCTGTCTTAGGAGCTAAAAGAAACATTAGAAAATCTGAACTTTGCACATGACGAAACTGAGGTAGAGAGACATCGGGTGATTATCCGCGTTCTCACAGCTTGTTACTGGCACAGATAGGTTATTTTCTGTCCCGCACCAAAGTGGTGGTTTTCTTTTCCCATTCTGGATGGTCACCTCTCCATCACCTCCTGCCTGACTCTAGACTGGGCACTGGCACCTCCAGGGTGCTGCGGAACACTTGAACAGACAGACAATTTCACCATCAAGTGTTTTCACCTCTTGCCAAGACAATTATTCCTCACAGCAAGCTGGCTGATGGAGCCATAAACTCTAAAGGGTTGGGGAGCTGGGGCAGGCAGGGGTAAACATTGGCCAACCATTCAGCAAGTATTGTGAGTACAAGCCACCCAATCCCCATGGCTGCTAGGAAGAAAATTCTCCTAATGCAGGCAGCTTGCAAAGTGGTGCTTGAGCCTGCCAAATGGGCAAGAAGAGGTCCCACTTTGGATGTCACTTGATTTGTAGAGCTGGTACAGAGAGGCAGAAAAGAGTTGAGTGTTGGCAAGAAGGAAGGAAAATAAAATTAAATTCACTGCATGTATATGTGAGTTTTCTTCTAAGTATGATACTCAAAACGTAGAAGATATGTCTAGGCTGTAATTAAAAAATACATATGTACATATATATATATATATATATATATATATATATATATGTATATATTGCTTTTCACATTATTATCCTGCAAATCATTTCATCTGGATGGTATCTTTAAATCTTTCCCACTTCTAATGTGGCAAGTTTGCATCTTTTCTACGGTTTTAAACCCCTTGGCAGAACCGTATACATTAACAGATTGAAATGAGCTTTATTGAAATTTCGCTATTCTAAGTCATCTAAGTTGCAGAATCCCAATTTATTATGTATTTAAAGCATACCAGCCCTGATTAAATCAATGCAAATTAGGTTAAATAAGAACAACATGAATCAAATGTTTCAGCAAAGTTGAGTCAAGAAATGACAACTCTTGAGTCACCAAAGCAAGCTGATATAGCTGGTTTTCATGAGTTTTAATTTCATGCCTCTTAGGGTCCAACACACTAAAAAGTAAAAAAACAAAGAAAGAGCTCACATAAAGTTCTTTCTTTCGTCATGTTTGATCTCTCATAACTCTTTACCTCTCTTGTGAGAACATCTAATGCATCAGGTTATAATGTGACGATTGTGGGTATACATGATCAATCTCTTTTTCTGGGCCAGGCACAAGTTTCTGTTGGTAAATGTCTTCTCCTTCAGCATTGGATGCTGATGACACATACTTTACACACTTTACAAACACCCTTGTTATTTTCCGTGTTTGTATGGGGAAAGATAATTAGCATGTCTCGCTGAACTGCCATAGTAGCTGAGCAAGAAAGGCACCTCAAGCCATTAGGCCAACATGTGATTGGGGAGTGGGGTAAGAAAGGATAAGAATCTTGAAAACGTGGATTCAGCAAATGGGAAGGAACTCAGTGGTATGTGAAGTATGGATCTGCTTGCCAAAACACAATCTGGAACTAAGAGGTGGAAGAGCAAGCTCGATGCAGCTGGAGAGGCCAGAAGTAGAGTTTGGAGGAGGGAGACGTAATTAATTCCTCCTCTTCTAAACCTTATACTGATACATTAACCTTTGCATAATAAACCCTTCTTGCTTCTTCTTGGTACTTTATGTGATGGGGTGCTAGGGGGGTGGTCACATACAGTTTTGTTTTTTTTGAAATATTGTACCTCTCCCATTTCATCTCAACTGAAGGTCACCTCCAATTTGTTTATTTGAGTCAAAATAGTTTGTGAACCTAGAGGTGCAAGTGACAAAAGTCTGAAATGAGCATGCATTCTGAAGATTGGCCTTTCACTAGTAATCTTTGGCAGTGTTCAAGGAAAGAGAAATTCAAGTGGTGATTTTAATGCTCTGTCATTGCTTGCTCCAGCCTGGACCTTGGTCTTTATGTGATTGTCTTTACTTTTCAGTAGCAGTGAGCACTGGCTTTTCTTTAAAAGGAAATGTTTAGATGTAGGGGAGGAGGGTGGGAGTCACAAATTCAAAAGGAGAGAATTAACTCTGTTGTTCCTGTGGGCACACAGCATATAACTGGTCTTTTACAGAGCGCCTCTGAAGCTGTATATGGGGCCAAAGCGTGAGGGCTGTAAGGTTTCTCTCAGGAGATCCACTTAGGAGGAACACATTGAAAAAAGGTCATTGTTCTTATCAACCTTTATCCTCCTCTTAAAACAAGGTAGTGATATGGATAGCACTAAGGCAATACCTAACATCTTGCATTGATATTAAGTCATGGGAGTAAACCAAATAAATGCAGTGACTTAGTGCTTTCCTCCTGGAGCTTTAGGTAGGGCAGAGCAGCAGACACTGAGAGGCTTAGCCAGTAATAATTATACATGGCCCAGTGCTTGAGAGTAAATGTCTCTAGAACATACAAATGCGAAGAGCTGACAGGTCAAATGGGACCAATGCTAAAAAGCTTCATTGAAGGAAGTAAAGTGTATGAAGTAGTTTAAGGACTCAAGGCTCACTGACTGGAGAGATGGGCATCGTGAAGGCATACCTACGATGGGGAACTGAAATGCATATATCATGATGAGTGGATTAATTCCCTAGTTCTCCGGGGGAAGAAGATATACAGGGACAAATGGAATCTGTGTTGGGAGAGGAAGGAAGTTGGTAAAGGGCTTCCAAACATTCACTATATTAAGACCAACCATTGGTCCCCAGACCTAGTTCTTTCCCTAGGCCTGGCTTTATAAATACTGGTGATAAACCAAGTCTGCTTTGTATGATGCATCTTATGTGGGAAGTGTGTGTGACTTTAGGTAAGTGACCAACCTTGAGAAATGACAGCACAGCTACTGTAATAACTTTTGAAGATAACCATTGCTAATTTGATGATTACCATTTGCCATTAAATGAACTGTAAATTTTTTTTAAAAAGGACTTCCAATTCTATACTGAAAATTTTAGTTTGCTGTATTCTTCTAACCTCTAAGACTGAACACCTTAGGGCTATCTTTGACTTTTGTAATACATACCTGGGTTAGTTCCTGAGGCCTGTTCTGCTGTCCTGGGCCCCTCTCTACAAGCTTCCTCTGCACTGCCATGTGCTCTGATCATGCCATATTATACCTAACTGCTGTATATACTCTCTCCATCTTTGCTTGCCTTCATTCTAGCCATCCTTCAAGGCTGATGTCAGATTTCCTCTATGACATTTTTTTTTTCTTGCTCATGCCACGCAGCATGTAGGATCCTAGTTCTCCAACCAGGGATCAAACCCATGCCCCCTGCAGTGGAAGCACAGAGTCTTAACCACTGGAGCGCCAGGGAAGTTCCCTTCTATGACTTCTTAATTGATTCCCATGTAAAGTGATCTCTCATTCTTCTGAACTATATTAGCAGCTTACCTCTACCAATACTGCTCCTGGTGTGGTTCACTTTATATGAGTGTGGCAGCCATTTCTAATTATAGTATTTTAGAACTGAATGGGACCTTAACATCTTGGTGATTAGGAATAAAAATACTTCAACTGGGGTTCCGTGCTTTGCCATTTTCTCTCAGTTTGACCCTACACAAGTCACTCCATTGTCAGTGAGGATTCTTGGGGAAAATTCAATGATATCATGTATATTTGAATTTTGCAACTTGAAAGTGTAAGCATAGGACTAGCAGGCCTGGAACACGTTAGAAAGGCAGAAGTTTAGGTGTCTTCCTAGACCCATTGAATCAAATCTGCATTTTACCATTAACTCCAGGTTAAAATTAAATTTTAAGAAGCATTCTGTTGGAGCACTCACAAATTCTATCCTGAAAAAGTAACTCAAGTATCATTAATTTCCTAGTTTATAATTCAGGAATTGAAGGGCCAGAAATCTTAAGTGATTGCCCAAGATGGGTGCTAGAATTTGGACAAAAACCTCACGTCTTCTGAATCTTGTTATCTGTCCTATTAGATTTCAAACACATAGAATGCAAAGTCTGTGTCTATCTCCATACTTAGCACTTAATAGGGCTCTTAATAAAGTTTGGTTTTACTGTTGGTAAGGCAGTAAGTATAGAGAGCCCTTGTACATGCTAGCCTTAGGCAGTTCCTGGCTTATATTACACCTCAGTTTTCTTATCACTGTCAATCTGTATGTATTTCTCATGGATGTCTAAGTGTTACCTTTTTATTATAGAAAAATGAAAAATGAGGGGAAAAAAACAAGAAAAAATATTTTAAATGAAGATTGTCACCTAAAATTCAACCACCTGGAGATAAACTATTAAGTTTTGGGTATATATTCTTTTAGAATTTTACTATTTCACATATATCTATATTTTCTAAAAATATGATAACATTATGCATATTACTTTGTAACTATTTTTTTATTGTTGATATATTCCCATATCCAGAATACAAATTGATAGAATCATCTTCAATGGCTACAGACCATTCTATTTATTTTACCCATCTCCCTTTTTTACCAATTATGTTGTTTATGGTTTTTAGCTCTTATGAAATGACTGGGACGAACTTCCTCATACATATACTACTATAGACTGGATGTTTGTGCCCCCCAGAATTCATATATTGAAACCTAATCCCCAATGTGATGGTATTTGGAGGTGGGGCCTGCCAGAGGTTATTAGGTCATGAGAGTGGAGCCCTCATGAATGAGATTGGTGCTCTTATGAAAGAGACCAAGAGAGCTCTCAGGCCCTTTCTGTCATGTGAGGACACAGTGAGAATACGGACGTCCATGAACTAGGAGGCAGGCTCTCACCAGATACTGAATCTGTAAGTGCCTTGATATTGGACTTCCAAGCCAGCAGAACTGTGAGAAAGAAATGTTTGTTGTTTAACCACCAAGTCTATGGCAGTTTGTTATAGCAGCCTGAACAGACTGGGACATATACCCTTGCACATTTAGGCAACTGCGTCTTTAAATTTTAATTCCATAAGTAATGTTGGTATTCAAAGAGTGGGGAGTTTTAAAAGACTTTCAATACATAAGGCCAGATTATCCTCCTGAAAGGTTGTACATATTTCACCCTCAATATCTGTCTTGCTGCTTTCTTCTCCTTGAGAAACTCACTGCACCACAGAGAGAAACAACTTTTGGTTCCCTTTTCCTCACCTGGCTGGGGCACCACCTGAGATCCCTGTCGGAATCTGTTCTTGGTGCCTTGGAACCATCCTTCCTTCCCATTGCCATTTCCTCCCTCCTTCCTGAAGAGGCAGGTGGAGTGTTGGGCTTTGGGGTCTTCAATTCTCCTTCTGGGAGCTCACAAGCATTTCATTGCTGCATCTTATTAAGTGGCTGCCCAACCAAATTATTTTTGCAAAGGTGTTCATGTCTGAAAATAGTTTAATGCCGTGTTACTTAAAATACTCTGTGGAGGTAAGAATGTTTAAATATATTCGTGAAATGCACTAGACTCTGTTCTTTGCTATTCACAACACACTATCTCAATCACAAGAAATCATGTTTTTCATGGTTTCACCCACTTATTTGGGACATCTGTTAAAATCAAACCAATGTGCCAAAACAGCTTAGGAAGCATTTATTTAATTGTAAACCCATAGGTATATTTGACTTTAACTTGGCTCTCACCATACCAAGAAGTGATTCTAAGGTTTAGATCTCAAACAAACACTGTAACAGGATGCTGGTGCAAGAATCAGTTTTCTGTCAGGCCCCAAGAATTTATGGGGATAGCCAGACAACTACAGTTCTTCTGCTTGGTATTAGCAAGTCTTACCTCCTCATCCTAGCCACAAATAATGGAACCAATTTGATTCTGTAGTAAGTTCTGTCCCTGATACATCTTGACATTTAATTATCTTGTTTTCCAGATGTTGCTAATTTTGTCTTTGCAGGTAAAATGAAATTCCCTAAGGAAAGACTTGTTATTTTCCTGCTTTTAGGACCCTTTAATATCTACCTCTAAAGGTGTGAAAGACTATCATATATGAGAAACCATATACAAAGATCATCGGAATTGCCACATTACAGTGATAAACATGCCCCCTTTCCTCTTAGTGCAGTCTGGCACAGTGCCGGCTTTGTAGAGATTCTTGTTGAATTGACTTTATTAACTGGTTTGAATTCTTGCCTAATCAATAGCCTGGGGAATCTGAGCTAAATATAAAAAGCCTTTCTATTACATTGACATATAGGCACAAATTACTAACCCAGGAAGGTGCAAACTTTTGAAGTCACACACATTAATGCCATTTATATGTGGCTTCATTTCACAGATCTAGTTTGTGTAGGAAATCCCCAACCATCCATGAGCGGTGAGCCTTCTGTAGTAAATTAACCAGTTGGATGCATTTATGTCTCTATTCAATCATCTCCCATTCTCTGAAACCACTTCTTAATCTCTCACAGTCACCTTGAGAATACCTTTTAATAATTTAGCATAAATGTCTGTTGCTGTCCTTATTTATTTATTTTTTTTCATGAGTTTAAGTCAAATGGAGGTTTAGCTGATGAGGTAAAGTTAGATTAAATGTGGTGCCTGCCTTGGGTATTCTTAGATCTGGAGTGGAGGTGATGGGTAACAAGGCAGTATGATTCGTGCTATGGCAGAGATGTAAGCAAGAACTGGGATTGGAGAGATTTCTCTAGCTAATTGAGCAAGGACAGTCAGAGAAGGTAGGAGAAAAGGAGGAGGGGTTGACCAGATAGACAGAGGGAGGCCACTCCATTCAGTGGGCAAAGTCTGTGAAAAAACTACAGGGGCTTCTGAGATGCTTATGGTGTCTGGAGCACAGGAATGAAAGAGAGGGGATTGAGGAGAGATGAGACTGGAGTGTTAGCTCAGAGCCAGATTGGGAAGACTTTCAACCTGGATTATGATTTCCAAAATGTGGGTACAAGGAATATAATCCTGATGATGGTCTTGAACACGAAGGGCGGGGAAAAGGATACTGAAGTCAAGGAGAGCAGCCGGGAGCTTCCCATATCTGCCCAAGTGAGCTATTGTGTGAGGCTGACTGTATTAACAGAGATGGACAGGACAGGACAAGTATAAGAATAGTTTTGCAATGGGATTGACAATCTTTTAAATGGTGCTTTTTCCAAGAAACAATTTAAGATGATTTCAATGAATGGATTGATTTAGGGTAGATGGGAGGAAAGGAAGAATAAGATGTGAAAGAAAACTCTAACATATAGAGCTAAGAGTAAGCAGTTAACCCTGGCGGTCCAGTGGTTAGGACTCCGAGCTCTCACTGCCGAGGGCCTGGGTTCAATTCCTGGTTGGGGAAATAAGATGCCACAAGCTGTGAGGTGCAGCCAAATAAATAAATAAATAAATAAGAGTAAGCAGTTAAAGATGTGGACAGAGGTTACATCTGGATCTAAAGATCAGGGAACCCCTGGAACATGCTTGGTAGTTATAGTGGTGACAGTATATGCAAATCCTCAGCGAGAAAGATTAGAATACAGCTGATGTACAATCAGAGGCCTTTGCAGTCTGGTAAGGTGTTGTGATGTGGGAAACATCTGGGTGATAGGGAGTATATGGCCTATGCTATCTGCAAAGTACATGGTTTGATTAAAGGTTTTCAAATTCTAATTTTTAAGAATCCTATTCTATTCATAAGCAAGTGACACTGCAGGCGTTATTCAGCTTGTGGAATACCAGTTTGGAAAGCTTCTTTTAATGTGATGATTCTCAACGTGGAAGAATAGGAGGGAGCAGAGGAGGTGGAGGTCACTTCAATAGGAGGCACAAAGTAAGGAACACTGCCCAAGTCCGTAGTGAGCAGCTTTTAATATATAGTCATGACCATGAGACTGTGAGTAATAGGTATTTCACATGGCTGTGAAAAAGAAAAAATATGGTGGAGATTGACAGGTTTTGAGACGAGCCCAGATGGTCAAGGACCGTCAACATTGGGAGAGGCTGCCCAACAGTGAGTAAACCTGCAAAGGAACAGTGCAACACCAGTGCTGTCTGTCTAAGGACTCTGGGTCAAGGACTGGCTGATGTTGAGTCCTTCCCACAAGAGGGTTTGCCATTGGAATCTCATATCAGTGTAAGATCATTCCTTTGTAACTGGGTCTAGCATTACCTTCTCAAACATGAAACAAGGTGAGGGCTGGAGATCATGTCCTTCAGAATGTAATTCTGTATGTGCATCTTAGCAGAATAATTGAGACACTGAATAACTTGCTGCAAGGAACTTTTGAAATTTCTGACTCTGTGCTAGGCTAAAAATGTGTTCTGCCATTTACAAACTGTGTGACCTGGGCATGTGGCTTAACTTCTAAACAGGAGGATTCAACATAGTAAAATACATGGTAAAAATAAATTTAATTATAATATAGAAAGATAGTTCAAATTCTATTGCAATAACTACTGATATCCATTTCTATTATATGAGACCAAAATTATACCACATAGAATGAAGACAAGAAGGAAAAAGAATCATAAGCACAAATGGTGTTATGCACCTCTGACTTAAACTCTTATTGCTCCTTCTTAAGTATCAGTTCATATTTTAGAGGCTGCATGAAAAAAACAAAACAAAGCAAACAAACAAAAACCTTGGTGGTTAAAAAAACAATCATTTTATTTAGCTCATGGTCCTGTGTGTTGGGTCAGATCTTCTCTATAAGCCAGCTTGACTGTGGTTAACTGGAGAATTAGCTAGAGACTGTATAACCTAGGATGGCTTCACTCAAAGGGATGGCGATTGGCAGGCTGTTGGCAGAGGGACCTTGTTTCTCTTCCATGCGGCCTTTCATCCTCCAGAAGGCTAGCTCTGGTGCAACTGTGTGGTGATTGAAGGGTTCTAAGAGCAGCAAGAGAGAGCAAGTCTCAGTGCACAAGTACTTTTCAGGTCTCGCCTTCCAGCAGGTTGCTATTGTCTGTTGGCCAATGCTAGTCATGTGGTCATCCTGACTCAAGGAGAGGAGAAAGAGTCTTCATCTCTGCATGGGTGAGGAAGAATTTTTGGTCATTTCTGTAGGTTAAATAAAATAATACTGGCTTAATGTTACTCTAACTGTTAAGTACAATACTAAATGCTCTAAAGTGATTTTTATTTCTCAAGCCACGTGACCCAAACAGCATCATCCTTAAACACAAGGACCAAGCAGCACAAGCATCACCTAGAGCTTGTTAGAAATGCAGACTCTCAGACTCCACCCAAGATATACTTGAAGTAGAATCTACATTTTTACAAGATTCCTAGGTGATTCATAAGCCCAGTGAGGTTTTAGAAGCACTGTATCTTTTCTCTGTTCCTCATAATTCCCTTTCCTAGGTTGCTATGTTCTCCTGTTGAGTGATAGATCTTTGATTTTTAAAGGTGCCAGAACTGTTTCCTCTGTACAATTGAAACAGAACAAACACAGGCTTAAACAGTAAAACAGGTTGCTTCACAGCATGAGAGAGAGAGGGTATAACATTTTTCTGCTCAATTGTCCTTTGCCTATAAAAATAGAAATTTAAAATTAAAATAACAGTACATAAATATTAAAGAATATTGTATTTAACTGGGAAGAACCATTTAGATGTTAGAACAATTTTTAAAGTAGAAACAGCTAGGCACATACTTATTTAAACTGAACTTTTATATTCCTGAGCAGTTGCTTAACTGGATCTTGGTTTTCTGAAGGTTGAAAGAATGATGCTCCAATCTTAAGACCACAAGTTAAATATCTCGAGAAAACGTACAGGTCCCTAGGTACTGTTAGGCCTTTATACAAGTAATAAGACCAATGGAACTTATGAAGCTTCTAGCATGTGCAAGTCACTGGTCTAAATCAAGCATTACTGTAGTTTGTTGGATTCCCTTCATTTCAGACCCCAGAAGTGAGGCAGGGGAGTATGTAGGAGAGGCTAAGCTTTCCACAATACAAGTTTATTTCACCAGGCTGAGATCAGACTTGGGCATCTAAAGGACCTAGAGCTTTTCTCAACTTTTGACTTTGTTTTAAGTGAAGGAACCTGGTTACAATTACCAACACTCTCCTTTAGTTTGCCTTTCACCTCAAGGCTGAACAGAAAAAGAGAAAGAGAGAGAGAGAGAGAGAGATTTTCCATTAAAGCCTACTGCTGTCATTCTGTATGAAGTCTGCTTTGAGTATTTGCTCTTTTCAGAAGAGGATTACTTATTCTTTGAAGCTATAACTAATACTGTTTTCAAAGTATATGCTTTGGGGTCTTGTTCTTGTCAATCAATCTGCCCACCAGTTAGGAGTTAACAAATATCTGTTGAGTACTTAACATATGCAGGCATATTCTAGTCTCTGAATAAGACTGAGTAACTTTTTAAGCAAACAGACATATAAGGTAATTTTTAGATACTGAATAGCTAGGGAAAGTTAAAATAGAGCCATGTGGAAGAGAGAATTTGAGGGAAGGGGCCGACTTTATCTAAGGTTAGGCAATGCTTCCTTGAGGAGATGACATTTGAGTTGAAAGCTGAATAATGAGTAGGAGGCAGCCAATTAAATCTCCAGGAGATGTGAACTCCAAGGAGAGGGAATAGCAAGAACCAAGGCCCTAAGGCCAAAACAAGCCTATGTTCATGAACTTGTGAAATAGCTAGCATGCTGGATCCTGTGTGATGGGATTGGAGACACAAGAGGAATGTTGAACACAAGATAACCTCCTTAAAGGGTCGATGTACCTTTTAATAAATCTTCACTTCATAAATGTTCACCAGCTCCTCATCAGCTCCAACAAACCTTATAGAGTGATATCTCTGGCTCTAAAGTAAAGCACATTAATATATTAAGTCCATTTATTCCTAAAAGTTCTATGAGATTCTACCACTTTCCCAATATATATGTGGAAATCAAGGTATCGAAAACCTAAGCCACTTACTTAACACAGCTGGTATTGATGATTAGAGATTTTTCTGCATTCCCTAGATCCAAGTATGGGACACCTAAGAAGGCTGCATACCAATCAGTCTTTTGGCTGTGTAAAAGCCAAAGAATTCTTCTACAGTCTTCCTTCCCCCTGGGGTTCATCCAGAGGAGACCCAGCAAAAGAGAAGATGGGGCAATTTAAATTTGACTCCTGGATTCCCACTCCTCTTGGCACCCTCCAACCATCTGTTGCTATTTGTGTAGAAAAAGAACGGAACAGCATACCAACGACCACACACATTCAGAAATCTCATTTTGGTGTGGGAGGCTGGATTCATTAACAAGTTTCTCAAACTCTCCCTGCACTTACAACACCAGTCTAAACATAATCCAGTAAAGTCATGAGAATAGGTGACGATCAGCTGTGTGATACTGAGATGGAGTGTCTAAATTCATCATATGCTACTTCCTAGTAAGTGTCTTCTGCTGCAAGTAAGTTGTTTTTTCAACATCCTTTAAGTAAATAATGCTCGTTTCAAAACTGTATAGCCTTTACACTGTCCTTCTTATTCTAACCCCTACTAAATCCTACTTCCTTTATGAGGACTTCCATTCTCCAGACTATCCATCCACAAATCCATATAGCTGCCCATCCATTTAACTACCATGTCATGGGTACTTACTCTGTTTCATTAACTGTGCTAAGTACTAGGATTTATAAAACATTTTGCATAGTACTCCATTCTTTGAAGGTTTCATTCATTAGTGGGGAATCACAGTCCTAGAAGTCCATATTAATCCCTACTTTCTTTGAATTATGACTCATCTATAAACTAAATGCTCTGCTACATGCTGTCTAAAATTGCACTCTAGTTGTTTCTAAGCCCCTTTCCCTATTTTTTCCCACATCTCCTAGGTTGAAATTTCTCAAGAGCAAAATCCAGATTATATTTCTGTATAGTGGTGTGTCCTGATCATAGAGTTGGAATATCCATGTTTAAATTCTGGTTTTGCCACTTATTAGGTCTGTGGTTTTAAGGTACATTTCTTCTGTATATAGAGAATGGAAGTTGGTTGGGAGGATTTCTAAGATCCCTTTCAGCTCTGACCTTCATGAATCAGTAAATTCTAAAGTACATAACAAGGGCTGGAAAGTGAAGGTGACACTCAGTATAAAGGTGTTGCTAGCTTATTTCAGAGGCTTCTAGTTCCAACCTATTTGTGTGGTGGGTGGTCTTCTGACTGTAATGCACCTTTGCCCCCCACTTATAGACTGAAAGAGGGTAAATACAAAAACAATCAAAAAATCATATTGAATCCTTCTCTTGAAGCCAGGCCTTTGGACAGGGTCTTCAGCTAGGCAGGGATTCTTTCCCAGTCCTTAGAGCAAGACAGACAGGAGATATACCTGTTTCTACCTTTATTGGGTTGCTGCATCTTACACTAGACATTCAACATTAGTGGTATCATAATGGTTCCACTAATGTTAATGGATATTTGTTGAACAATTCATAACTGGTGATTAAAGGAAGGTAGGATGTTAGGGGTTCAGTGCTATGCTTTGGGAGCTGCTGTCAAAGGGAGAATCCCATCCTTCACCAAACCCTATTACAGACACGAGCCTGGTCTTGTTGTAACCCTCTCTACTCAAACAGTTGCCTTGAGTTCCTTTGACCATATGCATATGTTCAGATAGTAATAACCCTGTATGAGTAATTACTTATTTTAAAGATAGGTCATTCTCTGAATGAATTTAACTTCATCTACCTGATTTCAGTATAATTGGTGTTTGAAGGATGCCTACAAATTTGAAATGTTTTTAATGGAATTCAACCACTTCCTTTCATTGCAATTGCTTAACAAGGGCTGATGGATACCAACCAATTTATTATTGTTGTTTTTATTTCAAACAACTAAATAGTTGTTTCACAAAATGAAACAGGCATATTGCCAAACTTGCCACATCGCTTTGAGCCCAAAGTTTGTTTCATTACATAATATGGTGAATGGTACATCTCTCCTATAGTTGTTATGAACATTGCAAAGGCTTCTGAAATCTTTTTGAGATCCAAGTGTACCGCTCAGGATATTATTCAACCAATGTAGAAAGCAAAGTACCGTTTACTTTGATGGTTTTGCTCTTTCAGAAACCCTGAGAGCTGAAAAAGGAAAGCAATACTGTGTGACTTTGTTGACGTGGATATAGTAAGGCTGTATCTGGGTCTCCAGTTCCAGGATTCTGTCTACTCTGTTTCCATTGCCAGCTAGAACATCATTCCTGCTGTCATAGGCATTCTTCATTTGTAAAGTAAACTACATGGCATTTACCACCCACCTAACTGCAGTGGTGTCAGGAGGGTTAAAATGAAACATATTTAAAAGCCTTCCAGAAATTTTTGATGTTCTGTATAAAGACAATAACAACTCACGAACTGGGTCTCTTCTGCAACAGGGAGAGCATCTCTTCCTGTAGCCTGCTGGTAAGAAATGAGGCAATGTTTTCCACCCAACTGTTCAGGAACAGATAAGGGAAGAATTGTATGTTAAAGTAATAATCAGAATGTTGGGGAATAATTTTGCTTTGATTCTGAGATTTACCTACTGTCTTAATCTTGGGAATTATATTTCATCCATTTAATAATTTTAAACAACTCAAGGATAAATGTATATGTTAACTGTCAGTACCTAAGTTTCTTCATCTATAAAATGGGATTAATGTTCTTGCTTTATAGAACAACTTTAAAGAAATAAACTTGCTGATACATATACTGTTAGTTTCAAAGTTGCATTCTACACCTGGGAGGTAGAATGCAACTTTAAAACTTTTTCGGGCCTCCCTGGTGGCGCAAGTGGTTGAGAGTCCGCCTGCTGATGCAGGGGATACGGGTTCGTGCCCCGGTCTGGGAGGATCCCATATGCCGCGGAGCGGCTGGGCCCGTGAGCCATGGCCGCTGAGCCTGCGCGTCCGGAGCCTGTGCTCCGCAACGGGGGAGGCCACAACAGTGAGAGGCCCGCATACCGCAAAAAAAAAAAAAAAAAAAAAAAAAAAAAAAAACTTTTTCATTATTATTGTAATTTTTCTAGCATTTAGCATCATCATTCCCTTCTTTGGCCAGCAGGCCATTTCCCAACAATATGGGGGATGTCGATGGGAAGAGAGCTTTAGTGTTCTAAAGTTTACTGGCTGTTTATCTCCTTGGGCTCCAGCATGCCTAGTACATGCCTCTAGGACTGAACTATGATTTACCTTCTGTGAACTGTGATACAGTCAGCTGCTTGCCTCACAGAGTGGTTAAGTAAGGAACAAGCAGAATATTTGAAACCACCTCCAGATAATTGGCATGTGGAGGTATAGTCTTTACTTATTTTCATTCTTATTATTATTTTGTTCCTTATCAATTATGGTATGAAGAGAGGCGACTAAAAAATTACTTCATTAGACTTAGACTTAATTATTAATATTAGACTTAACAATTATTAATGTCTTGCCACTATTTCATTATCATTTGTGAGTATTTTAAAGTAAATTGTGCATCTCGTAACATTTTACTCCTAAACACTTTTAGGATATATCTCAAAAAAGAACATTTTTATAACCATAATACCATTATCACACCTTAACAAATCGATGATAATTCCTTAATATTACTAATACACAGTCCATATTCAGATACCTCCCATTATCCCTCAATTTTTTTTCTTTTTGAAGTATATTTGTTTGAATCAGGATACAAACCACATCTCCACATTTCATTCTGTCATGGAGGTGATGTCTCTGAAGGGGCAGTGGAGGAACATAACCATAGGAATTCCTCTAAGCAGCTGAGTCCCTCAGAGTGTGCCAACATTAATATTCATTCATTCATTCATTCATTCATTCAAGTTTTTTTTTTTTAATGTTCTAGCCACTGTAGCAGATATAAAGATAAATTTGGCATGGTAGTTTCTTTGACATGCTCATATATAAAAACAAATAAAAGAATCAATATAAGAAAAGTCCAAACTGACATAACATGGAAGAACTCAAAACCTACCAAGTAAATATTTACCATGGTTAGAGTAGAATGGAAAGGCCTCTTGGACAATCAAGAAAGTGTGACTTGAATTGAGAGGGTTTGGTGATTCCACGTGGTGGGGGAGTGGGGGAGATGGCACAAGCGAAAGCATATTATGATGGTTCTCCAGGCATGACTGGAAGTGAGGAGGTCCTGGACCAAGTCTGACTGGTGGGAACAGAAGTACTCCCAGGGGAGTATTAATTGGACAAAGTACAAGTGCTGGGGAAAGTGCATGTAAGGATGAAGTGAAAGACGTCTGTTAGAATCAACCAGTGATTTCTCTTGAGTGTGTTTGTTTATTGAACAGCATATTTTGAAATAATTTGTGGTATATAATGAATTCATAAAATTTATGCAAATGAACCACAACCAAGGATAATTGCTATATCTTTTTTTTTTTAAGTATATGATAGTGGGCTTTAAAAAACCTGTCTTTTCTAATATTTAAAAGGCTATATAAATCCTGTTAATTGTGGCAAGGTTTATTGTTTATAGATGTGTGTATACATGCATTTGTAGGCTCTGATGGATGATGAAATGCTAAATCTCCAGTGTTGGGTAATATTAATGTAAGTTTCATGTTTACTATGACTGTATTTAATCAATACCTTATTTCTGCTAACATGTTTTGTAGGCTAGCTCTGACATGGTAGATGATATATACTCTAGGAAAAGCTATAGCCCTTCTGAAGGTACTCTGCATTTTCTAGTTTACTTTTTTGAAAGGTGTAACAGGCTTCAGAAAAGAGTGGATATCCCTTTGGAAGCAACAGCAGAAGCAATCACAATTTTATATGTGGTTGTCTTTTTAAAAGATGATATCTGAGACATTCTTGGTATGTGTAGAATTTCACAGAACCACTTTATCAGGACATTTAGCTCATTTTTTTTTTCTGGAGAGCAAATTAATTATCATCTGATAAGCCTGCTTCATTCTGTTCTTTCTACTACCAGGCTTTAAAAAAAAAAAAAAATATTAGTTGGAGCCACTGAATCAAACTCAGTATAGGTCACTGTCAGGAAAATGCCCAGTGACTAAAACTAAGTATTTCAGTGGCTTTCCTAAGCCCCTCGTTTTCTGCGATGTGAAAACAGACCCATGAATGGGTACGTGTGTTCTGGAACTGGAGGGAGATTGTGCCTTCCGCCGCTCAAACTGCACGTAGCCACTTCTCTGAAAGCCAGTGAACCTATTTACCATTGTCATAGTAACACATAATCCGGGCCCACGTCGCCTGCATCCCGAGAGGCAATTGTACCCTTGCCTGGGCGGCAGCGCTCCCCGCATGGCTCTGCTGCCCCCGGGCTCCTGCGGCTCCGGGCAGCGCGAGCGGAGGGGGTGGCGGCCCCACGCGCCCACCAGGTCCCAGCGCAACCACGCTTCCCCTGCCGCATCCCGGCCGCTGCGCGCGTTACCATGACGATCGGAAATGCGTGTCAGGCTAGACGGCTGCCATTGCCACCTGGTCGTTTTCCGAGACCAAGTCACTTTTGCTAGATCCTCCGCATGTGGGAGAGATTCTCTCACAAATCGGCACCAATGGGGGCGAAACTCCACAACCACCCTGGGCCCCCTGACAACCCCAGAGCTGGCTGGCCGGCCAGAGCTGCTTCCCCGACCCCCGGGCACGGGCAAAGGAGAACTCCGCTTCCCAAGTAGTTCCCTTCGTGGTCCGTCATGTGCTGTTCCAAACGCCACTGAAGGGCACGTCATGTGGGAACAGAAGCTGGGCACCACTTCCACCGGGAGGAGAACTCTGGTTCTTGTAGACGAGCCATGTGCTCGGAGACAAGCGGGTGCCCTGTGGCAGCGCCACAGCTGCTACCTCCAGGCTCAGTGCAGGCACCAGCCCCGCTACTGCCCTCCAGGAACATCTCTCCTCTCTTCTCCTTAGCATGTTCCCAAATCTACCTGCACATCAGCATCACCTGCGGAGAGCTCTGGGGTTTGACTTTTGTTAGATTCCGGGGCTACAATTCAACTCCACCCCCAGCTTCTGAAATAATAGATCTGGGATTGGGCCTGGAAATCGGTATTTTGAGGCTGATCCCCTCGGGTTAATTCTGATAATCATGCAAATTTGAGAATAATGGCCTAGATCTTTTCTCTTTTTTCCTCTTCATTTCTAGCTTTTCCTCTTCTTTCTGTTTCCTTCTGGCTTGCCTGCTGTCTCTCAAATTCACCTCTTTTCTCTACCCACGCTTCTCTTTCTCTCTGTCTCTCCCCCACCCCTCCCTCCCACGTTTCTCTTTCTCCCTCCCCCAACTACCCCCTCTCGCCCAACCATGCGCCAGACACTGTCCTCCGTGCTTGGGAGGTTATGGTCTCTGCCTCCAGATAGCACTGGTGGTCTCTCCTCTGTGATCTCTCTCTTGCAGTGCTCCATTCCTGCAAGTTCCTTTCCTTTTCTTTCCTGTCCCTCCCTCCCTCCCTCCCTCCCCTCCTTCTTTCCTTCCTTCCTTCTTTTCTTCTTTCTTTTTCTCTTCTATTAGTGAATCCATATATACTTCTTAGCACACCCAGTGTCACAGAGGATTTTAAAAATGCTGGCATCTACCTGGGTTTCCAAGACACATGTTCCTCCCATCATAGCCTAGATGACCTCTTTAGACCCCTCCCCTATTTTTTCTAATTACAAGGGATTTACTTTTTCTGTAGCTCAGGGTAAAATATAAGCCAGGTTACTCTCAGCTAACATGAGAAGCATTCTAGTTTTTATAATGTTTTACAATCTCTTTATTATACTTGCTTCCCTTAAAGCTGCAGTTAAAGATGGCTGTCCAGTCAAAAGAAAAACATATAAATATGGGCCATGTATTAAAAGAGAAAATATGGAATAACCTCTCTGAATTAATCCTCCCTGTTATTCAGGCTGCTGTTTTACACAGAGATACTTTTTCAAGCGTGATCACCATGAATTGTTACAGATATACCTGTTCCAAAGTTTCAGTTATAGCTGTGTGACACGTGAGTACAAAGACCCCGTGAGAACCTCTCTTCAAAGGAAGAGGATTTGCTTTGCTCTGGGAGGAGTTGACAAAAGATGCTGCCTTCATTTCTAACGGGCAGCGTGAGGCATTGTCACACATCAGGGCTGCGAGTCATAGGCTGTGTCTGAGGGCAGCTGCCTCCACGCTGAGCTCATTTCTTCAGCCTTCCTGTGGATTTGAGTTTGAGGGCTACAATCATCCTGACCTCTGACTGCCCCGAGGTGAAGCCCCTACTTAAAATATTATCTAACTTAAAGATTTCATGTTACTAGCCAACCGGTCAGCCAATCAGCAGCAGTTTATGAAAAAGCCTTCTATGTACAAAGGTTTAGGCCTCCTAGGAGTCGTGAGAAATTTTTTAAAAATAATTTTAGAAGTAAGAGGTTAACCCTTGAAGATCAGGAAGACTGATTTACATGAAAAGAGAACTCAGTTCTTTGCTTAGCTTCCCAGAATGCTTGGAATAAAATCTACATTTCTCAGCATGACCTTGAGACCCCCCAATCATCTTCATCTTGCTCACCTCCCTCACCTCATCTTTCTTCACTATCCCTCTTGTTGATTTTATTTCAGCCTCATTTCTTCCTTTGATTTATTTCCCCCAAATGCCATTCTGTACAATTTTAGAAAGAGCCATCTCCTTGTCACTCAAGTCCCCACTTAGTGGGCACTTACTCAGAGGAGTCTTCCTTGACACTCAGTCTAAAAAAAATGTATCAAATCATTTTCATACCACCCTGTTTTAATGATCTGCCATGGCACATACTACTGTTGGATATTTTCCTTTTTATATATGTTTCTCCCCATCTCCCATTAAAATATAAGCTTCGTGAAAATGGGTTTAACCCTTCTGTTCCACCTAAAAGAACGTAAGCCATCAAAAATATGTTCATTAAATATTTGTCAAATGAATAAATGAATAATAAGCCATCTATGTTCATTGATAAGTGAGTGATTCAAATATTAAACACCAGTGTTTCCAAAGGAGGGAGGACTCACTCTCGGCTGGAGAAGCATTGGTTGGAGAGGAAGCGTAGCCTGACTTGGATGCTGTAGGTATGCAGGATTTAGAGCTTCAGAAAGAAGGATGGGTTTGTTTCGGGTAAGGAACAATTTGCCAATTAAATGATTAAATCTATTTTGGTCCCAAACCAGTATGGATGAGTTCCTTAACCTCAGTTTCCACTTTTGATCTACGAGGTTGTTTGCTATTCTAACTCTGTGGTTCTTAAAGCTGTTTTCATGTATCTTTTTCCTCATCAGGGAACTTTCTTTTAAAAAAAAAATTAAACTGAAGTATAGTTGATTTACAGCATGTCAACTATACTTCAAGTTATATATATATATATATATATATATATATATATATATATACACATATATATATATTCTCTCTATATATATATCAATTTATATATCTATAGCTATATAAGGATGCCCACAGGGTTCCTGACACTGGACTCTTCCACTTCTTAGGGCCTACACTAGGAGCTAAATGAAGGTGGCATTATTAGTAACACCCCCACCCCATTTCTGCACCATCTACAGACCATGTGGCCCCAAAGGGTTAATGGTACAGAGGCTCTGGATGCTCAGCCTCAGGGCAGGGCACTCTGAGTGGAGAAGCAATTAGGGTGATGCTGAGGGAGAAAACCTCCTCTGCCTGGGGCAGTTCCGGGGGTGTCGATGCAGGGATACTATACATATATATATTCTTTTTAAGATTCTTTTTCCTTATCAGTTATTATGTAATATCAAGTAGAGTTCCCTGTGCTATACAGTAGGTCCTTGTTGATTATCCATTTTATATATAGCAGTGTGTATATGTTAATTCGAGCCTCATAATTTATCCCTCCCCCCCCCCCCCCCCCGCCAGGGAACTTTCTATGGCATTTGCTGCCACAAGAACAGTGTCAGAGAAAGCAAGTTTAAAGAAATGGCTCTTTCTCTACAATATGGAAAGGGGGAAAACATCTTTCTCTTCATTGGTAAGGAAGATGGTTTTGGCTGATTAATCAAGCCATTAGATACTGTTTTGCTGCATTTCGTAGAAGCAACGATGAGAATTTAGATTGAATATTCATGTTATAAGTGCTACATGAGTTTGGAATGCTTATAGATTCACAGAATTTGAGAGCTAAAAAGGGCCTCAGATATCCTTTAAACTCTGCAGCCCATCTTCCATATCATTTATAATTTTATAATTATACTTAATTATAGGTAGGCTTAAACTACCTAGGCCCAGAGGAATAAAGTGATTGGCTTACAGTTACATTGGTGGCTGATAGGCAAACTGAGATTATCCACCTACCCGTCCTGACTCCCAGTCCAGTGCTCTCTATATTGAACTTGAGTAAGCTTCATGCATTTGGCCATGTTACATAAGCAGAAAGAAAATCTGGAAGCAATGACTAGGCATACTTATAGAAGAAACCCCATCATCAATTTTATTTTCAAAGTCGCAGTGGTGAAAGTGAGAAATACACGTTGAAGGAACATGCTGGCATTTGAAAGCATATAAAGCAGTATTCATCATCCCTTTTAAGAGCATGCAGAGTGCAAGTTAAGAAAAGAGGATGCTATTGTTTTACTTCCCCCATATATTCTCTACATTATTCAAAGACTGCCATGCTGAAATAATAACACCCCCTTCCCAATTTTTTATCCTTTAACTGGCAGGACACAGTATTTGGAGATTTATTATTTTGACTGAGTTTAGCTTTGCTCTTGCAAATAGTGAGTGTCAAATGTCATTCTTTCCATCCTCCAGCAGATGGCAACTCTAGTCTTCCTGTCATTTTATCTGCTTCTACAGTCCGATTTTGTCCTCCTCCACCCCCGCCCCCCCCCCCTTACCTCTCCGGTTCATCTTTGTGCTCTGCTAAGGGTTATATGGACATGGGACTCCATTCCTTTTCCTTTGGAATCACCACCTTTAGCATTTGACACTAATGGCCAATCTTAATGTGCCCAGAAATAACAAAAATTACAAATTACCAACAGTTCAAACATTTTTTTTAGGTAGGGAAAAAGAGAAGATAAAGCTAGAGATTCTAAAATAAGATGCACCACAGAAAACTTTCCATTTAAGGAAACAAAGTAACTTCTTAAAAAGGAAAAAAAAAAGTCAATTCCTTCAGGTCTAGCTTTTAAAGGAGGATAGTTTTGATTAGATTTTCTTTTGTTATTTATTGGTTAAAAAGTTATAAATATCTCCAAAATAACACCCTAGAGTGAAATTGGATCAAATTTCACATGACTGCATGTTTTTGGTCTCCAGCAGTCTTGTCTCTTTCATTTTCCCCTCCCATTTACACATACCCTTTCATTCAGTAATCAAAACTGCTGAATCTAGCTTCCTTATTTATTTCCATTTTAGAAGTTCAGTTTCTCTTTCCAGGAATATTCCTAAGGCATTGCTGATACAGACCTTGATTTAGTTCTTTCCAATCTCTGCACCCACCCCTTCCCCTACTGCATAGATCCTGATGACTCTTACAGAGTTGCAGAAGTTAAAACACATGCTGCCTTCTGCGTGTAAGTCTGAGGCCAGCTGTAAGAAATCAACAGTAGAATAGCAGCTACTCTTTTGTTAAAGGCAGAAATTAATCAGAGGCATCATCATACCAGTTCTATCACTGGTTCCTCATTGGAAGGCTTCCTAATGGGAAGATTTCCAAACCAGATCTCCCACCAGGATGTGCTACTGGAATTATGAATGCCTGAGTGGGGGCGGAGAGGGACAGAGGAGTGGTGTCATTTGTAAAATGGATTTGATGGTCTGCACATTCTTCACAGAGGGATCTCTTGCTAGCTCATCCTCTTCCAAAGAACCTAACCATTTCATCTTCTCTGGTTACCCCGATGTACCAAAAACCAGACAGAAGCCAAGGTCTCAAGGAAGGACAGTAACAAACCTTTGTTGGGAAAAATAAAAGTCATTTTTAGCTTCAGTGAGTATGTGTTCCTCGATTATTACTGTCATTATGTGAACGTATGAGCTAATGCTGCAAGTACAATCCTTGGAAACAACAAGAGGTACTGTGGAAATCCAAGTACGTTATCATTCGCTGACAGCCTCTAAGGAAGACAGGAGCTTACTCAAACCAGCAAATAATTAGCACTGACAATAGAAGTATAAACAGAGCCTTAGTTAATTAATTCCCTAATCGTCTGTCCTGATATCTTATCTGCACCCCTGTTGGACTTTAGCTATAACATATGCCCTAGACTTGCTTCTTTCAACTTTATGCTAATCACTTAATCCACGTGCTCCATGTTGGCAACCATCTGGGCTAGAAGTCACCCTCCCTTTTGTATGTATATACGGTTCGACTCTTTTGTTACTCCCTCTATTTCCTCTCAGTTCTGATGTCTGGAAATGTTTCCTTGTTGATATGGATTCCTTATCTGGCGTCCAGTGTTGGATGCATTTCACAGTTAATATGACGGGGGAAATGACCAGTAGGTAATTCTGGAGTGAAGAGGAGAGCTCTCTGAACTCTACATTTTGATCTTTGTGGCAACAAACTCTTAGCTGCCTCTGTCCCCTGGCTCACCCACATTCCCATCCCAGGAATCAGAAAGCAGACGGATTGGTTTTTTGTCATTCTCCACATTTCTCAGGGAAGGATGGTCAGTTCCTTATCAAAGCACCCATAACCATTTGGTCTTTTCTCTCTCCTGAATGAGGAGGCAACGACGATGGAAACTTGAAAGTGTTGATTTCAGGTTGTGTGAGGTTAAAGGGAGATGCATGTTTGTGTACTGCAGGGACATCCCTATCTATGGGGGGATGGCAGGGCTGGAGGGGCCAAACTAAAAGACCCACTGAGCAGGAGGAACGGAATAGAGGGGAAATGGTTGGGAGCAGTCAACTGGAGAAGAATTTAGCCCAGAGAATCAGCACCAGTGGCTGGGGGGGTGGGGCGTGGGACAGCCTTGATCCTACTACAGAGACTCTGGGCTCTTTCCCAAGGTACTTTGCTGGTATGGGCAGCCCTGGCTCACAGGAGTTGAATAGTCAGAATCTAAATCAGATCCTGTTTAGGAATCCTGCCTCTGAGAATGACTAGGTGGAGATATAACCTCATTGTGTGTGTGCGCGTGTGTGTATTTAATGTATATGCTTATGTGTATATGCATAGATGCTGTTGACATTCTTTCTGTGACATTCCTTCTGAATCCCTTGCATATTGTCATTTCTCTAAAAGTTTGTGGAAAGTTACAGAGAATCACACAAAGGTAATTCGTTCCTGTCAATACAGTGTGAACCAGGTACCTGCTGACTTCCTTTTACCGTTTATTGCATGGGTGTTTGTTGGGTCATATGGGTGAGCAACCAGACGGTGGAGGCTATACACCAGGGAGATGTTCCTGCTTTGGAGAAGTAATGTTTCCTTTCAGGAAACAAGATATATGCATTATAAACAAAGAGAGAAATCTTTGCAGTATAGAAGCAAATGACAGGGTGTGATAAAGATCGAGAAGAGATGAGAATAACCCTGTTGTACTAGGATTCTCTCTCTCCCTCTCATACAACGAATGGGAATGTTGTATAGATTATCTCAGGATTAAAGACTATGTAGAAATTAGATTGGCAGGGACAATCTCAAAGAACAAGCACAGGGGAATGAGAAAGTCATCATATGGTCACAGAGAATGTTGGGGACCAATTGGCCGGCCTGAAGTGGAAGGGCTGCATCAGGCAGTGAGGGTTGAGGAGAAACAAGTTAGGACAAGTCGCCTTTCCAGGCACATGTGTGCTTCCCTCCTACCAGCTGATTAGGTGGATTCTCTAGAGACGTGATTTAATTTTTTATTTGACTTTACCTGCCTGACATAGATATACTCTGGAACCCCAGAGAAACCTTCCAATCTGCTGATTAAGGCTGAAGACATTTTTAGCAACCACAGCTCCCTAACTGGCATTACTGGCTCTTTTTAAATGTCCCCCTTGTATTTTCAAGGTGTCCTGTCTCCCTTTCTTGACTTCCCTGGACCTGGCCTCTTCCTGCCAGAACCACAATAGCTGGCGGACCTCTTCAGTTCGGTTGGATTTTTCATTAAAAGCTCTTTTTGTGGGCTTTCCACCAGTGGCCTTGTACCAGCAGTTAATTTGTTCTGAATAGGTTGTGAACTGTCTCGTGTCAAGCAAGGTGCCAAAAGAACTACATATCTTAGCTCTCTTAATCTTTATAACAGTCCTTGAAGATAGATCCATTTGATGTGTAGTTAATGAACATCTATTATATGGTAAGGCATGTGAGGATATAGCAACAAACAATAAAGACATGGACCCTGCCCACAGATAACTTATGTTTAGCTGAAAGCATAATTCTAGTGGCAGAGATTGTGTCTTAAGGAGGGAATAAAATTTGTCCTGGATTTAAAATTTGAACCTAGGTATTTCTGACCCCAAAGTTATCATCATCATTATTATTATTATTCCTCAATTGCATCTGCCAGGGTTTTTTTAAATCAAAATTAATTTTAACTTAATTTTCAGCAATGGTTCATTTGAAGACAAGCTGACAATCAGACCATTTAAGCCAGAGTGATTCTTATATGACAGATTATCACATAAAATAATGAAATCTTTTCTTGGATGTCCTGTTCTGCTCTGGATGGAGAGTTAAGCCCTTCAGAAGCTGCGTTCCAGGGTCTCTGCAGGTCTAGGGGGCCATTGCCACCAAGTGGCATGTTGCTTATTATTGCATTTAGTACTATAGCAATGGTTCCGCCAGTGTCTTTATTAAAACTTGCTCCCGGCTAGCATTTTCCCCCGGGTCAATAATGAGTTTAAAGGAATGAATGTGGAAATGAGATTTGTTCTCACCAGTGGAGTGAATTATGTCTTGTTGGGGCCCCCAGGCTAATATAATATTTCAAATTTGCCACAAGGTAATTCATCAAAAATTCTATTTTGGTTCCAAAAGGACCATGCATGCCTATTAGCAAATTCAGAGCATACCTTTAAACCTCTTTTTAAATTTTTTTTTTATTCCTTCCCTTGGTTCCACTGAAGACTTTTGGCATTAGCAGTTTGAGAACATTGTCCATTTCTACAGGCCAGTGAAGGGTGCAGGACGAAGTGCGGCCCTTTTATCTAACAAGCCTGAGTCTGTGACAACTGAGGTGATTCAAATGCTCTGCCACAGCCACAGATGCATCACACAGTAGGCATGCATCCTCCGTCCTCACCATGGACATCAGGACTACACCAGGCATGCTTGTGGGGCAGGATTGTGCTTGCTGCCTTTTAGATCTGCGTGCTGGTACTTCCCTGGTCGTCCACTGGCTAAGACTCCATGCTCCCGATGCAGGGGGCCCGTGTTTGATCCCTGGTCAGGGAACTAGATCCCACATGCCGCAACTAAGAGTTCACATGCCGCAACTAAAATTCCCACACATGGCAACGAAGATCCTGCATGCGGCAACTAAGACCCAGCACAGCCAAATAAATAAATAAATAAATAAATATTTTTTAAAAATAAAAAAAATAAATCTGCATGCCTCACTTTGGTTGCCAGGGCTCATTTTAATGTGATTGAGACTTGTGGATTTAAATACTCTCCAACCGGTCCTGCAACATTCCAAAGAAGCCAACTTCAGAGATGGGTCTATTAAGATATAGGGCTGCACATCAAGCTCTAGTTTTCTAATAGTAGAGATTCCCAGAAGTCCTAGATTGTTGGTTAGCGGACGGTAGCTGCTGGTTATCTTCACAGGTCTTCTCTGTGGTGAAAAAGGGGGAGAAGGGATCTTGCATGATGTCCACTATTGCTCCCATCCCCTCTCGACTCCCCCTGACACTTCTGCTGTCTCCCACATAAAGGGTTGTATTCCAGAGCAATGGTGACCAACTATTTTTTGGTGTCAAAGACTAAAAGGACAGAGATATCCCTCCCCTGTGACAGGCTGAATATGGACTGGCTTGAGAAAAGAGTGAATCACCCCATTTTTCTTATTTATCTCCATTGCATTCATAGCTGCTGTCCTCCAAAATCTTGGTATAAGCAGTCATGGGTTACACCTAGTCTAGATCTGGAAAAAAAAAATGGTTTCATTGATGCTATTCCAATTCTTCTGCTTATTGAGCCAAATTTTATATCATTTTTTAAGCTGTGCCTATCCTTGATTTGAGGTACTCTTCCCATACAGAGATACACCAGACAAGAGTACGGTCACTGCTGGGTACAAGTTAATTATGCAGAAACACATTTGGTGAGGTGTGTTTAAGAGAGGACTTCCAGCCTTGGTCTAATTGATCTATAATGAAACAAGCAGGAATGACTGTCACTCTCCTTCTCACATGCATGGCTTAGTTTAGTTTTAGAAATGATCATGCATATGGGACAGTATTTCTCTTTAAACAAACAAACAAATTGTATTTATGACAGTGTAGAATTTCAGATGCTACTGGACAGACATTAAAATATTAAATCCTGTGCACATCATTAGCACTTTAATCTGCCTCCTCCCACCCATGAAGCTGGCAGTCTGGATCTTTGGGTTGTCCTTTTTACTGACTGTTAATTGTTAATAGAGTTCCATGTGTAGGTCATGATGTGTAGGCATCAATCCTTCATTTAGGAAGGGCTGAGGCTGTCTGTGGTTATGAAAAGGCAAGTGATAAACAAAATCTGGGGATATCTCAGCATCCTCACTAAAAATGTCAGACCCAGTAGTGCTTCTGGTAGTAAAAGTAAAATTTATTAGTGAGAGAACAAACTTGCACAATAAAAAAGAAAGTTAAGTGGAGAAAGCAGAGAGAGAAAGAAGGCCCCCAAAGAAGTTTGAAGAAAAATAAATCATTTAAGAAATCAGAGTCATTTTTAAAAGATGAGGTAGAGATTAGACACAATGGGTTTGTAAATATCTTCCTTGTTTTTGAGACAAGGAGAAAGGGAAGATGTTTGGGGTGAGCGTGTCCATCATTCTTCCTGAGAATCTGTCTGCTGCGAAGCTGCACTATCCTCTACTTTGGGAAATGGAGGTATTAGTCCACGGTTCGGCATGCTACCTGCAAGCTGCAAATGGTTCTACATTTTTAAATGATTGGAAAAAAATCAAAAGAAGACTACTAATATTAGGTGATGTGAAAATGAAATTTAAATTTCAGGATCCATATGTTTACACATTGTCTGTGGCTGCTCATTCATCAAAACGGCAGAAAAGACAAGTGACAAGAGATGGCGTATGACCCGCAAAACCTAAAATGTTTACTATGGACTTTTTATTGGTGTATGCAGTCACACTGACTGGGAATTAGCTTATACAGCCTTGTCACCAGTCTCACTCTTATATGTCTAGTCTTTGCAGAAGCTAATCCCCTTACCTACCTGCCCATTTGTCCACCTTCTTCTAAGAGTTTGCATACGCTACCTCATGACAGATCTTGTGCTAGGCTCTGTGGTGGTCAGAGAGATGAATCCAACCTGGTCTATGCTCATGAGGATTTATACTCTGCTTAGGGTATGTCAGGGGAAGAGCAAGATAAAATGTGCTCATAACTAAGAGATAAGCCTGACAAAATTAATGGTAAGGGTGGTTGCATGTTATAAGAGTAGTTCAGGAATGATGACATGAGATTCTTAATTTCCTTCAGATTCCCTGTCCTAAATGTCACCATTGTCCAGCCAGTGGCTCATACCAGAAAGCTGGCCATCATCCCTGACTCTCCCTCTCCTCTGCCTCTGCCGAGAATGCTCGAATTTCAATGCAGCCTTCATGGTTTTCCACGCAGACGCCCTCCAGTTCTGTTCAGCCTGGTTGGCCAATTGTGTCAGCCCTGACTCTCCCACTCCCTTGACCTTTCAGCTATCATACTGAGTTCTATCAATTATTCCTCCTAAATATCTTATGAATTATCTACTTAGCTCCATTGCTGATGCTTGCACCCTAATCTAAGCCACGGTCATCTCTGGCCTGGATCACAATAAAAGCTCTGTTAAGTGGAACTCTCACATCCGCTCTTGCATTCGCTGCCTTTAACCTTTACATGTGATCATGATATTTCTCTGTGTATGACTCTTCTCACTGTTCCCATATTTCTTTTTTTTTAAATATTGAAGTATTGTTGATTTACAATATTATATTATTTTCAGGTGTACACGTATTTCTTAGGGATGTACACATAATATCCCAAATTTTTGTAATCTTCCTTGAGACCCTGAAAAGTTGGTTTTCTGACACCTCAGCAGCCTCATTTACACCTCTTGGGACCCTCTGTTCCAGCCAAAGGGACATCTTAGAGTTTCTCTGGGGTGAACACGTAGGTCATTTTTCAAACCAAGACACTTGTGAGAGTGAAAGGGGTCATGATTAATTAGGCCAGGGCAATAGGCTATAACCAGGACACTTCCAGGCAAACCAAGGCATAAGATCATCCTAAATTTCTCAGATCTGCCACAGTGTTTCTCACCTCAGAGCCTTTGAATGTGATTTTTATTTCCCTGGAATTCCCTCACAGTCTCATCGTTTAAATCTCAGCTCACAAGCCTGCAAATTCAGAGGAGTCTTCTATGATTTCACAGGTGAGGTTCTCTCATTTTACATACTCAGAGCACCTCTACAATACGCAGACAACTATAATTGCATCATAACTTATGTATTATAATTGATGCATAAGACTAAGGTGACCCACTGTCTTGGTCTGCCCAGGATTGAAGGAGTTCCCAGGACATGAGACTTTCAACGTTAAAGCCAGGAAAGTCCCAGATCACCAGGTGAGAATATCATTCTCTCAATGGCAAGGACCATATTGCTCTTATTCTGCACTGCATCCTCTGCACCTAGTATAGTTCCCTATAAGTTATGGATGCTTAATAATCTTTAGTTGGTTGAGTGAAATAAGGAAGAAAGGAATAAAATAAAAGAGAATAGAAATAGCTTTCAAATGGGTTTAGTAACGATGCTTTGTAGTTTCCATTTCAGGCTAAAGGGTGAGTTTTAACTGCAATGTGAATTTAGGAGAAGAGTATTGTGGGAGGGGAGAAAACTCTCACAGTAGTTCTTCTCTTTCCACTACTAAGTGATATCTGGAAAGGGTTTGAAGGTCATCTCTGTGAATAAATGTTTGTGTACCCCCAAAATTCATATGTTAAATCCTAACATGCAATGTGATCATAGTAGGTGGCAGGGCCTTTGGGAGGTGATTAGGTCATGAGGGTGAAGCCCTTAAGAAGGAGATTAGTTCCCTTATAAAAGAGACCCCAGAAAACTCTCCTATCTCTTACAAAATGTAAGGGCACAGGGAAAACATGGTCATCTATGAACCAGGAAGGAGGTCTCATTAGACAGTGAATCTTCCAGTGATTTGATCATGGATTTCCAGTCTCCGGGACTGTGAGAAATAAATTTCTGTTCTTTATAAGCCACCCCATCTAAGTTACTCTGTTATAGCAGACCAAACAGACTAAGATAGTCATTAACAGTGTGGTGTGAATGGCTACTATAGTTCGATGTGTTACCCACCAGGAGTAGTTGCATTTTTAATAAGAAACATAGCCTTCAATCAAATGATTAACTCATAAGGCAGATATTTTGACCTGGGAATGGGGGATGTGGTTTAGGGGTAAAAAGAGGAGTGAGAAGGAAGGCCCACCTTCAGGTGGCCTCAAATACTCACCCCATAGGTGGCTACATGTTCTGTTCAGATGTGGGATCCCAGGGCTGAGGACTCTGAAAGGGCAGTGAGGTGTACAATCACATCAAAATAGTTTGGGTAGAACACCATGGGACAGCAGTCTAATTGTGTTCTCTCAAGTTATCCAGACCATTTTTTACTAGCCTCTCCAACTTTGGAGAGGTTATTTCTACCCTCTGTGTTTCTATAATCTGCTCTTGGCACCAGATGAGAAGTTTGCACTGGGAGAGATGAAATGATCAAAAAGGCACATTAGACCTTTCCAACTGGTGAAATGTTAGATAATATGATTTTCAATGTTTCCTTTGGACTACATAAATTCAATAAATGAGAGCCCAAGATTCCTATGAATTGAAGCCTTCTGACCATTGGATCCATGTTTGTTTCATAAAATAATAGATTATCAGACACAAAAAACCACATTTGAGATTCTCATTTTATCAATGGGGAAACCAAAATCCATTGAAATTTAAAGCCTTGGCCATGTTTTATAGCTCATTCATGCCACACTGAGACTTGGACCCAAATCTCCCAATTCCAAGTCCTGTGCCTGCCTCCTCCCACATCTGCATTTTATTATGAAAACTTTTTGACATACAGAAAAGTTGAAGAAGTTGTAAGGTGAGCATCCATATACCCACCACCTCAATTTTACAATCATTTTTCTATGTTTGCTTTATCACATATCTACTCATCCTGTGTTTTGAAGCTTTTCCAAGTAAGTTACAGATATCAGTAGACTTCACCCTTGACTACTTCAGCATGCAAATCATTATCTAGCGTTTGGTATTTGTTTACCATTATTTTTATGTAAAATGTATGCACAGTGAAATGAACATATTTTAACAAATGCCTACACCTGTGTATCCCCAACCCCTATAGAGCTCTGTTTTTTCCATTTCAAAGATTTGAAAACATGTTACATTTTTGCTTAAATAATCATTTTTAATTAATTTGCTCCAGAAGATGTACTTGCTTATTTAGAAAACATTTTTACAGGAAATGTATTTGTGTTTTATCACATCATCAAGCTATAGTTTTAAAATGAGGATTTATAAGGTGCTGTGTTCAAGTAGTTGCTAAGAGGAGACTCTATGCACATTAAATATATATATATATATATATATATATATATATATTTATTTATTTATTTATTTATTTATTTTTGGATGCGCTGGGTCTTCGTTGCTGCACACGGACTTTCTCTCGTTGTGGCGAGTGGGGGCTATTCTTCACTGTGGCGCATGGACTTCCCATTGCAGTGGCTTCTCTTGTTGCACAGCACAGGCTCTAGACACGTAGGCTTCAGTAGTTGTGGCATGTGGGCTCAGCAGTTGTGGCTTGTGGGCTCTAGAGTGCAGGCTCAGTAGTTGTGGCACACGGTCTTACTTGCTCCATGGCATGTGGGTTCTTCCCAGACCAGGGCTTAAACCCGTGACCCCTGCATTGGCAGGTGGATTCTTGACCACTGTGACACCAGGGAAGTCCCTCTATGCACATTTTAATTCACAAGAGATGAAGTCTTGAAGTCAAGAAAATGCACTGGAGTGGGAGAGGAATGGAGATATTGACACTGAATACTTGAGAGTTACAGAGCTTTATAGAAAATTTAGCATTATTCCTCGGAATTCCCTGGCAGTCCACTGGTTAGGACTCCATGCTTTCACTGCCGAGGGCCCAGGTTGGGGAAGTAAAATCCCACAAGCCATGCAGTGTGGCCAAAAAAAAAAAAAAAAAAAAAAAAATAGCCTTGTTCCCAACTCAATACATACTTGTGCACACCCCACCCCCATCCACAGACTCTGAATCTCAAAAAGGCACGTTAACTGGAAATTTCCAACTGGGTGGGGAGTGGGAATAAGAAAAGAGACAAAGAAGTGTCACAAGTTCTTTTTGCTTCTGTTTCAGGAATGCTCTATTTGACTACATTATTTTTTTTCCATTTTTTGCTCCTATGGGAACAAATCAGAAAAAACTAGAGCAGTTTTGAGGGACAGATGCTAAAGAATGATACTGTACACCCTCTTCCTGGCTCCCTTCCCACATCCTGCAGGGTGTGTGAGGCGTTCCTGCTCATGCACACACACATACACACACATCCTCCTGGCTGTACCAAAGAAACAAAGGACGATTAGGACACATTTAAAGGCTGAAACTGTGGGTAGCTAATGGTTCAGTAATGTCCCCAGGCATGATGGGGACTGGGTACCAGCAGCTGGGAGAAACTTGAAGCATTTTAACTGCCAACCCCTCACTTCAAAATGTAGACATAAATCATTGAAAGACTTGGTGCAGCCCCTTCCAGTAATTAAATTCATCCCACCGTGTGAGGTCTGTGGGTCAGAACAAATGGCAGTAGCAAACCCAAGGCAGCCAAAGGCTTGCTCCCCAGCTTCATGGAGCAGAATTTGTGGACAGCAGTAAAATTGGAAAGGCATTATAGCCTGCTTCTAAAGCAGAGAGGGGAGGGAGAAAGAATGGAGAGGGAATGTTCTGGAAGTCTTTCTGTGGGAGATCCAGAAAAACATTTTAGAAAAAAAAAAAACAGAACATCTCAGAAACACCTGGGCCTTCAGCCAAGGCACATGGTCCAAAATGAGGAATGAGGAGCAGCAGTTGCTGGCTACGGCGGCGACATACAGAGGTGGTGGTGGCTGTGTTCAGTGGGGTCCATCAGTGCCAACCCTGCATTTCAGGAGCACACATTTAGGCCTCTCGCTTGGCCTCTGAGCCCCATCAACTTCAGAGATGGGCATTCACCACAGGCTCGTGTGCAAGTGAGATTCTATTTTTTCTGAAGAAGTCCAAAAGCCCTAATAAAAAACTCTAAATGATCAACAAACAGAAGAAAGTAAATGGTGCCAACTTGCCTCAGTCCTGGTGGTTTGCCTAATGATCTGAGAGAGCTAAGCTTGTGGTTAGAATTCAAATTGTCAGGCAGGATAGGGAGACTCCATAGTTTTGGGTAGGTCAGGGTCCAAAGGCCTGAGAACAACAAAGGAAACTTAACATGAACAGGAATGCGCATTCTCTCCCTGATTACAATTAGAGCTAGCTATTATTAGTGTATTTCTTTCTTTTTTTTTATTAGTGTATTTCTGATAGGTCTACTTCGCTGTACTTTATATCAGAATGATACAATAAATGGTATTTGCTCATTTTTGGCCAGTAGCTGAAGAGATAAGTCTCCACAGAAGTGTGTGTTCAGGGAGAGATAGGGCTGACATATGGTAGATTTTTTCTCATTTACAAGAAACAAATTAATATAGGGGTGGGGGAGTGGGAGGCACAAACTATTGGGTGTAAGATAGGCACAAGGATGTATTTTACAACACAGGGAATATAGCCAATATTTTGTAGTAACCATAAATTATAAGTAACCTTTAAAAATTGTATGGAAATTTAAAAATATTTTTAAATAAAATAAAATAAAAGATTTTAAAAAGTCACTTTTATTAATAATGTAAGTATGTGCCTATGTATGTGAGTGAGTGCACACACACATGTGCATCATCTATATCAACTGAGTTTCACTAATCAAATCTGCTTTCCAAATGCAAGGAACAAAATATTTTATGGTCAGATAGTCATCCCCAAACCGTGATTAGAAACTCTGAGGTGCAATTAGATGGGCTGTGGCACTGAGCTAGAGTGAGTGTTAATGAGACCTGGGTCACAGGTTTTAATGGACAGAATACTTGATTTTTATTAGAGATAGGTTTGGGTGGGGAAGGGGGTATCTTTGACTCAACCATAGAAGAAAAAATAAAATACCATAAACCAGCTCCACAAAAGTATTCTGCATAAAGTGAAATGACTACCTTGACAAATTTTACTCCCACTCTATAGCAATAGAATTATCTGTTCCAATATGCATTTAGAAGTCACAATTTTCTCCAAAAAGAAGTTGCATATTTCCCTTTATACCTTATCGTGATGTTCTATGAACTAGATTTTCACCTGCTTCTTCAACTAGTTGGCTTCTACTGATCAAATGCCTACCATGGGCAAGATGCTACCAGAGGTGCAAGAGAAGAGAAGTCTAGATTCTGTCTTCAAAGAGTTGACAGTCTTAATAAGGACATGAGAGGAAAGTGTAAGAAACAAACCATTTCAGTAAGAATCAAGAATCAGACACGGTATGGATTTGAGCTGGGAAGGTTATTTGTGTGGGAGCAGCTCTAAGATGTTTGATCTTGATGTTTTCTATCAGCATGATCTTCAGGGACTCTTTTGTATTTTTGGGGAGCTGGTTTCTAAACATTGTTAATTAAGGATGATACTTTTAAACATTGGGGCTCCACCAAGTTATTAATGTAGCTTCTTGTCAATGTCAGTTATTGTGCTTACAGAGTATATGTTGCTTTTTCATCAAACACACAGGCAAATTAAGAGAAAATGAATACTTTTTTTTTGTCTTTTTCTTCTTCTTTTGACTGACAAGGTTAATCTCTTTCATGCAATCTTTATCATTTAAAGTCAGGCTGCACCTCTCAGTATTTGCTAGAGTCTTTATGGACATGGATAATAACTATAATCCTCAGAGCAGTCCCGTGGTTAGGTCAGGACAAACCTATGATTCTCAAGCCTGGTTCTGCATCAGCATCTCCTAGGGAAGGAACTCCTTGAACATGCTCATCTGTGTGAGCATGTAGAGAAGGATCAATGAAGATAACTTTCAGTGAGGTCTCCTGTGGCCTTTTGCTGTCTGCAGCTTTATGGTTTTAAGAGAGAGGCTTTGGCAAAATTCTGATTATTGTGAATACAGTTTTACAATGGTTCACTTTTCAAAGGCTTTTTATATTCATAATTTTCTTTGATCTTCACTGGAAGGAGGATAATTGGATCTTTTCTCATTTTGTCTTTCATGAAAGAGAACCAACAAGAATAGTTGAAGGTATCAAGGTGATATACAACCCTTTACATTACAACCCATGCAATGGTGATCACATCCCAGTTTCCTGACCTCAAACTTAGATTCTCATTCTATCTCTGTTGCAGGACATGTAACTGGGCTTAGTTGATTGCTCTTGCTGAAGACTAGATACAGGATTTGGGAACCAAGTTGCAAATATTTGACTTTTTTCGTTAGCAGTGATTAAGATAAATGGAATATCTTAAAAATGATCAATAGATGCCCCTTCCCTTACACCACATGCAAAGTTAACTCAAAATGGATCATAAACCTAAGTGTAGGAGTTAAAACTGTAAAACTTGTAGAAAAATAAAACATAGGAGTAAATCTTTGTGACTTTGGATTAGGGATTGGTTTCTTAGACATACCAAAAGCATATGTGACTTTTTTGTTTTGAGAGAAATTATTCTCAGAAACTGATTGCCTTTGCCAATGTTTTATTTAACACAGGTTCACTGTAGGAATTATAATACTTTCACAAACCAATAGCATCCAGGATAATGTCTTTTTAAATAAGTCAATTAAAAATGACATACTCCAAATCAATGATAGATTAAACACACTATTGTTCCAGGGGAGGGGAGGTGAAATAAAGAAAGCCCAAATTTAGTTGAGTTACTTCTCCAGAGAAACGGCTCAACCAACAAAGAGCTGATGTCCAGATGCCTACAAAAACAAAAGTTCCTTGTTGCTAGAGCAAGTTGCTAGGGAACAAAGGTGCTGGTGTTGGTGGGCAAGATGATCTTCTTGAGGGACAACTGCATGGCTTTTACCACTACTGGTAAAAGAGTTGCCTTTACCTCAGCAGAAACTAGTGCCCCAAGTTCTTCAGAGAGCTATTTAAGTCAGCAAAGGGCAGCCTTGCCCATATTAAACACTCTGGGATAGTGCTCACAGACTCTGAGTTTATAGTCTAAATGTCCCCTCTCCAAAGTTGCTCCTTCCTATGTTCTTATTAATAAGCCCCCAGTGGTACCCCATAACAGCTGAGCTGCTAAGTTCTTATAAGCAACCACAGATGTGGATGATGACCTCCTGACACTCAATTTCACTTTTATATCAAAGCAAAAACTTCATTCTAAGAAACAACTTTAGCCTTAAAAACAATTTTATCTTTGTCAAAAACAAGTGGATTTGAAATCACATCAAACCACTACACAACAGTGACAAAAGAAAAAAATAGATGAATGGACTGCATCAAAATTAGAAACTTTTATGCTTCAAATGTTGCCATCCAGAAAGTGAAGACAATTCACACAATGGGAGAAGATGTTTGTATATCTTGTATCTAGAATACATAAAGAACTGTATAAACTCAATCATGAAAAGACAAATAATGCAATTATAAAATGACCAAAGACTTTGTGGGATATTTTCCAACACCAACAACCAATTCTCCAACTCTCTGATACCAACTGGGTGTCCAACAATTCAACTCAATTCTGTCACTACCTACAGGGAGTTAGCACCAGATCCCACAAGTTGAGGATCCAGTCCCACGAAATGTCCCCACTTCAGACACTAATCACAAGTCCTGAGCCACCCATAGTTCTGGCCAATCACCCATAAACTGGGGATTCCCACAACCCGTCCTCAAATTTGATAATTTTCTTGAATGACTCATAGAACTTGGGAAGATACTTTACTTACATTTACCAGTTTGTTATAAAGGATGCAAGTACACAGCCAGTTGAAGGGGATCATGAGAAAATATCCCAAAGGGTCCTGAACACGAGAGCTTCTATCCTTCTGTGGAGTTGGGGTACATTACCCTCCTGGCACATGGTTGTGTTCACCAACTCAGAAGTTCTCTGAACCTCATTGTTAATGGGTTTTTTATGGAGGTTACATGACATAGGCATGATTCATTAAATCACTGGGAACTCAACCTTCAGTCCCTCTCCCCTCCCAGGAGGTCACAGTAGAGCCAAAATTTTCAACTTTTTAATCATGCCTTGGTGTTTTCTTAGGGTTAGCCCCCATCCTGAAGCTATTGAGGGGCTCCTAGCCTGCAGTCACCTCATTAGCCTACAAAGATCCTCATCACTGTGGAGATTCCAAGGGTTTTAGTAGCTATGTTCTAAGAACTAGAGACTAATAAAATTAAACTTTTATTTTAATACCACAAATTTGAGTAGACCTTTGTCCAAGAAGACTTGCAAGTGGTGTATAAGTACCTGAAAAAATGCTCAACATCACTAGTCACTAGGGAAATGCAAATCAAAACTCACTAGGATGGCTATAATCAAAAAGATGGATAATAATAAGTGTTGGAAAGGATATGGACAAATTGGAACCCTCATTCATTGATGTTGAGACTGTAAAATGGTGCAGCTACTTTGGAAAATAGTTTGGTAGTTCCTCAAATTTCTAAATATAGTTTGCATATGACCCTTTAGTTTGACTCCTAGGTATAAGCCAAGGGAAATGAAAATATATGTCTGCATAAAAATCCTGCAGATGGATGTTTGTAACAGCATTTTTAACAATAACCAAAAATTGTAAAGAGTGTAAATGTCCATATGCTGATGAATAGATAAACAAATGTGGTATATCCATACAATGGAATATTATTTGTCAATAATACTGATGCATGCTATAGCATGGATTAACCTTAAAAATATTATGCTAAATGAAAAAAAATACTAGTCAAAAAGGGCCACATATCGTATGCTTCCACTAAGATGAAACATCCAAAAGAGGCACATCTAGAGACAGAAAGTAGATTAGCAGCTGCCTATAGCTGGGGCAAGGGGAGAAATGGGGAGTGACTGCTTTTGAAAGGAATATCTTTTGGAGGTGATAAAAGTGTTCTAAACTTGAATTGTGCTTATGGTTACACAACTCTGTGACTGTACTAAAAACTATTGAATTATACAGTTTGGGTGAATTTTATGGTATGTGAATTACATCTCTATAAAAATGTTAAAAAAACAACAACAACAACAAATGGCTGCGTCCTGGAGTTTGGCCATTAAGACAGTAGATAAGTATATCTAAAATTAAGTCTCCAAGCACTGTGATTCTCTTTTGCCCTCTAATGAACATGGCGAACTGGCACTTGGAGTTAGCTCTCCTTGTAAATAAACAAGACTGTTGCTGTAAGAGCTAATTGGCTTTGCCAGGGAGCAAGTGGTTGGTCGGAGTGATCCTGAAATTAACAGACTAAATATAATGATACATTTTATTCAAAAAGTTTCTTTTTCTGCTTATATTATTAGTTCATTTTCATCTCCCTGATTGTTTAACTCTGAAGTGCTCCAGGCCTCAGTGTTTGGACCTTTTATTACATCTACGCCCACTTCCTTAGTGATCTTATACAGGATAAGATCAACATATATAATAGGACTTAAATATCATCTGTATACTCATTGATTCCCAGATTTATATCTTGAGCTCATACCTTCCCCTTGACCTTCATTCTTCTATGTCCAAATACCTACTGAACGTCAACACTTGAATATTTCATTGGCTTCCTGAACTTACCATTTCAAAACTGAAACCTTAATCAACCCCCTCTTCCTAATTTTTGAACATCTATCAAAGGCAACTCTGTGCTAGTGTTTTATTTTAAAAATCTTGAAGTTCTCTTTCTCTCACATTCTATATATGATCCATTAGCAAATCCTGTTGGCTCTACATTAAAAATATATCTAGGAAGTAACTGCTTTTCACCAGTTCCCATCACTATTAAGTTTCCATCATGTCTCATCTGAATTTTTACAGAAACTCCCTAATGGCTCTTTCTGCTTCTGCCTTTTCCATCCTTTCTCCAATTCTAATCTCATCACAATAGCCAGGGTGATCCTGAAAAAAAAATGTAAGTAAGAGTGAATCACTGTTTTCTCAAAACCCTCCAGTGGTGTCCATTTATCTATAGTAAAAGCCAAAATCATCACAGTGGCCTACAGCTACTGCGCATGAGGGTCCCTCCCCCTTATCTCTCTGAGATAATATTTTCCACTCTCTGTCTTCTGCATTTAGCTCCAGGCAGGCATACTGGCCTCCTTACCACTCTTCGAACTTGTCAGGTATGCTCCTGCCTCAGGGTCTTTTATATCTGCAATTACCTCTGTCTGGAAGGTTCTTGCCCCAGATATGTTCATGTCTTGTTCTCCTGACCCCTCTAGTCTTTGCTGAACTGGTACCCACTAGGTAAGGCCTACCCTGCCAATAGGATTTTAAATTATAACTCTAAAGCACTGGCTTTCATTGTTTGTCTTCTCTGCTTTATTTTCCTCTGTAGAGATATTTGTCTGTTTTGTTCACTGCTGTATCCTCGGTGCCTGACACACAGTAGGGGCTGAGTAAACATTTTTGGAATGAATGACTGCATAGTTCTTAAATTTTTCTAGTTCATAGATCCATGAACTATTTTAAGATTTGATGAAACCTATGGAAACTTTTCCCAGGAAAAAAAAGATGCTATACACACATAATTTGGTACCTAAATTCTGAGGTTAGTATATCCCCTGAAATCCATCTAGGGATCCTTTGCCTGCCCAAGAACTCCAGGTTAATCATCTCTGGCCTAGAAAAAAGGGGCAAAAAGCAAAAGCAACTCTACTGTTGTCTGATGACTGCTACTCTTGCTACATGAGTTTTCTTTGTTCATTTGGCTGTTGGGGCCTCATTTATACTTATTGTGCCAGTATAGTTTTGAAAAGGTGAAAATCAATTTTTGGAGAAATCTTTGTAGCTTTTTTCCCATACTACCCCACTCCCTGAGTTCTCTCGTTTTTCTTTCTCTTCTCTCTTCCTAAGGTATTTCACTAACCTTCATAAACCTTAAAGAGGAAATGACTACAAGATCATAATTGGTAGGAGGCTTATGTAAAAGGCCCAAAGTAATATCATTTGAATTCCTGCTTTTCCCATTTAAAGCTCTGCATTCATCTCCTAACTAGGTGTCCTCATGGATGGAATAAAATGGTGCATTTATTTGTTACTGATAATTTCTATAATAGCAGAATCTTGCCCTCAGCACTTCCCAAAGAAAACGGCCTTTGTGAATTAAGGATTTATAGGTGCCCATGTTTCTGTTGGAAGGATTTGAAGATCTGGACTTACATGCTGGGATCCCAGCTTGATTAAAGGCTGCAGAGAAGCTGATACAGTAAGTAGTCTTTGCTATCAGTGGACTCATATTTCCTGCTAGAGATAAACCAAGCTTTGTGCTATAAAGCAGTCAGTAAGCACTGCAGTGGCTGATTCAGCACTCTGCCCTCTATTGTGCTGGGCACATTTCCTTCCATTGGAAATGGCCTCAAAATCATAAATGTTGTTAATTTCAGAGATGCAGGACATGGGGATGAGTTGAATCTAAGGTTGATTATTTCCTTCATGTAAACAGCTGATCAATTTCCCCACCTTACACTGTAAAACAAACATCTATGGTTTTATTTCTCTGAGTTCTCCCTGATGTCATTCATCTGGAACTCCAGTTAAAACCCTGGAGAAGTGTACAGATTTCTTAGAAAACTTGCCTGGGGCTACCCTGGCAGAGAGAGTGTTTGACTGCCATGTATGTATGTGCAAATGTCAACACCACAGGAGAGGGGAAGGCACAGGAATAATCCAACCTAATCCATTTATATTTGACTTTGAAATTCATCATGCATCTCAGATACTTGCTTATTTTTAATGGTAAATTTGGGGGAGTGGGAAGGCTAATAGTAAGACAAATATGTTCTTTGAGGTCATATTGGATAAGGGAAATAAGTAACAAGCTATGTCTTAAAATCCATAAAGATATTGAGTAGTCAGTATTGTTTGAATTTAGAGCTTACTACTCAAAGTGTGGTCCTAGAGTATCAGCATTCCCTGGGAGCTTTTTGGAAGGTGGATTCTGGAGTCTTGCTCAACACATAATGCCTCAGGATCTACAGTTTAACAAGATCTTCAGGTGTTCATTTGTACATTATGGTTTTTTGGAAGGGTTGGTTAAAGCCCTGATTTCCAAACATGACTGCGCATTGGAATCACCTGGGAAGCTTTAAAATGACAGATTGATACCTGGGTCCTACTGTCAGAGAATTTGATATTATTCATAGGGGGTTCAGTTTGGTCATGGTTGACTTTCAAAACACCCCATGTAGTTGTAATGCACAATAGTTTGAAAGCACCTGGTTTAGAGCAGAACCAGACTTCATCTCCAGCACATGTGGATAATAAGAGTTGATGAGGAGGACCTTCAAGATGGTGGAGGAGTACGATATGGAGATCATCTTCCTCCACACAAATACATCAAAAATACATCTACCTGTGGAAAAACTCCTACAGAACACCTACTGAACACTGGCAGAAGATGTCAGACTTCCCAAAAGGGTCTTGGAGTTCTGGCCGGACGTCAGGCCTGAGCCTCTGAGGTGGGAGAGCCAAGTTCAGGACATTGGACCACCAGAGACTTCCCAGAACCATGTAATATCAATCAGCGAGAGCTCTCCCAGAGACCTCTGTCTCAACACTAAGACCCAGCTACACTCAACGACCAGTGAGCTCCAGTGCTGGATACCCTATGCCAAACAACTAGCAAGATATGAACACAACCCCACCCATTAGCAGAGAGGCTGCCTAAAGTCATACTAAGTTAAAAGACACCACAAAGCACACCATGGGACATGGTCCTGCCCACCAGAAAGACCAGATCCAGCCTCATCCACCATAAGGCAGGCACCAGGAAGCCTACAAAACCCACTGAATGAACCTTACCCACTGGGGGCAGACACCACAAACAAGGGGAACTACAAACCTGCAGCCTGTGAAAAGGAGACCCCAAACACAGTAAGTTAAGCAAAATGAGAAGACAGAGAAATATGCAGCAGATGAAGGAGGAAAGTAAAAACCCACCAGACCAAACAAATGAAGACAAAATAGGCAGTCTACCTGAAAAATAATTCAGAGTAATGATAGTAATGATGATCCAAAATCTTGGAAATAGCATGGAGAAAATACAAGAAATGTTTAACAAGGACCTAAAAGAACTAAAGAGCAAACAAACAATGATGAACAAGGCAGAAGAATGGATAAGTGACCTGGAAGATAAAATAGTGGAAATAACTACCACAGAGCAGAAAAAAAGAAAAAAAAGATGAAAATAATTGAGGACAGTCTCAGAGACCTCAGGGACAATATTAAATGAACCAACATTCGAATTATAGGGGTCCCTGAAGAAGAGAAAAAGAAAGGGACTGAGAAAATATTTGAAGAGATTATAGTTAAAAATTTCCCTAACATGGGAAAGGAAATAGTCAACTAAGTCCAAAAAGATCAGAGAGTCCCATACAGGATAAATCCAAGGAGAAACACACCAAGACACATATTAATCAAACTATCAAAAATTAAATACAAAGAAAAACTACTAAAATCAGCAAGGAAAGGGCAACAAATAACATACAAGGGAATCCACATAAGGTTAACAGCTGATCTTTCAGCAGAAACTCTGCAAACCAGAAGGGTGTGGCAGGACATATTTAAAGTGATGAAAGGGGAAAACCTACAAACAAGATTACTCTAACTAGTAAAGATCTCATTCAGCTTTGACAGAGAAACTAAAACCTTTACAAACAGGCAAAAGCTAAGAGAATTCAGCACCACTAAACCAGCTTTACAACAAATGCTAAAGGAACTTCTCTAGGCAGGAAACACAAGAGAAGGAAAAGACCTACAAAAACAAAACAAACCGATTAAGAAAATGGTAATAGAAACATATATATATCACTAATTACCTTAAATGTAAATGGACTAAGTATTCCCAACAAAAGACACAGACTGGCTGAATGAATACAAAAACAAGACCCATATATATGCTGTCTACAAGAGATCCACTTCAGACCTAGGGACACATAAGGACTGAAAGTGAGGGGATGGAAAAAGATACTCCATGCAAATGGAAATCAAAATATAGTTGGAGTAGCAATTCTCATATCAGACAAAATAGACTTTAAAATAAAGACTATTATAAGAGACAAAGAAGGACATTACATAATGATCAAGGGGTCAAACCAAGAAGAAGATACAACAATTTTAAATATTTATGCACCCAACATACGAGAACTTCATAACATAAGGCAAATGCTAACAACCATAAAAAGGGAAATCGACAGTAACACAATTATAGTAGGGGATTTTAACACCCCACTTTCACCAATGGATAGATAATCCAAAATGAAAATAAATAAGGAAACACAAGCTTTAAATGACACATTAAACAAAATGAACTTAATTGATATTTATAGGGCATTCCATCCAAAAACAACAGAATACACTTTCTTCTCAAGTGCTCATGGAACATTCTCCAGGATAGATCATATCTTAGGTCACAAATCAAGGCTTGGTAAATTTTAAAAAATTGAAATCGTATCAGGTATCTTTTCTGACCACAATGCTATGAGACTAGGTATCAATTACAGGAAAAAAACTGTAAAAAATACAAATACCTGGGGGCTAAACAATATACTACTAAATAACAAAGAGATCACTGAAGAAGTCAGAGGATATCAAAAAATACCTAGAAACAAATGACAATGAAAACAGGCTGACACAAAACCTATGGGATGCAGCAAAAACATTTCTAAGAGGGAAGTTTATAGCAATACAATCCTATCTCAAGGAACAAGAAACATCACAAACAACCTTACCTTACACCTAAAGCAATTAGAGAAAGAAGAACAAAAAGAAACCCAAAGTTACCAAAAGGAAAGAAACCATAAAGATAAGAACAGAAATAAATAAAAAAGAAATGAAGGAAACAATAACAAAGATCAATAACACTAAAAGCTCGTTCTTTGAGCAGATAAACAAAATTGATAAACTATTAGCCAGACACATCAAGAAAAAAGAGGAAAATACTCAAATCAACAGGATTAGAAATGAAAAAGCAGAGGTAACAACTGACACTGCAGAAATACAAAGATCATGAGAGATTCCTGCAAGCAACTATATGCAAATAAAATGGACAACCTCGAAGAAATGGGCAAATTCTTAGAAAAGCACAAGCTTCCCAAACTGAACCAGGAAGAAATAGAAAACATAAAAAGACCAATCACAAGCACTGAAATTGAAACTGTGATTAAAAATCTTCCAACAAACAAAATCCCAGGGCCAGATGGCTTCACAGGCAAATTCTATCAAACATTTAGAGAAGAGATAGCACCTATCCTTCTCAAACTTTTCCAAAATATAGCAGAGGGAGGAACACTCCCAAATTCATTCTGCTAGGCCATCATCACCCTGATACCAAAACCAGACAAAGTCATCACAGTGAGCGAAAACTATAGGCCAATATCACTGATGAACATAGATGCAAAAATCCTCAACAAAATACTAGCAAACAGAATCCAACAGGACATTAAAAGGATCATACACCGTGATCAAGTGGGATTTATCACAGGAATGGAATGTTTCTTCAATATATGCAAATCAATCACTGTGATACACCATATTAAAATATTGAAGGATAAAAACCATATGATAATCTCAATAGATTCAGGAAAATTCTTCAACAATATTCAAACCCAATTTATGATAAAAAGCCTTCAGACAGTAGGCATAGAGGGAATTTACCTCAACATAATAAAGGTCATAGGTGACAAACCAACAGCCAACATCATTGTCAATAGTGAAAAACTGAAACCATTTCCTCTAAGCTCAGAAACAAGACAAGGTTTCCCACTCTCACCACTATTATTCAACATAGTTTTGGAAGTTTTATCGACAGTAATCATCAAAGAAAAAGAAATAAAAGGAATCCAAATCGGGAAAGAAGAAGAAAAATTGTCACTGTTTGCAGCTGGCATCATACAATACATAGAGAATCCTAAAGACTCTACCAGAAAACTACTACAGATAATCAATGAATTTGGTAAAGTAGAAGGATACAAAATGAATGCACAGAAATCTCTTGCATTCCTATACAGTAATGATGAAAAATCTGAAAGAGAAATTAAGGAAACACTCCCATTTACCATTGCAAAAAAAAAAAAGAGTAAAATACCTAAGAATAAACCTACCTAAGGAAACACTCCCATTTACCATTGCAACAAAAAGAATAAAATACCTAGGAATAAACCTACCTAAGGAGACAAAAGGCCTGTATGCAGAAAACTATAAGACACTGATGAAAGAAATTAAAGATGATACAAACAGATGGAGAGATACACCATGTTCTTGGATTGGAAGAATCAACATTGTGAAAATGACTATACTATCCAAAGCAGTCTACAGATTCAATGCAATCCCTATCAAACTACCAATGACATTTTTCACACAACTAGAAAAAAATATTTCACAATTTCTATGGAAACACAAAAGACCCCAAAGAGCCAAAGCAATTTTGAGAAAGAACAACAGAGCTGGAGGAATCATGCTCCCTGACTTCAGACTATACTACAAAGCTACGGTAATCAAGACAGTATGGTACTGGGACAAAAACAGAAATATAGATCAATGGAACAGGATAGAAAGCCCAGAAATAAACCCATGAACATATGGTCACCTTACCTTTGATAAAGGAGACAAGAATGTACAATGGAGAAAAGATTGCCTCTTCAATAAGTGGTGCTGGGAAAACTGGACAGCTACATGTAAAAGAATGAAATTAGAACACTCCCTAAGACCATACACAAAAATAAACTCAAAATGGATTAAACACCTAATTGTAAGGCTGGACACTATAAAACTATTAAGAGAAAACATAGGCAGAACACCCTATGACATAAATCACAGCAAGGTCCTTTTTGACCCACCTCCTAGGGAAATGGAAATAAAGCAAAAATAAACAAGTGGGACCTAATGAAACTTAGGAGCTTTTGCAAAGTAAAGGAAACCATAAACAACACAAAAAGACAACACTCAGAATGGGAGAAAATATTTGCAAATGAAGCAACTGACACAGGATCAGTCTCCATAATATACAAGCAGTTCATGCAGCTAAATATCAAAAAAAAAATAAAATAACCCCATCCAAAAATGGGCAGAAGACCTAAATAGACATTTCTCCAAAGAAGATATATAGATTGCCAACAACACATGACAGGATGCTCAACATCACTAATCATTAGAGAAATGCAAATCAAAACTACAATGAGGTATCACCTCACATCTGTCAGAATGGCCGTCATCAAAAAATCTACAAAGAATAAATGTTGGAGAGGGTGTGGCAAAAAGGGAACCCTCTAGCAATGTTGGTGGGAACGTAAATTGATACAGCCACTATGGAGAACAGTATGGAAGTTCCTTACAAAGCTAAAAATACCATATGACCCAGCAATCCCACTTCTGGACATATACCCTGAGAAAACCATAGTTCAAAAAGAGTCATGTACCTTAATGTTTATTGCAGCACTATTTACAATAGCCAGGACATGGAAGCAACCTAAGTGTCCATTGACAGATGAATGGATAAAGAAGATGTAGAACATATATACAATGTAATATTACTCAGCCATAAAAAGAAACGAAATTGAGTTATTTGTAGTGAGGTGGTTGGACCTAGAGTCTGACATACAGAGTGAAGTACGTCAGAAAGAGAAAAATAAATACCGTATGCTAACACATATATATGGAATCTAAAAAAAAAAAAATGGTTCTGAAGAACCTAGGGGTAGGCCAGGAATAAGTACACAGACAAAGAGAATGGAATTGAGGACACAGGGAGGTGGAAGGGTAAGCTGGCACGAATTGAGAGCGTGGTACTGACATATATACACTACAAAATGTAAAATAGATAGTTAGTGGGAAGCAGCTGCATAGCACAGGGAGATCAGCTCAGTGCTTTGTGACCACCTAGAGTGGTTGAACTGGGACGGTTGGAGGGAGGGAGATGCAAGAGGGATGGGTTATGGGGATATAGGTATACATATAGCTGATTCACTTTGTTATATAGCAGAAACTAACACAACATTGTAAAACAATTATACTCCAATAAAGATGTTAAAAAAATAAAAATTCAACTACAAAAAAAAAAAGCAAAAGAGTTGCTGATATTTACAACACTCTCAGTTAGTTACCTGGCATCCTGCCAGCCACAATTTTCCATTTGAATTTTGTCTATTTATATGGTATTCGTTATCTTCTGAATCACCATACAAAAGTTATAATCTCTTCAGTTTGCCACTTTATCTATCTTATCTACTCATCTGAAAATGGACAGATTCATTTTGCTTTATATGGTTTTTCTAGATAGTCAAAAGATTTCTTTAATTTGAATCTCATTTTCTAATATGCTTTTTAGGAGAAAGGGTATAGTCTAAAGATTGTCATTTGAGGTTTCCACCAATGCTATGCAGTAGTTGTTCCTATTTCTCTCTCTTTTTTTTTTTTTTTTTTTTGTTGGGGTAGGAGTTTATTAATTAATTAATTAATTTTTGCTGTGTTGGGTCTTCGTTTCTGTGTGAGGGCTTTCTCTAGTTGTGGCAAGTGGGGACCACTCTTCATCACGGTGCGTGGGCCTCTCACTATCACGGCCTCTCTTGTTGCGGAGCACAGGCTCCATACGCGCAGGCTCAGTAGTTGTGGCTCGTGAGCCTAGTTGCTCCACGGCATGTGGGATCTTCCCAGACCAGGGCTCGAACCCGTGTCCCCTGCATTAGCAGGCAGATTCTCAACCAGTGCGACACCAGGGAAGCCCCCTATCTCTCTTAAAGAAGCAAAAACTGAGATTTTAATGGTCCAAATTGGACAGCTGGACACTGGAAAAGCCACGGTTTTGAATTTGGCTTTGAATAGGCTTTATCTAATTCTTAAAGCCCATACTCTTCTACTTTACTTGCTTGTTTCCTGCTTGTTTCAAAAAACTTGGCTGTGTATGATTAATAGCAACTTTAAGAAAAGCAATTGGCATTCATATTATTTTTGTGTAGCCTTTTTTATATGTAGATTTAAAAATTTCATGTAAGCCATGCCACTAACCGTGACTGAGTAGAGGTACGGTATGCCCTGTGGATCTGATTTAAAATGTTAATAAGCAAGCAAACAAACAAACAAACAAGGTGGGAAATTGAGGGTGGTCAACTGGTCAGATGGAGGGAAGGAACAGAGGAAAGACAAACTCTAAGAAAAGAAATGGAAAGGGCTGCTGTAGAAAATACTAAAAATTCTTTCAGTTTATACAGAGCCGCAGAGGACAATGTGAAGGACAAACAGATGAACTCGCTGGGATCTTTGGTGTACACTTTATAGCCAAGGGTAAAAGGCACTTGGATCAATTGGGAAAGCATCGAGTTTGTTAGATGATAGCTTCCAGAACATGCCATCTGCGGTCCTTCCTGTTCTTACTGCCTGATGGAGTCTGGAATTGCTCTGCCTAAAAACACAGTTTCTTTCATTCTCGCTGTTTTTCTTATTCTTTTGAATTCTTTTCAGAAATGGGATTTGTATACATCTGAGAGGGAGCTTGGCTTCAAAACAGTTTTGCTCCCAATGGTTTCACATATCTCCACAGCATCGCACTGGGAGATTGTTAGCAGATAGGCAGCATTGTTGATTTGTTGATTCATTTCTTTATTGGGAATAAGTGTCTCTGGCATCATGTTAGATTCTAAACATTATACCAGAATCCTAGGAAAGAAAAAAGAAATTGATACTAGTAGGTGAGCTCTTGCCCCACATTCTGATCACTGTTTCTCCTCTCACTCACCATGGTTACCAGCAATCTGTAGAAGCAGAGATCTCCCCACCTCCACACTTCCTCCTGCTTCCCAAGTCCCCCTTCAATTTTTCCTGATTTCTCTAGCTTCCCTTGCCTCTCACTTTATCTTCACTGGTCAGCTTGATTAAATCCCTAGAGACTGGACTCTCTCCTGTTCATATTTCCTCCCTCACCTCCCACCCTCCATCCCCGCCCGCTTTGAAGTACGACTCTTTTCCATTATCTTTTTTGATTAAGAAGTTTTCTTTCGGGCTTCCTTGGTGGTGCAGTGGTTGAGAGTCTTCCTGCCAATGCAGGGTACACAGGTTCATGCCCCGGTCTGGGAAGATCCCACATGCCGCGGAGTGACTGGGCCCGTGAGCCATGGCCGCTGAGCCTGCGCATCCGGAGCCTGTGCTCCGCAACGGGAGAGGCTGGCAGAGGCCACAACAGAGGCCCGTGTACCGCAAAAAAAAAAAAAAGAAAAGAAAAGAAAAAAGAAATTTTCTTTCAACTTCATTTATTCAAAACTGTGATGATTAGTCCAGGGGCTAAATTGAAGTTTATTTTTATATAGTCTGTATTTATAAAAGATTTGTTAAGATACTTAACAACAACAATGAATTCTAGGAGGATATTTAAAGTACAATAGAGTATGAATAGATTTTCTATGGAAGCATCATTTACATATAAATATAACTGCAGAGTAAGAGGAGGGTACTCCTTAAACCAGCAGTGCTTTGGGAGTGGGAGTGTGCTTTTGGCAGCTTCAGTGGGTAAATAAATATGACTGGGGCTTTGCAGGAACTTTGGAATCCTTGGCCCTGCCCACTAAATGCCAGTAGTGTCAACGGAGTCCTTTGGCAACCAAGGGCATTCAAACAGATTTCCAAATGAAACACTAAGGCTTAATATATTGTAGCATTCTTATTCATTAAGTTTTTTAAAACTATGCCATCATCTATATAGATACTCATTATTCATTCAGATTTCTTAAGGTTACTGTAAAATAATTATATGTATATACAAACATTCTATATGGAAGATCAAGTACCAGGCTGTTGCTTCAGGAAATGGCCCATAAAACATCTCATCATTCTACTCAAAAGCGAAAGAACTTGTCTTGATTACATAGATGCTATCCTCCCATTCTTCCCTTGAACCATCCAAGTAAGCCCAAAGGTTCACACTCTGTAGTAACTTATAATGCAAAGAATTTTTTCCACCTTAGAGCTTTCATGAAAATTAATAAGTCAATATGTTAAAGCACTTGAAGCCAGTTTGAACACTGACAATGTCTTGATGATATCTGGAAGATAACAGTTGACCCCATCCACAGAACCCCAGCAACCATGTCTCAATGATGACATTTTTGCATCTAGGAATTTGAGAACCTCTGTGAACATTAATGTTGGCCTCAAGCACGACAAAGTTCTTCTAGATATTTGAATGTAACACTTTTGCATTTCAGCATAGGGTACTTAAGTTTAGTCAAATCTCTCATATAGCGATGCTTCTGGAAACATCTCCAAATAAGGCATAATGCAGGATTTAAACTAACACTTCAGATGACCTGAAGCCTAAACTGAAGGAAAAAAAAGATAAGTCTGATCATTATCTTTTCTTGTAATGAACTCCAACAGTTATTTTTACTCATTTTGTTAGAACTCATTGAGAAGAGTTTAAGAGAATAAGAGGAAGTTGATTCCTACTATAGCAAGTGTTTTCAGCTTAAAAATGAAACGCACACACACATACAGACATACAAACACAACCCAGTTGCAACAGTAGTTAAATTTGATAAAAATGGAGGCCAAAAGTGATTTATTTCCCCCATGTAGATGATTTTGTTGTCAGGTTTGTTGAAGATTTTTTTGTCAGGTGAATAAAGCCTAAATGTGATGCTCGCCTATAGCCTGGGGAAGGAATCCATGACCTCACCTGGTCAGTTTATGATTCCCTGCTGTGCCTGGGTTGCAGATGGGAATAAAACTCCTCACTGTCATGAGATGAGTCAACCTACAGTTCACAGTGACCACGTTTCTGGGAAAACAAGATGTCGGAGAAATTATTAAAGAGGACCATGTTTGATACCAGTGCTGCCCAGTTGGTGAATTGTGTTTTTAGAGAAATCAGCTTGAATCCTAGAGATTGCTGTTCACTGACTGCCTGGGTGATTCCGCATGAAATTTAATCTGCTTTAACATGCATGGGGTGTAAGCATAGGGATGTTAATTTCACATTGGAGAGTTGCTGTATTACTTTGGAAATAACTAAAATATTGGAGTAAGGTTTGCTTTCATTTCCCTTTTTTTCAAAACAGGCAAGATGCTCTAGCCAAACCTCAGTTCTTTAGTCTACTACTCAGGACTAATTGTTCTTTTCTCTATGATTCTCCTTCTTTCTCACCTTGACGTTAATATTAATTGAGCACTTACCATGTACGAGGCACTTACTTAATTGATCATTGAATCAACATTCAGCACAATTGGCATCCCAGTTTTATAGCTGAGAAAAGTTGGCATCTCCTGACATTTCCTTCCTGATTTCCTATATTTTCAGGGGTACAAGGGACAGCTCCTTTCTCATGGCTTCTCCTCTTTTTCTTTCATGTCTGCCTCCCACGTTACCCTTGATTGGAACCCTGATCCACACTGAATTAGCCCAGCTGCAAGGGAGAATTTGGGGATCAAGGGCTTTCTTTAAAAAAAAAATTACTGTATAGGGATCCAGATTTAAAAAATGTTGGTCCTCAAAGGCACGTCACTTAAAAGTTATTTATTTGAATTGAATAAGTTAAGGCTGAGCTAAGCCAAAAATTTGCAGGCTGATAACAACAACAACAATAAAGTGTTGCCAGGGAATCAATGTCTTGAACCTACCCAGAGAGATGAGATCTATGAATGAGCCATTTGATATGCCTGAGGCTAGTGAAATGTAATGAATATTAAAAATGTCTAAGCCAGAGGTCTGCCAACTAATCTGTTAAGTACCCAAATAATCTCAACTGTTTCAAGTTTACATCTAAATGTAACCTAGCTCTACTTAGTCATGGCCTACTAGTAGAGCCCATTGATTCATGCAGTGGATCTGATGTTTGGCAATTCCTGGGCCCTGTAAACTTGAATTAAATTCTAATTGTGTTTCTGGTTAATGTTTTAATAGGCCATTCCTTCAATAGTAACCATTTCTTCGCAGGGATCTTTGGGAGATACGTTTCTAATAACAATTATAAAACGATGTTTGCTTTGCCCCGTCCCGCAAAAGAACCTCTCTTTATTTTATTTTATTTTACATCTTTATTGGAGTATAATTGCTTTACAAGGTTATGTTCATTTCTGCTGTATATCAAAGTGAATCAGCTATATGCATACATATATCCCCATATCCCATCTCTCTTGAGTCTCCCTCCCACACTCCTTATCCCACCCCTCTAGGTGGTCACAAAGCACTGAGCTGATCTCCCTGTACTATGCAGCTGCTTCCCACTAGCTATCTATTTTACATTTGGTAGTGTATAAATGTCAATGCTACTCACTCACTTCGTCCCAGCTTACCCTTCCGCCTCCCCATGTCCTCAAGTCCATCTCAACGTGTGTGTTTTTATTCCTGTCCTGCCCATAGGCAGGAATATATATATATATATATATATATATATATATATATATATATATATATATATATATATATATACACACACACATACATACTTTTTTTTTTTCTGTTTTTGGTTTCCTTATATATGTGTTGGCATATGGTATTTGTTTTTCTCTTTCTGACTTACTTCACTCTGCATGTGACTCTAGGTCCATCCACCTCACTAAAATAACTCAATTTCCTTTCTTTTTTGCCTGAGTAATATTCCATTGTATATGTGTACCACATATTCTTTATCTTTTCGTCTGTCAGTGGACACTTATCTTGCTTCCATGTCCTGGCTATTGTAAATAGTGCTGCAATAAACATTGTGGTACATGACTCTTTTTGAATTATGATTTTCTCAGGGTATATGCCCAGTGGTGGAATTGCTGTGTCATATGGTAGTTCTATTTTTAGTTTTTTAAGGAACCTCCATACTGTTCTCCATAGTGGCTGTATCAACTTATATTCCCACCAACAATGCAAGAAGGTTCCCTTTCTCCTCACCCTCTCAAGCATTTATTGTTTTCAGATTTTTTGATGATGGTCATTCTAATGGCTATGAGGTGATACTTCATTGTAGTTTTGATTTGCATTTCTCTAATGATTAGTGATGTTGAGCATCCTTTCATGTATTTGGTGTCAATCTGTATGTCTTCTTTGGAAAAATGTCTACTTAGTTCTTCTGCCCAATTTTGGATTGGGTTGTTTGTTTTTTTTTTTAATATTGAGCTGCATGAGCTGCTTGTATATTTTGGGGATTAATCCTTTGTCAGTTGTTTCATTTGCAAATATTTTCTCCCATTCTGAGGGTTGTCTTTTCATCTTGTTTATGGTTTCCTTTGCTGTGCAAAAGCTTTTAAGTTTCACTAGGTCGCATTTGTTTATTTTTGTTTTTATTTCCATTTCTCTAGGAGGTGGGTCAAAAAGGACCTTGCTGTGATTTATGTCATAGAGTGTTCTGCCTCTGTTTTCTTCTAAGAGTTTGATAGTGTCTGGCCTTACATTTAGGTCTTTAATCTGTTTTGAGTTTATTTTTGTGTATGGTTTTGGGGAGTGTTCTAATTTCATTCTTTTACATGTAGCTGTCCAGTTTTCCCAGCACCACTTATTGAAGAGGCTGTCTTTTCTCCATTGTACACTCTTGCCTCCTTTATCAAAGATAAGGTAATCATATGTGCATGGGTTTATCTCTGGGCTTTCTATCCTGTTCCATTGCTCTATATTTCTGTTTCTCTGACAGTACAATACTGTCTCAATTACTGTAGCTTTGTAGTATAGTCTGAAGTCAGGGAGCCTGATTCCTCCAGCTCTGATTTTCTTTCTCAAGATTGCTTTGGCTCTTTGGGGTCTTTTGTGTTTCCATAGAAATTGTGAATTTTTACGTTCTAGCTGTGTGAAAAATGCCATTGATATTTTGTTAGGGATTGCATTGAATCTGTAGATTGCTTTGGGTAGTATAGTCATTTTCACAATGTTGATTCTTCCAATCAAGAACATGGTATATCTCTCCATCTGTTTGTATCATCTTTAATTTCTTTGATCAGTGTCTTATAGTTTTGTGCATACAGGTCTTTTGTCTCCTTAGGTAGATTTATTCCTAGATATTTTATTCTTTTTGTTGCAATGGTAAATGGGTGTGTTTCCTTAATTTCTCTTTCAGATTTTTCATCATTAGTGTATAGGAATGCAAACGATTTCTGTTTATTCATTATGTATTCTGCTACTCTATCAAATTCATTGATTAGCTCTAGTAGTTTCTGGTACCACCCTCTATGTATAATATCATGTCATCTGAAAACAGTGACAGTTTTACTTCTTCTTTTCCAATTTGGGTGACTTTTATTCATTTTTCTTCAATGATTGCTGTGGCTAAAACTTCCAAAACTATGTTGAATAACAGTTATGAAAATGAGAAACCTTGTCTTGTTCCTGATCTTAGAGGAAATGGTTTCATTTTTTCCCCATTGAGAATGATGTTGGCTATGGGTTTGTCATATATGGCCTTTATTATGTTGAGGTAAGTTCCCTCTATGCCTACTGTCTGGAGGGTTTTTCTCATAAATCAGTGTTGACTTTTTTTGAAAGATTTTTCTGCATCTATTGAAATTATAATATGGTTTTATCCTTCAATTTGTTAATATGGCATATCACATTGATTGATTTGTGTATATAGAAGAATCCTTGCATTCTGGGATAATCCCCACTTGATCATGGTGTATGATCCTTTTAATGTGCTGCTGCATTCTGTTTGCTAGTATTTTGTTGAGGATTTTTGCATCTATATATATCAGTGATATTAGCCTGTAGTTTTCGTTCATTGTGACGACTTTGTCTGGTTTTGGTATCAGGGTGAATGTGGCCTCGTCGAATGAGTTTGGGTGTGTACATCCCTGTGCTATGTTTTGGAAGAGTTTGAGAAGGATAGGTATTAGCTCTTCTCTAAATGTTTGATAGAATTCGCCTGTGAAGCCATCTGGTCATGACCTTTTGTTTGTTGGAAGATTTTTAATCACAGTTTCAATTTCATTGCTTGTGATTGCTCTGTTTATATTTTCTATTTCTTCCTGGTTCAGTTTCAGAAGGTTGTGCTTTTCTAAGATTTTGTCTGTTTCTTCCAGGTTGTCCATTTTTTTGGCATATAGTTGCTTGTAGTAATCTCTCATGATCCTTTGTATTTCTGCAGTCACAGTTGTTACTTCTCCTTTTTCATTTCTAATTCTGTTCATTTGAGTCTTTTCCCCTTTTTTCTTTTTTTTTTTTTTTTTTTTTTTTTTTTTTTTTTTTTTGCTGTACGCGGGCCTCTCACTGCTGTGGCCTCTCCCGTTGCGGAGCACAGGCTCCGGACACACAGGCTCCGCGGCCATGGCTCACGGGCCCAGCCGCTCCGCGGCATGTGGGATCTTCCGGGATCGGGGCACGAACCCGTGTCCCCTGCATCGGCAGGTGGACTCTCAACCACTGTGCCACCAGGGAAGCCCTCCCCTTTTTTCTTGATGTGTCTGGCTAATGGTTTATCAATTTTGTTTATCTTCACAAAGAACCAGCTTTTAGTTTTATTGATCTTTGCTATTGTTTCCTTTATTTCTTTTTTAATTATTTCTGATCTGATCTTTATTTTTTCTTTCCTCCTGCTGACTTTGGGGTTTTTTTGTTCTTCTTTATCTAATTGCTTTACGTATAAAGTTTGGTTGTTTATTTGAGATGTTTCTTGTTTCTTGAGGTAGTATTTTATTAGCATAACTTCCCTCTTAGAACAGCTTTTGCTGCATCCCATAGGTTTTGAGTCTTTGTGTTTTCATTGTCATTTGTTTCTAGGTATTTTTTTATTTCTGTTTGATTTATTCAGTGATCTCTTGGTTGTTTCGTAATGTATAGTTTAGCCTCCCTGTGTTTGTATTTTTTACAATTTGTTTCCTGTGATTAATATCTAATCTCATAGCATTGTAGTCAGAAAAGATAGTTGAAACAATTTCAATTTTCTTAAATTTATCAAGGCTTGATTTGTGACATAAGATATGATCTATCCTGTAGAATGTTCCATGAGCACTTGAGAAGAAAGTTTATTTTGTTGTTTTTGGGTGGAATGTCCTATAAATATCAATTAAATCCATCTTGTTTAATGTGTCATTTAAAGCTTGCATTTCCTTATTTATTTTCATTTTGTTTGATCTGTCCATTAGTGAAAGTGGAGTGTAAAAGTCCCCTACTATTATTGTGTTAGTGTTGATCTCCCCTTTTATGGCTCTTAGCATTTGCCTTGTGTGTTGAGGTGCTCCTATGTTGGATGCATAAATATTTACAACTGTTATATCTTCTTCTTGGATTGATCCCTTGATCATTATGTAGTGTCTTTCTTTGTCTCTTGTAGTAGTCTTCATTTTAAATTCTGTTTTTTTCTGATATGAGAATTGCTACTCCAGCTTTCTTTTGATTTCCATTGGCATGGAATATCTTTTTCTATCCCCTCACTTTCAGTCTCTATGTGCCCCTAGGTCTGAAGTTGATCTCTTGTACACAGCATATTTATGGGTCTTGTTTTTGTATCCATTCAGCCAGTCTATGTCTTTTGGTTTGAGCATTTAATCTGTTTATATTTAAGGTGATTATTGATATGTATGTTCCTATTACCATTTTCTTGATTGTTTTGACTTTGGTTTTGTAGGTCTTTTCCTTCTCTTGTGTTTTCTGCCTAGAGAAGTTCCTTTAGCATTTGTTGTAAAGCTGAATTATCTTAGCTTTTGCCTGTTTGTAAAGGTTTTAATTTCTCTGTCAAATCTGAACAAGATCCTTGCTGGGTAACGTAGTCTTGGTTGTAGGTTTTTCCCTTTCATCATTTTAAATATGTCCTGCCACTCCCTTCTGGCTTGCAGAGTTTCTGCTGAAAGATCAGTTGTTAACCTTATGTGGATTCCCTTGTATGTTATGTGTTGCTTTTCCCTTGCTGCTTTTAATATTTTTTCTTTGTATTTAATTTTTGGAACTTTGATTAATATGTGTCTTGCTGTGTTTCTCTTTGGGTTTATCCTGTATGGGACTCTCCTTGCTTCCTGGACTTGACTATTTCCTTTCACATGTTAAGGAATTTTCATCTATAATCTCTTCAAATATTTTCTCAATCTCTTTCTTTTTCTCTTCTTCTTCTGGGACCCCTATAATTCGAATTTTGGTGCATTTAATATTGTCCTTGAGGTCTCTGAGATTGTCCTCAATTCTTTTCATTCTTTATTCTGCTCCCTCTCAGTTATTTCCACTATTTTATCTTCCAGCTCACTTATTCTTTCTTCTGCCTCAGTTATTCTGCTATTGATTCCTTCTAGATTATTTTTAATTTCAGTTATTGTGTTGTTCTTCACTGCTTGCTTGCTTTTTAGTTCTTCTTGATCCTTGTTAAATGTTTATTGTATTTTCTCCAATCTGTTTCCAAGATTTTGGATCATCTTTACTATCATTACCCTAAATTATTTTTCAGGCAGATCGCCTATTTCATCTTCACTTATTTGGTCTTGTAGGTTTTTACCTTGCTCCTTCATCTGTAACATATTTTTTTGTTGTTTCATTTTTTTTGTTTTGTTTTTTTGATGGGTGTGACTGTTTTCCTGTTTTACTCTTTGTTATGCCTGAGGCGTCCAGCACTGGAGTTTGCAGGCAGTTTGACAGAGCTGGGTCTTGGTGCTGACATGAGGACCTCAAATTACCAGGAGGCCTCACTCCAATTAATTTTCCCTCGTGTCTGAGGCTCTCTGTTAGTCGAGTGGTTTGAACTCAGAGCTCCCACCACAGGAGCTCGGGTCTGACCTCTGGCCTGGGAACCAAGATCCTGCAAGCCACATGTCATGGTAACAGAAAGAAAAAAAAAAAAAGGAAAGAAAGAAAATAAGGATTAGTACAATATCAGAGAACATAAAAGCAAGATAAAATTAGAAAGATACAAATATATTTTAGGAAAAATAAAAATATAATTGAAACAACTGCAACAAGGTAAAATAAAACCACAACAGAAAAAAGAAAAAAGAGAAAGGTGGAACAAGCCAAAAGGAGAGTGCAATAAGAAATTATAAACAATAAAATAAAATTAGAAATATAAGATTTATTATAAAAAATAAATATACAAATAAATCAACAACAATGAATCAACAAGGTAAAAGAAAACCCCAATCTAAAAGAGGAAAAAGAAAAGAAAGCCTTGGCTATGGGGGCAGAGTTTAGGTGGGGGTGGAGTTTAGGCAGGAGTGGGGTTTAGGGTGGGGTCTGACCTAGGCCAGTGGGGGTGTGATGTTTTAGCATGGGGCATGACATCTATTTAGGATCCCATCGCTGGGGTTTCCTCCTGTCCCCTTAGGTGTCGATGGTCCCCCATCAGTTGCTGGTATGTGCCCTACTTGTGCAGAGACACGAATTCTGCATCCTCCTTGTCTGCCATCTTGACTCCACCCCCTCCAAATAACCTCTCTTAATTTATCACTTTGCATGTTTAGTGGATGCTGTCATGAGTTATTATTTAATAGGTTATGGAAATATGCCATTTTTGTTGTTGCTGTTGGGGGTAGGAGTTTATTAATTAATGTATTTAGTTTTGCTGTGTTCGGTCTTCATTTCTGTGTACCATTTTTTGAACTGATAGTCGATCAGTACTGTAAATAATCTCAGGAGAACTATGTGCTTTACCTAATTATGTTGTTTTGAGTCTATTATAAGACAAATGTATCTTCAGTGGATGTTATTGCATGGAATACCAGGCAATGGGGTATTTTTAAATTTTTTCAACCATATATGTTATCCTACTGTAATTTCCCATAAGTGATATCAGATCTAGGGCTGATTTTTGCTTTCTTTTTTTTTTCTTTTTTAGATTTCAACATATGTGTTCCCTTTTGGGAAACAAATTCACTACTTCTATTAGGACAGTATATATATCAGTGTTTGGGAAGATAAAATCTACTAAATGAGTGTTCAAGAGATTTAAATATTATGTATTCCCCAATGGAATCTAGTTAATCTTGTTCCAGCAAGGTCCTAAGTATCTTTATCATGGCCAGCATTATCCTCCTCATCAATCATTAGCATTTCCACTCATTCTCCATTTAGATTCTCAAGTCTCTGATAAAGAGCAAAATAAGCAGTCGGGGTAGTGGTTTAATTTTTAAGTAGTAAGGAACAAAATTCAGCCATGAAAATCTAGGACCAGACAAACACCCATGCGGATATTACTGTTTTCTATCTTAATGGAGTTATGTGGTAGTTTGCCATAGGTGTGATAAAGGTACATTTGTCTTCCTTTTTCATATATTTGACATCCCACTCTGGTTAGAATCTTGCTAACTGTTCTCTCCTTTCTAGGTTAGTTTAATACTGCTTTGGGTTCCAGTATGCCCAGTTGCTTTGAATAGATTCAAATGAAAATATCTATCTATAGCATAAAGATCATGTGTTGAAACTATTTTTTCCATTCACAATGGAAAAAATTCTGAATAAGTGGCTAGGAGACAGATGTTCCTGGTGTATCTCTGCCTCTAACATAATTATCAGATGACCTCAGATCAGGGGCATCTGTATCATAGCAAAACAATGATTATGCACCAGCTCTACCTGGTGCAGTTAGTGGTTGCCAAGATCCAATGAAATAAACTCCATGAAAATGCTTTATAAACTCTAATGGCATTATGCTTTGAAAATGTGACATTACTTAGTGTCCTGGAGCAACAAGGTACTAAATAATATCTTAATGGCTTGAATCAATACAGTTTCTCAAAGACCCTAATTTAGGAAATTTCTTAAATATGAAAGAATTTCATTCCACACACAGTGTTTGCTGCCTGACAGTCTCTCTGTGTTCCAGACCAGGAAAGAGGGAGGTGGTGGGCAGGTAGATGGGAGTAAATGACAGGAGGGGTTTCTGTTATGACAGTTAACCACTCACCCCTGAGCCACTTGTGGGGTTTCCTCTTTATCACTTTGGACAAAGGAGTCCTGCCCACCTCTTCAATTTATGGCAGCCTCCCTCGAAGAGTATTGCCACCAAAACACTTTATTGAAAGAATCAGGAATAAAAATGCCATGACTAGAGGTTATAGAGGATAGAATTCTAGAATGAAGGGTGTGTGGAGGAGGGAGGGGTGGGTGAGGATAGGAGTACATTACAGAGAAGAGGAGCAGAGAAGTTCTAATTATGGTGCTTGACTTGAAAAGCCCTTTTGTCCAATGTCATCATGACCAAACCACATCCACTGGTTGCAAACTAGAAGAGTCCATGAGTCTCACAACTCTCCCATTCACTGTTGCAAATAGATGCCTCTCTAGTGACATGTGGATTTCTGGACAGAATTTTTTAAGGGGACAAAAATACGACAAACATGAACAATCACCTATGTTGTGAGGGCTATGGAGGTAAATGGGCTAATGAATATTTGGGGGGAATTTTAAAAATGGAGTCTTAAGGAGGATAGAATTTCTATAGTTCAAATATTTGAACTCATGCCTTGGGCATGGGTAGGATCTCATGGAAATGTATTTCCAAGACAGCATGTGGAAGATCTTTTGTAGTAAACAGAGCTGTTCTATGGAAGTGGTAAAGGGTAGATCAGGGTTTCTCAAACTCAGGCACTGATGCTGCTGGTGTGGGGTCATACTCTGGGTGGTGAGGGTCTAGCTAGCCCTTGTCACTCATGGAAGAACTTCAGTTCTATGCAAGAGGCTCAGCTGCCAGGGGTGAGAGTCAGGGATTGATGCACTGGATGGGAAGTTGGACAAGGAGGCTCAGATGTTTCTTTCAGCTCTAACCCTAACTCTACTACCCTGGCCCTCAGTGTATATTGATTTGTTGACCCATCTTTATATTGCCTAAATCCTCAGCAGGTCTTCTGTTGGTGGTGGCTCTACATTTTCCTCAGAACACAAAAAGTACATTTCGTGGGAAGGTTGATGTTGTTTATTTGTTTATCTCCAAGTGACCAGGGCACTGATGTGGACAGAGTAAGCACTCATTTAACATGTGAGAAAGGCCATGTGCTATTTGGTTTGGGACATTCTAGTTTCTATATATTAGCTATGGGCCATTTTGCAATAGCACCTCCTAATTGAAGCACACACTCCAATATCCTACAAGTCCATTCCCTCTTTTGTCCTTACTGATAACACTATCCAGGTGGTTTGTATGCTCAGCTCAAGGAAAGTTGACTTAGACTTCCTTGCCACTAGGAGTGGCCTCATGACATACTTCTGGCCAATAAAATGTAAGCAGAAGCCCTCTGGGAGAGATGTTGTTTTTCTGATAAAAAGCCAGCATGCTGTTTTTGCTCTTCCTCTGTCCCCTTCTTGCCTGGATAATAGACACAGTGTCTGGAGGTTCAGCAGTTCTCTTGTGATAGTGAGGAATAGAGATACATTCTGAAGATTATAGAGACTTTGACTTCCTTGAGTTGCTGTACTAGCCCTGAACAGTCTCCTAAACAATTCTTGCTATGTGAGAAGTATAAACCTCAGACTTTGTATGTTGCTTTTTGGTGGATTTCCTCTGCATGATGCTAGACATATCCTGACTAATATTCTAGCAATCGTCATGCCCCAGTCACTTGAGTTTCAGCAACTCAACATCCAAATTATCATCAGCAAAGATTCTCCTCTACATATGACAATGGACTTTCTATTTTATTTTTTGCATTACACATTTTTTCCTTTCTTTTTTGAACTCCATATGATTTTTTAAAGTCTTTCAATGAACATTAAACTGACATTTCTAATTACACAGAACAAATAAATTGAATCTAAAAAAAAGTGAATATTTGTCTTCCAAGATCTATAATACTAGGTAAATAGTACATTCACATTGTTCCCTTTTTTTCCCCCAAAACGATTCCATTTCTTAGTCCATCCATTTCAGTCTTCAAAATAATCACTCTCCCCCACTGGAGCACTCTTTATCCTTAGTAACTCTCTTATGTCAATTATGTAATAGTTTGGCCCTTTCTGTCTTCTGTTTCACTTTGCTTCTTTTTTCTGTACAAAGCATCCTGCAGAGCAATAAAATAGGAAACATGCCTGCTGGGCCTGATTTTCTTCTCCAAAATAGCTTTGACCACTGGATAGTGATAAAAGCAGTTGGTTCACTGCAGAAGCTAAAAGCCAGGTAAGTGGGTCTAGCCTCACATTGATGCAAAGGTGACTTCTGCATAGGAAGGGGACAGTAGGACATAGTGCAGACATCACTATACCCAGATCAGGGCCTCCAGCCTGCTGATTCCACATGCTAATCCTTCATGTGGTACGGTCCTGGGTCAATCTCTTAGCCTCTCTGTGCCTCATTCATGAAAAGGAGTGGTCTCCAAGATTTATTCCAGCTCAGGCATCCTGAGATATTCTCATTCAATAAATATTTTTCATGTACCAATGATGGGCCAGGCATTGTCCTAGTGATGGAGTTCCCTCAGGGAACAATACAGAGAAAAGAAAGCACTGAAGTTTAAGAGTCCAGAGAATGGTAGAGAACAGAAGGAAGACAGTCATGAGGGAAAAAGATAGGGATAGAGGGGGGAAGTGAAAGCATGAGCTAAAATGTGCCTAGATTTCACATCTTCAATGAAGCCTTCTTGGACCACTGCAGTCATCACTGGTCTCACCTTCCAGGGGATCCTAAAACATTGCTGTTGGCATCATTGTCAGCACTGTAATCAGTCACCTGTGTTAGTAAATTCTTTCTGAGCATTTTTCTTGTCTTCTCAACTAGGTTGAAAACACTTAGAGATCAGGTACTTCTGTGTAGCTGCATCAAAATACTTTTAGGTATTAAGTAATAAATAAACCAGGCAAGGGCTTTGGATCTCCACAAAAGGCTAGAAGGCATAGCAAGAAGTCACAAACTATTTATGGAATGAGCTGAGATCACTGGAAGGTTAGCTAGGAGTCTTAACTTTACACAGGCTAACCACCCATAGCGACCCTTCCTGTGCAGAAGTCACCTTTGCACCAATGTGAGGCTAGACCTACTTACCTGGCTTTCAGTTTCTGCATGACCCAGAAGCCACGTGTACTCCTTAAGAGTACAGATTGTGGCCAAGTGAAAGGTTAGTTAATGGTGATCTTAAAGCACAGTCGTTTTCATTTACTTCATCCACAACATGCAGTTATCTCCACAGAGAACTTTAAAGTTGCCTTGCAAGGAGGCATTTGCAGTAACTCAGTTTTACAAGGAAGGAAGGAAGAGAGTGAGCAAGGGGAATAAAAGGGATGGAAGAAGGTAGCATGATGTTCTGTAGGTAGATTTCAGCAACCTCAAAGCTTATCTGTATTTGGTATTCATGTTCGGATCACCCCCTCTCTTTGTGAGTCCTCAGAGGGCAAGAAGTCTTACTTCTACCTTTATCTCTCACAGTACCTAGGCTAGAGTTGGGCACAAAACAGATGCCTACATAAACAGGACTGAATTGATAGATGAATGGAGATCATGCCTCTTCCTTCCTCCCTGACTCCAAGTAGCACCAGAAGGTGTGGTGGCATCATATAAGAAAAAGGAGAATCTCAAGGTTTTCTTATTTCTCAATACTTGAATACTGAAGACAGAAGAGCTAGTGTGATTCTTCTAGTCAAATCCACCCATTTTGCATTCGAGCATTGAGAATAAAAGGCAGGGCTTTGTCCTGGCTCCAAGCCTTGGACAAATTCATAATCTGTTAGATTCATACAGGTCATTCCATCAAGCACTTACTTTCACAGAATGTGGGCAGCTACTGCCTGACCCAGGACTCTGCTAGGAGAAGCCATCTCTGAAGTTTATTTTCTTATTGACTCGCTGTAATACAGGGTACTCTTAGGACATGGGAGAGCAGAAGTGAAACTTATCTTTGCATATGACACCCATAAATAGATAAAGGGAAATGGCACTGCCTAATCCCTCATCTTCCTGGATGAAGGCTCTGTGAGGGCAGAGACTGTGTCCTTGTTCCATTCTTTAGCTGTACAAACTGAAGAAATGGCCTTAACCTTTTCTACCTTACTTTTATCATCCATGAAATGCAGACATATGGGTACCTATTCCACAGAGGGGAGAAGAGAATTAATTCTGTTAATGCTTATAAAACACCTAGGATGGTACCTGGCATGTAGTAAGCATTCAATGAACATTAACTATTTGTTGCTATTATATTAGACTTCACTCTGTCTGGCACACAATAGGTACACAAAATATTTTTGTTAAATGAATATATGCATAGGACTTCATCAACAGACCTCCACATTTTTGTTTAGCTTGTGATCCCTTCAAGCATTTTCAGAAACGTATTTGTTTCCTTCTATATCTTTAAGTAGATATCTAAAATGTTTATCCTAAGTCTAATCAGTTACTGCAAAGGATGCAATTTCTAATGTTCTGTGTATGTGGACATTTTAAAATAAACTCTTGACATCACTCTTTTAAATATATCTAATGAAACCAAACTATCACCACCATTCATTAAAAAATATGCATAGGTGATTTTTACAACATTTTCACATGTTGCATCATTTCTTTTTCTCTTTGCATTAGCATTTCTATTCTATCCTATTGCAGAAATTGATAATATAACAACTTCTTTTTAGGCTTGAAATTTTTAACTGATTTTTTTAACCCCCGAGTTACTCTAGGACCACTTATTGAAAAGAACTCTCTTTCTGTATTGAATTGCTTTGATGTTATTACTAAAGATGAAGTGACCATATATGTGTAAGTCAGTTCCTGCACACTTACTTTGTTCTGTTGATTTTTCCATCTATATTAATGCCGGTGCCACACTATCTTAATTACTATAGTTTTACAGTAAGTTTTGAAATTGTATAGAGTAAGTCTTTCAAATTTATTCTTTAAAATAATCTTGGCTCTTCTATTTCTTTGTATTGGCATATAAGTTCAGAATCAGATTATCAATTTCTATCAAAACAACAACAACAAATTGCTCTGATTTTGACTGGGGTTGCATTCAATCTATAGATAAATTTGGGGAGAACTGATGTCTTAATAAGATTGAATCTTCTTGTCTACAAACATCATACATCACTTCAAGTTTTGTAGTTTTTAATGTTGTGGTCTTAAATGTCTTTCATTAAATTTATTCCTAGGTACGTATGTGATCTTTTTGAAGCTGTTGGAGAGGATAGTGGAACAAAATATTTAAATTGATAATTTTTTTCTTGATAAGGTTATATACTAAAATGTTTACCCTGGATTGTGCTATTATTACAATTATTAACACATAATTTATCAAAACAACACATAACATAATTTTTGATTAATAATTATGAAGCAAAGTATATATATATTTTTAAATTTATTTATTTATTTTTGGTTGCATTGGGTCTTCGTTGCTGTGTGGGGGCTTTTTGCAGTTGTGTGGAGCAGGGCTTATTCTTCATTGTGGTGCACAGGCTTCTCATTGCAGTGGCTTCTCTTGTTGCAGAGCACAGGCTCTAGGCATGCGGGCTTCAGTAGTTGTGGCATGCAAGTTTAGTAGTTGTGGCTTGTGGGCTGTAGAATACTGGCTCAGTTTTGTAGCGCACGAGATTAGTTGCTCCGCGGCTTGTGGGATCTTCCTGTACCAGGGCTCGAACCCATGTCCCCTGCATTGGCAGGCAGATTCTTAACCACTGCACCACCAGGGTAGTCCCAGAAATAAAGTATATTTTTGAAAATATATTTTGAAAGTATATTTTTTGAAAATATATATTATAGAGAGACAGATGTGGCAATTATGATAGTTTGATTAAAATAACTGTCTTGATAGCACACCAGGAATTTTTATACCTCACAATAATATACTTTAGTAAGATGCAGAATGGGTGAGAATTGTGCCTAACTTTTGTAAAATGGGAGAATGGTAAAAGTGAAAATGAAAGAGAAAAAGGTGAACTTCAACCATGGGAGTATCTTAAACAGACTAAGTTTAGGTAAGAATATATATGTATTTTAATTATCCAGAAATTGTTCCTTTAATGATCATCTTTTCATATTCTTAAAGGTAGATATTCTTGTCCCCACTTGAAAACCTCTCCTCTAGGATTAAAGTGCAAGGGAATTAAAATGCTGATGTTTCCAAAACTTTAAAAAGTTTTGCTTTAAAATATGAAGAGTTCATCTATAATAATGGCATTGTTTCTTATTTGTTTTCTGATGTGATTTCTCATATCACAGGGATCTATATGGGTCTGTCTATGTGGATCACTAATTTGAATATGCTACTAGTACTTATTAATGTCATTGATAATTGACATTGATTATTATTATTTAGCATCTATTATTAGTTACTAATTATTGAATTTATTGTAATGATTTTTTATAGTTGAGCTTCCAAAACTTGATTATACCCTGAGAGTGGATGATACACATGGATATCCTGTGAATTAGACCCTCACCTTCTGTACCCCAGCTGGCCTTCACTGCATCAAATCCCTTTATTTTGTACCCCTGTTAGGAACTGTGCAATACTAATTTGTGTATATTCCAAATTGATTTTCTAGCAGATAGAAGAAGAAATAATGAGTGTTTATTAACCAACATGGGACAAGTATTCAGGCCTTCCCCATAACTCACGAGAATTATCTGAGTCTCTATGAAGAAATATAAATGCATTTCTTACTAGTAATAAGTGGTTAAAAAGCACAATAGCAAGAATTATATTTCCACTTGTCCCTGATTTGGGCCACTTCATTATCATGCATCTTAGTGTGGGTACACAAGGGATTGTGACTTACTCGGTTCTGAATATGGATTTACAAGTGGAGCAATTCTTGTTTCATAAAAGGTGGTCTTGAGGAATATGGTTAAAGCAAATGTTCCTAAACCAAATGCAATTTCTGACTAGGTTTATTCTTATTCCTAAGACCACACATTAATAGTTCAACTTTTTTTGTTTTTCATATACTTTTTTATTGAAGTATAGTTGATGTACAATGTTGTGTTAGTTTCAGGTGTACAACAGAGTGATTCAAATATATATATGTATATATGTGTGTGTATACACACACACACACACACACTCTTTTTCAGATTCCTTTCCCTTATAGATTATTACAAAATATAGAGTGTAGTTCCTGTGCTATATAGTAGGTCCTTATTGGTTATCTATTTTACTTATGGTAGTATGTATACGTTAATACCAAACTCCTAATTTATCCCCCCACCATTCCCCTTTGGTAACCATTAGTTTGTTTTCTATGTCTGTGAGTCTATTTCTGTTTTATAAATAAGTCCATTTGTATTTTTTTTAAGATTCCACATATAAGTGATATTCCACATATGATTCTCCATCTGACTTACTTCACTTAGTGTGATAATCTCTAGGTCCATCCATGTTGCTGCAAATGACATTATTTCATTCTTTTTTATGCCTGAGTAGTATCCATTGTGTGTGTGTGTTTGTGTGTGTGTGTGTGTGTGTGTGTGTGTGTATACCACATCTTCATCTATTCATCTATCCATGAACATTTAGGTTGTTTCTGTGTCTTGGCCATTGTAAATAGTGCTGCAGTGAACACTGGGGTGCATCTATCTTTTTGAATTAGAGTTTTATGTGGATATATGCCCAGGAGTGGGATTGCTGGATCATATGGTAACCCTATTTTTAGTTTTTTGAGGAACCTCCATACCGTTCTCTGATCTGTGTTCCCACCAACAGTGTAAGAGGGTTTCTTTTTCTCCACACCCTCTCCAGCATTTTTTATTTGTAGACTTTTTATGATGGCCATTCTGACAGAAGTAAGGTGATACCTCATTGTAGTTTTGAATAGTTCAACTTTCATTCAGTTGAAACAATAGTGCCAGTTCCCAAAGAAAGACATTTTCAAAATAATGATGTGACATGGGCACAACCAGAAAGATACACAGGATAGATAACTGTGATGTATAGGGAGACACAACAGATGGATTCCCAACTCTATTATTTATTCTACGTGTCACCTGTTGGGGGAATATAGTTAAAAATAAAATCTCCTTTCAAATCAGAAAACCTCTCCACAAAGGAAGAGGAGAAAGAAAATTGTTTTATTGTTGAATAAGCATTAAACAGGAATATCACAGGCAATAGGCTAAGATACCACCTACCTCATACATGTTTTCAGGATAAACAATAGCAGTGCTCAAGTAAGAGGACTGTACAACACACTTTGTCACACACCGTTCATCCTAGATCTACCTGGTAATCAGGATGACCATCTAAGTTACCTAAAATTGGCTTTTTCCGAGGAAAACAAACTCATATCTTTATGATATGAGACAGTTGAACACCTTGGAGAGAGGGCCTGGCTCAAGTTAGGCTCCTACCCTATCACAGGAACTGTATCTTCCTTGATGTTTGCAATACAAAGAGATGATGCCCAGGTCCTTGAGAAAGACACTCCTGGGTTGTAAAGGTGAAAAGAGGCTTATTTAGATTTTAAGATTTATATACGTTTCAAAGAGGCAGAAAAAGACAAGTCCTCCCCCTACCCCCCTCCCCATCCGAAGTAAATGCTCTAAGAAAAACAGTAGGGGTGGGAGGAGGGCGTCTCTTCCCTTATTTTCAACAGGGAGATTTGTATTTTTCTTTTGCAAATTGTATTTACCTTGACATACTTTATGAAGTCTCTCAACCTCCCTGAAGCTCTAGTTCTTTATCTGGAGGAAGAGAGTAATAACACCAATAACAATTATATATTTCTCTTCACAAAGGGCTTAAACAAAGGAACCATGCAAAACTTGTCATTTTAAAGGATGAAATTAGTAGGAATTACATATCTTTACTGGTATTAGATTAACATGCAAGCAGTTAATCTAATATTTAATGAGGACTTACATTTTTAAAAGAGTCTCTTTAAGGCCAAGAATAATTTTAAAACAAAAATAGGTCAGCTCCACATTTATGTGCTGGATTTGAACATTTAATCTCTCTCTTTGTGTCTTACCCATAAACCAGTTTTCATATATTTGTCCACCAGTTTTCCTGTTATCAGTGTGTTCAAGTCCATTTTATGGTTAAAAATAAATATCTTGGCAAATTCAAAGCTAGTTTAACCTCTATTAAGTTAAGCATCAAGCTAAACTTATATTTTTCAGAAAATATATTTTTAAAATATATATTCTCGATAATTATTTTGGTTTAAAAATAGAGCAAGGTACATTTCAATACAAAAATCAATGTAAGTACAAGAAAATAGTTTAGATGATGAAAAACAAGCCAAGAAATATTTTATTTCCTGGTAAGTGCTTTAAAAAAAAACATTAAAAAGGGAAACAAACAAACAAACAAACACTGGTGCCATTACTTGAATCCAGAGTTACTTCAATTTGACATATTTGACATATCATGGGATAAAATATAAGCAAAGCAAAAACGACTAAGAGTAGCTCCATGATAATGCTAAGAATTAAATTGAATAGTTAAAGAATCTCAAGCATGTCATATACTTTTGCTAGTGCGCTGGAAGAGAAGCCAGGCTAGGGAATTGCTCCATTGACTGAAACACAGCCCTGAGATGGGGCTTTGTTCTTTTGACACCAAACTCATCACCTGGTTATTAAATCATTGGTAAGACCAAAATTATATAAATAATATGTCAAATCCCAGTTATTTTCTCCCACTTACATGAGGGGTTCTGTACTAAGAATTGGGTCCTGCCACATTTTTATGATTGTGCAGGAAAACGGGTAGGTATACACACCAATAAATTATGTGGCTAGTATGGTTCTAGAAATTACAATGCAAGTTAGAAATTATTCAGAATGGAATAAAATATTTTAAAACCCTGTTATACATCTTAGCCTGGAAATAAATTTTCATGAGACCAGTGATTAACCCAATAACAAAATGGAATTTATATCAACCATTCATTAATCCCATTTCCCTTCTCCCAACACCATTAATTAAGTGTCTGCTCAATTCCCATTCCTGTGCTGTGCTTGTGTCGCTTACCCAATTACGGTTAATTTTCTTGTGTGCAACGAGAGTGGTAATAGCCTCTAACAGTTGTTGAAATGTGGTTTCTAGCACTTACTGCAGTGTGTCATCCTTAAGTATTCCATAACTTCTTTTCTAGTTCTGTTTTTAAAATTGAGTTTGTGTGGGGAGGATTGAGCTGAATACACTAAGTGGGTGATTTCCTTCCTTTCAGGTCCTCAGAGACCCTTATCTGATTTAAGTTTTGCCTCAGGAGAAAGCTGTGCCACTGAGATGACTAAAAATAACTGTTCTTGTCTTTCTGTTTTACCTATGACTCGCTGGGAGAAAAGACTTTTAAAAATAAACTTTTGATGGCATATTTTATAAATTGTATATACCTGATCACTTTGAGTTCAAGAGAGAGGGTCAATTTAATTTTTTAATTAAAGCCTCTGTGCCACGACTGTTCTTTCTCTTCTTTCTATTTTACAAAAATGGAGATGGTGAATTCTGCAAATAGTAAACATAATACACTTTTTGTCTTGTTTGGAAGACAATATGGAAGTAAATTCAGTATTTGTATTCAAAAATTAAGTTCTCCTTGGACTTATATATTATTCTCTGTGAGAAAAGACAATATTTTCTTATCAGATTGATCCTCATTTGTCAGTGGCTCCTAATCATTTAGTTGTTTAAATATCTTCTCCCTCACTTTCCCCACACATCCTATCCTCCCCACCCCAACATAATTGGTGATCTGTACATAAACACTTAAAGGCCATTTAAGGAGCTCACAATTTAAAATAAGCCTGCAAGGAATCCTTTTGTTAAGCAAATAATCCTTCTGTAATCACCTCTGCTATACCTGAACAGATTTTAGTCTATCAGCCTTTTCTTACAGCAGGAAGTGTTTTATCTTTTTGAAGAGGGTGAAAGATCCTCTTGAAGTAAAGGTGGGCTCCAGAAGTAAGAACAAGGAAGAACTAGGTTTATGATTAGTTGATGGGGTTAAGTGCAATAGTCATTATATGATTTCAAGGCATTGGCTTGAACTTGCTGCAACATACCATCATCCCAAATCATTTGTAGGTTTTAGCCTCTTTGTAGTACCACTTCTTCCCTTTTATCTGCATACATGGCCTTTTATCTCTTTAATTTCCCCTGTAATTGGAAATGACATCCATTTAGGGTTGTTGTTTTCATCTTTATCATTTCTATTCAAGAATTAATATTCTGTTCTATCTACATACATGAAATAGTTCAAAGAAAACCTATGAAATTTCAATAGACTCAACCAGTCCATTGTTTCTAACATATGGAATTTAAGGGACAACTTTAAAGCCAGTTAGAGAGCAGCTTTCTTTCTATTGATGCCAAAAACTCATCCTCTGTGCACGGGTGCCAAACTGAATCTCAGAGACAGAGTTTTGGGTGAAGTGGAAAAGAATAGCTTTATTGCTTTGTCAGGCAAAAAGGGACATAGTGGACTCATACCCTGAAAAACTGTGTCCCAGCCCGGAAGGATTTGGTGAGGAGTTTTATAGCAATGGTTCAAGGGCAGGGTTACTGATAAGGATCAGAATGTGGACAGGGCCTGCACTTCTTTAATCTGGCCTCAGGTGGTCTCTTTATGTGTTTCTCTGCTTCTCGAGACTATCAAACCGTGACCTTCTATCTAGAATGAACAATGCTAACATCTTCCATTTGTTGAGGGTTTTAGTTCTGAAGAGGAGCTCAAATATATTGTTATGTGTATCCCTTGAGGTGTAACCAGGACCTTGTCCCAAGGCAGCACTATTGTTTCTTGACTGCTCCTCCCTTGTCTCTGCATCCCCTCCCTTCCCTGATTATCAACTGTTCGAATCTGCCCTTTGGAACTCAGGGAAGGTCATGGAGGCTGAAGTCTATTCCCTACAAACAAGAAACAGAGGACAGAGAAAGGAGCCCCACAGGGTCCTGCTGGGTTTCACTGACAACAAATAAAATGGGAGGCACCTTTTGTTCACATGCTTTCAACACATCTGTGAATGGAACAGCACCCCTTGCCCTCCTAAAGCTTACATTTTAGTGACTGCGAAATAATAATGTTTTGTCAGATCTGGCAGTAGGGTTTTTTTTTTTTTAATGATTTTTTAATGTAACGTTTTTAAAGTGTGATCATCAAAATGTTTGAGTTGATACACATATTCTCCCTACTTCACATTTTAGCCAAAACATTTCATTGAATCTTTTGTCTGCATCATGATAGTCTGTTTTTTAAAAATCTCTAATTTATTATCTTCTTCATAGCATTCCTAATTTCTAAGACCATTTTGGCCTGTACATACTTAAAAAAAAAAAAAAGATGCTCTCTAAATATAAGGAACAAAAGATTGTATAACTGTTTTCATAAATGAAAATCTTACACTTTACCACTGTAATCTGAGAGGAAATAATGGTTTAATTAGTTTTTAGATGAAAAGATTTCTGCAATCAGACTGTGTTTGTAATGGCATTTATAAAACATTTTCTCCCGTACAGTAGCATTGTAATTAAGACTTTCAGTGAAATTGTTGGAGGAGAGGAGTGTGCTTTTCCCTGTGGTCTGCTGTTATGGCCTCCCCCTCAGGGCCCTCTGCTGCTCTGCACCAGCCTTGCACTGATGCCCTGTAATTGTGTTTCACTTCCTTTAATTAAGCTGACAGGGAACTTGAATTGCTGTCACTTACCTCATTGATCTGAAAGGTGACAGGGTTAGAGTGTGGCATTTCTTGCACAGAGCACTTAACATCCCAAACAAATACCCCATTGCAGGGAAGACTGTTAGCACTGCAGGAAAGGCTCAAAGACTTCTGTGTTCTGGCTCCACCTCTAGGGCAGTGGGATGCCTGAGTTAGAAAGGTTACAGAGACCATCCTGTTCATGGATTTGTTCCCAGTGTACTCCTCTGAAGAGCTGTTCCTGTAGATTTTATGGGCATGACAGGGGGAAACTATTTTTGCAGCTCAGTAGATATTGGAAAAGTAGGGTTAAATCAAGTTGAACAGGTTTCTTTTAGCTCTGTCATTGGCCTCATACTTGAATTGTAAATTAAAAAAAAAAAAAGTGTGGTGTGGTAGATGTGTATGGGGGAATGATATGAAGTATTTCACAAACATATAAGAGAATTTTTTGGAGGTGAATTCAAGACATAGTATCCTGTGGTCACTTTTGATATTTGTAGATTTAGCCAGTGAGGATCATCATGTGGTTATTTGGTGATAGGGCTCTCAACCCCGGTCATACTGATGGTGGATACATCTAATGCTGGATCAGCCTGTCTTAAAAACCTCTTCAAGTCTCCTTCATTGCCCCTCTGTAAGCAGATAGGTTAGGGGCCCCTGGAGAAAGAGAATCAGGCATGGCTTTCTTGACATGAGAGAAGCTATTTTTGTCCTAAGCCATTTTGTGATCTGAGCCTGGCCACAGTACTTGTCCTTGAACAGGTCTCAGTAATTAATGATCTTAAAGTTACAAAAGAACAAACAATTTTTATCGGGCAAGGGAAGTAACCATAGCAAAGATAACATATCATTTGCAAAGACTCCCAGTTCTGTTCCAGTGGCCTGATTAGCCTGAAGTGCTCAACCACCAGATCAACTAGAACCCAAGGGATGATGATGTTGACTTTTTCTGACCCTCATGACTTCAATCAACTAAAGCTTGGGCTCTGATGACTGGCCAAGCCCCTTCATGAATATGCCTATACCCTTAGCTTAAAACTTTCCCAGGGCTTCCCTGGTGGCGCAGTGGATGAGAGTCCGCCTGCCAATGCAGAGGACATGTGTTCGTGCCTCCATCTGGGAAGATCCCACATGCCGTGGAGCGGCTGGGCCCGTGAGCCATGGCCGTTGAGCCTGCGCGCCTGGAGCCTGTGCTCCACAATGGGAGAGGCCACAACAGTGAGAGGCCCGTGTACTGCCAAAAAACAAACAAACAAACAAAAAAAAAAAACTTTCCCAGTTCAGGGAGACACTGCTTTGGGAAAGATCCCCAGTGTTCTCCTTACTTGCTGCAAATAATAAATTCTTCTTTCTCCCAATCTTTGGCTTCATTGTGTCTTTTGACTCTTCATCCACCAAAAGGCAAGTCCAGTATTTGGGTAACACCTCCACTACTGCTGATGGCATGTATCGAATCCCTCTGGTATGTGGCAGGAAAAATCAAAAGGTAGAGAACCACTCCACTGTCACATTGTTCTTCCTTTCATTCTGTGCACTGCTGCACTAGAGCATGCTGCCCTGGTGAACTGGAGAGTTCATAGGTCCACCTGGGTTTAGAACCTTCCACTGATGAATCTTATGAACATGATAGGAAAATTTCATACAGCTTCCAAATCTCCATTTATGCATCAATAAAAAGGAGATATAAAGTACCTTGGTTCAGGGTTATTATGGAGGCAAGAGAAAACCTATGTGAGTCCCCTGGACCATAGCAGACACACATTTAATGGTAGCATTATTATTTTAAGATTTTAAAAATTTTATTAGATTTTCTTTGCCAGCAGCTACACTATGACCAATATCTAGATGCAAATTGAAAAATTTGGTTGAGCATTCAGCTGTTTACAAATAGCTTTACGCTTGGTAAGAACAAGCATTATGATTAATGGGATATTTTTCACTTTCATATCACACTTGGGATAGTGTGAAAAAGGTTTTAAGGCGTTGGAATGATATAATCTTTTAAAAAGAGGTAAATATTCAATGTCAATCCACTCCTTCAATAATAGGAATTATATTCTCTTCTACTCTGAGTTTTTTCATTATTTAACTGAGTAGGATATGGGAAATTGTAGCACCTACTCTACTGAGTTTCCCACTGACTTGTTAATTTGAGATGGGATTGTGTTTAAATGTGACTTTTAGCAGTTGATTTCCTAGGTATTTATCAGTTTGCTCAGATTATCATCATAACTTGAAATCCATGTTACCAAATAAATGCATGCACAATTGACTTCTAAAGATTTGACACATCCATAGAAAGCTATGTTTCTTTGGGCAGATATCACTTTAGCATTTGATTGAACCTCAGAGGCTGCATCAATGTCACAGGCTGTCTTGGAATATATTTGCATCTAAATCCTGAACTTTCTACATCCTGTCTGCATGATCTTTACCCTTTTGGACCTTTAGCATCTATAAATAGAGATTATAACTACTATCAAAGATATGGGGTTTTCTGAGAATTCACATGAAATAATGAATAGAAAAGTATTTCATAAACTGTGAAATGCTGTGCACCATTTTGTCAGTATGATTTAAATTATTACGAGTAATAAGGTATATTTAGAGGACAGGAGTATTCTCACACTGTAATGCTAATCCCCACCAATAATCTTCTTTCTATAAATTTTCATATGAATGTGCTAAAATTGGAGAATTAACAAAAATATACACAGATTCTACTTCTTTTTAACAATTTTGTTTCGATTTAGAAAGCAGGCTAATTTGGGTGTAAAAAAGCTTTTGAAAGTATCAGTTAGCCTGATGGCCTATTTTATGCATGCATTTGTTCTTAAAGCACTTACATGATACAGATAGTTTTGGAAATGTCAGATTCATCTTTTGTGAAACCAAGCTCCAAATTTAGAGGCATATTCCAAATTTCACTAACTCTCCTTAACAGCCTGTTTTGAATTTGTGACTGGCTGATAGGTTTGGCAGATTTGGGGAGAGGGGAGGACATAGATAGGTAGGTAAATAGATAGATAGATAGGTAGATTGATAGATATTGATATATCAACTCTAGAAAGGGAAGTGATAGTAGGAGAACTGGCAAAATATTATTACCAATAGTTTCTCTGCAGAAGGGGCTACATTTGTGTGTATGGGGGAGGATTTCATATTTTACTTTATTTACATGAGTATTATTCAAAATATTTAACTAACATATATTATCTTGTAATTTTAAAAACTGTTTGTAAAAATACTGAGAAAAAAAATATCCATAACGTCAAGTCAATGCTAATTAACTAAGGACTAGTCAGAAGACTTTGGTATGTTACCTTGACAAAGGATGATGTATAGTTGAGGGGAAAAAAAAAGTTGGAAATTGTTTAGTTCTAATATCCTGCTTTAGAGATAAGAAAGCTGAGATCTAATAGAATTCAGTGACTTGTCTTGCCTCACAGAAAGACAGAAAAGCAAAATGGGAAATAAGACACAGGTATTCTGGCTTCTCACTATAACCTCACAAAGCAAAAGCCACACACCTGCCACCTGGTAGGCACTCAGCAAATTCCTATTGATTGTCCAAAATGTGGCCAATTCTGATTTCAACAGTCACGAGTGGTAGTCATTAATCAGCAAATACCCGTCAAATGTCACTGAATACCAGGTAGTGCAAGACGTTTGTGATACAATGATAAGGATGACTTTCTAGTAGTATGAATGGCACAGACACATGAACCTGAAAAGATAAAAAGAACCATAATAGAAGGATGAATGAAGTATAATGCAGGCACACGCAGTGAGGAGCAACTGATGTCTGAGGAAATCAGGGATTCTTTAAAGGAGATGGCATTTGAAGGGGATCCTCAATAGTCAGGTGAGGAGCGATGGGGAAGATGCTGCAGGGTCTATCGCAGTGATCACTGATATTGAACAAAATGTAGGAGGAAATATGGGCATTGAGAATGCCATGTGGTAGAAACTAGAGGCATGAAAGCATGATCTGTTCCAAGAATACTGACTAGCACATGAGGTTGTGTTGCAGGTAGAAGATAAGATTGGAAAGCCACACTGAGGTCAAATTGGCCAGAACCATCTTGGACATTATCTTAAAGGTGTTAGATTGACATTATAAGATTTTAGGAAGTAACATATGTGTATTATTAAATATAGCAGTCAAATAATGGGTTGGGTTTTCACACAGTGAATCTGATGATGTAAAGTGACATAAATTAGCTGGCCTAATAATTTTTCAGCTCAAGAGTTAATTAGACTAATAATAATGGGATCATAAAACATGTCATCCAAATTGGGCACTTTTGAGAGTAAAATAATGCATTTTTATTAATTATGCTGGGACAATGGAAGCAAATTGGAAGGTATCATCATGGTTCCTATGAGATGACTGGTTCTGTGGATGGTACTTAGTTGGCAGGTAGGTTTTGGGGACCTCTGGCAGCCAGGCCAATCCATTCACTCATAAATATAGGATGGATGCTGTAGAATCCCAGAACCTCTCCAGTAGACCCTCTACTCATTGCAATAAACCGATTTCCAATTTAAATTATTTCAATGATACATTTACTTAGTGTCTCAAAATGCTATGCAAGCCCCATATTTAAAGAAGTGTTTTGTTGTTGTTGTTGTTGTTTTAATATGTGAGTACTTTAGTTCTCATGTAGCAAAATATTTTCTTAAAATTTTTCCATTCCTAAAGAGTTTGAAAGACTTGAGTTTACAACCCAGGTTAGATTCTGGGTCTATCTCTCAGTCTTTGAATGCTGAATAAGCTTATTTCTGTCTTTGAGCACATCTGTAAAGTGGTTAGCATAAGGACATTTTGTAGAGATTAAACAAGCAAGCAAAATTTAATGTTTAACACATGGTAGAAACCAAATAAGTAACTATTGTGTGTCTCTATTTTACATCTCTTCATTGAGAAAGCAGTTTTGATTTTTTGTTTTTACCACCACCCCTCAGTTTACTTGGTTCCCTTCATGTGCACTGTATCTGTACTGTAGCACTTATATTTTTGCACTATAATTGCTTTTAAAATTATCTTTCTTACTCATTAGGCCAATAATTCTCAAGTGGGTGCTATTTTGCACTTCCATCTCCAGGGTGCCAATGTCTGGAGATATTTTTGGTTGTCACAACTGGAGGAAGTGGTGCTATACTAGCATCCAGCTAGTAGAGACCAGGGATGCTGCTAAATACCCTACAAAGCATAGGGAAGCCTCTGCAGTAAAGAATATACTAGCCCTAGATGTCAGTAGTGCTTCAGGTAGGAAACCATGCCTTAGACTCTAACTCTGCAGGTAGTGATGCAGAAAACTTGGCCTCTGTGCACTGGTGCCAGATCAAATCTCAGAGACAGAGTTTTGGCTGAAGAAGAACAATAGCTTTATTTCATTGCAAGGAAAAGGGGGACACAGCAGGCTCATGCCCTCAAAAACTGTATGTCCCAACCTGGGGAAATTTGGTGAGGAGTTTTATAGCAATGGTTCAAGGGCTGGATTGCTGATAAGGATCAGGGTGTGTGCAGGGCCTGCATTCCTTTAATCTGGACTCAGGTGATCTCCTGATGAGCTTCTGTGGTTCTTGAGGTTATCAAACTATGACCTTCTCTCTGGAGTGAAGAATGCTTCATCAAGCAGTTAACATCTTCCATTTGTTGAGGGTTTTAGTTCTGCAGAAGAGCTCAAATATACTGTTATGTGTATCCCTTGAGGTGGAACCAGGACCCTGCCCCAAGGCTGCACTATTGTTTCTTGACTGCTCCCCCCTTGTCTCTGCATCCCCTCCCTTCCCTGATTAACAACTGTTTGAACCTGCCCTTTGGAACTCAGGGAAGGTCATAGAGGCTGAAGTCTAGTCCATACAAACAAGAAATGGGGGACACAGAAAGGCTTCCGTGCCCATGAGCCCCACAGTGTCCTACTCATTTTCAGTAACAACCATGACAGTTTGCTATGTCTCCAGTGTCTAGCACTGTGGTCATTATATGATTCCTTATGTTAATTGGTGAAGTGAATGAATCGGGACTGAAAGTTTAGCCATGACCTCATAGGGATTTCATCACTCCCTTTAGTCAACATGTGGGTTGCTGCTAAGACATCTCAAGTACATAGCTATCAGCTACCTGTGTGAAGTACTAGATATGTTAAACTGGAACTCTGAGAGGCACACCAAGAAAAAAAAAAAGTTACCAATAAGGGAATAGGCATCATATAGCTACTTAAATACCTCATTTAGGCTCCTTAATCAAAAGCACCTGCAAGCTTACATTTAGAGGACAAAATATTACATTTTTATCTGAATTAAATTGTGAGAGAATATGAGACTAAACTGTCTTTGGCTGTTTTGTGAAATGGAAATGTGTGAGGATGTATGAAGAAGATTGCTTTAAGTGGTTTATCTATATCTATCTATCATCTATCTATCTATCTATCTATCTATCTGATAGCTTCCAGTTTTTAATAACAGCTGTGGGACTCTTTAAAGAGCAAGGGAAAAAAAAAAAAAAAACAGGGCTTCCCCGGTGGCGCAGTGGTTGAGAGTCCGCCTGCCGATGCAGGGGACACGGGTTCATGCCCTGGTCCGGGAAGATCCCACATGCCGTGGAGCAGCTAGGCCCGTGAACCATGGCCGCTGAGCCTGCGCGTCTGGAGAGGCCACAACAGTGAGAGGCCCGTGTACCGCAAAAAAAAAAAAAAAAAAAAAAAACACCGGAAGCCATCCTGGCATTCAGAGCAAGAATTCTGCTCTGAGACTTAGGATACTCATTTTCTAATTATTGGATGAGAGTCAGACGAGCTGATTGATATATGCTGTGTGCTGTGAAAAACTGAAGAGCTTTCTGAGAAATCAATTAAGATTTCTGGAGACAGTCACATCTTCCCTCCCTGCCCTCACCTCAGTTCTCTTGGACTTTTTCTTAGCCTGAGTCAGTAATGTATTTAACAGGAAATCAAAAACTCAACAAATCATTACTTTGGTATTTCCTGCTGCACCTTGCATTAGTTTTCTAGGGCTGCCGTAACAATGTACCACAGACTGGGGTTTTAAAAATGGAAATTTATTTTCTCACAGTTCTGGAGACTAGAAGTCTGAAATCAAGGTGTCTGCAGGGTGGGTTTGTTCTGAGGCCTTTCTCTCAGGCTTGTAAATAAACAGGCTTCTTCTCTCATGATCTTTCCTGTGTTTTTCTATATCTAATCTCTTCTTCTTTAGAGACACTAGTCACATGGAATTAGGACCCACCCTAATGACTTCATTTAACCTTAATTATCTCTTTAAAGATTCTGTCTCCAAATAGTCACACTCTGAGGCACTATGGGGTTAGCACCTCAACGTATGAATTTCTTTTTGCAGGGAGGGGGACATAATTCAGCTCATATCACACCTCTACAGGGCTCAATATCAAGTAGGTGCTCAGGAAATACTTGCTTTTCGACAGAATGGTCTACTGTTTGAAGTAGGATGTGGTGGCTGACCCCAGGGCACATAGAGACAAAGGTCAGCCTGGCTGCTGTGATATGCAGCTTACAAAGTCTACCTTGGCTCAGACCACCACAGATGGAAGCCTGGTCCAGTGCTTGATGGTTCTGCTCCTGGAAAACTGAGTTTAAGAAGCCTAAGCCAGGATAATTAGATTGTATTTAATGTTGATTGATTTGTTAGTTCTTCTCTTTGTTTATTTCTTTGTTTTCCACTTAGCAGGTCTTGATTAATCACAGGGGAAAGAAGGCAAAGAGAGGGTTGGGATAGCCCTGGAGAAAGGGTTCCGGTGGGAAAGCCCTTCCAGGAGGCAAGTGTTCCTGGGGAGCTCTCTGAATAGGGAGGAGGAGAGGGGACACCGGGGTACACAGCTGGGTGGTAGTAAGCCTGGCTTCATGCTTGTTTACATGTGGGTGGGAGAGAGGGACAGATTACCTAGACAACTTTGAACTTAACGCCATTCTGGCTTCTGCACAAGGAATAAAAGGACTTGAACCGTAACCCAGTGATTCACCCTTAAGACAGACTTACTGCTGATTTCACTCCAGACTTGAACCTCCCTTCTGGTTCTTGGTTTCTGACTTCTATTTTGACTACCTATTAGTACCATCCACATAAATGATAGTAACTGGATCCCTGGCCTGTTGTTCTGTTCCCTTGATGGTTCCTACTTTGCATCCAACACAGTGCTAGAGTCGCCAACCTCCAGGGTAAGGTTTCAGCCATCCTTTGCCTTAAACTCCACACATATCTTTTTTTTTTTTCCTTCTCCATATCATTTGATCTTTTTCCCCTCAGTCTTTTTGTTTACTGTCATGGATACATCTAATTTCTAATCCTAAAATCCCTGATCCATGGATTTCCTAATGGGACCAGAGTTTGCTTTCAACTCTCTAAGCTTTCCTTTTCTAAACCCCCCATAAAGGTTTCTATGCTACTTTTGTCCTGTTTAGAGATCAACTTTCTATTTTCCAAAATGTCAACCATTTTATGTCACTGCTTCATTGAGAATTCACATGCCTGTTACTGGATTTAGTGAAATACACATACAGGTAAACCAGAAGGATGAAGTTACTAATCCCATGAAGTGTACTAATCCCATGAAGTGTCTAACAGGATAAACAGATGAACAACCAGTGAGCAGATTATATACTTAAGGTCTTTCTCAATTTTATTAGTATTTTACCAGGGAACTTCTAGAGTCATTATCAATGAATTAAAATAAAACTCTAATGATAGCTCTCTAGACTTTGCATCACAGTAGAAGGCATACTTAGAAAAGAGGTGTGTTTTGGCTGCTCAGATCCATCTCTGGAGGCCCCACTTACCTAGGTGTGAATAAGTAATTAGCAGCTTCGCTCTCTGACTCCCCATCAGTATGGGGCAGACATGACAGGTCTGCTGCATCTGGCTTCCTGATTTCAGTCAGGCCATGCCTTCCTTGACGTGCCAAATAAGGGGAACTGAAATAGAATCCACTTGTGCTACTTGGGAGATTTCTCTCTCTTGGCAGTTAGTTCTAGGTGCTCAGTTTGATTAAAATCATTAGTAAGGTGTGTTCACTCCTGATTTCATTACTCATGCATGGGACTGAAGGAAGGAATCAGTCTCCAACATTTGTTCCCCATCTCTCACTAGCATAGGAAACCGCAGCTGTTGGGTTTGAATTTCTCACTACTTTATTAGTAAAGTTTCAGGATCCATGTCTGGTTCTCCTTTTTCATGGCCTTATATTTGAATTGTGTTATAAATCGACTTTAAAATGGTGAAAATTCCGTGAGTGTTAATACCACTCAGATGTCAAAAGATTTTCAAATGGCTAGTCTGTGTAAACCCAGATCCAATCTATAAAACAATGTTTTCTCCCTAGACAGTCAATCCATCCATCATTCATCCATTCATGGTTCAGAGGCTGGGCATTGTGCCTCTCCTGAAGAGGTTTACTATGAAGAGAGGACAAAAATTCAGGGTCAGGAACCTGCTGATTTTCATGTTAGACTTGTAGACAGACATTTTGCATGTATTATTTCACCCCAATCTACAGCTAGGCATTCTTTTCACTATTCTGTGGCTGAGGACTGAGATTTAGTGAGTTTAATTTCCAAGGGTTACACAGCTATTAGGTAGCAGAGCCAAGATGTAACTTAATACTGTTTGTGTCTGCTTCAAAAATTGTTTGAAGGAAGGGAAGGCTTGGGAGAAGGCAAGAAGGAAGGGTGCTTGGTGGTTGTGGGCTGGCAGTTTCATTTGCATTGTCATTTTACCTAAGAATGAGGTAACACTGATTTCTTTATCACAGCATCCATCTCCACTTGCCCCAAGTCTTAGAATCACAGCACTCAGTAGACTAAGATGGCCCTTGGAGTTGACACAACCTTTTTATTTTACACTACTGTGTTATATACATAACCGACAGATGCATCACCAAACAATTTGGGTGTTGCTGCCAACCTGTTTCAGTAGTTTTTTTCCTTTACAATTAGTGCCCCAAATCCTGCTCTTTCATAGGATTGATGATATAATGGGAAGCAACTATGGTTCAACTGCAGTTCAGCTGAGAGTAAACAGAGAAAATTCAAGCAAACACATTTAGTCTTACTCCTGCCTTTTTTCATGAGAGCTTGGAAGTCCAGGGGCAGCTATAGCCAAATCTCTGTGAGGGATGCAGGGTGAAACCACCCAGAGCCAGCTTGCCCAAAGGCTGTTCAGGGATTTGTCTGAGAGGGATGCTATGGCCTAATATCAGAAATGACTCTACCAGTTGCTACTGTGGTTCAGAGAAGGCAGAATTCTGTGTTGGCTGTGGGGTCAGGGAGAGCTTGATCTGGGCTGTAGAGGATGCTTCGGGATGGGGAAACAAGGCAGAGTTAGCATATGGGAGATTAACATGGGGTGTTGAGAGAAACGCTTCTCTGAGAACTGGGAGGTACTTACAAGGGAGCAGAGAGATTGGGACCATGGAGAGAAGAATTTGGGAGTAAATTTTCAGAAAATGTTGAGAAATCATCAGAGTGTAGACTTGGGTTTACCAGCAGAAACTCTGAAATACTGCCAGATCAGGATCCTGTTTTTGAGTGTATGTGATTTTGCAATTCTGTAAAGCTCTCTATGCTTTAGAAAGATCAGCAGCCTCCTTTATTTCTGTGTCCATTGTATCTAGCAGCCTTATTTTAACGTCTACTTGTAGATGTGACCATGGCAGGCAAGAAATTTGGGGGAGCTGGTTCAGCTTTCTTTCGGGGACTTTTTCTGAAATGATGTTGCAGGCTGTGTCTACTCTGCAGTATGGCTTTCTTTTTCGAATTAAGTGGATTGGTTATGAAATTTATTTTGGAGATACAGTGACTGATTCATTCAGAATTAAGCAGATTTGCCTTAATTGTGGATCGTTGGTCCTATTTCAGGCTTACTAGTAGTAAATCATTGTAAAACTCATTGGTCCCAAATCAGGCTGAGCAACAGAATTCCATGGCAATCTGAAATGCAGGTTCCTGGGTATTAATTGGAAAGATTTTGTTTAATAAATGATTCATCAGGTTGGGACCCACTGAAACGATCTGTGTATTTCCAGAACTTGTTTGTAATTTTTTAAAAGTTTATTAAACATACAGATTTACAACCTACTCCAGAGCTATGGAATGGAATCTCTTGGTAGAGGAACCCAGGGATCTTCATTTATAACAATTATCTCACATCGACAGTTTCCAGCCTCGGGTTATTGAGCCTAAGACTCTCCTATCTACCTTCTCATTTCTGGACACCACTTACTATCATTTAACCAGCAACACCCTGGGGACTTAATCCACCTAAAAGCTTACATTGATGGCCAGTCACCATAGCCCTGCACTGTCAGAGACATGTGCTTGGGCACAAGATGCTGCTCTTCTGGCTCTGTCAGTAGACAGGGATGAACAATCGAGAAACAGCTAACACCCAAGGTCTCTGAGGGGCCCTAGAGGTCAGAACTTCACGATGGAGGATTAAGTCTCACCCAAGAAATTCTTTTAATTTGGGCTATTTATCCTCTTTAACTTATAGTCAAAGACTTTGCATTGTCATGAGGATTCAGTGAAGTGGGGCATGCACACACAACTTGAAAATGTATAAGATGCTAGGATTATAATCCAGGCAAAGATTTTGCTGTGTGTATATTTTGTTTTGAAGTTTTTTCCTGCAGCTGGTCTAGAGAGAATACGATACACTTTTTAAAATTCCCTGCAGACTTAGAGAACTTTCAGTAGGATCCAAGCATAGGAAGGAAAAAGATCTCAGTGTCTGGCTTGTCGTGATGCACATTCTCAACTCTCCCCCTTAATAGACACAGTGTATGCTACAGAGAGCAAAGTGTAATCTTAAGAACCTTGTAATTCTTTACAAATTAACACAGCAGATGGTGTTTATGGGAGCCACATAGTGAGGAATATTTGGGATGATGTAAGACATGTGTTCCAGGGTTTCGGCCTGCTCTCTATTTAGTTTAGTTTTTAATTGTCATGCTGCAAAAAATGCTGTTTGCCTCATAAAGTTTTCATCGGTTCCAAGTGTGAGCAAAGGCCCCATGAGATGGTTCCATCATGGGTCAGATTCCAAGCACTCTTAGTGAGAAGGGCCTCAGAGTGGTCCCTGAGTCACCTAAGCATGAGGAGTGCCCTGTGCTTGGACCCTGGTCACTCAGCAGTGGTCTTGAGATATTGGTGCTGGGGGTGGGGAGCCGCCTGGCCTTTCAGTCTGGCTTGGGGGTGGGTTTGGGAAGTTGAGAAAGAGCCCAAGTCTTGATAAGCAAAAGGGCTAACAATGAGGTTAACAGCTCTTGATTGGGGCTTGCTAGTGTCTAAGTAGTTAAAATATTTCTTCAGTTATTTTGACTGTCCAGATAATTAAAAACAAAATATTATTCTCTCTTAGTTCCCTCATAGTGATAGGTTGTAAAGTGGCCAAGACCTGTATGGTGGCTTTCCAGATAGTGCTGACCTTTTGGAGGGGAGTGTGAGAGGAAGAAGAGGGGCCATGACATAGAATGGGGGGTGGTGATGCTGAGAGGACGGGGAGAGGTGGTCCTCACAGGCTTTTCAAGGACCAAGAAAGGTCAGATTTGATTTGGGGAGGAAAAAAGCCTTGGCTCTGAAGAGTGCAAGGAAATCTCTTTGGGGGTCCCCTGGGCATGCAGGAAGTGCCTGACACTCCCAATCTGTGTATTTCCTCTTCCCAATGTCACCAAGGAAACTTCTTCATTTTGTTCTGCTGTAAGGTTGGCAAACAGAAGCCTCCCAGATGCTCTCTTGGATGGCCTCTTTGTCCCTTAGAAGTGTCATTTCACCAAACCCATTTCTTTTTGGTATCTAGTGTCCTCAAGCTTACCTACTCCCATCTCCCACTATTTTGAAAGAAAATTTTGATAAAATCATGTACAATTTGTATGTTTCTTTTCCCAAGTGTGTGCATCTTAATCCTATGCATACAATCAAAGGCTTTGATTTCTGTCTTCTTTTTGCTCACATGAGGTTTGGAACAGGCAAGGAAGATAATGAGCATACAAAGAGGGTAGGTAATACTATTACTCTACTTGTGGTGAAGCTACAGCTACTCTATTTCCACCTCCACACACATGTAGCCTTGCCCCCAAGGATCCATATCATGTCATTGTGTCAAACAGTCAGAATACTAATTATTGCATTTATTATTATTTAATACATATTCGTATGTACCTATTGATACATATTTCTAATTTGCTTGGTATCTAGTCTGTGGTAAGGACTGTGCAAGAAACTTCAGTTTCAAGGAAGTGTGATTGGCTGACATCTTCTTGTCTGCTATGCACTTAATTGTGTCCCTCCAAAATTCATATAGTGAAGCCCTACCTCTAATGTGATCATATTTGGAGATGGGGCCTCTTGGAGATAATTAGGTTTAGATAAATTATTAGAGTGGGACCCTCATGATAGGATTAGTGCCCTTTTAAGAGAGACACTAGAGAGCTTGGTTATGTATGTTAGCGAGGAAGAGATCTCTCATCAGAAACCAAACCTGCCAGACCTTGATCTTGGCTTTCCATAATATTTCCTCCTGAATAGTGAGAAAATAAATTTATGTTGTTTAAGCCACCCAGTCTGTGGTATTTTGTTGTGTCGGCCCAAGCTGACAAATACACTGTCCTTAAACTCCTGTATTTTTAATTGGGAAGAAGGGACGTATAGTCATGACAAGTTTCTGAACAATAAAGGATTGTAATGATGCATCTTATATATTTGTATTTTAGCTTTAGAGTGTGACATCTGAAATTCAATTAACAATGCAAGAGATTTGTATAATACACAGCTGTTGCCTGCGTGGAAACTGGCAATTAAATAAATGATATAGGTGGCTGTAGGCACTCGGGGGAGGATGGGCCTCTGTCAGCTGGGAGAGCAGGAAGGTACGATGAAGGAATTACAATATGAACTGGCACCTGATCCATGGGCAGATGAAGCCCAGGAAGGCCAAAGCTTGGGTTCTCCACCCAGATGGACGTTCCATAAACCAAGGTAATCCTCTGTCTGAGTGTTTTCTGATTTCTGTGAACTCTCAGCAATATGTACCCAGTTATTGGCCTCTTTTTGAGATGGTGGAAAATGCCAGACTCCTGGGATCCTTTAGCTATTGATAGCTTTAACTGTAACTGAGTGGTTTGGAGAATATGCACTTAAAAATGAAGTGGAAGTTTAAATTTCATTGAAATTTAAATCATTTAATCAGTGTGGGTATATACATGTTTGTGTGTGTGTATAAGATCAATGGAAATTTGCAGTTCGTCTTGGCTACGTTCATCTCAACTGTAAAGATAAAATGGCATTTTTTAGCAGTTTGCTCATTTCATGGTCTCTCACTGACTTCAAAGACATGTGTGGTTAATTAACCATGGCTCTCAGCAGTCACCCAAGCTTGGCAGCTTGGGAAAGGGGAGCTCTGATGAAAACTGTCTTCTAGGCAGTGTTGTCTGACAGATAATCACTGAGGGCTACACCTGTGATAAAATAAATCAAGGAGCAAGAATTGTAACATTACACAGGTGCCAACCACTGCCTATGGCTTTGATCAGCAAATTGTGAAGTGGGTGAAATTTATTTTTAGGACCCCACATTTTCCAAATAATTTATCCCTTTCATACCTACCTCCTATCCCCAGGAGCCTACTTGGACCGTCCATCCTTCTCTCCACAAACAAGTGGGTAGAAGCACTTCTGGAGCACTTCTTAGGAGTTTTATGCTGAGTCCTCCAGGAGAAAATAAAATTCACTATCCACAAAAAGCTTGGGTTCTACTCTGCAGGAACATGAAAACTTGATAAACAATGCAGGATGGTCTGTTGTTAACATCTGCATTATTTGGAACAGTATATAATAGAAGGATATGGTCAGAGGAGAGGAAAGTCTTCAGGGGCCAGGTCAGTCTAGAAACACTCCCTGGAGGAGGATTTTAAGCTGTTGCTTGAAGAATGGGTACATCCTGCTTAGGCAAATGGTTGAAGGGAGAATGACACCTTTCAACCAGGCACCAACATGAGGCAGAAAGTGTGTGAGTTGTTGAGAAGGAGCAAACTGATTAGAGGTGTGGGCAACTACAAGAAGGAGGTCAAATTAAGAAGTCTTAAAATATAGGCTCAAAAGTTTACTAGGAAGGGGAGATGCAGTAAGAACTAAATGGGAACTGAGAGGAATATTGAGCCAAGGAAGTGAAAGCTTGGTCTCAACAGGCTGTAATGAGGATGCTGAGGGAGTCTGGTGTGGTGTAGGAGATGTACACTGGGGAAGCTGGGTGTCATGAGTGGAGTGATTTGAGGAACAGCAGGAATCCTAGAGACTTTTTGATGGAAAAATTCTCAAGTTTAGTGACTGATCAGATTTAGGGGAGAAATATTATATTAGGATTTAGAACTTGGGCAGTGATTAGTGCAGGGAAAAAGTCTGTAGGTGAAACCAAGGCCTGAGCTCCTTTGGTTCTCTGAGCTGTGTCCATGGGGTACTTGCTGAGGTTTCACTGTCTTCCATACTGCCTTCAAATTAGTTTGGTCTGGTAGTGTAATGTCTCTGATTTAGTCAGACCTCTTTGGTTGTAAGTGACAGAAATCCAACATCAAGAAACGTGGGGGAATTGGTTAACTTGTGACACTAGGAAATGTATTGATAGATACTAATGGATTTAGGTACGGCTGGATTCAGGAACCCATGTGTTTCATTCACTAATATAATACAATTTTTAAGTGCCTACTATGTGCCAGGCAAAGCTCCAGGCTGCCAGATATAATGGTAGGTAAAGCCCAGACTGTACCCTCATGGAGCTTTATTTTTACAAGTTTAGTATATAATGGAAACTATGAACCAATTTGTTTTGACTTCAAAAGCTGACTTCCCTTCCCCTTCTCTTCCCTTCCTTCCCCTTTCCTTCTATTTCCTTTCCCTAGCATCTCATCTCTTTTCAGCCCCAATTAATCTCTCATCTCTCTCTCTCTCTCTCCTTCCCTCCCCTCCCCCACCTCCCAGCTATGCTTTCTTTTTATGGCATCTATTTTGAAAGATCCCTAACTAGCTCAAGGTGTATCTGCTTCCAGTTTATCAATCTCAGTGCAGAAAAATATGCCTCCTTCTTAATAATTTTACCTACTACCTTATAGCTGAATCTCACTGGTTCAGATGTTATCCTGAGTTTATCCCTGGGCCAGAACTCCTTGGTTGAGAGTCAGAAGGAAAAATTAGAGGGTTTACTGAAAGAACATGAGGTTGCTGGGAGAATGAAAACAAATAGTGATGTGCCCTGATCTCTCTGAGTCAGGCCTTCTCTGTGCACTGCCTGATGTGTGTACTAACATTGCTATGCTAGTAGGTATGGTCTGGGAGTTTCACAAATAATGCCATCCTGCTGTTTTAACCTTCTATATATTGATGATTCTTTCCTTGGGCATTGGTGAGGCCTGGCAGAGAAATGTCAGACACATTTTTGCCTTGACACATTTTCATCAGTTTTTCCCTTTCTACTTTTATCCTCCCACCCCTATTCCAGAATCCAGGAAAGCTGGGTTTTTACGTGGTCAAAGTATCCTGATTGTGGGTTTGATTTGAGGCTGATGCTAAACTTTTATCCATTCTAAAGAGATATTGTCCATTTCTTTTCTAAGAAAAATGTCCATAGCTAGTGAAAAGGAAATATTTAGAAAGGTTCACATTCTCAGACTGTGATTGACACCGAATGTAAAGGTATTATGAAACGTTCATATTTTTGGTGCTATTTGTAATAAGAATATGATTTCTACATGCAGGGTTTGAGGGTAGATGGTCAACCCTCCAAATATGATAGGGTGACTGCTAGATCAATAGATAATTTTTTCTCCTCCCTCCTGTTGTCTATATCATAGGTTTAAATGACAGGAAAATGTGTGGGAGATGGAGTGCATGGCACATTATTGCTTTCTGCTGTTCTGATGATTTTGACTTCCATCTCTTTAAAATGACAACAATCTGAAGACTGGGCATTTGATTAGCTGCCCATGCATTCAGCATAGTAGAGTCATTGCTATACAGTATTTTGAAGATTTCTCATACATTCAATCAAGTTTGCAGGTACTGTTGAGGGAAAGGAAAAAGTGATAGACATTTGCTTTCTTACAGCCATTTCCCACATATTAATATTGTGCCCTGAAACTAACATGAAACCACAGATCTGATGGAAGCACTGAGATAATAGATTTATATCCTCAGGGCCTCCATGAATGACTCCTTGTACTGAATTATGTGTTTAATGTGGAAAGAGGGTCTTGGATGGGGAACAGCCTTTAAACAAATACACAGTCACTTTCAGAAATTTAAAAATTACTATTCCTTATTTTTTTGTTTTATAAATTAAGGAGTTGTGAACTATGCAGCATACAATTTAAATATACTGCATATGTCTTCAGTGTTTCAGAAGGGATGATGGATATTTAATAAAAGGGAGAGAGAGAAAGAAAAATGAAGACACTCTTCTGATAAGTAAAAGGGCTTTTATTTCACAAAAGGACAAAGGATAGTTTTATTTTTAAAAATGAACTAAAATATTGTCTTTTTCCTGGAGAATGATGGTGAAAAATCAAAATTTCAATTAATGGCCTCAATCATTTTTGTGTAGGATTAAACTGAAAATATGAAAGTCTTCTTGACAGCATCTAATACTTTGGCAAACTGGACTTAAATTTAGAGCCAGAGGCTGGGAGAATAAAGGACCCCCTATAAAAAGCCAAATCAGGAAATTCATTCCCTTCCCTCTCATCAATTCAAGCTGCGGATCTACCCCAAATGTGTTTTGTAAAATAGAGCCCAGCGACTAAAACAAATAAAGTTTAATAAACACGCACCTCCCTAGCACAACAGATGGCAACTAGGAAGTCTGCCTGAAGCAGTGTGAGAGATTGCTCGTGCCTGTCTTCTTCTTTTTTTTTTAATAATGATATTTATTAAATGGTTATCTCTATTGCAGACTCGTTCTCTGCAGGTAAAGATAAAGAAGTCAAGTAGGGAGCAGTCTGAGAAAGGCACACAGGGTCTGCAGACAACATGTGATTAGGGCAGATACACCTTAAACAGGGATTTTTTTTGAGAGCCTTTGAAAAGAAACATGAAACTCTATAAAATCACAGAATCCTAGAATTTTAGAGATGGGAGAAGGTTTAGACATGGAATGGAAATGGCCCTGGGCTGGAAGTCCAGAGATCCTGGTCAGACACTAGTGAGCCATGTGATCAGTGATTTTATCTTTCTGGATTTTGGTCTTTTCATCTTTGAGAGGAATGAGGGGGTGAGGAAGGAGAAGCAATTGATTGAGTTACCTCTGCTGGGTCAAGTACTGTGCTACATGCTCCAGATCCTATCTCTTTTATGTTCACAATAATCCCCAAAGCAAACATTTATCCACATTTTAGAGATAAGAATACCCCAACTGACAGCCAATTCTAGCCCATTCTGCAGTGCCGTGAGAGCCTCCCTACAAGGGGCGCGTGGTTACATGTTCGGGATCCCCCATTTCCTGGGGTTTGTCACTCATCTCTGGCCCCTCCATTGGACAGATGATAAGTCTGGAGTGTAGAGAAGTGCCAAATCACTTAGGTAGTTATTGGCAGAGAGTGCTTATGACTGCTTTTCGTTTCCTTCTGTTCAGCAAAGGCAGGGAATAAAGGGATGACTGGCTGAAGACCACACACTTTTGTTTACTAGGTGATGGTGTGAAAATGAAGACAGAGGTCTCTCTTCACTTCAGTTTGTTAAACAATTTTTAGTTTATAGAGCCTGGAGGGTCAGGGAGGGAGAGTTTAGGTTAGGATTCTTGTTGATCCCCTGGGAACTAGAATTTGCTCATGATGATCAAATCTTTAGTTATTTAACAAATATATCCAACAACCGACTATGTAAAAGACATTCATCTGGAGTTTTTGACCCTTATTTCACCTCTTAGAATATCCCATACTAGTCATTTAAAATGAACCGCCCAAAATATTCCTTCCTTAAACAGAAATAACTCTTCTTTAGGAATTCTAGTCTTTGGCAAGGTTTTCATATATTACCTGCCTGAGTGGAGAAAGTTGCAGTCCAGGTGATCTAAAAATAGTTTCTGTGTACTTTCCAAAGCAGTACTTTCATTTTTTTCCACAGTAGAAATACTTTCCTAATTACCCTGAATACTGTTAATGCCTTTTATTGTTTCCAGCACATTGACACCTTGATTGATTGTCCTGCTAACCTGGTGAAGAAGATAGGGCATATATTATGCTATCCATTGTGCTTATGAGAAAACTCAGACATAAAAAATGAGCAGATCATTATTCCAAGATCACAGAACTTAATAAAGAAGGGCTGACTAGGACTCCTGACTAGGAGTCAGGAGTCTTTCTTTGTTTGGTCTCTCTCAATGATTAGCTTCCTGTCCAATTTAGGTTGATAATTTAAAAGTATTTCTACCTGGGGTCATACCAGAGCACAGGAAAATATGGAGTCGTGGGCTGCTAGTCCCCATTTACTACGTAAATCTGAGCATTGAGGGGTTACTAGCCTTGTTCCTGTGTCCCTACCTTATTTTTAAAAATTAGTGCTAACAAAGGGCCAGTGAATGGATGATTTCAGCTGGTGACCCCAGTTTCTTAAGCTCTAGTCCCAGCCTTACCATTCCCTCACCTCTCTAAACTATGAAAACAAAGATGGCACCCAAGTCAACTGCAGTTTTTTGAACTGCTTTCAGCCAAAGATTTGAAAGCTCAAGACACCAGATCACAAATATTATACAAAGAGAATCCCAACAACACAGGGACCTGGAATACTAATGTCACCGGAGATGCTCTGAACTTGAAGATCATACTATAGTTGGCTGTAATCATACTATAAAGAAGCTCCTATAAAAATAACCTGTCTCTAGAGCTAGTCAAACCAATCCCTTCACATCGTGGAGAAAAGGCTGGCCCATTCCATTCACTGTCCTCCCAGTACCTGCCTTGTTCTTTCTTCTCTTGATGCTACTTTGGCCCACCCTCTTTCCTATTCGAATTTTGCCCGGGACTTAAGGTCTAGCTAAATCTTCCGATCCCTCTGTGAGATTACTGACTTCCCAAATGCAGCATCTCCTTCCTCTTTGGAGCATCTTATTTAGCCCTGTAGGGAGTTAGTCTCTCTGTGGAGTTGTTAGTCTTTTTGCTCTCACATTGGGGTCACTCACTGGATTAGGAGCTCCTCAAGTGTGAGAATGTGACTCTCGCTTTTTGTGCATCCCCTGCACCCCCCTACCACCCCCCCCACCGCTGACCAACATGATGCCTCACATCTCTGGGACATGTGCTATACAGGTGCTGGTTATTGATGCCAGATGGGATACAGAATCCCATGTTGCCCAGCTATTCACAGAATGTGTGTCTGTAACCACCCTACTTACAACTTTGAGCATCCCCATTACCCCTGGGGGTAGGGTTGCTGGATTTAGCACATAAAATTATAGGACACCCAGTTAAATTTGAAATTTAGGTAAACAATGACTTTTTTTTTAGTATAAATATATCCCCTAATTTTTTAAAGTTTAAAATTTTAAAATGTTATCTGACCTGTACTTGTGTGACGCACTTTACTGGCCTCACCTAATCCTGGCCCTGTCAGGACTTGGCTTTATTTAAAGTTTTGATCCTTGTTCAGCATGGATTTTTTGGCATTAATTTTGAGTTTTTAAACTATTGTATTAAACTATTGTTTATCTTGATTCCTGAGTTCTTTGATGACCCCTTACATTTTATACCTGAGGCAAGTGCCTCACTCCTCTCACCCTGGTCCCAGGTCTTCTGTCATCCTCATGGTCTCCTTTGTAAATGGAGATAATGATATGTCACTGGCAGGATGCAATGAGCCCTGTATGACACAGTATTTGTTCAGTAATTATTTTGTGTATTCACACTGTCTTGACTTTTTTTACATTGGAAAGTTCAGTGATTCAGTCTGCTTCTCTCATAGTCACATTTTAAAACAAACTCACAATTGTTCATTTTCCAAAGTAAGTTTTTAATTACTCTCCTACATGGAAAGGGCTTGAGAAATCTGTGGTTCCAGAATGATTGTGGTCCAGACCCCTGTCAAAGTGCCCGTATTTTGAAGGCAGACGTCCTATTTGCAAGGAGGAAACCAAAGAGAAAAGAAACAGCTCTGGCTGCTAAGCTGGTGTCACACCTGACTATGGCGAGCCAGGGCGCTGAAGTCATGCTCCCTATGTGACAGCAGTCCTCGGAAGATTAAGCAGCGCATCGTTCTTCTCCATATACTTTTGTTTCCTTTTAGCTAATTGTATGCTGATGTTTCAAAGTTGTAAATGTTGGTCACTTTATTTTAAGCTCTTTCTACCTACAAAACTTCAGAGTGTACATCTGAGAGGGTCAGCATTTGAGTTTAGGGAGTGGAAAAATGGTGATGGGGATTTGTAGGTTTTAATTGATTAAAAATATGCACATATGCCCTGGTTTGGGCTTTTTCATGAAAAATCCTATAGGATTACACATCGACCATTCATTCAAGAAAAAATGATTAATTAAGCAAGTTGTAGAAAAGAGTGACTGTTTTACATCTAGGTATATGTAAATTGGATGTGTATGTATCAGCCTTATGCATCCAGGACTTTACCATTGGAAGAGAACATCTAGAAATCTGTCCAATGTTAATTTCTATGGATCCTCGAAACACATTATCCCATGAGGCACAGTTTATGACCTGGGATCTCATTTCATCATATACACAAATTACTGCAGAGACCTACTTGGTTTTACAGAGACTGAGTATGGAACAAGAATTGGCCTGACACTGGGACCATAAATAAATAGATCTGTAGGGTGTTTGACTAAAGTTTAGATAATTTAATAGATTTGACAAAGATTCTGAGAACAATTTTCTCTTCAGAGGAAGATAATGCCATCCACAAAGTTATGTAGAGCTTTTTATCCATGGGAATCTTGTTGCTGTTGTGGTTTTAAAAAGATAATGGAGGTTCTGTTTGGTTTGGTTTTAATTGTGTTACTACAGCAATGAAAAAAAAATAGAAAAAACAAAAGGGAAAACAGAAACTAGTCAAACTTCCACTGAATAATTTATCAAGATTATTATTATTATTATCTTTTGCCTTTGCCTCTGCTTGTTACAGTCATAAGGGAAATTTTCCTCGTGACCTCAAGCTGTGGGTTCCTTATTATAATGTTTAGCATTCCACTGCATGGCAGAACAAAGATTAAAACACTATGTTTTCTAGTAAAACATCTCTTTTGATTTTGATACAGAAGTTACAAATGGCTTATGATATATTGGTATAAAATTCTGAATTCTGATCATTTACCTTAAGTTTCTTTTATAATTTAGTTTCTATTTCAGTCACCTTCTATTCAGAAGTGTGCTTACATAATAGAAAAACACAAAACATTTGTATTTGAAGGCAATAACAAAACATCCTTGTGTTTACTAATTGCTGAATGTCTGGAGAAGGGAAGAAAACATAGATTTGAATGGAGTTGAATATGGACATATGTGTAACCATCTTGAGAATGTATTGATTTCATCACTTTTTACTCCAGAGAAAATCAACTTTAGAGACCAAGTTGTACTAGCTGTGTATTGAAGATAATCTTTTTTTTTTTTTTTTTGCGGTATGTGGGCCTCTCACTGTCATGGCCTCTCCCGTTGCCGAGCACAGGCTCCGGATGCACAGGCTCAGCGGCCATGGCTCATGGGCCCAGCCGCTCTGTGGCATGTGGGATCTTCTCGGACTGGGGCACGAACCCGTGTCCCCTGCATCGGCAGACTGACTCTCAACCACTGCACCACCAGGGAAGCCTGAAGAGAATCATTTTTTAAAAATGTCTTGAACTCTACAACTCAAGTGTGTTTCTGAATTTTTTTAACCTGTAATGTCACTAACATTGAATTTTTCTAAATCAGAAATTATTTCTCTTTTCTTAATAGACTGGAAGAAAAGAAAAAGGAGATCCTCTAAACATTGCAATTGATAAGATGACCAAGAAAACAAGGGATCTAAGGAGACAGGTACTGTTTTTGTTTTTATTATAGGTTCATGGTACTTAGTGGGGGTTTTCTGAGAATGTCCTTTTTCAGGGTGTTGTGTTAGAGCTGATGTTCATCTCGCTATTCTTTATAACATCTACATATACACAGAAACTTTTCATCAACAACTTAGAGTCTGCTGAACAGAGAGAGATGTGACAGGTGCAAAGGGTGTGGTGATGAAAATAATCCCTGAGGTGAGGGAAGGTTGGGGAGAGCCCTCTCACTGGCCAGACACAATCTTCCCAGGTGGAGAGGTGATGCATTCTCTGCCTTCTTCATCTGGTTTTCAGTTTTTCAGACCCAGGTGTGTAAAGAACCAGCCTCTGATTTCTTCTGGGTCTTAAACTCCCAAGGCAATCTGTGAATAAACAAGAATGCCAATGGTTAATGAGAAACACAACTCTTAATCTGATGGGCTAATTGAGGTCTCTGACCCAGTGTATTTCCTCAAGGATATAAATCTAGGGGAAAATGTGTTTATCAGATGGTTGTTTGGGAAGCAGGGAACCAAAGCAAGGTAAGGCAGTTGGATGATTTAAATGGCTAATGGCATCATTTGTCTGAAGGGGTCCATGTTGGGGGAGGGGTGAGAAATCTCTAGTCAGGGCCCCTTTTCATCTTGAAAGTGCTACATGAACACTAGTACATGTTGTCTATAGGACAGTAAATCTTATTTTATATGTTGCCGTGGTGAGCTTCACTGTCTTCTCTCTCTTCTCTAGAAGAGACAATACCATCCATTAAGTTCCCAAAGAATTCCTTCATGATTTCTGCCTGAGAGACATCCTGTCTCCTTCTGGTAGCTTTTTCATATATCCATCTCATTAAGTGTTGATTGTGTTGGTCATCTGGAACCAACCACAGCCCTGGGGTAACACCTGCTTTACTTTCTCCATCTGGAAAAGCTGGACTGGCAGGGATGCATCACCTAGCACTCAGTCCTGCAGTTTGTCAAGAACAGACAAGATTAGCAAGGTGTCTGGGCAAGAACAGCCAAGGAGCATCTTAAAAAATGGTTTGAATGAGAGGAAAACACCACTTCAGATCACTGCTTGGGAGCTTCTGAGCTCTTTTCAGGATGTCACCAGACACACTTGAGCTAATGTCCTCTAGGAGATACCACAATTAGTTCTGGGATATGAAGACTCTAGTTTGCCCAGGTAACAAGCCATTTTGGGGAAAGCATTTTCTTTTTATTTTACCTTGAAAAAAAAGGAGAATAAAACATTGCATTCTTAGGCATTATTAGGTAATACCCAAAGAGCTGTATGGCCAGGTCTGCTTCTCCTTGCCCTCTTAGACAATCTTTCCATACAAAGCCCCCATCTGATATGAAATGATACTGCTAGTAGGAATTGGGATTGGGATTGGTGGGAAACAGTGAATCAGGTGTCTGGAGCTCAGGGTTTTACTTCTAGCTCTGCCACTAAACTGGCTGTATGACTGTGGATCCTTCATCTCTTGGTCTCCTTCTCCTATTTGTAAAAGTAAGAAGCCAAACTGGGTCTGTAAGCTATCTTTGAATGAGTCCATTTATTTTCTCTGCCAGAGGTCCTAATGCCATATAACTGCTGGTTTTAAAAGCAGTGGGAGGGCATCAGGCATCTCCTCTAAGGTTTACCTTTGGCTAGATTGTCAACGAGGCAAAATCCATGAAACGAGTCTTCCCTCCCCCTCTAGGTCTTAGTAGAGACCATTCTTTTACATTCTGGAGCCAGTACCCTTAAGTTCTCTGCACTCATGGACCTATCATAGGAATTTTTTTCTCTCATTAGGAAGGAATGGATAAAGTAGTTTTCACCCTGGTGTTACAATTATCAATAAATTGTCCACTCTTTTAGCTGTGGACAGTGGTGAAATTTGAAGGTAGATTCATTGTGGAATTTTAAAGCTTTGGTGACAAGATCCTTGGGGAGCTTCTTTTAGGGTGGCAGTAGAAGGAATATGTCATCCCCTCAAATCATTCCATGCATGAGTTTTTTCTTTTTTTTTTCTGCTCACCTTTCCCAACGATTGAGAGGAATAAGAGTAAAAGAAAGTTGTTTCATGATATTCAGATCCAACAGTTATGGCATAATTTCACACCACATCCCTGAATTTGGTTCAACCATCCTTCTCTTCCCCAGTATGCATTTCTAGAACTAAGATCGTCCTCATCTGTCAGTTCCATCCCTATCTATATGTTGGAATATTTTAATCTGTTTTTTCCCATTTCTTCTGTTTCTCCATGTACACCTGTACTGGTACAAAAGCTTCTCTGAGCTAAACAGAAGCTATCTAACATTTCTGTAGATGGAACATGCAAGGAGTTTGATTAGCTTGGCTCAGGTGCATCTTCAGTTTAGATTTAGGTAGCTAGTTAATTGGATTACAAAAGCTTTATCTGAGTTTCTGATAGCAGCTATGTGGTGGCCCAGTGAATGCTAGTGGCTCAAATAAATGAAAACTGAAACACTTTGTGTTCCTTCAATTACAGACAGGCCTTTGTTAGAAAAGATTCAAAATGAAAACCCTCAGCTATCTGGCTCCACTTCCTCATACACCTATATTTCTTTATACAATATTTAGATAAATTAAGTCACATAGGGAAGAAAGCTGAAATCAAAGAAAAATATTTCTAGTGACTATCATAAATTCCCACCCTTTCCATTTTCTCCCTCTTCCTCAGAGCCCTAAGATTGGGCAATGTTCTTCAGAAGGTGACCCTGGAGTCTTGCAAAGTTGTAGTCACCAAATTAAAAAATAAAGTCAATCTTGATTATTATTTTGAACTTGCCTAATGAAAGTGGACTTAAATTTGTAAACACATGAAAAAAAATCAAGCAATTGAATAAAAAGGATTTCTGTTTAAGTAGAATTTTGAACCAAGTAGAAGTCCCTTTTTTTCAGGCAGTATGTCCCAAGGAACTGGGGAGTCATAAATTGTGAAAAAGTTTGCAGGAACCTATGGGCGTTATTTCAACTGGTTGGCATGGATCCATCTTGCCAATTAAGCCCCTGAGAGTGGGCAGTGGTAGAACAGAATCCTTTTAAGAGTATTTTGTTTGGAATTAAAAATGGATTTAGGGGAACATAACTGCCAGCTTTAAGCATTTTGTTTTAATTTTAGAGCTGTGGGCACAGTATGCCCCATGTCTGAGCTACTGTCACTGCTGTGATTCTGGAGTCAGCCCATTATAAGAAAAAAAGCTTTTGGCCGAGTCCCTGCCTGAGTACCCAGTAGCCCACACGGTCTACCCATCCCTTAGAGAGGGCCCATTTGGTGTCTGCCAGCTGTTCCTCGATGTCCTCCTTCTATGTGCCACCTGTGAACTATTCTAGGCATGGTCTCGATTTTCCTTAAGCTTACAGTGACAATGGTTTATCCTGATTCTTATTTTGGTGCTTGTATTAGTCTTCACCCCCCCCGCCCAAGTTGATAAGCAAAGCAAGACCCAGATGTTTTCCTATGAGAAGTTAATAAGTAGTAATCATAACATGTTAGTGTGTTGCTAAACTTAGCAACTCTCTCTCATTCCCCAAACCAATCAATGGACTAACTCTTATTCCTTCACCCTTAATAGCCATCGTAATAATTCCAGCAATGAGATTCAGTGCGTCAACATGACAAAAGTGTCCATTTTGCTATCACAGTCAAAACTTTTTCAAAAGACAACCAAACCATGTATAGAATGATTTTACATTGGGATGCATACTTAATAGAATGGATTATATAACAAAGGATTACAAACAAACAAGCAAAACATGTCACTGGGTGGCACATTAAAGGTTGATTTACCAAGATCCTGCCTCCAGATAGGACTACAGGAAAAGCTTCCAAGATTAGTAAGAAATAATTACAGCTGAAGATTCCTCAGCTGTCCCCTTTGTGACCCAATTCCGTATATAAGAACTGTGGCTAAAGGTGGGTAGTCATCAGCTAGACCTTGTAAAATCACTGTCCACAAAATGTAAACTAAAAAATAGCTGACATATATTGAGTCCTTACAATGTGCCAGGCACTGTTCTAAGTTCTCTCTACAAATGGACCCTATTTAATCCTCATGCCAGCTCTGTGAGATAGAAAAGATTGTTACCATGTCCATTTTACAGATGGGGATGTGAAGCCAAGTAATGCATCCACGGCCATGCAAAGTATGGATTCATGGAGGTCCCAGTCCAGGCAGTCCGGCTGTGGGGTCTTGGCTCATAATCATTCCCCATCCTGCCAATCCATAGAACCAGTGGATACAGTTGGGTCACCCATACACTAATCTCCTTTGGGGGAGGCAGTTGGGGAAGAAGGAGTGTTCGTGTAATATATAGAGGTGCTTTGTGGTTTTCAACAGCACCTTTACCACCATGGGGTTGGGGATGAGTGACATGTACGTACTTCAGACAGAAAAAAACATCTGTGGTGCATGTCAAAAATAGGGTTCTTGTTTATGATAGGATATCATCTCTCAGGTCTCCAGCTGTTATGGTTCTCTGGAACCTCTTTTTAAAAAGTGCTATTATGTTTAGGTAGCTGGCTTCTCAAAGCATGAATTATAGACCTTCCAAAACATTTACAGAAAAAAGGGAATTTTAAAGCATTCAATTCTTCCTCACATCTGCTGATGGGGCCAATTATTTTTAGATTCATTGTAAGAAAACATTTTGAAATCATTTATTTCCAGACTTGAAGCTGCTTTCCTCATAAGGATATGAAGCTATCTATATGGCTACAATTTAAAAATTATGAAACAAAATATAGATTTCCTCCAAATGTTAAGGTTTGTGTTCTTCACATTGAAACCCTATGTCAGAGCTAACAATCCCTGGTCAGATAACCCCTAGGTCAGATTGCCGTGCTGCTGTAGAAATGTAGAGACCAGAAAATGATCCTACGGCAATTGGGGTTTAAAATACAGAACATAAGAAACTCTGGGACAGCTGAAAACAAATGTCATCAGAAACACCAAAATCAGAATCAAAAAGACCAGAAGGAGAAGAGCAGTGGTAGAAGAGAGCTCAAGAGCACTCTGAAAGGTGATCTTTGGACAAGTCTCCTGATCACGGTTGTACATTCAAGCTATCTCTATGTTAAGAAATTCCTGTTACAGCAGTCCTGAATGTCAGACCACCACATACTTATTTATCTCCTGGAAAACACTCATTAGGCCAAGTTCAAGGGACATGATTTTATCCTTGCAAATAGTTCTTAAAATATCACTATCAGCAAGTTCTTTCCTTACAAAGACACTATTCAAGACATGGAGTAGTTTAGTTGATTCCTGTGAGCCAACATGTGGTTGATGGTTCACACATGAACACAAGCTTACGGAAGATGCCAAGCTTGACCTCTCTCTCACTAGTGAGTCTAGATCACAGAAGGAGTCCAGGAGCTTGATCAATATTGATTAATCAAATAACACGTTGTACTGAGCAGAGGGATCTGTAACACATGTATGAATAGGAAACTGCCAGGCCCCAGAAGTCAAGGAAGAGTGAGATGGGGAAGGATACATAGCAATGTCTGAGTCTCAAGAGAATGTCTGAGACATTCAAGAGAATGTCTGCTTTTGGTCCTGTCTCTGACACCTCCTGTCCTAGGCAATGAGAATGCCAGATAAAATCTTGATCCTGACACTGGAAGATCCAATATAGGATTATAAAAAAATTCTATCATATTTTCCAGGATGTAACGCCTAAGCAGGAAAATTTGGAAGATTTTCAAAGATGATGATTCAAACAACAAGGGTTCGTTTTTTTTTTTTTTTTTGAATGTCCTTTCAGCTTACCCAGACATTTCAGAACATCCATCCTAAGTGCAGTCATTTAGTTCAGCTGATTCCACCTCCTATCTATGTTTCAAGTGCATTTCTTCCTCTCCACTGCTGTTGGCACTGCTTCATTGCTTTTCACAAAAAGGATGTTCACAGCCTCATAACCAGTACCTTGATCCCAGGGTCTCTACCTTCAGCGCACTGTAGCTCCAGCAGTCTCTTAGACCAGTATTAGCACATCTTCATGACTTTGCACTTGATGTTACTTCTGCCTGGAATGACCCCTTTCCCTCCTTTTAATTTTTTTCTTCCAGGAAAATTAACAATTTTTCCAAATGTCCTCCCTCCCTCCTTTTGTTTTGTTTTGTTTTTTTTTGTTCCTTTTAGGAAAATTCACATTTTTTCCTACAAGGCTTAGCTTAAATGTCACCTTATCATCACAACTTTATCCAATTTTTATAAACAGGGTTTATTCATTAGGCTCCTAAAGCATTTTAAAATAGCTTTATTATGACACTTTTTGCAGTCGATTTAAGTTGTTTATGTGCTTTTGCTTGTGCCCGTGTCCTGATATTCTTTGTTTCCTTAAGGCATATCTTAGCGCCCAAAATAAAGTAAGTTGCTACCACAAAGGTGTTGAAAAGATGAAGAATCCTCTGTATGCAGCTATCCCACCCCAAAATATCCCAATCATCAACTTCCCTCTGTTCTAAGCTCTCATGTTTTTGCTTCTGTTGTTTTAAGAACAAGATTTGTTACCTTAAAAAGTCCCGTTTTACTGTAATAACAGCTTTTTCCATCTTAAGAGAGAGCTTCTATGCTTTAACCCAGATGTCTCCTGCTGCTGGGCTGGCTTGAGAAAAGTCAGCTCAAGAACCTGACAAAATGCAGATACAGGTATCCCCCACTTTCTGAAAGTCCATTTTATGCCATTTTGCTTTTATGAAATACCTACATTAGTTCCTGTTTTTGCTAACTGAAAGAAATCTGGAGGATTTTTGCTTTTACAAAAAAAAAAGGAAACGCAAAAATCTGTCCAGTATTTTGCAGCCAGCTCTTATACAGGCCGTGGGCACCGCGAGTAGCAAGAGTGGCGCCACCAAGCCCTTTCTCCGGGAACTACACTCAACATCTCAGCATTCAGCTGCCATAGCTTTGAACTGTGTTTATAAGCATCTGTGTTTTATCTTGATTTATTTTGTGAATCCATTGGCAAGATGCATCATACGGTAGTTGCTTGTTCGGTTTACAGCATTTCGGCTTACAAACGGTTTCATAGGGACGCTCTACTTTCGGATAGCGGGAGAAGCCTGTATATGGTTCCATTTTGAGAGATTTCTGATTTCAGGTACAGACGGTGGTAACTTAAACTCTGTATCATGCTAAGCTTTCTGGGTAATTGTGATGTTCTGGCAGGTTTGAATTCCACTGCCTTTGTTTCTGATGGTGGGAACTTTTAGATCTCCTTACAGTCCTTTGGAAGATTTACTTGAGCATTCCAGAAGCCCTCCACGTTCTCTCCAATCCATTTGGTGTCTTCTAGACCTCACCACTTCACAGATACAATACTTGTTTTAAGGGAGGGAGAATCCAAGCTTGAGCCTCTTCTCCCCATGGGCCAAGATTAGAAATGGATGGTCTAATTGTTTACTGTGCTGTGTTGAAGGGCTTGGCAAGATCTGTGCTTTCTGGGGCAGGGCCAAGTGGAGGTGAAGGGGAAAGAGGCAGTAGCCTATGGCACATAATTTTAGAGAGAACCAAAAAACTGAGTAATCAAGATAAATAATATTTTCTGCAGTATTTTAGAAAATTGAAATTAATGCAAAAATATTCGTGATGAGCATCTTATCAACATTGTAAATAAAGACAGGATAAGTAGCAAGGCAGTGCTGAGCTATACTGAAGCCTGAAGCAAAAGAAAAACCCAGCAATACTGATCCTGTTTTTATGTACAGCGTTGCTATTTTGTTTATGATGGGTGACTCTCCTTAGACTTGGCTCTCCTCCAGAGCTTCTGTCTCTTAATGTCTTTACTGCACCTGCTATATGAGAGAGTTTACCCCCAAAGTCTCAATGTCAGGCGGTTTTCTTTTTTCTCCTACGTTAGTGGCAAAAGGGATGACTTTTAAATTTTGTGATGAGATGACACCTTGGACTCCAGATTTGAAGACCTATTTGAATTGTGGTGTCTTTTAGGTTGTCTTGCTCCAAATGCATTTCTTTCTGATGTGTATCACAGTGATAAGAGCTTTTTTTTATGGCACTCTGAAGTGCTTCAGAGAAAATGGAGAGCATTTTAATACTGCTGATTTACTCTTTCAGGTCTACAGTAATTTCCTTACTGCCTCATTATAAGGCTTGGCTTAATTTACTCTACACATAATGTTTACTGATGCACATATGGTGCCACATTTCAGGAAACTGTACCCAGAACAGGTATTTTTGTCAGGCTGGAGCATGGAAAATTTCCTTCATATACAGAAAAAAAGGTAAGAAATTTAATCATCTCAACAAAGAATGTCCTCCAACGAGAGGGAGAAAAATCACACCCATCTTTAACTTCAGAAAGAGGGATACAGTCTCTCATTTTTTTTTTATTGGAGTATAGTTGCTTTACAATATTGTGTTATTTTATGTTGTACGACAAAGTGAATCAGCTATATATATACATATATCCCCTCATGTTTGGACTTCCTTCTCATTTAGGTCACCACAGATCATTGAGTAGAGTTCCCTGTGCTATACAGTGGATTCTCATTAGTTATCCATTTTATACATAGTATCAATTGTTTATATATGCCAATCCCAATCTCCGACTTCATCCCACCACCACCCCTTTTCCCCCTTGGTATCCATATGTTTGTTCTCTACTTCTATGTCTCTATTTCTGCTTTGTAAATAAGGTCATCTATACCAATTTTTTCAGATTCCACATATATGTGTTAATATACGGTGGATACAGTCTGTTTAAATGCTTATTTTAAAAGTTGAATGATGATTATATGTTTATAAAGATTTGAAGTTACCCCTAAAATCAGAGGGGGGATAGAAGTAGGGGAAAAGGAGAGGTAGGAAAATAAAGGAATAATATCTTCTGAACTTTTTTCTCAACCAGCTTTGAAAAAAGAGAGATGGATTCAGTGGTCATGGACTTATAAACTCTTAGAAGTAGAAGGGACCTCTAAGGTCTTTTCTCAGGGCAAAAGGTCTTTCTTCAGCATCCTTAACACCACCTGCAACAGCCTCTGCTTTAGATATGGGAGCTTATCCCTTTACTCAGCATCTGGTACCATTACTGGGCAATTTTAGTAGCTAGGAAATTGAGTTAAGATCAGTGATTTTGTAATTATCAACCATTGATGTTGCTTTTGTGCTGCAAAACTGATTTTTTTTCTACTTTGTCTAAGTTTAAGGCCCAGATAAAAGCTTCAGTAAAGAACTCTATTTAGAGTTTCAAAGACCTACAAATAGTGATTATTACTGCATATGAATTCATGGCTTCACAACCACTTGGCTTGCCTTTCCATAACTCTGAATTCTAAGAGTGGTTAGGCTTAGGAACGGAGCAGCTGCTGCTGTCTTGTCATTGAAAGCTGAAATAGCCAACTTTCTTAATCATCTGATCCATTGTTCCTATTTGTATCTGGTTATGTATGAAGGTCAAAAAAGCAAAGCTGAAACCCACTGAAACTGTTGGACATTTGCTTAACAAGTGTCCATTCTCTCCTTGACACTTTATCTACAGTTTGATTCTACAGTCTATTATTATCAAAAGATTTTATTTTTACAGAGTTGCATTTTGAAGCTATGACAGTGAAATTACATTTATTACTGATATAAAGCTGGTAAGTTAGTGAACCCATGTGGGCGGATTCTGAAGCCTGTCCTTTTAATGACTGTAGTTGTTAGAGTTGATACACTTTCGTCTTAATTTATAGTTTTTATTAAAATTCCATTAATGGGAAGGCTATAAGGTAAATATCAATTAATAATGTCTTGAGATCCTCAATAATAATCAAAATAATAGCTTTCCTCTTCAATATCATCATTTGTTTTTTCTTCCTTAAATCATCCATATCTGTGGCTAGCCCTGTGCAAGACACTGAGACATGAATGAGATTTTGATAATTATTTTCCTAATTAATCACAGGGGAAAAAAGTAAAGGACTTTCATTTTAACTGGGGTGGGAGATAGCTGATTAAATGCAAATTGAGAGACTAGCTGACCTGCCTGGTATATTCAGTAAGAAAGAGATGAATGGATTGTGCCCCAGTGTTCTAGGGTTAGAGAGGAACGATTTGTCTTGAAGGCTCTGGTGATAAGAGGGGATTTTCCATCTGATCCAACCATAAGTGCTTGTCAGAAGTTTGGGTGAATAACCAGTCTCAGTACCTCCTCTCTCATTCCACAATTTCTTGGTTTTTCATGAGTACATCAATCCTGTTAACTCTTAAGGGCAGTACGTCTATACCTTTATTTGATTCCTTCAATTTCAGTGAAGATCAAGCTGCCTTTAAGTAGCTGCAGTTGGAGTTGCAGCTGTATGAAGGGGGTGACAGAGAAGTTGAAGAGCACCTTTGGTCAAGGCGAGCTGGGAGGTCCATGCAGGCGAACATGGGCGAGAGAGGGCTCAGAGTCACAGGGGCAGGAAGAAGGGAGCACTAATGAACCATGCCGACTGAGCAGATTTCCCTCAGCCCCTCCTTTGAAATCCGAAGGCTTAGATCAATGTGACCCTGAGGCTGTAGTTATAGATGCCATAATAACCAGGTGAAAGTAGATCACTTGTGACTTTCATTGTGTCTGTAAATTACCATAGCAACCAGCTTGTCTGTTGCTCTTTGGGTGCATTCACTGTATATTTGTCCAGTCTGTGGAAATACTCTCAATATGTTTGCCAAATTAGGAGGAAATATCAGGATTTGGAGTCCAGTCCAGGTCAGAACACTTACTGAGGTAATGAGCAGGCTGGGCAACCCAACCAGATACCCTCCTAGTCCACAGAATTTTTAGGAAAATTCAACAACTCCTGCTTTTACAGATAACCATTCCTCTGTTCTTTGTCTCAAAGTGTCCGCTAGAAATGGAATTGCTTAAACACCATTGAAATAACCTATGTTTTCTAGCAGAGTGTGAGGCAAAGAGAATAAAAGTCAACTTGGTCAAGTAAAACAGTCAGACTGGCCCCTTGGGGACTCTTGAGGCCATTTCCAGGCTCCTTATTTCTCTTCTTAAACAGGTAACTGTTGGGTACTGCAGATGCTCAGTTCTAAGTAAAGAGTGGGTGAATGGAGCTTGAAATAGCCAGGGATTTGCAGTACTAGTGAAGCAACAGAGTGACATGGACAGAGTGATAAGGTTGCAAGACTTAACGTCCATGGATGAAACCACATAAAACAGGTGCCTGCAAACCTGTGGCCCAAATCTGGCCTTCTGCCTGTTTAGGTAAAGCAGTTATATTGTCAGTATTTGTTCTATAATGGCAGAGTTGAGTAGTTGCGGTAGAGACCAACTGGCTGCAAAGACTAAATTATATATTGTCTGGCCTTTTATAGGAAAAGTAGGGCAACCCATGCTCTAGAAGTAAGAGTCTGCTTGAGATGAAACAAATATGGTGTAAGAGTCCAGATCTCCTGAAAAACTGAAAGACCTGAAGTCTGACTGTCTCCTGCCTTTCCCTTAAACAGTGATAGCATCAGTCATGTTATAGGATTTCCGCAAACTTAGAAATGTGGAGTAATCATTAGGGCTCTGTCTGAAATGAAGCCCCTCTAGGGAAAAATTCAGCAGATGTTGGAAACACTGTGCAATAGTTAAAGACAGGAAGTGAAGAAGTATAGCGTACGGGGGCAGAGCTCGGGAGAGAGAAGTTAGCTCAGAGGTACACGATTATCTATAACTGGATTAGAGCAGGGGAACATGGGTGAAAGGCTTTCTCTTTTAGAAAATGTGATGGGCTCTTTGATGACCACAAATGGTCAGAAGTTTTAGAGGTTCATTTACAAGTGACATATGTACCAACAGTAAGTGCTCATCATCCATCTTCCCTTATCTAGTGTTGTAATGTGGAATGACCAGAAATATGGAAGTATGGGGCCAGATGATTCTATCTGGTACAAATCCTGCCACACTCTGGCTGGTGTACAAAACTGACCCCACTAGAAAGAAATATGGTTTTAGAGAGTTGTTCTCCTCTGTATTTTGCTCTTAATATACTTTTTATAGGCTTCTATTGTTAGCCTTCTATAAAACCATCCATTCAATGATTATCTCTCTCAATTGCCAATGCAGTTGGTGCGGGGGGGGCATCAAATCTTTCTTTGAGCAATATTTCATAAAATTCCTAAGAGTCCTTGCTAGATTTAACTTATTTGATACAACTCTTGACTCTCTCACATTGGATTCAAGCGCTTATGCCCATTCAATACCAGTTAATCAATGGCAGATAATAAATACTCGGAATGAAATATGCAGCTATCTAAACTTAGATCCTCCTTTGTGGTAAGCAATGCCTTAGGGGATATAGTGCTGGGGGTAAATTGTTGACTAGGTGTGGGAGTGAAGGATGGAAAAAAAGATCATCTTTGTCCAATTGGGCTTTGTGAATTTGAACAGCCAGATTCATAAACACATAGACCTTAAGTAAAATAGCACTATTCTTGGAACCAGAGACCTGACTCTAGTATTTTCTATGTGTAACTAGTGGACCCTCCCTTTCCTCGTCTCTCAGGATATAACAAAGAAAATGATGCTCGCCCTGCAAACCACATCTATCACCCTTACCATGACATTGTAAATAAGGTCAAATGAAATAATGTCTAGGAAATTTCTCTGCAAGATATAAAAGTGAACATGCACAGGATTAATATTAAGGGCAATGAGCAGCTGGAAACTGAGTAGAACTTCCAAATACACAGAATAATCGGTCTGCTTTTCAGGGTGGGTTAAGGGCTCTGAACAAGGTGTTATACTAGAAATATCTTTTCCACCGTCACCTATGCTGCCTAAAATTCCACCCTTTTGAAATACCAAAACTTCCAGGCTAACAAACTGCATATTTGAAAGTATGTCTGTTCTGATGGAGAGGTGGAGGAATCCTGAGAGAACCTTTCTAAGTGAGAAAAAGTCTTTAGTAATATGATGTGAAAGATATTAACAAATTTGGACTCTTTTAGGGTGTTCCCTAGGCCAGCCTCCAATACACTGAATAGGAGGAGCTCATGCTTGCCTCTAAGCAGCGTTTTTGAGGCCAGTCAAGTATATGTGGTTAAGTTGATCACTGTAGCTTTATTAGTAATTGGGAATTGAGGTAACAGAGGAATTTTTAGCAATGAGTGAGAGTAGATGATTTGTCTTATTTTTCTTTGTGTCCCTGGTCAAACATAGTGCTTGGTACACCCTGAACTCTTCAAATGCTAGTAGAAGGAATGAATGAGTGAACACCAATTACTGAGTAGAAGCAGTGGAATAAAGAAAGAGATAAAGCATATTTTTTTCTTCTCTGTGAATTTCTTACTACTCTTATAATAATGTCCCTGCCTACTTTGAGCTAATTGCATTACTACCTACCCCATTTTATTTTTGTGCATTTACTCTTATTTGTTTTCTTTGATCTAACATTTAAATCTCTTTAATACTAATGTGGCATTTGTGTAGATTTTTCTTTATGGATCTTTTTTTTTCCCCCTGTGAGATCAGAAAAAGATGTTGAAATGCACAACTGAAGACAGATTATTAAGGGGCCTTTATTACCTTTACAAGAATGAACAACTAGAATCAAGAATGTATGATGGGGAAAGGGTAGTTTCTTCAATAAATAGTTAGGAAAACTGGATATCCACATACAGAAGAATAAAATAGGACTCCTGTCTTACACCATATACAAAAATCAACTCAAAATTATTTAAAAACTTGAACATAAGACCTGAAACCATAAAATTCCTAGAAGAAAACATAGGGGATAAGCTCCTTGGAAGTGGCCTTTGCAATGAGTTTTGGGATTTGACACCAAAAGCAAAGGCAACCGAAGCAAAAACAAACAAACAATCAAAAACAAATGGACTACATCAAAGTAAAACCTTCTGTATAGCAAAGGAAGCCATCAACAAAATGAAAAGGAAACTTATGGAATGGGAGAAAATATTTGCAAATCATATATATTTTCAGGGGTTAATATCCAAAATATCCAAAGAACTCATACAACTCAACAGCAGGAAAAGAAACAATCCCATTAAAAATGGACAGAGAACCCAAATAGTCATTTCTCCAAAGAGATATACAAGTGGCCAACAAGTACATGCTCAACATAGCTAATCATCAGGGAAATGCAAATCGAAACCACAGAGATATCATCTCATACCTGTTACGATGGCCAGAGATAACAAGTGTTGGTGAGGATGTGGAGGAAAGAGAACACTTGTGCACTGTTGGTGGGAGTATAAGTTGGTGCAACCACTGTGGAAAACAGTATGGAGATTCCTCAAAAAGGTAAAAATAAAACTACCATATGATCTGCTCCTCCACTTCTGGATATATATCCAAAAGAAATGAGAACAGAATAGCAAAGAAATATCTGAACTCCCATGTCCATGCAACATTATTGACAATAGTCAAGATATGGAAGCAATCTAAGTGTCCATCAACAGATGAATGGATAAAGAAGGTGTGAGATATATATAAAATACACACATACACACACACACACACAAAATGGAATATTATTCAGCCATGAGAAAGAAGGAAATTCTGCCATTTGTGACAATATAGATGAGCCTTGAGGGCATTATGTTAAGTGACAAAAGCCAAACTGAGAAAGACAAATACTGCTTGGTATCACTTATATGTGGAATCTTAAAGAAAAAAGTGAAACTCGTAAATGTGGAAAATAGAAAAGTGGCTGCAAGGGGCTGGAGGATGGGAGAATGGGAAGAGGTTGGTTAACAGGTACAAACTTTAACCTATGAGATGAATAAGGTCTGAGAGTCTCCTGTAAATAATAAAGTGACTATAATTAATAACACTGTACTGTAAAGTTGAAATTTTCCAAGAGAGTAGAACTTAAAGTTCTGACCAAAAAACCAAAAAAAAAAAAAAAAAAAAAAATGTATGTGAGGTGATGGATATGTTAATTAACTAGATGGGAGGAATCCTTTCACAATGTATATGTATATCAAATCACCACGATGTACTCTTTAAATATCTTAAAATTTTATTTTAATCTCAATTTTATCTCAATAAAACTGAAATTAAAGAAAGAATGAATGTCTACCCATTAAAAAGATTTGCATAGGTGTCCTTTCATTGGTTAGATTAAAATTGGGCATACAGCCTTCAAAGTCTCATCCAAGTTTAAGCTTCTCTGATTCTTGTTGGCTGGGGAGGGCCATTTTTTACTTGAACTGTCTTTTTCAGAGAACTGTTTCATATTCATCAAATGGTTGCAGATTTTTAAACTCTGCAAAACACTTTTGCAGTATCTATTTGAAAGTGGCTCAATACACATCATACCTTCCTCATGTCCCACCCCATTGGCAGCCCATTTTGGTCGTTTTTGAGACAGTTTATTCTTCTTCTTGAGTTTGTGAGTTAAACTCTATCCTATAATCACTCTGCCCTCTTATGAAATAAGAAAGTGAATTGTTAGAATAGTTGTGATCCATCAACTGTATTTCTTTTGGTTTGCTGAAGAAAATGTAGTTGTTTATATTGATGAATAGCCCTAATTGGGTAAAATAGACTGGTAGTGCTGAGCTAATACCTTTAAATGTCTTGGCTTAGGCAATTAATATTCCCTTGTCACACATACATTTAAATAGTTGGAAGAAAGTCTTGTGTTCTTGACTCCTGTCAGACTTAACGAATGATTTTGTCAAGTCATTCCTTTCTGCTCTGGTTGATTGATAGCTAAATTTTGGTCTTCTAGCTTATGTAAAAAGTGTTAACTATGCCTTTCAGCTTGTAGGCAAGGGCATTTAAACCATTCTAATAGTCAATTTACCGAGGAATTACATTGCCTGTTTACTGGAGGGGTCAAAAAATGTGCCCCTATTCATCAGAGACACAAATCACAGGGCTCATGAGCTAATGAATGCAGTATTTATGAGTCCCTGCACTTGCTGGATGATACCAAGTTCAAGGTGTCCCTGGTCCTGGCTGCTTAGGACTCTGGGTCTCAATTTTGGATGTGCCTTTGCTCATGGACTATGTCATAGATAGATATATTTAGGATGAATATGATTTGATCCTAAAACTCTTAAGAATGAGAAAAAACCTAGAATGCTAGATTGTCACAGTACTAACCTTCATCTGCACCTTTCAAAGATATCTCTATAATAATGCAGATCCCTTCTAACCTCTGTCACCACCTGGCTTATAGATTTTCATACATACCATAATTACCATCTGAAAGCAGGGGAAGTGGATCCCAATCATTTCTGGGAGGACTCTCACTCCTGTTGACTTAAGCCTTTGTTGAGAATCTGACAATTTACTGTTTTAAAACACTTTGACCAAAAAGTTTTAATAAGATAGTTACATAAAAGCAAGTAAGACCCATGGACATGTTTTTGCAGTAGACATATCTTGACCCATGAGTCCTCCATTTTTTTTTTCTTTACAGACTCATAAAGCCCCAGGAAGTCACAGAGTCTCATAGTGAGTATATAGGAGGTCCCTTTCAGCTCCTGGAATGGGGATTCATTAGGACTCAGCATCACTTCTGCCTCTGGAGGGACAACTTACTCCCTCTTGGGGTATCCATCTGCCCCTGGGTCTGTTTCCCATCCTCTCTACTGGGGTTTTCTTTCTTTCTTTTTTTTTTTTCTTTTATTATCCTGGGGGAATCTTTTAGAACTCTTCATGCACTTCACTCATCATCCAGAAAGCTGGATCACGTATATTCCTGTAATTTTATGCACCATCAGTATCTATATACCTTTGCTTTCAGTCAATAATGTATGCAAAGCTGAAAAAAATTAGACAAAGGAGAGGTTGCATATACTACTAGTTCAGAGTGTGAACTCTTGGGCCAGCCTGGGTTCAAATCCTGCCACTGTCACTTATCAGTCATGTGAATGTGGACAAGTAACATTCAATTGCCTCAGTTTCCTCACCTATAAAATGGAGAACATAGTACCCAGGTCTTTTCAGAGAAATAAATGAGTTATTCCAATCAGTTAGAACAGTGTCTGACACAAAATAAGCATTAAAGTCTGCTAATATGACATACTAATTCTCCCCAATCCTTTCCTGCTCCCCTTTTTACCACCTTTTCTCCATTGCCCACTGCTGCAATCCACTTCTGCCTTCTGAGTTCACCCTCCATTCCACCGATCTCTCTTTTGCTTCCTTGTATTGCCTCCAGTGATGATGGGCTCCACGTTCTGCTAACATTTTTACCAGCACTAAGGAAAGCTGCTGTACATGCTGGATTGAGGCCTTCTGGAGATCCATGATGACCCAGCACTGCCTGGGATCCTAAGGCAATATTTCATTCTCTCTTCCCATGAAAGCAATTGCCCTTGCCTACTGTGGTATAAGAAGGGGACTTTGGTATGGTGCTGTGCATACTGGGACAGAAAATGGAGCCAGCAGAAGGAGCCAAGTACCTGCTGCTATTCTTCAGGATGATCCCTGACCAACCCTTCCCTGTCTTAGTCCCCATGACTTGTCTTTTCAGGACAATTTCAAACTAAAAATTGGTTAAATCTATAAAAATAAGAAATTGCAGCTGTGATGTTTTTAAGCATAACCCAGAGCTTATAATTGTACATGTAGAGCAGACTACTGTTAATCCAGCGCTTTTGGCCAAAGAACTGAGTTAGAATGACACCAACCAGTCAACTGATTGATCAGAAATTTATTTTGATGGTGGCTCCCCCCAAAAATGGTTCAGTGACCACAAAAACTTATTCTAGTTTAGTATGTATATTATCAGTCATCTATTGTCACAATAGTGCAGTATAATATCTCAATGGCATGCAGAAATAGCTTTTGTTGCTCAGTAGTCTAGGGTGGTCACCTTAGTCAAGCCTTCTCATGTGTATGGGCTTAATTGCTCTTCACTGACATAAGATGGTCTTGATGGGAATGACTGAGGTGACTTAGTTCTATTCCACATGTTTGTCTCCCTCCTCCTGGGACAAGCAGTCTAGCCTAGGCATGTCCTACTCATGAGAATGGCAGACTAACTAAACCAAGCAAGTCCACTACACCAAGGAAATTCACACCTGCATGTATCATAATTGTCAACATCCATTGACCCTAAGCATGCCACATGGCCCAGCCCAGAGCCAGAGAAGGCAGACAATACGGAGTTACATGACAATGGGCTTGGGTAGAGGAAGGTGAAGAATGGGGCCATTCATATAACAAATCTACAACAGTTATCTACTCAGTGCTTTTTAATCCATCAGCAAGATATGTATCAACTGTTATCTTGACTGCATCAGCACTCCTAGAGGAGAAATCTAGAGGGCATGGACTGTTTATCTGACTAAACTAAACCATCATGTGTTTGTTATTTAGGGGCATGCACATTGGTGTTTCTAATGATGACATTTGTGCTTTGAATTGGTCCAGTAAGGCCTGAACTGGGGAGAGGGGTATATGGAGAAAAGCATGAAGCCTGATGAACTGTTCTTCTTCCTTTTTCTTTTTCTTTTTAAAGAAGTAAGGTTTCATAAAGGAAAGAAGCTAGTATCCTAATTAAAATTATTTTGCTTCACAGAAGATAGTGCCATCAGGATAATGAATAGAATGACCAAAGGATTTTATGTGTTTCTCATAAAGAAACAAAATAAAGGGAAAAAAAAGGGATTATTCTCTGAGTGCTCTTGCACAAGCTTCATAGATATGCCTCTGCTCCCCCCACAGCTGCCCCCACCCCCATCCCAAACTGTGAGCAGTGCTGTCATTACCAGTGCACTGTGTGCATTGGCAGCACCTTAGTTTATTAAAGTGGTTTTGGGTGGATTACTGCACTGATTACCTTAATTGACCTTCAGACTGGCTAAAATTTGCCTGATTTAATGAGGCTTAATTCTTGTCAAGCCCCTAGGCTAGATGGCTCCTGGCCCAGACACTTTTTTGTTTTGATTTTTCATTTTTAATAACAATTAAACCCCAAAGCTTAAGGAAACATGGTAAAATATGTCAGTGATTGTGAAGAGTCCAGAGCAGCTGTATCCATGGAAATATTTAAGGTTCAAAGTTTTGAGCCCATTTAAAATCACCCTCTACCCTGAATTTGACCTTGATTGGTGTATCTTACATCATTGTAGTGAAGTAAAGACTATTATTCTTAACAAGATTTTTCTAAACATCTGTCTAAATGACAAGACATGTTAAAACAATCAGCCATTTGTTAAATATCATGAGCCCAGCCTAGATTTGGGTGTTAACTCTTATTTCTGAAAATCAAGATGGCACTGGATTGTCAGGTGCTTGGAGACCATTCCACCTAAAGGTTGGCAAGCAAAAACACTTAAATTGCAGGTAAGATTCAGCAAAGAAAGAAAGCTTTCCTTCTACAGAAGAAATAGGATTTATTGGCATTAGGTATCTGGAACACTGTCTTAAGAAGGATTATGAAGTGGTATTTGAGCTCAGAATAAAAGAACACTGTGATTGATTAGTCATGTCTGGTGTAGGCATAGAAAGGAAATGTGGTCGTATACTTGCCATTCCTGTCCCAGACCATAGTTTCTGATATTGTTTCTTACAGACAGCCCTTCACCTTTAATTTTTTCCTATAAATGTATTTATTTTTTCCACCTTCCACCCATGCTTGAGTACCTGAATTATTACTCTACCAGATCTATTTTTATTGGCCATTTTTTGGTTTTGAGTCAGCATCTGAATTCCTTTCCGATGTTTGCGGAATTCCTCATTATATGAATTTTGGTATATAAGAAGCTAAAATGGCCAGAACACTTGTTTTTACAAAGTGCTTTCCACCCAACACCTTCCTCCTTCACCCTTGCAACTAGATGTTTACACATGACCCAGAGTTTGGGTCTATATTTCACTCAGCTAAAAATCAGGTTCATTTGCCTAAGATTTTGCATCAGAAGCTAATGACATAAAGACACAGCGTCCTAACAGATTTTTTTTTAAATAAATTTATTTATTTATTTATTTATTTTTGGCTGTGTTGGGTCTTTGTTGCTGTGTGCCGGCTTTCTTTAGTTGCGGTGAGCAGGGGCTACTCTTCATTGTGGTACGCGGACTTCTCATTGTGGTGGCTTCTCTTGTTGTGGCACACGGGCTCTAGGCATGTGGAATTCAGTAGTTGTGGTGTGTGAGCTCAGTAGTTGTGGCTCGCAGGCTCTAGAGCGCAGGCTCCATAGTTGTGGTGCATGGATTTAGTTGCTCCGTGACATGTGGGATCTCCCTAGACCAGGGCTCAAACCCTTGTTCCCCTGCACTGGCAGGTGGATTCTTAACCACTGCGCCACCAGGGGAACCCTGTCTTAACATTTTTGAATTCTGTTATTTGTTTCAACTAACAGGAGAGCTTTTCTGCTTAAACCTTCCAAAATCAGTTTCTAATGCTTGCAACTAAGAACTTAACAGATACAATAGTTCTTGTAGGGTGGTGCTCTTTAAACTTTATTGTACATAGGAATCACCTAGGCTTTTTATTAAAACACAGATTCTGGTTGAAATGGAGGTCTGGGATGGGCCTGAGGCTTGCTTTTGTAACAAACTCCCAGGAAATGGCAATGATACTGGCCTGGGGCCCACCTTTTAAATAGGAAGAATCAAGGGAAGGAAGTGTAGCCTGAAAGAAGACAGAATTGGCAGAAAAAAAAAAGAGATCTGTTTCAATGTGTTCCAGTTAAGTTAGAACAGACCAACTACTATAACTAATAAACTTCAAAATGTGCAACAGCTCCAACAAAATAGAATTGCATTTTTAATCATGTAACAATACTGGGCCAGTGACAGAACACTGGGAAGCTCTCCTCCATGCATTCAGGTGTAGGTTGATTGGGGGGAACAGGGGTTGTACACCATCTTCAATTCATGGCTTCCCAGGTCACCTTGGGTTCATGTCTGTATTCCATCTAGATAAAATTGGAAAAGTGTGCATGAGAAATGTTTCTTTTTTTTTTTTGAAATTTTTAATTATAAAATAAAGCATAGATACAGAAATCCACACACAGTAAGCATTATCATTATGCAAACACTCTTGTAACCACTACCCAGGTCAAGAAATAGACTTTGCCAGCCTCCGTAGAAACTCCTTTTATATTTCCTGCCTCCCTCAAAAAGCAACATTATCCTGACTTTGAGAATACTCACTTCCTTGTATTCCTTTGTGGTTTTATCACTCTGATATGCATCTTCAGATGATATAGGTTAGGTTTGCCCACGTTTTGGGATTTATTTTTTAGTCTCTTAATCTGTTGCATCCCCTTCCATCCCTTTCTTTTGCTTATAATCTATCTGTTGGGGAACCCGGATGGTTTGTACTGTAAGGTTTCCGGAGTTGGTATTTAGCTGAATAGATATGTGTGATGCAGTCCCATATGTTATTCTGTCTTCTATATTTTGTGTAAATCACCAAGGGGATCCAGAGCTTCTACCATGTTCAGGTTTGATCCCTTTGGTATCACCGTACTTGGGATTGTGCTGTTTCATCAGAAGGCACATAATGTCTGGTTCTCTCTCTCTCTTTTTTTAAAATTGAAGTATAGTTGATATACAATATTATATAAGTTACAGATGTACAGTATAGTGATTCACAATTCTTAAATTGTTGTATCTTTTTTGTGATGTTTTCAACCACTATTGTTCATTGTCTGATGTCTTAATTCATTAAAGGTTGCAAACTGGTGATATTCTATCATTTTGTCTTCATTTATTAAGTGGACTAAATTTATAGACAGACATTTTCCTTGTTACAAAGAATTTCAGTTCATGTAGGAAAGGCAAGATGTATTCTTGATCCTTCCAAGATAAATGAATTGGTTCTTTGTCATCCTATGAAGGTGACCACTTAATTATTATTACTTTTTAGTCATTATAAACTCATTTAAACATATTTGATGGGTTTCAAGCCACTGGAATTTTTATTCTTTGTGGTGTTTAAATTGTCCAGTCTTTGACCAAGTGGGAGCCTCCTGAGTTATTTTTGCATGACCCTAGTAGTCTTTGATCTCTCTTTGCTGTCTGGTATAATAAGATATTTCAGGCTATTTGCATATTTCTAGCCTCAAAGAAATTGGAATCAACCATTTCTCTAAGAAGTCCTAGTTTGGTTTAGGGGAAAATTGTATTTCAAGATGTTCATTGCTACTGGACTGCCCATTGTTCTTAGACCTTTTCATTGGACAGAACTTGGAAATTGTATGTGTGTGTGTGTGTGTGTGTGTGTGTGTGCATTTTCACTTTAAAATCTCATGTGTTCATACTGATATTGCTACTTCAGATCTAGGATTATAGGATTTTTCTTTAACCTCTTGTATATTACATCATCTTTCTTCCACACCAACACTTCTGGTTAGCAAGAACACAGGAGGTGAGAAATAAATTTTCATAACTGTTTGTTTTATTTTACCTTGAAACACAATAATGTTAGAATAGCAATCTTCATACTACCATTATAATTAAAATTACATAAGATAGTTAAAATCTTTTCACAAAAAAGATCCTATTCCCTTTCTCTTTTCATTTTTACCTCTTCATTGCCAGAGCATACATCCATTTTGTATTATACTCTCTCCCATTTGACTATCCTATATTCTTAGTTCTATAAACATGTATATATTGAATACTCACTGCCATTACTTATGTTATGTTTTTCTAGATATTATGTTGATGTTTTCCTAGTTATTTTGCCAGGTAAAGTTCATTCTCTAACAGATTCCCTAAGTCTCATAGCAACAATATTTTCTGAGTTCTTGTATGTTGATCAAATTTGGTCTGTGGCTTGTATCCTTGAAAGTCAGTTTTGCTGGTTATAAAATTCTTAGTCATATTTTCTTCCCTTGAGTATCTTAAATATAGTATTTCATTTTCTTCTGGCAAAAGCTTTGCTGTTGAAAAATCTGGTCATCATCTGATTTTCTTTCCTTTATAAGTCACATGCTCTATTTGCCCAAGTACATAAAGACTTGTCTCTTTTTTCTTTAGAATCCAGTTTTCTTGGTTGATAGTATAGGTCACTCTTCTCAAGTACATGATATGCTTTTTCAGAAAATAGTTTATATATATATAATATATATTTCTATGTAGAATATATATTTCTACATTGAATGTATAAAGAATATAATTTATATATATTTTTAATAATTATATAAAATAAATATGTAAGTGATTATATTTATATAATAACACTTTAATTGAAAATTTTATATATATATATTGAGGAAAACTTTCATGAATTAGAGTTCTTAGTATTCTTTCTGTTTTCTTTCTTTGATTTTCTTCTTTAGGGACCTCTAGTAGCCATAAATTGAATTTTATTTGCCTATCTTCAATATGTGTCACCTTTTCTCAAATTTTTTAAATCTCCTTTTCAAACATTTATTTTGGGTAAAAATTTTTCCTTCTTTTCTCTTTTTATTTCTCTTGAGGCATTTGCTATTGTGTTTATTCATTCTTATTTAGTCTTCAAATGATTTTTCTTTTATTTATAATTCTTCTCTGAGTTTCATGACCTCATCCTATAATTTCTTCTTTTTCTAATTTATGTTCTTTCATATCTTGCATCAATTTTTAGTGTATTTTAATATGCTTGAAATAGTAGATTACAGTTTTAATTTGTTTTACAGGCATATTTTTCTGGCATGCTTTCAGTGTGTGTAGAGATGATATATTTTTCTGATAATAATTTTATGTGAGTTTTAACCTTGATAATTTCAAGTTGCTCATTTTTATGTGAACTCAATCTTCCCGAAGGTTTAGACAGAGGCTAGAAGAGCAAATAGCTCTTCTAGCTTCACAGAGTTCTCACTCCTGTTACTTTTGTGTGACATTTAAAAGTACAGTGGCTTAGACACAAAATGACACATATTGTATGATTTCACTTATATGAATGATTTAGAATAGGCAAATTCATAGAGACAGAGAGTAGATTTATCAGGGGCTCAGAGGAGGGAAGCATGGGGAATTTTTGCTTAATGCTTATACAATTTCTATTTGGGGTGATGGAAATATTTTGGAACTATATGGTGATGTTGGTTGCACAACATTGTGAAGTTAATTAATGACACTGGATTGTACACTTAAAAATGGTTAAAATGGAAAACTTTATGCTATATATATTTTACCAAAATAAAAATTTTAAGATTAAGAAAAAAAAAACACAGTGGCTTGACTGGTGAGGTCTGGCTCTGACAATTGCCCCCCACTTTACCTGGACTTTCCCTTTCTTTTATCTCTGTTGTCCCCATCCAGTTCAATTTTGATTTCTCTCCCAGTAGTTTCTCCCTCATGAGGGTCTCTGTCCTGGAAGAGAGCCAAACCAGGTCAGTTTCAAGTGTCCACTGCACTGTCCCCTTCAGAGTTTTTTATACTGGCTTCTGCTATTTGCCACCTTATGATGGCAGGCAAGTTATTTAACTTTTCCAAGTCCCATTTTCTTCATTTGAAAACCTGGCATAAGACTAGTCCCTATCTCATAGTATTTTTGTAAGGATTAAGTAATGTAATATGTAAAGATCTTGGTTAACCTTAGTTGTCTGGCACATCATACATACCCAGAATATATGAGCTCACCAATTAAAACATTATTCCCAAGCAGAACTTTAACACACCTTGCTAAATGAGTAACTAATTAATGTTAATTTTCCATAGGCTTTGTTATATTTTATATGGTGAAATGTCCAGCTCAATCCAGAGTTAAACCAAAACTAAGCTACACATACACACATGCATACTTTATGGTAATTAGTGCAAAAAGGAACCGAGATTTGTGTAAAATTCTCCTCTGACCAATGATAAATGTGTATGTGTATCACCTTATCAAAAGATTTGCCTGAATACTCCTGAATAGGAATATTTGTTTGGAAAATATACACATTGTTTATCATCTTCTCTCATACTTATTTGTATTTGGGATGTTTTCTCCCTGTATACATTCTGACAGTTATGAACAAAGCAGCACGAAGGTAATTGCTCAGTACACTTTCATTTCATTTTCATGCAGCTGCCCTGCTTCCCATTTTAACAATGTGGGGATGATGTGTAATTATGCACTGTTAGAAGTTTGGGTATGTTTATTCTAACTTACCCTGAAGAATAATTGTCAGTACTTCTTTCTGGAGCACAGCAACTATATCATCATGGCACATGGGCAGACGCATTTTTGATATTGTTAGATGTTTCATGTTTCCACTTCCATTAAATACAAACAATGGATCTATAAAGGGTAGGAGACTGCAGAGCGGTAAGGTTTTAGGGTGGCTTTAAGGCCCAGTTCACCTAAAGTTCTCCCCACCTGTTGAATGATGCCTATATTTCTCATTTTTCTAAAGAGCCCAAGTTTTTGAGCTGAATCAAGACTCAAAACCTGAAGGGAGACATTTGGCCAATGAAGGATGAGAGCAGAACTTTGATAAGGAGAGCCTATAATGTATTGAGCTACAGACCATGCATAGGTCAAATTTCAAGTTGACTTACAATACAGTTAATTCAGAATCATTCATTAGTCATATCTCTCTGCCTTCCTTTGATGTGATAAGCACCAGCAAGATTAAAAATAGAGTTGGAACATTATGCCTGTGGACAATGAGAAATGGGACTTTAGAAAAACTATTTCCAGGCAGTGATATAATTCATGTGGCTAAATGAGTAATACACTCAAATAGACAATTCCTCTGTTCCTTAATTGTGTGTGTTTCTGATTTTGTTTTCACTGTAGCTTCGGAAAGCAGTGATGGATCACATATCTGATTCTTTCTTGGAAACCAACGTACCTTTGTTAGTTCTCATTGAGGCTGCAAAAAGTGGGAATGAGAAGGAAGTGAAGGAATACGCCCAGGTTTTCCGCGAGCATGCCAACAAGCTGGTGGAGGTAAGTCAAGAGAGGCTTAAGACTAGAATTTATCAGTGGGTTTAATCTCTACATGTCTCTTGGAATTTCAACGGGCTGTCCTTCTATGGTTTTCCTGGATCTTTCTTTTATTTTCTGTCGACTCCATCCCTTGCAAAGGAAACAGGTTTTCAGTAATCTCTCCTCTCTCTATTAGACAATTCTAAACGTGTTCTGAAACATGTCTGCTAATTTTCCTGAACAATAAGCAGAGGCTGAAACAGGAGCAATAGAAAGGACCCTCTAAAGTGCTGAAGACCAGGTTTGATTAGAGGGAATAGAATTAAAATTGCCAAAAGGAGATTTAAACACTGTTCCCTTTTCATCCCCATCTCCACTCCACTCACCTAAGCCTGGATTAGCTGGCCACATTATGAACATGTAAAAATCAATCCCCCCTCCCTATATGAGATGTCTGAATTCCTGGTGAAGGATCTTGGGGCAGTAGTAGGAGTGTAAGTTCAGGTCCTAAGTATATTCTCTGTTAGAGACATCTGTTGGAGTTGCTTTATAAATGCAAAATTGTGCTGTGTGATTTTGAGAAAAAATGTTGTTCAAGGGAAACAAAATAAAAGTGAAATGTTAACCAGACTGCCTAAATCTAGGAGTTGTAAACCAACAGCTTGGCAAAGGATGGATTGAGTGATGTGGGGCTACATAGAAAAGAGAGATGTTGAACAGGAAATGTGTGTGATAGAGAAAAAGAGTCAAGGAGGGCAAGGGTCCTGGCAAATTTAGGGAATGGTTATCAGAGCCAGATTAAAAGTGTTTCAGGGTCTGAGTACTTAGAAACAACAGCAAACACAGCAACAAAAAGTCTGGTATAGCCCCACTGTAACTCAAAAATAAAATAAAATTACTCAAAACTGCAGACAATTTAAATGCAAGCTAAAAATTAAATAAGTTACTTTTTGTTTTCTTTGGATGGCAAAATTAAATTCTGAATAAGTTCATCAAATATGAAATGCTCTCCATTTTTCTTGCAGTGAGTGATGGGGTTGTGCTCCAATTTAATCGTGCCCTAAGCATGTGCTTGGTTCACTCTTTGGTTAAACCAGCACTGCTGTCGCTTCTGGGGCTGAACACTCAGCCTACAGGAAGTCCTACATCAAGCCTAGAGGAGACCCCTGGTCCTCTAGGACACAGGCTGAGCTATCACCCATGACAGCAGTTGGCAAGCTGAACATGCAAAAGCTGAAACTACTAAAATAAAACCCTTGAACTTCCTACCATAGCTCCAGTGTCTTGAGGTGACACCAGACTAGAGCTAAAGATAGGGTCATATTTATAATATCAAGACAATCTTTCGGGCTCTGTCCCCACGGATGGGGCAAGTACTCTACTAGTCTTCACATTCCACACACAAATTCCAAGCTCCAAATTGGCCATTGAAGAATCCAGAGTCTTTCCAAGGTTGCCTTGGAAGTTCGGGCCCCTTCTGTTATTTTGAGAAAGAGCAGGTAAAGAAGAAGAAAAATGGGATACAAAGAGGAAGAGGAGGAAAGAAAGAATGCTGAATGAGTGCTACAGAAGTTTAAAATATTTGTATGTAATAAATAATAATATTAACCTACAGATACATCATCCCATATACATAATCACTGTACTTACATGATAACTGCAGAATTTATAGAGAATGTTAATCCATAGTGTCATAGGCATTAAGGACGAGGAAAAGGGCATGCCTTCAAAGTTATATGAGAAACATCTCCTACTGTCAGTCCTGTCAGTGTCTTTCTGTAATTCTGTGTGTAACCTCATTTGTAGATGATGTTTGAAGTTCAAATTTGATGCCCTGTGTAAATGTGAGGCCAGGACCAAGTAGCCCACTCGTCTACACTTTCTCCATTCTCCTGTGATAGACCCTGGACACACCCACCATTTCCCCTCATCCCATCTGTAGGTTTCACTGAAAGGGATTCCAGCCACTCTGGATGATCCTTGATCCACAACTTGTGCCAGAAGCAGCAGCTTCATGTCATTCAGACTCCACATTTCAGACCTTTGCTGATTTGCTTCCCTTAGTTGTTTCGTTCCTTCCCCCTGTGTGGTCACTGCAGCAGCATTTTAGAAATTCTTGATGCCAAGGAGGTGCCATGGCTAGGGTATGCACTATCCTGTGTTTGATTAGAGGTGAACAGGAATTGAAAACTTTTCTGTAGCTTATGTACTTCAAACAAGTGCTTCATTGCTGATGCATACATGTAAGAAAACTTGAGTGCTGGGCTGAGAGTCACCATTTTTCTATTTTGAAAGTGTCTGTATGGACTTGGGCACTTTTCTGGGCCTTAGTTTCTGTGTCTATAATATGAAAAATTTGGTTGATATGTTGATTTTCATATCCATTAACTTGATAAATTCACTTACTAATGCCAAATTTTGACTGTAGCCTTTAGGATTTTCTATATACACAAGCATATTGTCCAAAAATTATGACAGTTGTATTTCTTTTTTTCCAATCCTTGTATCTTGTTTATTCCTTGCATTATTGTACTAGCCAGATGTTCAGATCTATATTGTGGTAATAGATATTTCTGTTACTTTTAGATCACAGTGATAAAATTTAATTATTTTACCACTAATTATATTGATTATTCTAGGTTTCTTGCAGATACTTTTAGTAGATTAATTTAGTTGTCTTCTGTTATTCCTTCACTAAGATTTTTAAAGATCATGAATATGTATAAAATCATATCAAACAAAATTTCTGCACATTTTGAGACAGTTGTATGATTTTTGTCTCCTTTATTCTCCTTCAGAAGTATCAAAATTATGCCTTCCCTCAAAAAATGAGTAAGAAATTATTCCATCTTTCTGTTTCCTGGAAGTGAATGAATGTGTAAGACTGACATTATATATTTTTTAAATATTTGGAGGAATTCACTGATATAGCACTCTGAACCTGGGTATTTATTTGAGGGAGATTTTTTAAAGTACAGATTCATTTTTTTTAAACCTAAGACTATTAAAATTTTCTATTTCCTTTTGGGTCAGCTTTGGTAAGTTGTATTCTAGGAATTTATTTAAATTTAATTTTGTAAGTTTTCAACATAAAATTGCCCTTGTCTCCTAATTTTTTTTTAATGTGTGAGAATTTGCACTACTCTTTCTTTCTTTCTTTCTTCTTTCTTTCTTCCTTCCTTTCTTTCTTTCTTTCCTCATATGGCTAATTGGTGTCTTCTCTTTTTTTAATTGATTAGTTTTGTAAGAGTTTGATCAATTTAATAATCTTTTCTAAAACACAGCTTTCAGCTTTGTAGATTTTGTTTTTTTTTTAATTTTATTTATGCTCCAATCTTTTTATTTCTTTTTTCTGCTTTCTTCTGGTATAACTTACTGTTCTTTTTCTAACTTTTCGAAATGGATAATCATACCATTGGTTTTTAGCCCTTCTTATTTTAATAATATGTGCATTTAAGGCTATAAGTTTCTTCCTAAGCTATACTTACATCTGGTTATTTTCTACTGACCTAATTTTAAGCTCATCATCTCTGTCCAATATACTTAAAACTGATCTACTGAGTTCAATATTTATTTAAGAATTTCTAGTTGATTCATTTTTTAAAAAATGATTCCAGTTCTCTGGTAGAATTCATTATCAGGTCATCTCCTTTAAAAAATACATTAATCAGAGTTATTTTAAAAATCCAAGTCAAAAAACTCCAATATTTGGATCAATTTTGTTTCCATTTTGTGGTTGCCCCACAGAGGGCAACTTTCCCTGCCCCCCGAAATCAGCTTGGATTTCAAGACTGATGATGCAACAGCAGCCACCAAGAGGGTATGAACAGCTCTATTACTCAGATAATGGGACTTTCTAGGGAGAGCAGAGCAGGTGCCCAAGCCAGTCCACAGTGGCTTCAGCAAAGAGAAGAACAAGAGCTTTTGGTCTTTATCAGGCTGTGGGGCTGGAGTCAAGATTTCCACGGAGAGGCTGGATCTTGAATGTTTCTTCAAATTTCCCTACTGGCATCAAAAAAAAAGTTGGATTTTCCTATTAGTTTGCCCAGTTGTGGAGCAAGAGGGAAAGGGAGAAGAGTGAGACTTAAACACTGTCAGCAGTCAAATATTCAAAATGGAGTTAAGACTCTTAATTATAATTCACCTCTGATGTTTGCCTGATGACTGGAATGTGCCATGTTTCATTTAATTGAATTTGTACTTGTTTAAATAAGTGATTATGGAGCCTTATAAGGCTTTCAAAACGGATACTTTATTATGGTGACTGTTTTTATTATTTGATTTTATCTTGATTATTATTATTATTTATTTTTAGTACACTGGGTAATTTTTGATTGAATGGCAAACATGCTTATGAAAAAATATAGAGGGTCTGTGTCTTCATCTATTCAGGCTGCTGTAACAAAGTACCACAAACTCGATGGCCTGTAAAACCAGAAATATATTTCTCACAGTTCTGGAGGCCGGGAAGTCCAAGATCAAGACACCAGAATAGATGTGTTTTGGTGAAGGCCCTCTTCCTGGTTCATAGCTGGCAACTTATCACTGTGTTCTCACATGGTGGAAGGGGAGAGGGATCTCTGTGGGGTCGCTTTTATACACTATCTGGAGTTAAACATGGTCTGAAAGGATACATGTACCCCATGTACCCCAATGCAACACTGTTTACAGTAGCCAAGACATGGAAGCAACCTAAATGCCCATCGACAGATGAATGGATAAAGATGTGGTACATATATATATATATATATATATATATATAATGGAATATTACTCAGCCATTAAAAAGAGTGAAATAATGCCATTTGCAGCAACATGGATGAACCTGGAGATTGTCATACTGAGTGAAATAAGTCAGACAGAGAAAGAGAAATATTGTATGATACCACTTACATGCAGAATCTAAAAATAAATGATACAAATGAACTTATTTACAAAACAGAAACAGACTCACAGACTTAGAGCATGAACTTATGATTACCAGTGGGGAAGGGTAGGGGGAAGGGATAGTTAGAGAGTTTGGGATTGACATGTACACACTGCTGTATTTAAAATGGATAACCAACAAGGACCTACTGTATAACACAGGGACCTCTGCTCAATGTTATGTAGCAGCCTGGGTGGGAGGGGAGTTTGGGGGAGAGTGGATACATAGGTATGTATGTCAGGGTCGCTTTGCTGTGCACTTGAAACTATCACAACATTGTTAATTGGCTATACTCCAATATAAAATAAAAAGTTAAAAAATGAGAACAGTAATCTCATTCATAAAGATTGTACTTTCATGACCTACAAAGCTCCCAAGACCTCACCTCCTAATACCATCACATCGGGCATTAGGATTTCAATCTATGAATACTGGGGGGACACAAACATTCAGACCATAGCAGTCTAGATAATGTTTTTTTCTATCCAGGGGGAATTCATCTTGTCATCTGAAGGACAGCAGAGAGGCAAACCCTCTCAATTCAGTCAAGTGAAGTGAATTGAGATAGTCTATAGTCTTTCTGAGGTCTAGTCTACCTTTCATTTTCCCTAGTCCTATGGAATTGTCTTCCCAGATGCCAACAGAGAATCAGATGTATTATTTAGTATCCCGCCTCATCAGTGAAGCATTTACTCCAATTTTTGTTTTTCCATTGTCATGATTCGCTTTTAATATGCCTTCAATGTGCTTCTTGACTGTTGCTATTGTAACAATAGACAAAAACTGTGGAAGGAAACTTGCAGTAAAGGGCCAGTCTTTGAATCTCCCTTCTCTATGGGACTTTAGCTCCTAGCCTTTGCTCCCTTGGCTGTTCTGGACTCTAGTTTTTGCCTCCCTGGCCCTATGAGATTGCTGAAAACTCTAAAGAATTATCTTCCTCTCAGCAGCTACCTTCTACCTGGCATCTCAGTTTCTCTTTCCATACTAAGAATTAGCAAATCCCTGGGAGGAAAAGTGAAATGCAGAAAATTGGGCCCCCCTCAACAAGCATCTCTTTTTTATCTAGCCTAAGTTTTAACTCCTTTGGCTGCTGCCCCATATTTTCAAGGAAATTATTTTTATTCTGCATTTCTAGTTCTTCTCAGCAGGAAAGTGGGTCTCTTACTGGCTTCTCCTTCATGGCTGGAAGTGGAAATCCCTGAGAGAGCTGGTTTAGATAAATCTGTGGGGTGTTTTTGGTTGTTGTTAATATTTTTAATCAGAGATTTCTTTATTCAATAGAATACCATACCTCAAATAAATATATAATCAATACAACCAGTTCTGACTAAATTGAAATCTCTGTGTCTTGCCCACTTCCTACAATTCCTTCACTTCAAGGGTCTGCTTCCACCAAACACAACCTCACAATCCTTCCAGAACACATTTGATCCCCGTTTGGGAACCTCTAATGGATCTCTAATGTAAATCATATAGGGATTATATATCAGATAATTTTGAATGAAGAGTGCATGAATACATGGAATTATCAATCTATAAATAAATTATGGCAGTTTTAGTCCTTTGACTATAGAGTTTCATTATTTTATGTTCAGTGTTCCACCTATTTTTATGTTTTTTTTCTTATATTTGTGTGTTATTTTCTACCAGTTTGGTATTTGCTATTTAGAGATTAATGCAATGAAGTAAATGGAAGGTATCAAGCCTATTGTATAATGTTATAGTTTTTAGAAAATCTTCAACCAAGATAGTTTAAGTGAAAATAAAATATTTTCAAAACATAAATAGGAAAAAAATAATTTGAAGTTTCATAATTGCCTTAACAAGTGAAATTTTATGTTTTTTTCCCCACAGTGTTTGTAACATTTAATAAAGACTAGGTAAATTTGCACTAGAGTTTGTTGATTAAGAGAATTTAACAGGTCAACAATGATGCTTTGTGAACTATAGTATCAGCCACTATAGGAAATACCACCAGTAGAACTAATTTTTTAAAAAAATTTAGTCATTTTTCCTCATCTCTAGAATGCAGGTAACTCATCTCCTCTGAGGGTGAGCTCAGGGCTTCAGGGTGGGGCCGACTCTAAGGGTGTGCGGAGCTGATCAGAGCACACCTGCTGTACCTCATTCCCAAGCCTTCTGGAGAAATGAAATTCAAATTATGGCAACTCAGTACCAAAGTAACATGGTCTCAGTAGGGGTGGAGTGGATGTAAAGTGGGGGCAAAATATGCATTGCAGCAAAGAAATAAATGTGAATCTGGAAAATGAGATGCAAAATCAATACAGCTGTTTTCTGAACCTCCAGATTGGAACATTTCTTCCATTGCTTTGCTCTCAGTCAATCTGCCTGCTCTTCTTTCTACTCCCCGATCTCTACCATAAAAGCCTCAGTGCAAGATGCATACTCTGTCATCTGGGGATATGCAATGCCCTCCCAACAGGACACTCTCCCCTGCCTGGTCCTCCTTCATCCCTTCTGCTCACAGCAACCAGAATGAACTTCTGAAAATGAAAACCAGACTGTGCAATTTCCCTACCTGAGACCATTCAGTGATTTCCCCTTGTTCTCAGATTAAAGACCAATATTTCAAGGAAGTCTGCAAGGACTGCGTGATCTGGCCCCCTCTTTAGCCTCCAGGCTCATCTTCCTGTTCTCTCCCACTTCCTACAAAGCATTGGCTACGCAGGCCACCTTCCGTTTGTTGAAAGTGATATGCCCCCTCCACCCTGGGCCTGTGCTTATGTTGTCCCTTTCCTGACAGGCTCCCCATTGCACCCCTTCCTCTTATTTCTAATTGTTCACCTTTCAGTGAAAACATCACATCCCTAAGTGGGTTTAGATCCTTGTGTTTTCACTCTCATGCAACCCTATTTACTTCAAAAAACAATAAGAACAAATATTTATTATCTCAAAGTTTAAAAAAATATTTTCCCCAGCTTTATTGAGATATAATTTACATACAGAACTGTGTACATGTTTTTGGTTTTTTTCTTCCTGTTTTATTCAGATATAATTGACATACAGGGCTGTATAAGCTTAAGGTGCACAGTATAATGATTTAATATACATACTTCCTCAAGTGATTATCACAATAAGTTAAGTGATCATTGATCATCTCATATAGATACCCAATTAAAGAAACAGAAAACCAAATTTTTTTCTTGTGATGAGAACCCTATTTACTTTTGGTTTGCACACATCCAGCTCTACGTCTGTATGCTGTTTCTCCTGTTAAATTATCAATTTCTTTAGGAAAAGGACCATGTCTAATTGATTCCTAACTACCCCAGCAGATAGCTGAGTGCCTAGTATAGAGCAGGTATTTGATAAGCAGATGCTACCTAAAGAATGAATGAAGTAACAAGCCAGATATATTACCAACACAGCTGCAAGACCCTAAACAGGTACCTCTTGGATCAATAAATAGTCATTGTGCTTATTTAATTCCCTAATGTACTACCAGGAAGAATTGTGAATCTGAAAAGAACTAAAGTGGAGAACTTCCATTTCTCCTGAGTAGAAAGGTCTTGCTGTGTGGAGACTGAACACTGAAGTAACTCTGTCAGTATGCTCCTGAGTTAATTCCTCTAACTTCACTGTCATTTTGTCCCTGCATCTGCCTCATAAGTGTACAGTTGTCCTTATTCTTGATTACAAAGGATATGAGAGAGGGAGCCGGTTCTCTCTGCCAAACTGAAGTATGTCACTGAGGTCATAACAGTGATGAGCTACACAAGGGAATCTCGATTCTCTGCTTCATCCTGTTGACCTGGTTACTTCTGGTAGCAGCACCGTATGCAGGGTAGGAAGCTGCGTCTGTTAGAAAATGCAAGGTTTGAAAGTAAGGGACAAACCCTCATATTCAAAATCACGAATGCGATCATCAGTGAAGGACAGACTGCCTTAGTTTCAGCCTTGAGTAAATTGCTTTTTTCAGTCAGCCCCTCTACTTGCACAGAAGATTCATTCAGCCACAAATGTTTACTGGGTAGTTACCATGTGCTGACAGTTGTTGGCAATATAACTGTGAACCAAACAGGTACACTTCCTGCTCTCATGGGGAGTACATTCTGTTGAGAAAGACAAATGGTGAGATAAATGTATAATATGTAAGGTGGGACTCTGTGCTGTAGAGCAAATTAAAGCAGCATAGAGATAGAGGGAGATAGAGAATAACAGAGGGCGTGTGTGGTTGGAAAAGCCTGGTCTCCAAAGACCACTGTTAAGCAGTGACCTGAAGGAAGTGAAGAACGTTCCAGATTGTGGACCAGAAAGGGAAGAGACCCCCAAGGCAGCAATGTGCTTGGCGTGTTTGATAAAGAAACAAAATTGACTTATTTGTAGTGAGGTGGATGGACCTAGAGTCTGTCATACAGAGTGAAGTAAGTCAGAAAGAGAAAAACAAATACCGTATGCTAACACATATATATGGAATCTAAAAAAAAAAAAAGAGAGAAAGAAAATGGTCAGAAGAACCTAGGGGCAAGACGGGAATGAAGATGCAGACTTACTAGAGAATGGACTTGAAGATACGGGGAGGGGGAAGGGTAAGCTGGGACAAAGTTAGAGAGTGGCATGGACATATATACACTACCAAATGTAAAATAGATAGCTAGTGGGAAGCAGCTGCATAGCACAGGGAGATCAGCTCGGTGCTTTGTGACCACCTAGAGGGGTGGGATAGGGAGGATGGGAGGGAGGGAGATGCAAGAGGGAAGAGATATGGGAACATATGTATATGTATAACTGATTCACTTTGTTATAAAGCAGAAAGTAACACACCATTGTAAAGCAATTATACTCCAATAAAGAGGTTAGGGCTTCCCTGGTGGCTCAGTGGTTGAGAGTCCGCCTGCTGATGCAGGGGACTCGGGTTCTTGGCCCGGTCCGGGAAGATCCCACATGCTGTGGAGCAGCTGGGCCCTTGAGCCATGGCCGCTGAGCCTGCGCGTCCAGAGCCTGTGCTCCATAACGGGAGAGGCCACAACAGTGAGAGGCCCGTGTACCACAAAAAAAAAAAAAAAAAAAAAAAAAAAAGAACAAAGAGACCACACTGCAGACCAGTGTGTGCAGCCAAGAGTGAGAGGAAAAATTCCAGATATGAAATTGAGGGCTGGGTGCAGAGATTTTGTATTTTACTCGGATATTTGAATGGATGGAAGGCCTTGAGCAAAGGCACGATATGATCAGACTTCCATTTTGCAAGGGTCACTCTGAAGCTATACGGAAAATATACCATGGAGTGACAAAAGAAGAAGATAGGAGAATAGATAAAAGGATGGTCCAGTGGTCCAGCAAGGGATTAGTACTATTACCAGAATAGAGACAGTGGAATGGGAGGAAATGGTTGGATTTTGGGGCCAACATGTTGGATGTTAGGATATGAGACAGAGAAAAGTCTGGGGTGGCTCTGTCTTGACCTGCTCCAGTGGTGAAATCACTTGGAACTCTTAAAAAACACAACCTTCTTTCTGAGACTGTTTCTTGATTGGCTCTAAATGCAGCTGTTTGTTAGATGCGATCCTGTAAACCTTATACAAATGTCTTGGGTTGAAATAAATATAATAGAACTTTGTCAATTCCAGGGTCTTGATTCAAATCATGCACTAAAAAGAAAATCTAGAAAAGCTGCATCAAAAATTACTCAGCCATTAAAAAGAAGGAAATAATGCCATTTGAAGCAACATGGATGGACCTGGAGATTATCATACTAAGTGAAGTAAGTCAGACAGAGAAAGACAAATATCATATGATATCGCTTATATGCGGAATCTTTAAAAATTGATACAAATGAACTTATTTACAAAGCAGAAACAGACTCACAGACTTAGAGAATGAATTTATGGTTACCGGGGTGAAGGGTACGGAGAAGGATAGATTGGGAGATGGGATTGACATGTACACACTGCTATATTTTAAATCAATAACCAAGAAAGGCCTACTGTATAGCACAGGGAATTTTGCTCAATATTCTGTAATAACCTAAATGGGGAAAGAATCCGAAAAAGAATAGATACACTTATATGAATAACTGAATCACTTTGCTGTACACCTGAAACTAACACAACATTGTTAATCAGCTATACTCCAATATAAAATAAAAATTAAAACAAGAAACAAATAAACCAAAACTATATGGATGGACCTGGATCTCCATATTTTTATTATTTTTATTATTTATTTTTTTTTTTTTTTGAGGTACGCGGGCCTCTCACTGTTGTGGCCTCTCCCGTTGTGGAGCACAGGCTCCGGACGCGCATGTTCAGCAGCCATGGCTCACGGGCCTAGCCGCTCCGCGGCATGTGGGATCCTCCTGGACTGGGGCACGAACCCATGTCCCCTGCATCGGCAGGTGGACTCTCAGCCACTGTGCCACCAGGGAAGCTCCATACTTTTTTTTTTTTTTTTAAAGTAAAAACTGAACATTCTCATCTTTTCCTCAATGCTGCCTCCCCAATCCAGTTAACATATTTGAACTGGAAATGAATTGTTGGAATTTCTCAAATAATTTAGTCATAACAAATCTGTAAATCATATTTTATGAAGAGCTCTGTTGTTCAGGTCGAGTGCATGTTAAACTTGTAAGTATTTTTTCTATCCTTTAAGAAGTATATATTCTAATACCCTTCCTCCCAAATTCCCTAATTCCTAAACTCTGCCATATTTTGTAATTTTTCCTGTAACATGCAATAAAGCTTTCAGAAAAGTTCAAGGATTTACCCTAGGCTGTTAATAACTATTTGAATATAGGGCTAGGGTTTTTTATAAGCTCTTTATTACCTTTTTTAATGTTTTTGGCAACCTTATGAAGTAGCCACTCCTTTTGACTCCATTTTATATATGAGAAAACTGAGGTTCCAAGAAGTTAAATATCACAATTTATTGCCCAATGTCACACAAATATAAGGAGGCAGAATTCACACACAAACCCAAGTGTCCCAAACTCCAGAGACCAAGCTGTCAACCACTGTGCCTCACTGCCCCAAAGCTCTTGTCCAAGAGGTACATGTAGCCTAGTGTCCAATCCTTCATGTAATTATTTAGTACAGTGCCTGATCCCAAAGTAATTGCTGGAAAACCTTAGCTGTTTCTGTGGTTCCTGTTGTACAGGGATTAAGTTCCATATTTCTCAAATCACATTTCAGAGAAGAGCTATACTTGCTGCACACATCCCGGGGAATAGCACATATTACTGCAGAAGAATTCCTGTCCCCACTAGTGGAGCAGATCATCCAAGCTGCTTTTTGGTACTGCTCACCCACTAGCTTCATGAAACTTCATCTGCACGGTCTGCCTGGTCCATATCTGTTAAAATTACTAAGTGCCATGGACTTTTGAGGTTGGTTGCAAATAGTGGATTCTAAGAGTACTAAATATTTCATGTCAAAAGTCTACTACACTGCTTGAGTTAACTGTGCACATATGTAAATACTTCCAGGTTGCATTTCAATCTGTCCAACATAATCAAAATGCAAAGTGCAGGGCCGTATTATGAAATCAAGTCTGTTTTAGATGAAAGAATAACTATTAATTTCCATGAAAATTTGCTTTGCTGACATCTGGATAAAAACGTGTCCCACCATGACCTACCCCTATAATTCACCCAATAGGTGAATTAAGTACACTTCTGAAGAAGCTTCCAGAAAAGAGAAGGCAATTAACTTTGTTGCCCATACCTGAGGAGAAGAGGAAAGGTACATAACAACACTTGGCTTGTTCTCTCTGCTAGATATTATAGTATTTTCCACACCTTATCTCTTTTAATCCTCTTAACAAGTAAGTTCTTTAATCATCAATATCATAATTTTGCAGATTAAGAAACTGAGACCCAAGGAAACTAAAATGTAGCCTGACCAAAATCATAGCTGACGGGTGAGTGATGAAGCCAGATTTCAGATGCCTTCGGGTCCGTGTTCTCTCTGCTAGCCCATGCATGCTCCCTCCTTCCTTCCTTCCTCCTTCCCTCACCTCTCTTTCTCTTTCTTTCTCTCTCTTCTCTCCTCTCTTTTGGTATATATTAAGATTTATGCTTACATTTATATTTATTAGCCTTATACACTTCTTACCAGTTTACCTTCACCACAATAAAATCATAAGCCAGCACTCTTAATGTTATTTTAGTGTACTGTCCAAAGTTGAGGAAGAGTAGTGTTGTGTATCAGAAAGATTCCAAAGCACCTGAGTTCTAAGCTGTGTTTGTGGTGCCACCAGATCAGGCTTTAGAGGTTACATTCAGTGTTGCTTCTGCAGAGGAGCAAGGCGTATTTGGTATTTTGTTGTACTAAATAATTAGTTTTACTATTTCATCATCAACATGGGGAGTGACTGAACTCTATATGTATATGACTGTTTTCCCCCATGGTTTGTGTTTTCTATAACCGTTTGAAGGTATATATGCTTTAGCCCAGCAAACTCACAAACTTCGCTGCATAGTATAACCTTACATCTGAAAGGTCACATCCCTTCGATGCAAAAATGAAAAACTAAGCCCTATTAAAAATGATGGGGTTTGTTCAAAAGCAAGAATTTTTAATTGTCAAGGAAAAAAACCCTTTGATGCTCATGTTTTCAATCTTTGTTAGCTGTAAGGGTTATTATGTCAGAAAGCTCCCTAGCCAGCCTGAAGCCATAGTTTGAGAGGGATGGTGTGTTGGCATATTACTCTTTTGAACTAAAAACAAGTTTTCAGATGACCTTGACTCCATCAGCTTTAGAAGGGGAGAGAGTTCACCTTCACAGAGCCCCATGACTGGCCTGAGGCTCAGTGTATATGTACTTTGAACCCTTACCTTAAAAAACAACACTGGATCTTTTGGACCTGATGCCTGGGATTTTGATGGTGTAATGATCTACCCCTATTGCTGTGTGAATGAACAAATTGCTTTAATCATCTGACCCTGAGATATTGCATCCGGCACATCTTTGTTTAGGTGCCATCCATCCCTGACATTCTGTATTCTAAGGACCTTGCCTGACTTCAGATTCTAGGAAAAGAGAAGACCCAAATAATTGTCTTGCTCTAGAATGCTTTTGTAGTTGACTGGAATTTGGGGACTACAAGAAGGACAGGTCACTTCAGCGGTTTCCTGGTGCCCTTGTGCCTCACATGAACAGGGAACTGAAGCTTGGGGTATAGTTGGTAGCAAAGCTGTTTCAGACCATAAAGTGACCAAAAATATAGATCCTGTCACTATTTATTGTACTCCCGTAGCTTTTATCTGCGACTGACCCAATGTCAGAAAGACAGGCTTGAATGGGTCTTAATCACCTTGGTGATTATATATGTGAGAACCAAAGAGAATAGAGGTCAATCCTGCCATAGTGAAAAATCTACATATTAGCTAAATTATTAACTGAGATCATTTATTTATATGATTTAAGAGCTTCCATGTTCTTTTCTTTTTCTGCAAGCTCACTAATACCTGCTAGTCAAGCCAACTGTTGTGAATGGCACCCGTGCCCTGGGTGGCAGACAGTGTGGCATTCTTTAGCACAGTCTTCAAAACATTCTCTGCCACTCACAGCATCTCTATTTTGTGTGAGTGTAGGGGTCTGTATATTAGACTTGTGTACACATTTTTTTGATATAAAGAACAAAGATTTTCTCAGTCATATGTCAAATACAATATGAGCATCTTTAGAAAAAAATATGTTTTAATTGACCTTTAGTATAAAATCTAAGTAAAAACTGTCATAGAAATGCACCTCCAAATACTTCCCCACTACCACTTCCAACCAGATTGTTGCCCTCAGCTGCTCCTATTTAGATAGTTGGAGCTGCCACAGAGTGTGAATTTCACACATCCAAGGTGCCTGGGAATCGAATCAATATTTTCACATAATGCCAGTTGCCACCAAAATATAGTTACTTACTTAGACTGACAAGTTGTTATTTCTTAGGCTAAAACAATAGGAGCCCATGACTTATCTTTCCTAAATGTTTTCTTGGAAGACTGAAAACACAAACACATATTTTTCCGAATCTCTAAAATGTCCCAAGTGAATGATTCCCTTACCAAGTTTATGTGAAAGGATCCAAGACGTCAGAGTCACCATCTTCCCTCACCCACACAGCTTTTAAAATTTTGTTCTTATTTTAAATTTTCTAAAAGATTGGTTTATAACTTAATTTTAAAACACAAGATGCTTTGATGGTGATGCCTGTAATGTAGGAGCAGAAATGCATTTCAGGCTGCCTGTGTGAAGTATAGGGCTGCACATTTTCTGTAAAATGTCATGGCAGTTTCTACATGGAGCCTGAAGACTTGGAAGTTGTTAAAGGTAGTGGGGCAGCCGAGTTTCCTATGGATCAGTAGTTTTACAAACTAAAAATAGACAGTGATTTGAGTTATTCCAATGCAACACTCAGCTAAAGAGGCTGTTTGGATCCCCATAATCAAGTATCTCAAAAAGTCAAGTCTTTTTAAGTAGGGGCCTTCAAGTATTTCTGTTACACAGAGCTTTAAAAGAACACACTGGCAACTTACATTCAAATTGGTATTTTTTCGTGTGCCCATTTTATAAATGTGACAACAGGCGAGCATCTGTCCCCATCAGAGGACCTCAAATATCTTTGCCTCACACCCATTGGGGGAAAAGGCTTAGGTGGACCCACCACTACCCACTGTGGAGGGTGAATCCTCCAGGTAAAGTCCAGAGTTGAGAAAGTCAAACTCTCATTCAATGGGGCAATCAGGGATTAAGGACAGTTTCTTGCAGAAGAAACTGGAAATGCAGTCAGGAAGAGGGCAGATGCTGTGATTCAGGATGCCAAGTCAAGAAGAGAAGCTTAGGGAAGCAGGAGAAGCAAGACTGGAGAGTTCTTGTTGGAGGAAATTGGGAAGAGGAAGGTCTGACAGGCAGGGAGGCAGGGAATCTGGTTGCTTCTGCTAACTGCTCTAGTGGTGTGTTTCTAATTTGTAAGTTAGACCCTTAGTGTTTCTCTGCCCTTGAATTTTGCCTTGAGGACCATTTTCCCCTTTCACTGACTGCACAGGCTCTGTCTAACCCATGTTATTTCTCCTTATGGTCCTCCTATCAACAGAAACCTTTCAAATGGGCATTCAATATATTTGTAGGTTTCAGTGCCTTGGATTTCCACAAATACTGGTTATATAATTGCCCATTACTTCTGATTGTTTTTTGGGGGAAAAAAAATCTAACATTCAATGAGTTTCCTTTGTTAGATTTTTTCCCCTGGAATTTTGAGGGTGACAGTTGCCTTTCTCAAAATGAAAACAATTCATCTTTTGTCCCATTTACTTAAATAGAGTTTTGGAGAAAGAGCTTTTGCTCAAATACCATCAATAAATGGCTGCCTCAGAATTCTGAATAGTTTCTCACGGTCAAAAAGTACTAATGACATTTTGTGCAAGTGATTTTCTTGCCCTGGAAAGTCCAAGTATAAATCCACAAAGAGAACATTGAAGCTACTTTTGCTTCAGCCTATCTTGGAGAACTCCAGTTCAGTATAAAATGACTATTTTCATAAAAAAGTTTTCCTAGAAGAAGGAAGTTGAGTGAGGCTTTCATTTTAGTTGCTTGTCAGTTCCTAAGCACAATTACTTAAGTTATTAAGATAATAATAAGTTATTTTTCCACAGTAGCTTTCAAAGGAGTCATCTCTTGGCTGTTCAAAGAAAGTTACAATTTTGCAGAAATTCAATGCACTCTCAGCTGTTATGGTGGATACTTGAAGCTGTGCTAGTGATTGCTTATCATTCTGGAGTAACATGGTGGATGATCAGGATTTCGAAAGAGCTGATCTCCTGTGCATTGAATGAAATTTGGTACATGGGTAGAGATTATGAAGATCAAAGTATTTAATAAAGATAATATGACTGTTTTACAACAGGGTTTCTCAACTTCCTCATAATTGACATCTTAGGTTCATAATTCTTTGCTCTGGGGGACTGTTCTGTGCACTGTAGAATGTTTAACAGCATGCTTGGATTGTCCCCATCAGATGCCCATAGCAGTATCCTGCCCCCAAGTAGTGACAACCAAAAATGGTACAGAAATTGCCAAAGATCCACTGGGACATAAAATCGTCCCTACTTTAGAACACTCCTCTACAATATTTAAATAAAATAAACATGTATATCATAATACTTAAATTATGTGCACTCACTACCCCATACCTCATTGGTTAATTTGTAACACACGTTACTTGATCTGAATAAAGTGACCAGATAACGGAAGAACTAAATGAGGTTCTGTTCCTTTATTGAAATTATCTGTAAAATTGCTGTTACTCAAAACTCACCAGTTTCTCCCCCCATAAGTAATTTGGTGAAAACACCTTGTCTCCCAATTATTCCCCTGTGATCTTTAATGTTTCCTAAATTCTCACTATTTAAAGAATGTCTTAATGTTCTGAAACTACTTCCAGGAGGGGACGCTTAACGTTGTTCAAATAGAAATATTTAATTAGGATTCTTTCACTGATATTTTTTTTTTTTTTTAACCAAGGCAGTACTGAAACTAAGGCTCCGAGGCAGGAGGACAGGAGCAGGTATCAGAGAAGAGGGAAGGTAGATAATACCGCGTTGGAAGAGATGTGCGCAAAGAAGAGAAAGGCAGATTCTAAAGTTCACCCTAATCACTGGTAAAGTTCTAGACCAGTTATTAAATGAGACTACAGGACAGACATCACGCATGCTCAGTACATGCTTATTAGTTGAGAGTTAAATTTGGGTTGGAATTCCTTGGATTGACCTCATCTTAATGTACATTTGTAGCCTGACTTTCTATTAATTTCTTAAGAAGAAAAAAAAACAAAACACAAAACTTTCTGACCATTAACATCTTTCCTTAGTGCCCTGATATATCTCACACTTGCTTCCTCTGAGCCTAAACACCTGCCATTTGCTCAGCTGGGAATGTCTTTCCCATTTCTCTGCCTAGTGATCTCTTACTTTATTTTTTAGTGAAAAGATAAGAAGAATGCAGGATAGTTTTCAAGCAGTTAAGGGGAAATACATGCTGTGGATCTAGTACATAGCCACATTCAAGGTGAGGTCAGTACACAAAGGCAGGAAGAATACCATCATCCATAGGTCACTGTCACTGGCTTTGGACAGACACCACTCCCCAGGGCATGTGGATACCTATTACAGAAAGCACAAGACCTCGCTGCTCAAAGTGTGGCCCCTGGACCAACAGCATCTTCCTTACCTGGGAGCTTGTTGGCAATGCAGAATCTCAGGCTCCACCCCTGACCTCAGTCTGCATTTTAAAAATATTCCCAGGTGAGTCCTATGACCTTCAAGTTTGTGCAGCTTTGGCATAAGAGAAATCATTTTCTAGAGTGTGTATCCATGAGATGCTCTCAGGAAAAATAGGGGTGTAGTATCAAATACATATGTGGGAATCTACTCATAGACATTTTTTAGAGAACTACAATGCTCACAGACACTGAGAAAGACATTTTGGAAATCCCAATTATAACAGCAGGCTTTGGGGGTTGAGGAGAGGCTTGAATTCCAGACATTTTACAATTCAGATTTGGTTAGAAAACAGCTGAAGGGGCTGCCATGATGAAAGTAATGTTTTGTGTGATTACTTTGAATCCACCTTATTATTTTTAATGCTAATATATGGATAAATTTTCAAATGTCATGGCAGTCGGCTTACTAAATACTATTAGCTTCCAAATTACCTTGTCAAAGGCAGTCCAGAAATGCATAATAACCATCAAGTCAATGCTTGTTTCCCAATGCTTAGTCTAATTGTTTACTTAGTTGGCAAAATTTGTTATGGCATTTATTCTAAATGTATTTGATAAAATATGAACAATTCTAAGGTATAGGTACTGTATTAATTGCTAGGGCTGACATAAAATACCACAGACTGGGTGGCTGAAACATCAGAAATTTATGTTCTCATAGTTCTGGGGCCTGGAAGTTCAAGATCAAGGTGTTGGCAGGTTTGGTTTCTCCTGAGGCCTCTCTCCTTGGATTGCAGATGGCCGCCTTCTCCTTGTGTCCTCACATGGTCTTTCCTTTTTGTGTGCACATCCCTATTGTTCCCTGTGTGTCCAAATCCTTCTTCTTGTAAGGACATCAGTCTTACAAGAGTCTGAGATACTAGGGTTAGGGCTTCAACATATGAATTTGGAGGCAGGGGCACAGTTCAGTTCATAAAAGATACCAATTGGCTTTCTTTATGAGAAAAAGAAGGCAGAAATATCTACTTTTGTATGTCTGTTTTGAAGGATTTATGTTTTAATTTTCACCCATTGTTTAAGCCAATGATTGCCTATTTCAGAAATGAATTTTACAGTGGTCTCGTTCATCAGTAATAATTTTTTTCTCTGACAGGGATTTTTACACAGTAAAAAAATTCTCAACCTTTCCAAGTATGTTACACAGAGAGCCTGACTTCATAAGGAAGTTCATCAAACTTTTAAGTCTATTTCAGGCTGGTATAGTCAGTCATTATCTCATGGTATCCTTCATTCTATCCATTTCCTTATGTACCCAAAACAGATTTGTGTGAGATTTTCACTCTGCTATAATTTATTCACCAATGCCCATATTTTTTTCTTCCAGGATTCATCACTAACTTTTAACCCATAAAGCCATTGTGTGTTTTGTTTTTTTCCCATCATATATTTCTTTCTCATCCATGACAAGGCACTCAACTTGCAACCTGAAAGACTTCTTTGGAAGATGTGCTCTCAACAGCTGAAAAACCACACAAGACCCTGTTTGCTAAAAGGGCTCAGATATGGGTGAAGGGTGATTATTATGCTGACCACTGCCTCCTGTGCTCCATTTGGGAATATTTCCTAGCCTAAGCAGCTGCGGTTCTCTGATTCAGGCTGTTGCCACTGCTGCTTGAGGAATATATATTTTTAAAATCTTTTCCTCTTTTGGATAATAAAATATTTACTGAAAATTATATGAGTAAACACAGTAGGGGTAGGAAGTGAGGACAATAATGATATTGAATCCATCATATAATTAGGAGCTACGTTCTCCCAAGTCTAAGTAATTCCTTGACTACTTTTGGGCCTTTTGCCAGCTGCATGAACTGCATCCAGGGTATCTTATTATAGCTGGTGATTTACCCTAGCAACAAAGACAGTCAGGAGAATTTCATGATCAATTTATTTTTCATTTCTACCAAAGAATTCTAATGTTAAGATATTTGCAAAAAAGGTAGAAGTCATATGAATAAATTAAGCATCATATGCAGCTGTACTTGACAACAATATCTACTGTTTGTATGGCATTTTAATATTTTTATGTTTTATATATTTAGATTTTTCAAAAACACTTTCATCAATATACATTTGATTCTGGAAAAAGCCCACTGAGAAAGACAAGGCAAATTGCTTTCCCAAGAGATGACACACTGCCAGTTGGAAACAGGCATGATTCTAGAGTCCAAACTTCCATCATCCTAATTTCAATTCCAATCAGCCAATATTAATTGACTGCCTACTATGTGCCAGACACTGTTCTGAACATGTGAGATGTATCAGTAAACCAAACAGAGATCTCTACCCTTGGGGAGTTAATTGTAATTATAGAAGACAGACAATAAATGATGGACAAAATAAATATGTAACTTATTTAACAATTAGAAGGTGGCAAGTGCCATAGAAAAAGAAAATGTAGTGCAGTATGGGAGATCGAGAGTAGGGGATTGCAATTTTAGAGTTGTCAGAAGAGGCTATGGTGAAAACTTGACATTTGAGCAAGATCTGGAAAAAAAGTGATTTTGATATTTAATAATTTATCCACTGTGCCTTCCTTGCACTCGGACATTTGTTGGAGCATAAAATTACCCAGACAGCCTGAAAATATTTTCTTAAATACCTTAACAATCGTGGAGTGATTAAAAAGAAACATGGGCATTGGCCTTCACTTCTAAAAACTGACAGTGTGGAACTAAAAGAAAGCTGACCCTCTTCTCTTATGGAGTCCTGGTACACAAGAACTGGCAATGCCTTTTATTTTCTTCAACTTCATTGAGGAATAATTGACAAATATAATTATATATATTTAAAGTGTACATGTGATGATTTGATATACATATACATTGTGGAATGATTTCCAATATCAAGATAATGAATGCAACCATCAACTTACACACTCATATAGTTAAAACCTTTTTTGAGTGTGGTGAGAACACTTCCTATTATTAACTATAATAATATAGTTAATATTGTCACTATGCTGTACCTTGGATCCTCAGAACTTATTCTTCTTATACCTGAAACTTTGTGTCCTTTGACTTACATCTCCCCATCTCCCTCTCCCTCCAGTTCCTGGCAAAAATCATTCTATTCTGTTTCTATGAAATTGGCTCTTTCTTTTTAGATTCCACATGTAAATGATGCTATAATAGTTTTTGTCTTTCTCTGTCTGACTTATTCCCCTTAGCATAAGGCCCTCCAGTTTTGTTGTTTTTTAACATATTTATTGGAGTATAATTGCTTTACAATAGTGTGTTAGTTTCTGCTTTATAACAAAGTGAATCAGCTATACATATACATATATCCCCATATCTCCACCCTCTTGCATCTCCCTCCCACCCTCCCTATCCCACCCCTCTAGGTGGTCACAAAGCACCAAGCTGATCTCCCTGTGCTATGTGGCTGCTTCCCACTAGCTATCTATTTTACATTTGGTACTACCAAATGTAAGTATATATAAGTAAGTAAGTGTATAAGTAATGTAAGTATATATGTCCATGCCACTCTCTCACTTCGTCCCAGCTTACCCTTCCCCCTCCCCGTCACCTCAAGTCCATTCTCTATGCCTGCATCTTTATTCCTGTCCTGTAAGGACCCCCAGTTTTATCCAAGTTGCATCAAGTGGGAAAATTTATTTCTTTTTTATGACTGAATAATGTAATATAATATAATATAATACGAATCTTCTATATTTATATTCATATTCATTTATAAATATATATATATTTTCTTTATCCATTCATCCATCAAAGACACTTAGGTTGTTTCTATATCTTGTCTATTGTGAGTAATGATGCAATAAATATGGGTGTGCAGATATCACTTTGAGATGCTGATTTCATTTCTTTCAATTTATACCCAGAAGTGGGATTGCTGGATCATTTGGTAGTTATATTTTTAACTTTTTGAGGAACCCTCATATCTTTTCCCATAATGGCTGAACCAATTTACACTTTTACCAACAGTGCACAAGTGTTCCCTTTTCTCCACATCCTCCCCAGAACTTGTTATCTCTTGTCTTTTTGATAATAGACTAGATTTGCATTTCTTTGATTATTAGTCGTGTTGAGCACATTTTCATGTACTTATTAGCCATTGGTATGGCTTCTTTGGAAAATGTCTATTCAGACCCTTTGCTCATTTTCTAATTAGATTTTACTTTTGCTATTGTTTTATGAGTTCTTTATATATTTCAGCTATATGATTTGTGAATATTTTCTCCCATTCTGTAGGTTGCCTATTCAATTTATTGATTGTTTCCTTTGCTGTGAAAAAGTTTTTTTTTTAGTTCAATATAGTTCCACTTGTTTATTTTAGCTTTTGTTGCCTGCACATTTGGCATCATACCCAATGAATCGTTGCCAATGGCAATGTCAAGGAACTTTTCCCATTTTCTTCTGGGTGTTTCATGGTTTCAGGTCTTACATTTAAGTCTTTAATCCACTTCAAGTTAATATTTGTGAGCATTGTAAGATGAGTCTAGGTTCATTCTTTTGCATATGGAACTAATTTTCACAACACCTTTCCCCATAAGGTGTTCTTGGTGCCCTTGTCAAAAATTAGTTTGTGGTATATGTGTGGGTTCTCTATTCTATTCCACTGGTCTGTATGTCTCTTTTTATGCCAACACCATACTGTTTAGATTACTATGATTTTTGTAGTATAGCTTGAAACCAGGAAGTGTAATGCCTCCAGCTTTGTTCTTTTCTTTTTTTTTTTTTTTTTTTTTTGGCGGTATGTGGGCCTCTCACTGTTGTGGCCTCTCCCGTTGCGGAGCACAGGCTCCGGACACGCAGGCTCAATGGCCATGGCTCATGGGCCAAGCCGCTCCGCGGCATGTGGGATCCTCCCAGACCGGGGCACGAACCCGTGTCCCCTGCATCGGCAGGCGGACTCTCAACCACTGCGCCACCAGGGAAGCCCCAGCTTTGTTCTTTTTCAAGATTGCTTTAACTATTGGGGGGATCTTTTGTGGTTTCATATAAATTTTAGGATTTTTTTTTTACCATTTCTGAAATATTGCCATTAGAATTTTTATAGGGATTGCATTGAATCTGTAGAAAACTTTGGGTAGTATGGACATCTTTACAGTATTAATTCTTTCAGTCCTTGAAAAAGGATAGCTTTCCATTTATTAATGTCTTCAATTTTCTTAATCTGTGTGTTATACTATAGGTCTTTCACCTCCTTGGTTAATTTTATTCCTAAATATTTTGTTGTTTTTGATGCTATTGTAAATGTGATTGTTTTCTTTCTTTTTTTAAATTTTTATCTTATTTTGGAGTATAGTTGACTTACAACATTGTGTTAGATTTAGGTGTACAGCAAAGTGATTCAGTTATACATATACATATATCTATATCTATTCTTTTTCAGATTTTTTCCCCGTAAAGGTTATTACAGAATATTGAGTAGAGTTCCCTGTGCTATACAGTAGGTCCTGTTAATTATCTATTTTATATATAGTAGTGTGTATACGTTAATCCCAACTGCCTAGTTTATTCCTCCCCCCTACCTTTCCCCTTTGATAACCATAAGTTTGTTTTCTAAGTCTGTTTCTATTTTGTAAATAAGTTCATTTGTATAATTTTCTTTAAATTCCACATATAAGTGATATCATATGATATTTATCTTTCTCTGTCTGACTTACTTCACTTAGTATGATCATCTCTAGGCCCATCCATGTTGCTGCAAATGGCATTATTTCATTCTTTTTTATGGCTGAGTAACATTCCATTGTATATATGTAACACATCTTCCTTATTCATTTCTCCATTGGTGGATATTTAGGTTGCTTCCATATCTTGACTATTGTAAATAGTGCTGCAATGAATATTGGGGTGCATGAATCTTTTCAAACTATGGTTTTCTCCAGGTATATGCCCAGGAGTGGGATTGCTGGATCATATGGTAACTCCATTTTTAGTTTTTTAAGGAACCTCCATACTGTTCTCCATAGTGGCTGTACCAATTTCTATTCCCACCAACAAAGTTGGAGGGTTCCCTTTTTTCCACACACTCTCCAGCATTTATTGTTGGTAGGCTTTTTGTGTGTGTGTGTGTGGTACACGGGTCTCTCACTGTTGTGGCCTCTCCTGTCACGGAGCACAGGCTCCGGACGTGCAGGCTCAGCGGCCATGTCTCACGGGCCCAGCTGCTCCGTGGCATGTGGGATCCTCCCAGACTGGGGCACGAACCCATGTCCCCTGCATCGGCAGGCGGACTCCCAACCACTGTGCCACCAGAGAAGCCACTGTTGTAGGCTTTTTGATGATAGCCATTCTGACCAGTGTGAGGTGATACTTCATGTAGTTTTGATGTGCATTTCTCTCATAATTAGCAATGTTGAGAATATTTTCATGTGCTTTTTGTCCATATGTATCTTTGGCCATCTTTGGAGAAATGTCTGTTTAGATCTTCTGCCCATTTGTGATTGGGTTGTTTGTTTTTCTGATATTGAGCGGCATGAGCTATTTTTATATTTTGGAGGATTTTTTTTTTATTAGTCTCTGCTTTACAACAAAGTGAATCAGTCATACATATACATCTGTTCCCACATCCCCTCCCTCCTGCGTCTCCCTCCCTCCCACCCTCCCCATCCCACCCCTCCAGGTGGCCACAAAGCACCGAGCCGATCCCCCCGTGCCACGCGGCCACCCCCCACCAACCATCCACCCCACGCCCGGCAGTGTATACACGTCCATGCTTCTCCCCAGCCCCGTCACAGCCCCCCCCCCATATCCATCATCGGATGAATGGATAAAAAAGATGTGACACATATATACAATGGAATCTTACTCAGCCATAAAAAGAAATGAAACTGAGCTATTTGTAATGAGGTGGATAGACCTAGAGTCTGTCATACAGAGTGAAGTAAGTCAGAAAGAGAAAGACAAATACTGTATGCTAACACATATATATATTTTGGAGATTAATCCCTTATAGGTCTCATCATTTGGAAATATTTTCTCCCAGTCTGTAGGTTGTCTTTTCATTTTGTTTATGGTTTCTTTTGCTGTACACAAGCTTTTAAGTTTAATTAGGTTCCATTTGTTTATTTTTGTTTGCATTACTCTAGGAGGTGGATCCAAAAAAGATATCACTGAGATTTATGTCAAAGAGTGTTTTGCCTATGTTTTTCTCTAAGAGATTTATAGTATCCAGTCTTACATTTAGGTCTTTTATCCATTTTGAGTTTATTTTTGTGTATGGTGTTAGGGAGTGTTCTAATTTCATTCTTTTACATGTGGCTGTCCCGTTTTCCCAGCACCACTTATTGAAGAGACTGTCTTTTCTTCATTGTATATTCTTGTGTCCTTTTAGGAGATTAATTGACTATAGAGGCATGGGTTTATTTCTGCACTTTCTATCCTATTCCATTGAGTTATGTTTCTGTTTTTGTTCCAGTGCCATATTGCTTTCATTACTGTAGCTTTATAGTATAGCCTGAAGTCAGGGAGTCCAATTCCTTCAGCTCTGGCTTTCTTAATTACCCTTTCAGATATTTTGTAGTTATTCTGTGGAAATGCAACTGCTTTTTTTGTTGATTTCTTATCCTGGAAATTTACTGAATTAATTTAGTAGTTCTAACAGTTATGTGGTGAAGTTGTTAGGGTTTTTCATAAATAAGATCATGTCATCTGCAAACAGAGATGATTTTTCTTCTTGCTTTCAGGTTTGGATGCATTTTAATTCTTATTCTTGCCTAATTGCTATAACTAAGACTTTCAGCACTATGTTGAATAGAAATGGTAAGAGTAGGCATCCTTGTCTTGCTTCTGATCTTATATCATGTCATATCTTGTCATATATGACCTTTAGTATGTTGAAGTACATTCCTTCTATAGATGATATGTTGGTAGTTTTTTCCTGAAAGGTATGGAATTTTGTCAAATGTTTTTTCTGCATCTCCTAAGAAGGTCTCATGAGGGTAGAAAAGTCTGACAAATATCATAGGTAAGATGAACAATGGCCTTAGTTAAGAAATGGAGACTCAACTGGGAAAGCCAAATGGATGTCAGAGGTCACACAGGAAATAAGTTGAGCCTATGGCTCAGGTAAGATGAAAGAGGACAAGCAGGTCTCAAAGGCCTGACTTGGAAGAAGCAAGAGATAGGGAACTCAGTCAGCAGCACTGAGGAGCAAAAGATGCCCATGTAAGCTCTTTTTCTAGGGGAGAAACCAGACCAGAACTTGCAGATAGTATGTCAGACAGAAATGGACTGAGCTAGTGCTGTCTTTTTTCCACCTGTCTTTAGCCACACTGGGGGTGGGAGAAGCCAGATATCTATATTTAAGCTCAGTTCTTTAGGGAAGTCCAAAAAATATATATTTTTGAAAATGACTAAATCCTTAATCTACAAAGACAGTGACAGATAGTTTATATTTGTATCTGTAACCCAAATATGCGTGGACTTTCTTGGTCTGGCTCTAAGACCAGTCTCTGTAGGTGTGGCATATCCCAAAAGAAGCCTAAGCCTGCCTCAAAAAGCCTTGAAGAATAGCACAGATCTGCAGTGAAGTTTTGACTGAGGGTAAATAAGGGGGAGAAGGGGTTTACACAGCCAACATTTGCTTTAAAAATCTCTTTAGTAAATGAGTCCTTTCCTCAAATGTCCTTTTCCTGTGCCACTGCTCCAAGCTCTCCTGATATGGCATAGTGACTGCTGGCAGACATGCAAGTCCAATTGCCTTGCTTGAATCTTGGTTCTACCCTGTCACTTGTTAGCTGTGCTGTCCTTAAGTCATTTCAACTGTGAACTCATTCGCTTATGTGTAGAACAGGAATAACAATAGGTGGTTGTGAGGATGAGCTAAATGATATGTAACAAACCTAGAGTTGGACATGTTGCATAGCAAGTTCTAATGAAATATTGGCTATTGTTATTATACTCAGAACCTCAGCCCCTATAACCTTTCTTTCCCATTCCTCCTCCTTCTCTCTCTGACCTCTGTCTTTATCTTCATCTTCTACTTGTCCATGGCTTATTCATGTCTGTATCTTTGTTTATCACTCCATCACCATATTGAAGCAGCTTGCATCTTGGAAGATGAGAGATTGGGAAAAGTAGCAAATATCTATACTTAAGGTCTTATTTTGCCTCAATCACACATCCAACAAACTCTAAAGGCTATATGGTGGACTATATGACCAATTTACATTTCCTTCTTTTATGGAAACTGCTAATAACCTCAATCAGTATGTCTAAAGTTATATACATCCAGGATTTTGACGAGCCCATGAAGTCTCCCTTTGGCCCCTCCATCGGTGCTGAAATTCTCAATTCTTCATTCAAAGTTCTAATTATCAGTCACTGAGCATTGTAGTCGAAACTTTTGTGCTTGTTCAAAGGCATCTTCACCTGATTTGATGTAACTTTGTTTCCCTTTTAATTTGATGCTAATGATACTAATTGCAGCTAATTATTGAGTGTTGACTACATGGTAGATCCTATGCTTGGTGCTTTTCATATATTATTGTATTTAATTTTTGGAATAAACCCTAGGAGATAGGTTGTAGTTTCCCAGGAATAAGGAAAGCAAGACCACAATGGGTCAAGTAACTCATCTAAAATTACACATTCACCTAAGTGGTGGAGTCAGATTTTAAACCCTGGCCATGCCTAAATTGGAAACAACTTCCAGCAAGTGGCTTTGCTTCTTTACAAGGTAAGGAAATAGTTGCATGCTACTCCAGCATCTTGATTATCTGTCCTAAGTTCTCCCTGACAGCTATCATGCTGTGAAGTCAGTGTTCTCTGCCTGATAGTGTGGCATGTGGTGGACTTAATCTCTCTTTGACAAGAAGTTGAAACTGAAAACACATTTCCCTAGTAAGGAGACATTTAGACACTATGTTAATTTCTGTGCAGCAGCACTGAACTGCCTAAGTTCAAATTCCAAAACCATTGCTTGCTGGTTGTGTGACTTTGGGCAAGCTACTTTACCTCTTTGTCCCTCAGGTTCCTCCCCTGCAATATGAGGATAATAATAATATTGGTTTCATAGGTTTAGTGAGGAATAAGTGGAGGTATCATGTAAATTCATAGAACCATATTTGGTGACTAGTAAGTACCCTATAAACTTTATCATCAACATCATTGTGATTATTTCTAATATTCTTTTTGATATTGTTGCTGTTACTCTAGTAGCTGCAGCTCAGAGTTATACCTCTCTTAGTTATATCATCAGCCAGAGAATGAGCCAGGATCAGCAAGAATAAATGCCATTGTTAATTAAGGACAAAAGAGAGACACCAGTCATGCAGGTATTCATCAGAGAGGGAGATGGTGTTATCCTTCTGGGAGGGAAGTGGTGTTTAGGCATCTTTCTGCCTAAAGACCTCAGAGGACTGACAGCAAGAGGACTAGTAGCCTGCAGAAGAAGTTTGTGTATTCTTCTTACAGGTTCATAAATATCACAAAAATTGTTTACTTCTCTAAAAAGCAGATAAATAAGCATGTCTTTGTGTGGTCCATCCTTGCATATCTCTTCCACTCATCAACCTACACCCCAAGCCTCAGCCTTCCTAGTCATCCTCCTTCAAGCCCCCTTATGGGACAGGATTGTGAGGTGGTCATTAGGCATTAATGAGTCCATCTCTTACAGCTCCCAGTTAATTGATGTGCACTTCTCTGGGTAGGTCGGGGAGATGGAGAAATAGATTTTAGCATCTTGTTTGTTTTAGTGCCTAGCCATCAGACCACACAGGAAGCCCCTGTCAGAATGATAGGACTATAGTATAAATGCTGAAGACTCCAGATCAGCCAGGAGCCACACAGTTAGTTCTCATAACTTGAACCTGCTCAACACACACGCTAACCCCTACCTCAGTGGAACCCTGACTATATTTTGCTTTTGTTTCTTAATACCTGTACTTCTCCTGTTTCCAAGGAGTTCCCATGCGCCATCCTCTTAGGACAACAAGATGATCCATTGGTGTTAGAATTCCAAGCTGTGAATCCACTCTTTTCTTTTTTTCTTTGTTTCCTGTCTGTTAAATGGAGATCCTAACACCGTGGTCCCCTCCTCTGGAAGACAATAGAAGAATTTAATGAATTTCAGTCTTTAAACCACTCCCTTCCCTTTGCCAAACAAAACACAACTATGGGGCTTCCCTGGTGGTGCAGTGGTTGAGAGTCCGCCTGCCGATGAAGGGGACATGGGTTCGTGCCCCGGGCCGGGAATATCTCACATGCCGCAGAGCGGCTGGGCCCGTGAGCCATGGCCACTGAGTCTGTGTGTCCGGACCCTGTGCTCCACAACGGGAGAGGCCACAACAGTGAGAGGCCCGCGTATCACAAAAAACAAAAAACAAAAAAACAAACAAAAAAAAATCCCAAAACACAACTATGAGTGGCTTCAGAGAAAGGCCCAGACAAGCTATCACATCATATTTGCCATCATCCACATCTTATTTTCTCCTATTAATTAGTCTCCAGATTTCTCAGAACAGAAAACAGAGTGACCTTAGCTCTGACAGGGTCATGAATTTCCATTTCTGTCTCCCAGCACCTCCTGTAATGCCCACCTGAGACTGACCATGACAGAGGCCCGCAGTAAGGAGCTTAAGCCCATGCTTTTCCTTTTACCTGTTCACCTGTTTTAATCTTCCTTTGGGCTCTGCAGCTGGGGGAAAGATTAATTTGTAGCCCAGAAGTATTGTTTGATGGAACAGAGACAGCCTTCCCACAGAACCAAAGTTTGCTTAATTGTGCCTTGGGTCTGTGTGTACACAAGTGATGTCCTTTAGTGTTGATTTAGAGAAATATCACCTGCTTTTATAAGATCAGAAGACAATAATGAAGTCTGAACTAGCCTCCTTCTTCCAGTTGTGTGGGCAGGTTTTCGATGGAGAGCAAGGTGTAATTTTCAACCCATAGTAGGATTAATTCAAGCTGACAGAGTGAAGAACTTAAATTTTCACGTTGCCATTCATTCCTTTTCTCTATCAGTCAATCGAAAAATATTTATTGAGCATCATCTATGAGCTCTGCATTGAAAGGGAAACAGAATTGTTTACTTGGGGGAACAAAGCCAACATTCATATCTAATAGAAAGAGCTCTTAACTTGGAACAGGAGACATGTGGGCTTGTCCTAGTCCGTTTAGTATAGTTTGTGGTTAAGCAAGAGTGTCTAGCAATTGGGCTCTTAGAGCTATAAAATCAAGGACTGTCATTAGCCAGAAGTAGCCTGGGAAAATTCCATACTTCTTATCAATTTTCTCATCTGTGAGAATGAAGTTAATAATAGGGCCCAACTCACAGAGTCCTTGAGACCTTAGGGTTAATACATGATGAACATCACATTTAAGACACGATGAGAATGAGATACTATTAGTTTGATATTTCAGGCAAGCCTTTGAAAGTCTCTGGGGAAGAAAAGGGGCTAGAAATGTGTTGTGTGATTCCTTGGGTTTTAACCCAGACCACATGGGGCACATCACATATGTGTTTTTGTACCTCCTCACAGATGCTGTGAAGTTGGTACGGGAGACTTGAAAAATGTTAAAATAGCTTCATAAGGTCTCCTGTCTGGTGAAGGACAAAACTGGGCTTCAAACTCTGATCTGTCTGCACCCAAAGCCTGTGCACTTTCTGCTATCCCACAGCTTCTCTGAGACTCAGCTTTCCATCCTTAGAAAACTTTTGGCTGGATCAGAAGGTCTCTGAGTTCAGTTCTAAATTTTATGATTCCTAGTCAACTGACCTTCTAGTGATACTTGATTTTAGGTTAAGGGGGATAAGAGTGGGAGCATTCACAGAAACATTTTTAGGCATATTAGTACATGAAGAAACAGTGGAATCTGGTGATGTGAAAAGTAGGAGAAAGGATAATTTAGCTAGGCTTAAATACTAGAACAGTGGTGGCATATTAGGAATCATAGGCATGGAAGAGAATGAAAATGTTGTCCCTGCCAAGAGGAGGCTGCTGCTGAGGAAAGGAGATGAGGCTGTTCTCCATCTTAATACCCTAATTCAGGGTTTCTCAACCTCAGCATGACTAACATTTTAGGCCAGATAATTCTTTGTTTTGGAGCCTGTCTTGTGCATTATAAGATGTCTAACAGCATCCCTCTCCTATAGTCACTAGATACCAATAGCATACCACCAAATGTGACAAGCAAAAATATCTCTGGACATTACCCAATGTTACTGGGGGGAGAAATCACCCATTATTGAGAACCACTGCCTTAACCTTATCATTTAGATCATAATCTAAGGATAGGAAAAATTAACTTCATCATCTGTGAGTTTATTTTTGCTTTCCTTGGGCTTATATTTACCTGATACAGTGGTTCTCAAACTTTATTGTGTTTAAGAATCACCTGGGGGAACATGTAAAATACGGATTCTTGTTTTTTTTCTGCACTGAAAACTTGGTGCACTAGGTCTGGGTTAAAACCCAAGAATCTGATTTTTAGCCAGTCCCTGATTCTTGCCCCTTTCCCAGGTGATTCTGACACAGTCCAGTGGCCCCATTTTGATAAACACTGACCCATTTGTTCTAGTCAAGGTCAACCTTGACCCTGTTTGTGTGATAGAAAGCCTTGGGAACGAGTAATTGTAGATTTAAACTTTGACTTCTTTATTTAGTTGAAATTTTATAGTGATCTGGTTAAGCATGTAGTCTCTGAAATCACATGTCCTGGTTTCAAAGCCTGGCTTCATCAGTTACAGGATGTGTCACCTTGGATAAATCAGGATTCTCTGACTTCACTTCCCTATTGATAAAAAAGGGGAGTATTGTTAGCACCTGCCTCATAAGTTGGCATTATATGTGAATGGATAGATGAGAAGACTCTTATAATTTTTTCTGCACAAAGTGCTCAATAAATGTTTAGAGGTAGTGGAAAAGGTTAATTAAAAATAAGAAGTGCAGAATTTTGCCATCACAGCACTGCTAGAGCATTCTTGACCTTTTTTTAGAATACGTGGTGCACTTAGAACAGGGTTTTCTAACATCAGATTTCCTAAGAGTCACCTGGGAGATTTGAAAAATGCATGTTCCTAAGCCCTCCCTCCCACCAAGACAGTCTAATTCAGTATGTCTTAAATGAGGTATAGGAATCTGTATTTTTATAAGGTGATCCAGGTAAGTATAATGCAGCCAACATAAGGACCATGCATAGAAACAGGCTGTCTTGTAAGGAATAGCCTGTACTGTGTACAAACGTGGTCTGCTCATTACACTGACTTACTCAGAGTGATAGACTGTATTCTGGGACCTGATCTTTAAACCTCTTCTCCAATAAATGCCCCATATAACCATGATTACAAAACTTTGTGCACATTTTTTGGGGTTGTATTTGATACTTATCAAGCATTCTCTTCAGCTTCTAGTTTTCTTTCATTTACTTAGAAATTTTTACCAAAATAATTGGAGTAAAAAAATATGTCGGGATTTTTTTAAAGGGAGGAAGAAGACACATTGGAAAAGATGCCATCTAGACTTAAAACCCCTTTCAGCAGGACACTTCAACATGTTGGGCTTTGAACTTGAGAAAATTTCTAGAAATTCTAAAAGCAACACAGATTCCTAACAAGTGAGAATCCTGTCATATGTAATTTTAAAGGCCTATCACTATATGTTTTTATTTTGTCTTTTTTCCTATTCTTTGGTGAAAATAAAATGAATAGAAAAGAATTTCCTCCTTAGGGTCCTTTCAGGGGAAACAAGGACTTTTCTTGTTAAAAAAAAAAAAAAGGCAAATGTATTCTGATTGCACCAAATTCCCTTAATGTGCACTCAAAACTCTCCAGCTTTTTTCTACATAAATCTGATGAGAATTATGACCATCATGAATATGTTCACGATCAAAATCAGAGACATTGCTGAAAATAGATAGATGTTAAATGTTCTTCCAGTTAAATGGTGGATCTTTGTGCTTGGTGTCATTTTTATAGTTCATGTAGTGGAATATTTTAGGAAGGAATGGTTGGTAGTCCAGATTTTCTTTTCCAAGAATCAAGAGACCCTGGTATAGTTTTTCTTCTGTAATTCATTTTCTCAAGTGAACCAAATCCTTCAGAGTCAATCTATTCTTCCTCCCACTGAAAAATCTCTTGGGTAATATTTGTAATCTGTATGTGTCGACTCCATGAAGCTCATTCACAAGATTATCACTTGATTTTATTTTTTCTAAGGCAAATAAATATAGCTGACCCCTTCCCTAAAGTCCTAAGGATCTTATGGAAGTCTAGAAGCAAGTTTCTCAGTGTATAATTATTGTTATTTTGTTTCTCTTACTCTAGACCTGCGTGGGAGGCATCTACTACATTCATACAAGATTACATACAGGTTATTGCATAGTTTCATATATGCTCAGATGCTCTGATACCTCCTGGTATATGAGGAGGTTGTTTGTTACTTCCCGTGGGGGGAAAGCCACTGGTAGAATAATTTCTCCTTTCCTACCCCCATTAGTCAGGCCTCTTCCTTCTTTCTCCTCCCACTCTGGGGTAACTTCAGTATGATGACCCTTTGATGACCCCCAGTCTTCTAAACAAATGAGTGGGTGGGAAAATTTTTAGCTCATTTTTAAAAATCCAAAGATGTTATCAAGTTGTGTAGAAGTTGGTGGGGGAAAGGGCAAGTTAGGGTGGGGTTGGAAATGGAATGTGACTAAAAAGGACCCTCTTAGCTTGCCCGCTCTTCCAAGTTTGCCCATTCTTCCAAAGAGAGAGGGGCAGGATAGAATTAACCATTCCATCTTATCTTTTCAAAAAAGGAACAAGACAGATATGAACATATAGATTATCCTGTTGAATATTTATGGTAAAGTCTCAAGTAATTAAACACAACTAACTAGAGCCCTAAGCACTGCACTGTGTTCTAGAAAGAGTCAAAATACAGCAGAATCAGCTGGTCACGGCTTCTTAGTTTAAGAACAACTCTCCAGGAAAGACTGGTCTCTCTCCTGATAGGGCCCATCACTGACACCTTCTCCATCTTTGTCCTCAGATCTTATAAAGGTCCCAGGATGTGTAAGTGAGCCTCACTCACTAAAGAAAGACACCATTTCCTTCACCAGCCTGGATTTATTAGGCAAGGGAGAAGTGAGCATTTTAGGGCAATGCTCAGCAATAAGGGTAAAATTATACTCAGTTTTACCCTTAGTCTGTTATAATCTGAAAAATTTCAAATAGTTCAGGAAATGAAACTACTCTTGTTTCTGAGGAGCATTTAGCTAAATTGAAAGGTCAGTAGCATTTCCTTGTAATTCCTGTGTTTCACTTACCCTATATGTTTCTGAATCCCAACTACACATTAGCATCCCCTGGGGAACTTCAAAAGCTCCAAACCTGGGCCCCGCCCCTAGAGATTCTGATTCAGTTGCTCTGGAATAGGGCCTGAGCATCAGCCAGGTGATGTCAGTGTACTGCCAAGACGGAGAACCACAGCTGAACTATTTGCAAAGACCTTTTCTGCTGGCATTTTTTTTCAAACTTCCTGTCCTGGGACTGATTTTTACAGGGTCATGCTCTTAATAGGCAAGGAGCTGGTAAGGTTTAATGTGTTTCAGGGGACTTTGCATTTAGCAGGGTTTCCAGAAAACCAGGAGCCCAAATAATGATGCTAAAATTGTGGATTGATGGGGCAGCGGTGCTTTCATTTCCCCCGTTCCCCTTCCCCTCCTCCCTCTTTCTATTTCTTCTTTTCTTCCAATAATTTAAAAAAGCAATTCTTAAGAGATTCACACTCATGTTCCTACCATGTGTTTGGTCATCTACCTGTAGATGCCTTTTTAACGCATGGTCCCACTTATACCAAATATTGATGATTTTGGTTTGCACATTTAGTCTAGAATGTTTGATTAGCCACCCACAATGAGGGTTTTCAAATCAACAGAAGCTTGCTTAAGGACTTGGAAGACTTAGAAACAAAAATTAAATTCTTTTTGGTCTATTTGTTATTGCAACAATAATACCTGTTCATTGCAAAACATTAGAAACCACAGATAAGTTAGAACAAATTAGAAATCACCTGTAATCCTTCCACGTGGCCATATGATTTGAGTTATCTCTGGCTTTCCTTCTGTCTCTGTTCTCTGTTTTCAAATATCTTCCTATGCTTAAAATGCCATTTAATGATCTGTCTCCTGGTGCATTTTAAAATGGAGCCTCTGACTAAGGCAGGAACATTTAAGATTTTTAATTAACTTTGTACCTTTGAATTCAAAACTCATAGTTTCTTGGAACTTCAGGCATTAAAATGACTATACAGTTTATCTAGTGATTGATAAAGATACTGAGTCTCAGAGAGATTAAGGAGCTTAACACTGGACAAGTCGATGACAGACCTAGCTATAAAATCCAGGGCTGCTCAGTTCTAGGGGTCATGTGTCCTCTGGTTTACGCCACACTATGACCTTCGTACAGCATCCAAGTCCGCTAATGGTAAATGATACTTCCAAAAGTATTTGTGGTCATGTCTGCATATGCTAAGAGAAATGAGAGTTAACTATGTTATTGGCATTATCTAAGAAATAAAGCACATGTGGTTGAATTTCCTGGACATTTCAGAGGAAAATAGAGTGATCGTTTAGGATATTCATTATGTGTGTGTCTCATCTTTTCTTAATGCAGAGCTATGGTATTGGAAACCTATAGAAACAGTAGTATTTAAGCCAACATGTCACAAACCTTGATTTGAATAGCGTTGTTTCTTTAGATATTAGTAGATATTTCCTGGAAAACTCTGGATTGAACCAATTTAAACATACAGATTCCATGGTTGTAGGAGTTCTCCAGGTTTTTAATTTTCTTATAGATGTAGTAAATCTCTGAGACATAGTATGCAAATTTCCTAGTTATATCAAGATGAGTGTTTTTTTGGTTTTTTTTATTTGTTTGTTTGTTTTTTTCTTTTAGGGGGCCATTTATTAACATCTTGATAAACTTTTTGTGTGTGTGTCCACAGTTAAGAACATGCTGATTTAATGTAGTTAGGCTTTATGTACTTGGAATAAGCAAACATCAAGAGATATCTAGGGCTTCCCTGGTGACGCAGTGGTTGAGAGTCTGCCGGCCGAAGCAGGGGACACGGGTTCATGCCCCGGTTTGGGAAGATCCCACATGCCGCAGAGCGGCTAGGCCCGTGAGCCAGGGCCACTGAGCCTGCGTGTCCGGAGCCTGTGCTCCGCAATGGGAGAGACCACAACAGTGAGAGGCCCGCATAATACAAAAAAAAAAAAAAAAAAAAGAGAGAGAGAGATATCTAAATGATAAAGATGTGCTGAGGTCATTCGGGTTAATCTGTTGTAATTTAGTCCATGAAACAAAAGCAGTCATTTCTTCTCAAGGAATTCTTCTTATGGTAATTATCCTTGTCTGGAGTTCTTCCTCTTAACCCTCCAACCACTTCCTTTTTCTTTTGTTCATGTATTTTCTGAAAGTTCTAACTTTGAAAAAGCAGAATGTCATACATACTTTTTGCAAAGCCAACAGAAGAAACATTTTTCAGATGCTTCCTTGTATCTCTAAGTTTCCAGGCTGAGCAATCTTAAAAAAATTTTCAGAAGGTTCCCTAGTAAGCAAAGTCTTCTGCTAAGGGCACTTGTTGTTGGCAGATCTGTATTAGTCTATGGTTTATTGTGATTAAAGTTTGATATAGCGCAGGTAAATAAATAGAATCACAGGGTTGGATGGTAATTTGCTGCAATGGAACCTGAGAGCAGCATTTCTATTTCTTTTTTTATAGTTTTTTTGTCTATTTGTCTTACCCAAGTCTTCATTAATAGCCTCTTGACCATTAAGGTGTCAATGTTTAAAAGAAAACCCAAAACTATTTTCCCTCTTCCCACTTTGGAAGAAATATTTACATCCCACTTATCTTTCTCTGAAAACATGTGAGTCATTGTCCTTTGTATGGTCTTGTCACCCTCTTGTGTTATTATGTGCCACTGTGAGTCGGTAGACAGAAGGACCATCTTATGATGCAGACCCCTGAGCTCCCATCCATACTTCATCACACTTGCTACCATGTTCTTATTGGACTGGACTTCAGTCAAGAGATGGAGTTCTGTGAATCACTGCACTGGAATTCATACTTAGCATATTGTCCAACCCTTTAGTTTGGAACTCCTGCTCTCTTGGATTCGGTAATAACTCAAATTCGATTTGAGCAAAATACATGATATAATTTTAGGAGGTGGGAACATTTTTAGGATCTTATTTGTGAATTAAGGAAAATCTAGCCAAAATCAGAAGATTTTACAATCCAAATTCAAGAATTACGTATTCCTTCATGCTGCTGTTAGTTTTTCAGTCCAATGATTACTCTTGAAAAAACAAAAAAAAGATTTTTATGTATGTTTAAATCAAGATGTACCAGATTAGATTCAAGTAAAGCATAAAGCGGATGGCAAAAAATGAAATTTGGACATGGACAACATCCCAAGATCCAGAATATGAGGGCAGTTATATATCAGAGCATATTGCATACATGGCTAATTACAACAACATTTAAACTGTATTTGGTACTTATTATTCCAGATACTATATAGGAATATAATAACCATCCCATCAGATATCACAAGTACTTGTCTTAGCTTGCCAAGACTGCCATAACAGTTATCACAGAATGGGTGGCACAAACAAAGGGGAAACTAGATGTCTAAGACCAAGGGATCACCAGAGTTGATTTCATTCTGAAGCTTCTCTCCTTGGCTTGAAGATGGCCATCTTCTCCCTTTGTCTTCATGTGGTCTTTCCTCTGTGTGTGTCTATGTCCTAATCTCTTCTTCTTTATAAGGAAACCAGCCAAATCAGGCCAGAGTCTATTTTACCTTAATTATCTCTTTAAAGGCCCTATCTCCAAATATAGACACATTCTGAGGTACTGGGGGTTAGGACTTCAACATACAAAATTGGGGGGATACACTTCTCCTCATAACAAATACTGTTATTTCCATTTTATAGTTGAGGCAGCTGAACTTTAGTTATATTCTCTGCCCATGATCCTGCAGCTAGTACATAATACTATTAGGATTAAGAACTAGGTTTATTTAATTTATTAAGAACTAGGCTTATTTAATTTATTTCCACTCACAAAACTGTGATATACTATGGACTTCAGTTCATCCATGAAGCATCTCCTGTTTGCCAGGCATTGTTCTATGTGCTATAAATAAACATTGGTGAGTAAAACAGACATGATTCCTGATTTTGAGGCACTGGCTATAATCCAGTCAGTTATGCACTTGATGGCTTTAAACCCAATGGTCCATACAATTCCATCTGCTTCCCAAATCATTCAGGTCTCATGGGGCTTATTGTCAAAATGGGTGAGGTTTTCTGGGCAGCTCTCCCCATTTTAACGTCTCAGGCAAAACTGACACAGAGCCCAAGTCACACATTATACCCTTGATTTGGGTTAGTCCCCTCACAAAGGCATGGAGCTCACTTTGGAGGAGTGGTGGGTGCTCCTTGCAGAATGGGCTGGGGAAAACCAACTCAGACAAAACATTCTGGAGAGAGCCAAATGTTCAAACCATCAAGTTTGATCAGAACAGGTTTTGGTTTGCATATGATATGATGAGAATCTGTCTTTTAGATCAGGGAAATGTGTTCTTGGGATAGAGCAAGCACAACCAATCTCTTGGGAAGGTGTCGGCCAGAATGAGGCAAAAACATCAGAGTCCTCCACCCAGGTCATGGTGGGAGAGGGTAGGATGAAGGTGTGGGGTTGGTTCTATGTCTGGTTGAGCTGGAGTTGAAACTGAAAGCCTGTCTGAAGGTCAAGGAGGCAGACTGGCTACGCTCAATTGGTATTAGTTAAGGGGCTGTTGCCAATGTTCCTGTGGGCACTCGGGGCTACATTTATAGCAGTTAACATCCATCAGATGGATTTCCCATTCCAAATCTGGCGAGGGTGGATCTCCTAACATACCCCCTGCTCAGCTTTTTCTGGCTCAAGGTCTTTGCAAGGTTGAGGAGGCTGAGCACAGGTCATTACTGGCCTTGGCTAGATACGGTCCAGGCTGATAGAGCTTGACAGTAACCTCCCACCCACACTTCAGCGCCTTATGGACTTATGGAGGGGTGATGTCAGGAATATCAGTCTGAGAACAGGATGCTGATTTGCAGTATTGGTGCCAGTCTTCACTGTGGAGGCAGCCAGTGGGTGGACGCGCATATGGCACATTCAGAACAGGCATTCTCTGCTGGCTTTAGTAATGGCTTCATGATGGGTGAGTTTCCCATGTGTGAGCTGTGCTCAGTTAATTCTGTTTAGGTCTACAGAGGCTGTTAAAAAAACCCAAACAAAACAAAACAAAAAACAAGACAGAGAAAAGAAACCATCACAGGGATAGTAACTTGCTTAAATAAGAAACATCCGAGAACAGAGTTCTGTTGGGGGGATCACAAAGTCTCACAAAACAAGAGTTGTGCGGGAGAATGTTGAGATGGATGGGGTAATGAAATAATCCAATTTCAATGAGAATGATTTGATCTTCTGACCTGAATGTAAATCAAAAGATATGTTTCTATTCTCCACCCCCATATTTTCCTGGATGGTGATTTCTGCTGAATGTCAAGCTTTTGTGTAATGAATAATACCCATTCTATGGGCACCGTTACCAGCTGTCATAGCTCCTGGAGGAACTTTCCTTGACTGGAATAATAAAAAATTATTTCATTCATTTAGAAATTAGCTGCACAATTGTCAAAGCTCTGGCTTCTGTTAATGTGCTGCTGGAGAAAAATGAAAGGGCAAAGAGGGAAAGAGGAAAACATATCGAGCCACCTTCAAACTGGCAAGAGAGGCTGTATCAGGACAAAGGCATAGCCCCATGGTTTACTGTTATCTCGTCTAATAGTTCTTTATCTTAAAAGATTACAATTGATTGGATGGAGTGTCATTATCCATGTCGGGGGGAGGATCAAATAAGAACAAAGTTAGGGCTGAGGGCGCTGTTATAAGAAGATAGATTTTTGTCAGTGTAAGGAAGAGTTTTCCTTTAAAAGGAACACAAGCTATTCTGGAAGGTCCTGAGAGGCAGAACAGTGCAGAGTTCACCTCGCTGAGCCATGGGGTCATGTGTCAGGGTATGACTTAGTGTCTCCCAAACCACTTTACACCTTCTGTGTGTGCAGAACAGGGAAATCACAGCCCAACCTTAAGTGTTGTTATGCAGATTAAAAGAGACAGTATGTGCCTGGCACTTGGTAATAATCAGCTACTTAATATCATATATTCATGAGTACCTTGTCATTGGAGATGTTCACATGTTTGAGGCCTTTTCAGCCCTATTCAACTCAGAGATGGGATCCTTTGATTCTGCCCTGGAGATGTGGAACAGATGAGCAGAACCCGCTAAGGCTGACTGAGGGCAAGCACCCTGGACACTGGTCCCTGCTTATTAGTTCAGCAAGGCAGTGTGCAGCATCCTTGGTTTCCCCTGTCTCCATCTGCAGCCCCTCAGACAGTGTGCTGAGCTGACATATGGCTCGGGGCCAGCCCTGGGCATTTGATCATCATCAGTCTCCCAGCAGAGTCTCTGCCCAGAGCACAGATTGGTCAGTGGGTGGGCGGGCAGTCCGTGCTTCCCTCTCTGATGTTGGGCTGGTCCTGGGAAGGCCTGGAGACAAAGGTCAGAAGGAACAGAGGGAAGCTGTGAAATTAATCAGAGGATGTTCCTTCTGGAAGGGGGCCTGGGTCCGATGGAGCTCAGCCCCCTCTTTTCACAAATGAGGAGTTGGAGGCTTAGAAAAGGGAGCATCAGCAGAGGCCACATCACTTGTGAGCAGCAGAACTCGGTCGAAAGACACATCTGTTTCTTCCAGATCAGTGATTGCTCGGTTTCGGCTCACTGGCTGTCAGACCTGGCAAATGGATGGCAAAATGTTTGGGTGGAGCCATGAGGTGGCAGGGGTTTATGAGGCAGTCTTCTTACACCTGAACATGAAATCAGAAAACTGCAATGGTGTAATCAATATGCTTACATCAAAAAGGAAGACTCCTTGGGGCTTCCTTCATGGCGCAGTGGTTGAGAATCTGTCTGCTAATGCAGGGGACACGGGTTCGACCCCTGGTCTGGGAAGATCCCACATGCTGTGGAGCAACTAGGCCCGTGAGCCACAACTACTAAGCCTGTGTATCTGGAGCCTGTGCTCCACAGCAAGAGAGACCACGATAGTGAGAGGCCCGTGCACCGCGATGAAGAGGGGCCACCGTTTGCCACAACTAGAGAAAGCCCTTGCACAGAAACGAAGACCCAACACAGCCAAAAATATAAATAAAATAATTAATTATTATTAGTTTTTTTTAAAAAGGAAGACTCCTCACTCTAATCTGGGTTGGGGCCACTGAGGTAGACACAGCAATGAAGACATAAAGAGGAACTATCCCAGTTAGTAATTACAAGGTCGAATGGGCTATGAATAAGGGCCATCTCTCTATATGGATGGTTGGGAAGAGCTTTGTGGAACCAATGTAAGGGGCATGGGGAGCAGATTTAGCAAGAATTATTTTGTTGGAGAGATTAAGACAGAGAGATGTGAAACCAACATCCAGGTCTCCAGGGGATTAGGTCTCCACAAACTGCAAATTAGTGGAATGGTGTGTTTCATCCCTTCAACCCACTTTACCTTTTATATCTGTAGCTGCTCTTCCATATATTCCATATGTAGGGACAGATCCTTTCTTTATTAAAGTGAAGAAAACAATATGATAGACTAATTCACACTAAGGTGATGGTGGCTAATGCGTGCTATCCAAGTGATCTTTGAATTGTAAATGGGGATTGAAGGAGACAGCCAGTACTTTCCATTGAGCACAGGATTTCGAATATCAGAATGTTAGACAAGCAGAGGAGGAATTGTGTAGCTGGATGCATACTATGTGCCAAGTCTAGTTCTAAGGACACTGACGTGTTTAGTCAATTAAACAAACCTGTCCTTACCTAAGGCACAGAGTCATGTGTGGAAGGTCACCTGGCTAGGAAGACAACTTTGGAATTGAACATGAACAGGCTGGCTCAGTAATTTCTTACAGCTCCTTTTATTATGCAACACATTATATGAGCAGTTACTTTCTTCCCTTATTTATAACATAATTTTCCTGAGGGCTATGAAGATTTTGATTTGGAAGGATGGTTCCCTATCTCCAAGGATAGATGTGGGCACTGACTGAGTTTCTAGTCTCTAGGCCATAAGCTAGACACCTGAGCCAATGGAGACATTTTGCCCTGCTCTGTGTTTAGACTGATGTTCCTATGTGTAATAATATTTTTTTTTTCGGGGGGGGGCCTCTCCTTTCAATGTGGCCACTTTAGCATCCCCTGGACTTTGGATTGCTGAGGATGGCTATGGATTCTGTGTGCTCTGCAGCAGCCCTGATGCCATCCGGGGAACCACCAGCAATGTCCAGACTTATGTAGCTTCAGTCATGCATGCAGAGGTAGGGCCACTGGACGGAGCAGGCAGGGATATCTAGAACCCAGAGCAAGGACACTTTGTATGATGTTCAACTAGAAGGTAGATGGTGTAATTTATCAAAGCTGTTTACGTTACCACTGTAAAATTATTTCTTGGTTTCTCAATGTCTTACAAGCAATTAAATGCAATTAAGTGTTTAAGACTCAGGGTGTAAAGTAGGTTAGATCTGCTTTTGGAAACCCAGCCAATTAATTTTAGTTGCGTGGCCTCAGACAAGGTACTTAAACACTTTGAGCCTAAGTTTCCTTAACTATAAAATGGAAATAAACAATAGATATCACATGCCTGAGAGAATCTGATGAGGAAATGTCTGTGAAAGTTTTTCAGTACAATACAGACACATAATAAGTACACAATACATTGCATTTATTATTAGTATTAGTATTACTGATCATGGAAAAAATACCAACTCCTTACTTGTCTCTCTGAGATCCATTATTTGCCCCAGAAATCCCTTTCCAGACTCATCCTTGTATCTCTTCCAAGTAGAATTGGAGTAAACACTGGGTGGATGAATTCACATTCCTCTTCATCTTCTTTTCTCTTGAGAATAAACCTTCATGTGATGATGCTCTAAGTTTTAATTTTTGAAGAGTGTTGAACACTTATTCCCCCTCCTTGTCTCCCTTGGTTAGTTTTCTGCTCCCTAAGATCTTGTTTCATTGTTTTTATTTAAAAGTCAGGGGCCCTCCCAACTCCTTTGCCTTCCTGCTAAGGAAGGAGATTTAAAGAGGCAATCTACTTTTGAAAATGTGAAAAGGGACTTCCTTAAACTTTCAGGTCAGAGAAGATGCTCTCCTCTACTGCCTCCCTCACTCTTGTACTTCCTTCTAACTCAGCGTTGGGCTGCATGTGAAGAGGGTAAGAAGGAATCTATCTTTCTGTCTCTATGAAAGTGCCAAGGACTCAGGAACAGAAGCTGCAGAAATGAGTTGTACATTTTGTCTAACTTCATTCCAAATCTTTGAAGAAATAAATAAGCCTTCATTTTTTTTCTTAGAAATATTTAGGGTAATTCTATTGAGGCCAGCTGATAACTTACTTCTGGTAGAACTGAGGGACTGTTTGAAAAAGTTGGACGCTTCAGTTATTCATAGAGTGATGTAGTTAACATGACTCAGGGTCTATTAATCAGATGTGGACTACTGGAGCCTAATTTATTCACAGTTAGAGGAGTTAGGGAAGTTTAAGAAGTAGATTGCATCAAGTTATAGAGTTGATTTTCTGGACTCTTGAGACTAATAGAAAATATACTTGTGTAAAAAAAGAAATTAAGATTCTCCAAAATATTAGATTATTGATATATCTACAAAATACATATTTATATTTAGGTTTGGTTGGTTGGAATTGCCTAGGTTGAGGGCTCAATTATTTATTCATTTTGCAAGAGTCTTTCTCTTTAACCTTGAAGAAGCCTTTCCTCTGCTATTTGTGAAAAATCATTTCTGTAGCCAACTGTTTTCTGAAAATCACTGTCCTTTTTCCTGGTTTTAAAGGACCTTGAAGTTCATGTCTTTTAACCACACACCAGAAGGTCTGATCTTCCTGCTGACTACTTAGATAATAGCTAGTTCAGTAGTTCTCTATCTTGAGTTTATATTAGACTCTTCTGGAAACCTAAAAAAAAATTGCCAATGACCAGGCTTGCTCCGCTACCCCCTTCATCCCCTACCTCCCAAAAATTTTGATGGAATTGGTCCAAGCTGGGATCTTGAATTGGTATTAAATGAGTTCCCCAGGTGCTTCTAATGTGCTACCAGGCTGAGAACCACTGAAGAATCTGCCATACTATGTGCCAATGGGAGAGGGCTAATAGGCCAAAAAGACCACAGACCTTTCTGACATTTGATTAAGTTGAAAGTCATGGATGAGGAATTCAAATCTGAGGGTGTTAAAGAATTCCTGTACATTTCTTTTTTTTATTTCAGTAATGAAGGGACAGTCACTGCTAATCCTAAGGGGACTGCAGAGAATGTGGGCTCAGGCAGGAGCCAGGGAAGAAATGCCCTGCAAAAACTGGAGGAGGGGCTTCCCTGGTGGCGCAGTGGTTGGGAGTCCGCCTGCCGATGCAGGGGATGCGGGTTCGTGCCCCGGTCCGGGAGGATCCCACATGCCGCGGAGCGGCTGGGCCCGTGAGCCATGGCCGCTGAGCCTGCGCGTCCGGAGCCTGTGCTCCGCAACGGGAGAGGCCACAACGGTGAGAGTCCCGCGTACCGCAAAAAAAAAAAAAAAAAAAAAAACAACTGGAGGAGTTAAGGAAGTTTCTTGAAAGTGACAGCTTCCTCTAATTTCCTTGCTAAGTGCTAGAGCTCCTAACCTGGAATGTACCCCATCTGTGCCAGGACACACCACACAGACCTATACTTGATCTTGCTTCTTTTTCCTCTTGCTTTTCTGTGCTGTTAACAATCCCCTTCTGTTTTATACCAACAGAGTCTGCTTTGGGTATATTATGCTGACTTCCCTTTGCCACCTTGTTCTGATTCCCATAGAGACACCTCTCAGTTCCTACATACGGGTACTTAAGTCTCTGTAGGCCTGGCTGAACATGTGGGGGTCAGCGTGTGAGAGCCAGTTGAGCAGGCAGAGACTTGGGGCATCCTTATAGGGCCACAATGTGCTGGAAGAGTGGGTGAGCCTGTAGGCTGCTCCAAGACTCAGAGGGATTTTCTCTACCCAGACTTCACTTGGAAAATGTCCAAACTTCCCAGACAGCTATGACGATGTCAAAGCTTTGAATTCAGATTGCTTCTCCTCCACAACTTAACCTGGTTAAGGCTCTGTGGATAAGTCAGGTATGGCTCCATTAAGGAGGCTGGTTTGAGCTCAGTTAACTTCTTTATATTTTGTCCATAGAAGAAGAAAAAAAAAAAAAGAAAAAAAAAAAAAACTTGTGAATGGGTCCCCCTGGCAAACAGCTATCAATCCATAGCCTGCCTTTCTTTGGAAATGCAGAAACCAACATAATGTTATCCCTAATCTTGATTGACAGCCATTTAGTGAGCAGACATATCCATCGTCTTTGGAGAATTATAACACATATTAAGTATGCCTATATCTTGTTCATTTCTTATGCACACACTCACAGGCAGTACTTTTTAGATCTTAACACGAGGCTTCCAGAAGAAAAAGAAACTGTAAGAACTCATAAAAGAGTAAAGGATTCAAAAGGAATGCAAGGTAGACTTTAGGTAAAAGCCAGAGAATGAGAAAGCTGTTAGTAAGCTCACCCTTCTATGTATTATATACACGGTATATAACTATATTCCTCTCTCTCTCTCTCTCCACACCTCTCTCCCTCCCTCCCTCTCTCTCTCTCTCTCCTCTGACCCCGAAAATCCTTTCTCCATCTATCCTCACTCCACCATCATAAGTTTTATTCATTTTAAGAGTTTGGCAAATAACCTACCACATCGTTTATTCTACACACACACACACACACACACACACACACAATTTAGTTCAACTGTAAGTGTTTCTTATTGGTTTGCAACTTGCTTTTCTTACTTAACAGATCTAGAACATTCCTATTCTAGGTAAATGGAGGACACCTCTCTAACTCAGTAGTCCTCAAACTTTAGCAAGCATCAGAATCATCTGGAGGACTTGTTAAAATGCAGATGGTTTGGGCCTCGTCCCCCGGAATTTCTGACTCAGTAGATCTAGGGTGGGGCCCCAGAATTTGCCTTTCTAACAAGTTCTTGGGACACACTTTAAGAAAGACTTTTCTAACTCATTCTGTTTGGTAGCTACATAATCTTTAACGATAGAGCTATAACGTGAGTTTTTCAGCCGTTCCCCTGTTGGCACACATGCAATAATTTTTGCCTCTCCATTCAGTGGTGTGATAAATGTTCTTATAAGAATATCTTCATGTACTGATACTTTTATTTTGACAGGATCCAGAACCTTTTGAAAATGTCTTCTGAACTAGATTATGAGTCACAGAAAAAGATCAGTCTCACGGCTTTGTAGTTACACTTCAGCTAGATCCTATTCCTCAGACTTGGATGCTGACTTTTTCCAGAAGTCAATCAAAAGGTGGATATTTTCCACCTTTGTGGATAATCAGAGGAATGTGCCCTGCACTCTTACAGCTGTTCCGGAAGAGGGACTTGAGCTGAGAGTATTGTCAGCATGGTTGGTTAAGTTTTGTACATTGCCTTCCTGGAGATCTCCTTTGTAAGAACACTATCCACTGTTCCATGAAAAGGTTTGGTGATGTTTTTATTGTTGTTTAAAAATCAGTCAACTAATTTTATATTTGCAACTCACATAGGTGCATTATGAAAGAAAGCCTGGGAGATGGGAATCTTCACAAATTCATTTTGTCTTGTTATTGAGGAAAATGAGTCTCAGGCTGACAGAAATACTTTTTTTTTTTTTTTTTTGCTTTATAACAAATTTAATCAGTTATACATATACATATGTTTCCATATCCCCTCCCTTTTGGGTCTCCCTCCCACCCTCCCTATCCCACCCCTCCAGGCAGTCAAAAAGCACCGAGCTGATCTCCCTGTGCTATGCGGCTGCTTCCCACTAGCTATCTACCTTACGTTTGGTAGTGTATATATGTCCATGCCGCTCTTTCACTTTGTCACAGCTTAACCTTCCCCCTCCCCATATCCTCAAGTCCATTCTCTAGTAGGTCTGTGTCTTTATTCCTATCTTACCCCTATGTTCTTCATGACATATTTTTTTCTTAAATTCCATATATATGTGTTAGCATACAGTATTTGTCTTTCTCTTTCTGACTTACTTCACTCTGTATGACAGACTCTAGGTCTATCCACCTCATTACAAATAGCTCAATTTCATTTCTTTTTATGGCTGAGTAATATTCCATTGTATATATGTGCCACATCTTCTTTATCCATTCATCCGATGATGGACACTTAGGTTGTTTCCATCTCCGGGCTATTGTAAATAGGGCTGCTATGAACATTTTGGTACATGTCTCTTTTTGAATTATGGTTTTCTCAGGGTATATGCCCAGTAGTGGGATTGCTGGGTCATATGGTAGTTCTATTTGTAGTTTTTTAAGGAACCTCCATACCGTTCTCCATAGCGGCTGTACCAATTCACATTCCCACCAGCAGTGCAAGAGTGTTCCCTTTTTTCCACACCCTCTCCAGCATTTATTGTTTCTAGATTTTTTGATGACGGCCATTCGGACTGGTGTGAGATGATATCTCAAGGTAGTTTTGATTTGCATTTCTCTAATGAGTAAAGATGTTGAGCATCCTTTCATGTGTTTGTTGGCAGTCTGTATATCTTCTGTGGAGAAATGTCTATTTAGGTCTTCTGCCCATTTTTGGATTAGGTTGTTTGTTTTTTTGTTATTGAGCTGCATGAGCTGCTTATAAATTTTGGAGATTAATCCTTTGTCAGTTGCTTCATTTGCAAATATTTTCTCCCATTCTGAGGGTTGTCTTTTGGTCTTGTTTATGGTTTCCTTTGCTGTGCAAAAGCTTTTAAGTTTCATTAGGTCCCATGTGTTTATTCTTGTCTTTATTTCCATTTCTCTAGGAGGTGGGTCAAAAAGGATCTTGCTGTGATTTATGTCATAGAGTGTTCTGCCTATGTTTTCCTCTAGGAGTTTGATAGTGTCTGGCCTTACATTTAGGTCTTTAATCCATTTTGAGCTAAGTTTTGTGTATGGTGTTAGGGAGTGATCTAATCTCATACTTTTACATGTCCCTGTCCAGTTTTCCCAGCACCACTTATTGAAGAGACTGTCCTTTCTCCACTGTACATTCCTGCCTCCTTTATCAAAGATAAGGTGACCATATGTCCGTGGGTTTATCTCTGGGTTTTCTATCCTGTTCCATTGATCTATCTTTCTGTTTTTGTGCCAGTACCATACTGTCTTGATTACTGTAGCTTTGTAGTATAGTCTGAAGTCAGGGAGCCTGATTCCTCCAGCTCCATTTTTCGTTCTCAAGATTGCTTTGGCTATTCGGGGTCTTTTGTGTTTCCATACAAATTGTGAAATTTTTTGTTCTAGTTCTGTGAAAAATGCCATTGGTAGTTTGATAGGGATTGCATTGAATCTGTAGATTGCTTTGGGTAGTAGTCATTTTCACAATGTTGATTCTTCCAATCCAAGAACATCGTACATCTCTCCAACTATTTGTATCATCTTTAATTTCTTTCATCAGTGTCTTATAATTTTCTGCATACAGGTCTTTTGTCTCCTTAGGTAGGTTTATTCCTAGATATTTTATTCTTTTTGTTGCAATGGTAAATGGGAGTGTTTCCTTGATTTCACTTTCAGATTTTTCATCATTAGTATATAGGAATGCCAGAGATTTCTGTGCATTAATTTTGTATCCTGCAACTTTACCAAATTCATTCATTAACTCTAGTAGTTTTCTGGTAGCATCTTTAGGATTCTCTATGTATAGTATCATGTCATCTGCAAACAGTGACAGCTTTACTTCTTCTTTTCCCATTTGGATTCCTTTTATTTCCTTTTCTTCTCTGATTGCTGTGGCTAAAACTTCCAAAACTAGGTTGAATAAGGGTGGTGAGAGTGGGAACCGTGTCTTGTTCCTGATCTTAGTGGAAATGGTTTCAGTTTTTCACCATTGAGGACGATGCTGGCTGTGGGTTTGTCATATATGGCCTTTATTATGTTGAGGAATGTTCCCTCTATGCCTACTTTCTGCAGGGTTTTTATCATAAATGGGTGTTGAATTTTGTTGAAAGCTTTCTCTGCATCTATTGAGATGATCATATGGATTTTCTCCTTCAATTTGTTAATATGGTGTATCACATTGATTGATTTGCGTATATTGAAGAATCCTTGCATTCCTGGAATAAACCCCACTTGATCATGGTGTATGATCCTTTCAATGTGCTGTTGGATTCTGTTTGCTAGTATTTTGTTGAGGATTTTTGCATCTATGTTCATCAGTGATATTGGCCTGTAGTTTTCTTTCTTTGTGACATCCTTGTCTGGTTTTGGTATCAAGGTGATGGTGGCCTCGTAGAATGAGTTTGGGAGTGTTCCTCCCTCTGCTATATTTTGGAAGAGTTTGAGAAGGATAGGTGTTAGCTCTTCTCTAAATGCTTGATAGATTTCGCCTGTGAAGCCATCTGGTCCTGGACTTTTGTTTGTTGGAAGATTTTTTATCACAGTTTCAATTTCAGTGCTTGTGATTGGTCTGTTCATATTTTCTATTTCTTCCTGATTCAGTCTTGGCAGGTTGTGCATTTCTAAGAATTTGTCCATTTCTTCCAGGTTGTCCATTTTATTGGCATAGGGTTGCTTATAGTAATCTCTCATGATCCATTGTATTTCTGCAGTGTCAGTTGTTACTTCTCCATTTTCATTTCTAATTCTATTGATTTGAGTCTCCTCCCTTTTTTTCTTGATGAGTCTGGCTAATGGTTTATCAATTTTGTTTATCTTCTCAAAGAACCAGCTTTTAGTTTTATTGATCTTTGCTATCATTTCCTTCATTTCTTTTTCATTTATTTCTGATCTGATATTTATGATTTCTTTCCTTCTGCTAACTTTGGGATGTTTTTGTTCTTCTTTCTCTAATTGCTTTAGGTGCAAGGTTAGGTTGTTTATTTGAGATGTTTCCTGTTTCTTAAGGTGGGATTGTATTGCTATAAACTTCCCTCTTAGAACTGCTTTTGCTGCATCCCATAGGGTTTGGGTCGTCGTGTCTCCATTGTCATTTGTTTCTAGGTATTTTGTAATTTCCTCTTTGATTTCTTCAGTGATCACTTCGTTATTAAGTAGTGTATTGTTTAGCCTCCATGTGTTTGTATGTTTTACAGCTCTTTTCCTGTAATTGATATCTAGTCTCATAGCATTGTGGTCGGAAAAGATACTTGATACAATTTCAATTTTCTTAAATTTACCAAGGCTTGATTTGTGACCCAAGATATGATCTATCCTGGAGAATGTTCCATGAGCACTTGAGAAAAATGTGTATTCTGTTGTTTTTGGATGGAATGTCCTATAAATATCAATTCAGTCCATCTTGTTTTATGTGTCATTTAAAGCTTGTGTTTCCTTATTTATTTTCATTTTGGATGATCTCTCCATTGGTGAAAGTGGGGTGTTAAAGTCCCCTACTATGAATGTGTTACTGTCGATTTCCTCTTTTATGGCTGTTAGCATTTGCTTTATGTATTGAGGTTCTCCTATGTTGGGTGCATAAATGTTTGCAATTGTTATATCTTCTTCTTGGATCGATCTCTTGGTCATTATGTAGTGCCCTTCTTTGTCTCTTCTAGTAGTCTTTATTTTAAAGTCTATTTTGTCTGATATGAGGATTGCTACTCCAGCTTTCTTTTGGTTTCCATTTGCATGGAATATCTTTTTCCATTCCCTTACTTTCAGTCTGTATGTGTCTCTAGGTCTGAAGTGGGTCTCTTGTAGACAGCATATATATGGGTCTTGTTTTTGTATCCATTCAGCCAATCTGTGTCTTCTGGTGGGAGCATTTAGTCCATTTACATTTAAGATAATTATCAATATGTATGTTCCTGTTCCCATTTTCTTAATTGTTTTGGGTTCGTTATTGTAGGTCTTTTACTTCTGTTGTGTTTCTTGCCTAGAGAAGTTCCTTTAGCATTTGTTGTAAAGCTGGTTTGGTGGTGCTGAACTCTCTCAGCTTTTGCTTGTCTGTAAACGTTTTAATTTCTCCATCAAATCTGAATGAGATCCTTGCTGGGTAGAGTAATCTTGGTTGCAGATTTTTCTCCTTCATCACTTTAAGTATGTCCTGCCACTCCCTTCTGGCTTGTAGAGTTTCTGCTGAGAGATCAGCTGTTATCCTGATGGGGATTCCCTTGTGTGTTATTTGTTGTTGTTGCCTTGCTGCTTTTAATATGATTTCTTTGTGTTTAATTTTTGACAGTTTGATTAATATGTGTCTTGGCGTATTTCTCCTTGGATTTATTCTGTATGGGACTCTCTGTGCCTCCTGGACTTGATTAACTATTTCCTTTCCCATATTAGGGAAGTTTTCAACTATAATCTCTTCAAATATTTTCTCAGTCCCTTTCTTTTTCTCTTCTTCTTCTGGAACCCCTATAATTCGAATGTTGGTGCGTTTAATGTTGTCCCAGAGGTCTCTGAGACTGTCCTCTGTTCTTTTCATTCTTTTTTCTTTATTTTGCTCTGCAGCAGTTATTTCCACTATTTTATCTTCCACCTCACTTATCCGTTCTTCTGCCTCAGTTATTCTGCTATTGATCCCATCTAGAGTATTTTTTATTTCATGTATTGTGTTTTTAATCGATGCTTGATTCATCTTTAGTTCTTCTAGGTCCTTGTTAACTGTTTCTTGCATTTTGTCTATTCTATTTCCAAGATTTTGGATCTGGGAAATAGAATCTTGGATCATCTTTACCATCATTATTCTGAATTCTTTTTCAGGTAGACTGCCTATTACCTCTTCATTTGTTAGATCTGGTGGGTTTTTATCTTGCTCCTTCTCCTGCTGTGTGTTTTTCTGTCTTCTCATTTTGCTTATGTTACTGTGTTTGGGGTCTCCTTTTTGCAGGCTGCAGGTTCATAGTTCCCGTTGTTTTTGGTGTCTGTCCCCAGTGGCTAAGGTTGGTTTAGTGGGTTGTGTAGGCTTCCTGGTGGAGGGGACTAGTGCCTGTGTTCTGGTGGATGAGGCTGGATCTTGTCTTTCTGGTGGGCAGGTCCACGTCTGGTGGTGTGTTTTGGGGTGTCTGCGGACTTTTTATGATTTTAGGCCACCTCTCTGCTAATGGGTGGCGTTGTGTTCCTGTCTTGCTAGTTGTTTGGCATAGGGTGTCCAGCACTGTAGCTTGCTTGTTTTTGAGTGAAGCTGGGTGCTGGTGTTGAGATGGAGATCTCTGGAAGATTTTCGCCGTTTGATATTATGTGGAGCTGGGAGGTCTCTTGTGGACCAGTGTCCTGAAGTTGGCTCTCCCACCTCAGAGGCACAGCACTGACTCCGGGCTCCTCAATTTGGGATGATGTGTTGTCTATTCATGTATTCCACAGATGCAGGGTACATCAAGTTGATTGTGGAGCTTTAATCCGCTGCTTCTGAGGCTGCTGGGAGAGGTTTCCCTTTCTCTTCTTTGTTCTCACAGCTCCTGGGTCTCAGCTTTGGATTTGGCCCCGCCTCTGTGTGTAGGTTGCCGGAGGGCGTCTGTTCTTCGCTCAGACAGGACAGGGTTAAAGGAGCAGCCTCTTCGGGGACTCTGGCTCACTCAGGCCAGGTGGGAGGGAGGGGCACGGAGTGCGGGGCGAGCCTGCAGCGGCAGAGGTCGGCGTGACGTTGCACCAGCCCGAGGCGCCCCGTACGTTCTCCCAGGGAAGCCACCCCTGGATCCCGGGACCCCGGCAGTGGCGGGCTGCACAGGCTCCCGGAAGGGCGTTGTGGGCAGTGACCTGCACTCGCACACAGGCTTCTTGGCGGTGTCAGCAGCAGCCCCAGCGTCCCTCGCCCGTCACTGGGCTCCGCGCTTTCAGTCACGACTCGCGCCCGTCTGTGGAGCCCCTTTAAGCAGCGCTCTTAATCCCCTCTCCTCGCGCACCAGGAAACCAAGAGGGAAGAAAAAGTCTCTTGCCTCTTCGGCAGCTCCAGAGTTTTCCCGGACTCCCTCCCGGCTAGCTGTGGCACATTAGCCCCCTTCAGGCTGAGTTCTCGCCGCCAGCCCCAGTCCTCTCCCTGCGCTCTGACCGAAGCCCGAGCCTCAGCTTCCAGCGCTGCGCGCCCCGGCGGGCGAGCAGACAAGCCTCTCGGGCTGGTGAGTGCCGCTCGGCACTGATCCTCTGTGTGGGGATCTCTCCGCTTTGCCCTACCCAGGTATGTGGGGGGTTTCTTGCCTTTTGGGAGGTCTGGGGTCTTCTGCCAGCGTTCAGTAGGTGTTCTGTAGGAGTTGTTCCACGTGTAGCTGTATTTCTGATGTATCCATGGGGAGGAAGGTGATCTCCGCGTCTTACTCTTCCGCCATCTTACCCGGAAGTCTTCAGGAATTCTTTTAGTTCCCTAGCAGATGACCATGCCATTCCACTCCTAGGTATTTACCAGTCTCAGACGTAGGTGTCCTCACTCCTAGTCTCACTGCATCTCCACATCATAATGAAGATTAAAGAATGACGATGATGGGAAGTGCTCCAGGAGGAAACATATGCATGGGAAATATGGAGACACTTGAAGAAAGGAGGGAGGCAGCTCAAGAACTTCAATTTTGTCTTACAGAAGGTGGGCAGATATCTCTTTAAGTCCTTTCAGGGTCAGAGAACGCTGGTTTTGATGTAAGACGGTGGGAGACAATGCCCGCGGAGAAAGAGAAATACTTTTTTAAGCCTGTACCTGCTAGTATATGACCAAGCTGAGATTTGAACACAGAACTTTTTGGCTTCAAATTTATTTTTATCTTGAAATATTATGTGGCTTCATTTGAGAGGGGGTTGAGAATTGCAAATGGAGTGTCTATCCAGGCTACAATGATTGATTTTGAAATTGTGAAGGTATCTATACATTTTTTAAGCCTGTGTTTCTAGACTTATGTCTGTTATGGGCAACATCAATTTCTCATTCAATTTGGGGGATCATCATGGATTAGTCTTTCGATTTTCCAACTGATGACAGTTTCATCTAGGTACAATGTCTGTCTCTCTCATTTTTATTTTCTTTCCCTCTTTTCTTTTTCTGAATGAAGAGCTGCTGGGTCAACAGCCTAAAAAGTCACTATTAATCTTGAGAGTGGTTTTCCTGGTTGAAAAAACACGAGTGGCAGGCATCCAGGAACTAAAGTACATACATTCTTTAGATTTTATCCTCAACAGTGTCTCTTCTGTATTCAGTTTACTTTCTTGTCATGGAGTCACAATTTCACCCTTTTAAAAAAATTTCCATCCTACCCTCTTCACCCTAGTTTTTCTTTGATCTTTTATAGCTTATTTTCTGGGGAAGTGTTTGACCTTTGCCCTGAAATCACCATTCTATTTTTCCTTCCCACCTAGCTGGCACACTAATTATTCCAAATTCTATGACTACTGTTCCAGATCCTCTCAGGCTTCCTCATCTTTTATCTGGTTCTCTGCGAGTTGGTGCTGTGAAGTGGTGCTTACCTGATGGTTTATGCCTCCATCTCTGACCTCTTTTCCAACACCTTTTCATACCACTGCTTACTAAGCGCCCTCTGACAAATCTGCTGTTCAGTTCAGCATCCCTCTAATGGTCCCTTCAGCTGTTGCTTTATCTTATGTTCCTTTTAAGTTCATGTTTTCTTCGCTTCTTTATTCAGTAACATAAACATGTGAGCAGGGGAAAATAAAAATAAAAGAACCCACTTAATAGTCACCAGAACCAGCTCTGAATTCCTTCGTTTATTATTCCAAGAGCTTTGTGCATCTGAGGTATTGGTAATTTTTCAAGTAATTTAAAGACCTAGACTAGTTGAAGTGAGAGTGAAATATCTCTTTGATGGATTATGGAACCCAAGGAGGGAGACATTAGTTTTGTGTTCAATCTCATTTCTCTTTTTTCTCATCCTCGTAGACGTATTAGGACTGATCTCCTTAGAACTTTTAGGGGTTTTTCATGTTCAGAAGGCTCTCGTGAGCAACAGTCCCCACAGATGGATAATCTGGACTTGGGCAATAAGAGGAGTGAATTCTGATTTCACTCTATGAAGTTTCTGGTGGAGCTTTTCAATGTTATTGAATTTAATTACATTAATAGTCCCATGAAGTAGGGACTCGATATTCCTATTTTACAGTCAATGAACCAAGCTCTGAAAGAAGAAATAAAATAAACATTTATCAAGTATATATATATATATGCAGTATATATTTTCTAGGATTTTTTTTTTTTTTTGGCTGTGCCACATGGCATGTGGGATCTCATTTCCCTGAGTCCATGCCCCCAGCATTGGAAGCATGGAGTCTTTTTTTTTTTTTTTTTTTTGCTGTACACGGGCCTCTCACTGCTGTGGCCTCTCCCGTTGCGGAGCACAGGCTCCGGACACACAGGCTCCACGGCCATGGCTTGCGGGCCCAGCCGCTCCGCGGCATGTGGGATCTTCCGGGATCGGGGCACGAACCCGTGTCCCCTGCATCGGCAGGCGGACTCTCAACCACTGCGCCACCAGGGAAGCCCCAGAAGCATGGAGTCTTAACTGCTGGAAAGTCCCCATATATTTTCTAGGCATTTTACCTAAAGGATAGATGACTTACCCCCAGACACATTGCTCATAAGAGGAGGAGTTGGAATCCACTGTTTTCCCCACTGTCTCAAGGTACCAATGGCCATTGAGCTATAATTTTAGGGATTGGTAGCTCACATACCAGGTTTTTAGAGATCAAGTCCTATTCTCCCATTTCCTTTTCAGCCTCCTCATTCCTCTCTCCTCCCCCTTCTTCCCCCTTTCATGATTCTGGGAACCTTCTTTATATTTTTTCATCTTTCTAGGCCAAGAGACTTACCCTTGTTCTGTTCTTGACCTAGCATCAGTGTCTTTGCTCTCCCTGCCAAGTCTTCAAGTATCACTGTGGCCTTCCCAGAATTCTCTGTGATCTCACCCCAGCAGCTCCATCCTGAAGCACAATGAAAGAAGGTTATATCTGTCCTGTATGAACCATAAGAAGGAACTTTCTTCAACATACTGGGCCCCAAGAATGGGTTTTGACAATGATACTAAGCTAAAGCACTTACAGGTGCTTGAACTTTTCATCACAGCAACAGGTTGTCCATGAAGGATCAGATGTTGGATTAAAAGTGATTCAAGGGGGGCTTCCCTGGTGGTGCAGTTGTTGGGAGTCCGCCTGCCGATGCAGGGGACGCGGGTTTGTGCCCCAGTCCGGGAGGATCCCACATGCTGCGGAGTGGCTGGGCGCATGAGCCATGGCCGCTGAGCCTGCACGTCCGGAGCCTGTGCTCCGCAGTGGGGGAGGCCACAATGGTGAGAGGCCCACGTATCGCAAAAAAAAAAAAAAAAAAAAAAGTGATTCAAGGAATGGAACGGATACATTCTACTTGTGGTCAGGTGTTTCAAGTAATTCTCTTTTTCTAGTAGTTTCTCTTGCCCTAATCATTGAAACTCCTCTATTAATCTCTCTGGGCTTATTTTCTCACTATCAAATGAGGACAGGCAGATCTGGGCTTAAAAATATGTGGAATAAGTAGTGTCTGTAATGTTTGCTGACATTTCAGTATTTGCAAGGAATTTATGCTTTATAATTTTTCCCTCTTTCTCTAACGCCCCCTCTTATGCCCACCCTGGCATGCACACCAGGGTATCACCTTACCCCTATGGAGTATCACTCCCATATCACCTTAGTCTGTCACCTTATTTATGTAGGAAACACTTACATAGTGTTTCCTATTTTCCAGATGCTGTTTTAAGAACTTTACTAACATTAATTTATTTAAACACATGAAGAAGGTACTAGTATAAATTCCATATCACAGATGAAGAAACTGAAGCACAGAGAAGTTAATCAACTTGGCCATTGTTCAATTAGCCAGCAAGTAGCAGAGCTGGGCTTGGCAATCAGGCATTCTGGTTCCAGAGCCTTTGCTCTGTTTTGATGTTTTTCCCCAGATCCATAACATAGACCTTCCTAAGTACTCATATTGCTAAATTTAATAATTTATCTAAAGTCTGTGCCTCCCTCCACTCTGATCCCCTTGAATGAGAGCTACTTAAAAATATGGTTTTGAGTTGTTTACATGTTTCTTAGGGAATCTTGTTGTGACTTGCTTACTATTGAACCCTGGTGCCTACAATCAAATAGGCTCTCAATAAATATTGGTTGGATGGGTGAATCTTCTCAGCTACAGTGCCAATCACAGTGACTCACATATGATACACTGTATGGATGTTATATAAATATATGCATTTTGTGGTGGAGGGATATGATCTTAACACATACACCCTTGAATAGTTCCCAAATATGAATTATAATCATATCTATTGCATCGTCCAATTTAATGATGGTGTAGTCAGTGTTTATTGGTGTAATTCCCTCCTATGATATTGTCAGTTATATAATCATTACAAATGGGGGACTGGAAGACAAAGACATAAATGCCTACAGACTAAATAAATTTGACACATATTGCCAGGAGCAGATATCTCTTTGGGTACCTTGGAAGATTGGAAGAAGGCTGACAGGATCTTCTGCTCCCTTCAAATACTGCTCCCAAGCTTTCAGATTAGCCGATGTACTTGGTGGTCCAAGCAGACCTACAGCCCCACATAGAGGCTAGTTCTGAAAGAAAAGGTCATCTTCCCCTTCCTTTTTTTCTCTCCCCAAGCCTCCCTCCCCTTTTCCTAACTTCTTCTTTTCTTTTAAATAGGGGATTTAGAAAAGATATTAAACCAAAGGATTTCATTTTTATAATTTAATTTTTATTTTATGATGCAGTTAGAAGGAGCCCTTCATTTGTTTAATAAGCCCAAACCTTCACTAATGTGTTCCTGAATGTTATATTCTGTTCCAATATGGTGTGATGGTTTTTATTTTCTTTATCTAAAACTGAAGCAAGCACCTTCCTTCTAATGTGAAATATTAATAATGTGTCTCATGTGGTTATTTAGTGCTGTGTTTTCATCATCAGCATGCAGGACCCCAAGTCACCTGCAGCTCTTCTGCCACATTTGTATGTTTTTTTTTCCTTTGTTGCTCCTGCCTGCCATTTTCCTCCAAAAACAGAATAAGAAAGCAACTTCTTATGTGTTCTTCCTATGTACTTTATATTGTAATTGCCACACTTCTGTTGTAATATTGATTTGGAAAACTAATAGGTGTTCCAGTGTATAAAATAATAGAAATCCAAGTCCTGCTAGAGGGAGTTATTTAGTTTTCATTGAGGCGATTTACAGAGAGCTTTCTATCCAAATAAAATGCTCAGAGAAAAAGGGGAGATGTAATGAAAATAAATTATGCCTGTCTCCCAAGAAACACCAAGAATACAGAAATTCTGTCATTCTATTTTTTTCATTTTTTCCTTCCTTAATTTTACGAATGAATAATGTTAATGATGTAAGTAAACATGTACTATGTCTGCATTGCTGGAAAGTTATGGATAATATATAACCAGCCAAGTCCATTTTATAACATGTCAAATAATTTAAAATGTACTTAGGAGAGCCTCAAAAAATGGCAGGAACAATATTTTTGCAAAAGAAAGAGACCTTTTTCAAACTAAGCATTCCTTTTTTATTTGTTTTGTCTATATAGTTTTTTCAGAAACTCTTACTTTGACTTGCAATGTTCAGATTCATATGGAAAAAGGACATTTGATTGATACATGAAAAGTACTCACAGTTCCCATAGCATTTGTCTGTGAGCTCAGCCAGGATGTTATTTCTACTTGATGTTATCTTGCTTAGGTCCCAGCAGGATTTCCATCAAAGAGCTCAGTGAAAATAAGATTATAAATTTGGGGTTCTCCAGAAAGGACATACTTTAGATAAGAAGGAGAAGGTTGCAGTTGGTATGATGGATATATTGCATTTCTCTCCTCCAGATAAATCAGCGAATATCTTTGAAGTAGATGATACTCATGGGGCTGCAACACTACATGTAATTATATAGCCAAGCCAATGTGATGGGAAATTCTAGGTCTCATAATATATCATTTTAGGCAAGGAGCTTCAACCTGTGACCAGGCACAACATGACACTCATTACCTCATCATCAATGTCTTCAAATACCCTAACACAAAGAGACATCTTACAGGGAGAGAGAGAAAAATCTTAAAGAGGTTATAAGTCTAATGGTAAGAAAGCAGTCCAGCTGTGATTCAAACTCAAACTTACTTAGTTCACTTTCCATATCATTTCCCATCTAAAACTCTCAACCTCCATACACAAAGACATAAAAAAAGAAGAAAGAAAAGAAAGAAAGAAAGAAAGAAAGAAAGAAAGAAAGAAAGAAAGAAAGAGAGAGAAAGAAAAAGAAAGAAAGGAAGAAAGGAAGAAAAGAAAGAAAGAAAGAAAGGAAGAAAGAAAGAAAGAGAGAAAGAAAGAAAAAGAAAGAAAGGAAGAAAGGAAGAAAAGAAGAAAGAAAGAGGAGAAAGAAAGAAGAAAGAAAAGAATGAACAGAAGGAAGGGGGAAAGAGAAGAGTACATGCTATTACTGGTGAAAACCAAGTAAGTAAAGTTATAGCAACAATGTCATAGTTTTCTGTAAGATGCCACAAGTGGTCAAAGTGAGGGGCATGGTTTGTTTTGTTTTTTAAACTACCTTCTCTTTAATAATCTAGGGCACTCCTTCTGAGGTCCATTGTTTCTAAGAAATCAGAGTTTCCTGACATATAGAAGTTGAAACTACAATGCAACACTGACTCACCTTTCCTTTTTAAAAAACAAACACACTAGATACTAGAATATGTTCATCCAGATAAGTTTTAGATTCCCCATGGAAAGATTTACACTTTTCTTAGTCAATATTCCATGGTTACTAGTGTCTGTGGAGCTCCTTTATGAGGAAATGCCAGAAGAGCTTGTGGTCTATTCTTTTGAATATTCCCAGCATATATAATTTTATACTTTGAAGACAGTTTTTTTTTTTTTTGGAAAATCCAAGAGTCTGGGGCAAAATCTTGTGAATAAGGTAAGATAAACCAAATAGAACATAGTATCCACATAGCACCAAGTGTGGACCCCCATTGAAAACAAACAAAAGCAGTAAGAAACCATGTTAAATGCAATATTATTGACTTGTTAACATGAAGAGAGCCTTATATAACTGACAGACCTGAACACTGAGGCTATAGAGATGGAATTTACTCCTACATGTGCTATTTTTTTTTTTTTTCGGTATGCAGGCCTCTCACTGCTGTGGCCTCTCCCGTTGTGGAGCACAGGCTCCGGATGCACAGGCTCAGTGGCCATGGCTCACGGGCCTAGCCACTCTGCAGCATGTGGGATCTTCCCAGACCGGGACACGAACCCATGTCCCCTGCATCGGCAGGCAGACTCCCAACCACTGCACCACCAGAGAAGCCCTACATGTGCTATTTTTAAGACTAGAACCTACCTCTGTGGGCTCAGAGTTCAATATCAAGCTGAGATCATAAGTATCATGTGCTTAGCACAGGGCCTGAGAGGTAATACATGATCAGTTAAAATTTAGCAGGTTTAATCACGAGGGGGATGATGATGATGACTATGATGATGAATTTGCTCTTAGACAAATACTTTCCTTTTTTGGAGTCTTTTTTGTCATCCACAAAACACAGGGATAGAACAAGATGAGAGCTAACTTTTCCACATCTTTACTTTTTTAATTTATTTTTTAATTTTATATTGGGGTACAGCTGATTTAAAATGTTGTATTAGTTTCAGGTATACAGCAAAGGGATTCACATATATATATATATATATATATATATATATATATCCATTCTTTTTCAGATTCTTTTCCCATATAGGTTATTATGGAATATTGAGTAGCATTCCCTGTGCTATACAGTAGGTCCTTGTTGATTATTTTATATATAGTAGTATGTATATGTTAATCCCAAACTCCTAATTTATCCCTCCCCTACCCCCACATTTCCCCTTTGGTAACCATAAGTTTGTTTTCGAAGTCTGTGAATCTTTCTGTTTTGTAAATAAGTTCATTTGCATAATTTTTTAAGATTCCATATATAAGTGATATCATATGATATTTGTCTTTGTCTGATTTACTTCACTTAGTATGATAATCTTTAGGTCCATCCATGTTGCTGCAAATGGCATTATTTCATTCTTTTTTATGGCTCAGTAATATTCCACTGTATATATGTAGCACATCTTCTTTATACATTCCTCTCAAGTTTCAGGATACAAAATTAATACACAGAAATCTGTTGCATTCATATACACTAACAACAAAAGATCAGAAAGAGCAATTATGGAAGAAATCCCATTTACCATCCATCAAAAAGAATAAAATACCTAGGAATAAACTTACCTAAGGAGGCAAAAGACCTATACTCCACCTCTTTAATTCAGTGACTTATCAACTTGCACTCTGGGGCATGCGTCGGGAGACAGGGCTAAGATGTGGAGAGTGCAGGGGAGACCAGGCAGGTGTGTTGTTTTCGAGGTGGGGTGATGTCCGAAAGGAATCTTATTCTGGCAGTTTCGATTCTCCCCCTCAATTTGTCTCAGAGCCAGAACTTTCTCTTTTCTTTACTTTTGATTCTTGGGTTTTGATAATTTTACTAACATCTCCAGGATGCACTGACATATATTCTGTCTTAGAAGCATCATAGAAAAAAATATCCAAGGACTTCATTATGTGCCTGAATGGCCAGAACCACCCAGTGATTGATAATAGTTTAACAAATACATTTGCGTGTCTCCCAGCTTAACTGGTGGAAAGTCATGTTTCTGGCAGGTCAGTGGATGCTGAATATCAGTTGCTTGAAAGGTAGACAGACTTTTCCAGCTGGAAAAAAAGTCAGTTCAGATATTTCAGAGTTCATTGCATTTAGTCGGTGATATCTGACACTAATCCACCAGTTCTAAATAATATATATATATATATATATATATATATATATATATATATATATATATATATATATATATATATATCTCATCTGAAAGTGTAGCTTCTGGAGAGTCAACACTAGTAGCTTCCTTGGTGAACATTGAAAGACTGACAATCCCCAAACTAATAGGAATTTGGCTTCTTGGTGTCTCCGAGATGTGGCTGTCAGGGGCAGTGCCTGGGTTTCATTACAGAGTTTAGCATATCTGCAGTGGGGCTCAGGGCATGACACAGGCAAGCTTGTGCATAATTGGGTGAAGCCTAGGCACAAGGGCAGGCGTGCCTAGAAACATGGTGATTTCTCTAACTTCTCCACATATCATAGTGTCTTATTTTTGGCCTCAAAATATCTTTTCATCATATTCTTGGCAATGGCCATGTCAATATACCTTTAGAAAGAAGCAATGCAACCCCTAGACATGGACAATAGCTGTCCCTCCCCTGAGCTCTCTGCTTTAGAGGACTCTGCTGTGGTCCTCCTCCAGCATCCCTCCACCCACAGGGAGAGGAGTCAGTGAGGCCCAAGGGCACATGTCTGGCCAAAGCCCATGCCTTATGCCATTTAGACCACCCAGAAATCCCTGCCAAAGAGCCCTGACACAGTTCTAGGACCTGCTTTGACCTCTTTCCTAGTCTGTCCCCTTGAGGGCAGATTGAGTTGCTGGTGTGCACTCCTCCAGGCTAAGGGGTAGCCAGGCAAAGCTGTTGGGAAGATGTTTGCAGTGCTTCCTCATAGGGCAAGATAGAGCTGAGGATAGAAAAGGGAGCAAAGAGTCAAACCAAGGTTTAAGGGTCATGAGTTAGATACCCCTTTCCTTCACATTCTGGCAAAGAACTCCAGGGAGTCAGAGAATTCCAAATTTGTATTCTAAATTTGGAGCTTTGCTCCAGATCCCCAAATGTTATGAGTAAGCCTGAGGAAAGCAACAGTGCCCCCTGATCCTGGCTCCCATCCTGCCAAGTCTCACTCCAGATCACAGCTAGCTGGGCTGCCCATGCCAATGAGGACAGGTAGAAAGCCAGTTATCACTGCTGGTTCATTCATGCACCAAACATTCACTGGATACCTACTCTGGACCAGGTTTTCTAATGGACACTGGGCAGACATGATCAAGACAGACCTTCCCTCTACATCATGACATTTTGGGGGTAGAGAAAATGTACAAGATAAACTAGTAAACAGACAAATTAATAACTACTTTCCAATTGTGATAAAATTATGAAACAAGTGGATTGAGTGCAGAGACAGGGAAAACATGGGAAAGGAATTAATTTGAAATCAGCTGTTCAAGTTGAGTCTCTCTGAGCAAGTGACATTTCAGTAGAGCCCTCAAGGGAGAGAAGGAGCCAGCCATACAGGAGTGGAGTCATGCCTGGGGAGGATGTTTCCAGCCCAGGAGACAACACAAGGAAAGCCTGTGAGGCAAGAAAGAACTTGGGATTATGTGCTGAGTAAGATCAGAAACTTGCAAGGAGCCCAGGATGAGGGGTTTGTATCTTACCTTTATTGCAATAGGAAGCCATGGAGGTAAGCATAATATGATTTATATTTTTTAAAGATCATTCTGAGTTCTATGTGGAAAATGTCTGGAAGAATGAAAGCAGGAGGACTAATTAGGGAGGGCTTTCTAAGAATCCAGGCAAGAGATGATGGTGATGAGTCTTGTCCATGAGAAAGGCAGGATGCTTCCACACAAACGTATCTTATTTCACTCAAGATAGAGCTCACTAATCTTTTTTTTTAAATTTATTTTACTGAAGTATAGTTGCTTTATAATGTGCTAATTTCTACTGTATAGCAAAGTGATTCCATTATACATATGCATACATTCTTTTTCATAGTCTTTTCCGTTATGGTTTATCACTGGATATTGAGTATAGTTCCCTGTGCTATGAAGTAGGACCTTGCTGTTTATCCATTCTCTATATACTAGTTTGTATCTGCTAATCCCAAACTCCCACTCCATCTCTCCCCCACTCCCCTCCTCCTTGGAAATCCACAAGTCTATTCTCTATGTTTGTGAGTTTGTTTCCATTTCATGAATAAGTTCATTTGTGGCATATTTTAGATTCCACATATATAATATTCCATTGTGTGTGTATACACACACACACACACACACACACACACACACACACACACCACATCTTCTTTATCCATTTATCTTTGGTGGACATTTAGGTTTTTTCCATGTCTTAGCTATTGTGAATAGCACTGCTATGAACATAGGGGTGCATGTATCTTTTTGAATTATAGTTTTGTCCGGATATATGCCCAGGAGTGGGATTGCAGGATCATATGGTAGTTCTATTTTTAGTTTTTTAAGGAACTTCTTTACTGTTATCCATAGTACCTGCACCAATTTACATTCCCACCAACAGTGTAGAAGGGTTCCCTTTTCTTTACACCCTCTCCAGCATTTGTTATTTGTGGACTTTTTAATGATGGCCATTCTGACCAGTGGCACTCACTAAATCTTAAAGGCTGAAACTCTTACTCTGTTTGGGAGGAAGAAAGACATGAATTTAATGCTCCCTTTATTCATTCAGCCAATACATGCTTATTAAACACACACACAGTTTCAAGCCCAATTGAATCCTGAGGATCTGGAGACACAGTCCTTAATTTTACAATTCCTGGAAAGATCTACATTGTTTAGAGGCAGGAGGGGAGGGGAGGGTGGGAGTTGGGGAAGGAACCAAGATGGAGAAGATATCACTAAGGACAGTGGAATCAAAACAAAGATTTACCTAGTTTTCCAGTTTAGCTCATGGATCTGGCCCTGTGATAGGATCTAACCATAGCCAGTTATTGCATTGATGGACTATGAGTGACTTTAAAATGTTGATTCTATATTTACTTTGATCTCCTGTAATGAATGGTTAAAAAGAGAGGATAGATTAGAACTGAGTATTTTTTGGGGTGAGGGGGCTTCCTCTTCCTAAAGTATATTTTAAAATTTATTTAAAAATGGCCAAAAGAAATTTAGGATTGAAAAGCTAGAGGACCAGCAGATAAGGTTGTGATTTGGGGGGAGAAAAATGAAAGGAAAGAGTGGCCATGAGAGGGATTATTTGAGGATTCTGGCAGCTGCAGTGGCACCAAAAAACCCACACACTTCATGGACTGCCGGGGCATGAAAGAATGGTGATCTCTCACAGTCACACTACCCAAGTGGAGAGTGATTTGAAGGACAACCAGGGAGAAGGATACCATGTCATGCCCTCATGAATCCTGAACTCCATTTCACCTGAAGCAACTCTAATTGGGAAGAGGAGAACCCTGCACCCACATACCAGGGCCAAGTAAGCAGCTTCCACTCCCATTGTCTAAACACTTAAATTTCTTGAAAGAAATGATCATTTTCCACAATTTTAGTTTAGGTTTTGATTCAAAAAAATAAAGCTTGTGTCCATTAGATACCTGATATTCATGTACTTTCTTAGGGATGTATTCCCACACCTCTTGGAGGAGGAAGGAGCTCTGTCATGGGGTGGAATGCTCTAGAGGAGGTGGGCCCCAAGGGGACATGGTTTTCTTGAACTAACTAGGTAAAGGGGGATAGAGTCTCACAGAGCTAGTCAAGGATAAGCCAAATGAAACAAATGACTGTGGGCTAAGTGGGCAGGAGGTTTGCTGGCACATTCTTCTGCTGCATCATCTTTTGTGATTACTGGCTTGTTTTTTCAATGTACAGACCTCCAGTTATTGCCATTACCCATACTATAAGGCTAGGAGAGAATGAGATATGACTCACTCTATCTTATCTTCTTGTTCAGTATGTCAGTAAAAATGTATTAAGCACCTACTGGATGCCCATTCCTCTGCTGGACCCCTTAAAGGCACCACACAGCCACCAAGTTGGTATATACAACTGCTTAGAGTTTATGTAGATAGAATTTAAGCACTTAGTACTATTTGAGAACAATAAAGATAGGGAGAAACTGAGCCCTTATCTGAATACTGGAGAGAGCTATGCTGCTCAGAGTGGGGAGATTCTGTGTGAACTGGCAATCATGACCCAAGGCTCTTCAGGTCTCAGGGTCTTCAGCTATTGAGCTGGATGCCAGATCATTCCAAGTGGTGGGAAGGGAGGAGCAAAATACTAGAGGTCAGGTTATGGTGTCCTCAGCAGCTAGCACATTGCCAAGTTAGTGACAAAATAGAATATATAGTATGGGCTAATATTTGTAAGAAACAAGTATGTATGGAACGGCTTTCTCCAAAATGTTGATTGTCTTTGGGTGTTTAGATAACAGGTGATTTCTAGTTTGTTTGTTTTTCTCTTCTTACCTTTACATGTATATTTCTATTTTCCTAAAAGGGAGATATATGACTTTTGTAATATGTTTTACAAAATATAAGTAGGTAATGAATTCTTGTTGAGATGAACATCTGGAGATTGAAGAGGTTATAGATGCTGCACTCACTGGAACCCACCTCACCTGTGGAAGCTTACTTTATGATGAATATAGAATTATGAGGATATTCTATTTTGATGTGTGCTGGGGGGAGTAATTTCTCTACATTAAGGAGGTTAAATCAATTCTAAGAAATCAAGGCAGGACTATCAGTGTCATAGAGGTTTGAGTATAAAAATGTGTTAGAAGGTTCTTTGTGAGAGCCAACTCCAGGCCCAGGTATGTCCAAGGCTGCTCAGCCTTCAGTTTAAACTTGGAATGAACCTCCATCTCCATTTTTGGAGCACAGTAACAGAATATGTTCAGAATCATGACCATGGATAATTGAAAATCCTAAGTGATCAAAACTATTTCTAAATAACAGGTCAGATGCTGCAGGGAAGGACCTTTGATTTTTCTAATCTGGAGGTCCCTGACTTGAGGCTCACAGATGTGGGTTTATGTTTTTATTTGTTTTTATGTAGTTTCCAGCCATTGTAGAATTTTTTTTAAGTTGAGCTAACATTAAAAATTGAGTTTATATATAAACATTTGAATCCTTGTTTTCTCTTTAAGAACCCAGGTATTGTGTACCACCTGGCTTACATTCCTGCAGGGCCACGATCAGCTCCAGTGCAAGCATGGTTGCCCCTTTGGATGATTAGTTCTCTATACTCTGACAATTCCCTTTTGCTTCCCAATCTGAGGCCAAAGATAGTTGCCAGTTACTTTTTTTTTAATGGCAGAGTCCTATTTATCTATGTTTCTATCAAAGGTAACAAATAAAAAGGTATACCAGAGTGTCGTATATATCAAGAAGAAAATGAGAACAAGCATATTTCTTTATGGCAGTGAAGAATATTCAAATAGCATGCAGATACCCATGTGACATGATTGGCTTCTATTGGCATTGAGTTTTTGACTCTTGCCCTAAGTTTTAAGATCTTCCTCATGAGGCTAGTGTGCCAACAAAGAAGACCTTATGGAGAGAATGTGGGTGGGTGTTTTATATTCAAAGCATTCTTCTCCATTTGAAGACCACTTCCACCTCCACCATGTCCTATCCCACATGCAAAACAACAAAACAACAACAAAACAAGAGTTGTGAATTTCCTGGCTTGGAATGCTAAGAGACAAAATTTGGGATTGCCTACTGATTGTCACTTATACTGTGCCTACATTTTCCAACACAAATTGAGCTATTTCCTTCCAATGTTCATTATAAATGAGTAAAATGCAAAGTCCTTATATTACCTAAACAATGACTTAGTGGAAAACCAAAGGGCCTTTCCCGGTGCTCTTTATTCAGATTTCCTAAAGAGCTATGAATTCTCTGTTATTAGGGTAAATATCAACAGAAGACAGGCTGGTTAGATAGCTACTTGGAAGTATCAGCAGGAAATTTGCAAAACATGAGTAAAACCATGGTAGAATTTTTGTATTCAGGGACAAAAGCAAGGAAATTGAATACTGAGATTTTGGTAGCATTCTTCCCTGGTAATATAGAATTAAAGAGCACACAGTTTGTCATTTATCAGAAGCTCAAACCTAAGATGACTTAGCAAAACGTTCATTCTAAAGGCCAAAAAAATCATGTGACAGGGCCAAATCTCAAATATATAGAAGCCTGGGCAAATGAGATATCTCCAAGTTAGAGATCTCAGCATGTTTATTTATTTATTTATTTGCAACTTTAGAAATGATGCCCAGAGTTTTTTACTGTGTGAAGTCACTCTGGAATATCATCATTTTTTTCTAGGCAAATATGATAAATGTTTCCTCAAATAAATTAATGATTTTATTCATGAGTTCTCTTGTGTTAATAATAAATACATGTGCCAATGAATGGAATAGACAACAGTATAACACATAAGTTTTATCTGTACATTTTGACCTGACAAGAATTGGTACATATAAGAATTTGGCAATTTTCTTTTCTTTGATGGTAATATCTGTTGATAAATGTGCTTGCAGCTACAGATGTAATAAAGAAGTTGAGAGATGTTGAAGAAAGAGGAGAGTTTTAAATTGATTAAAAGGGAATAATAGCCATGCATTAATGTATTTACTCATTTCAGGTAAGAAAAAAACTGGAACCTTAATTACTATTTTGAGGTGAAGTGATGGAATATAAAGACTTCTTTTGAGGGAGTCAGGAAGTCCTCTGTCCTACCACCAAACACCTATGAAACCTTGTAAAGTGAAGGTGGGAGGCTAGGTGTCTTGGAGGTCATTTCAGACTCTGCCATTCTCTGTGTGATGACTTTGTTCAGATATGCATTTGCAGAGCTGCCTTAAGCTTAACATAATAATCTTATTTACTAATCAAACCTCCTAGAAGAGGTCTCAAACTGCCAGGCTGGGGATTGCATGAAGGCTGTCGAGGAAATATGCACTGTTCATGAGGTATTGTCCCACATGCTATTCGGGAGAAAAAAATGGAGTTTGTTGGAGATAAACACTCAGGAGATCCTAAAAGAAAAAAAAAAAAGTATTTTGTAACTGTCTTTAAAATATCAGCTCTGGCAACCTCGGGCCTCATTCTTACAGACTAAAATGATAATGTTAGGTCAGAGATAGGGCCACCCCAGGGAGTATGAGACAGGTGCTCTTCTTAAGTCACCAGCCCTCCTGATACTGAGGCTGTGTTGGATGTCACCTTTCTGTTTATTGATTTGCATTACCTGCCTTGTGATAACTGAGCTAAATGCCATTCATGAGCACAGCACCTGCATCCTTTAAAATAGCTGAACCCATGACCACAGACAATGTCTGATTCGCTCCCAAGGATGCAGAAGCAAATGTGTTAAGAGAGCTGGGAAGTCAGGATGAAACTCTTTCACTCGGGAGCAAAACACTATCTCTCATCTTCATGTCAGTTTGAATATGTCTTGTCAGAAACGCATTTCATGCACTCCGTACAACCCAGATATTGGGTGAGCATTACGAAATTACCAATTTCTTCTCTTTCTCAAATTACTTCTCTAGGAAAAAAGATGAAATAATGATTCAGTACACTAGTTATAGGAAACTGGGCTTTGACTCAGAGTGTGATAGTCAATTCCAAGAAAACAAGAAGTCAAAGAAATCATTTGGCATCAAGAAGTAAAAAGACTATTTTCCCTGAGTAATTGTTTTACAACTAAATTATTTACATGTAATGAGGACGTTAAGAATTATTAAATATGTTTTTTCTGCCTTGGCTCATTTCTTTGTATTTCTCCCATTTATAAGAAGTGAAACCCAGTTAGAGGCCCACCAGGCAGGTAGACACACAAATGGGTTTATTGACAAAGCTGCAACACTGCTTCCCTGCTCCCTTCCCTTTTATCTTATGGCCTCAGACAAAAGGGACAGAGCCTCTTCAGGAGTTAAGTGAGGGCACCATGGAATGAAAAAAAATATGTTCTCAAAAATGAAATTCAGCTTATTATATGTTATTCACCTATTTAGCTTCAGAGGGTGGACTTGTGATTTGTGCTTGTTCAAGAAGAAAATTGCTTGATAGCAGTGGCTATGCTATCTGGATTCATAAGAGGAAGATGATTATCTGTTAATTTTGGAGTAAGGAGGCCTTTTACCACCAGGCAAAAAGGAAGTAAAGCCATGCATTTCTCACAGACAAAAAAAGTTATTTGTTTTCATGGAATAATTACTATTTAGACCAGATCAGTTTGGACTTGTAAAATGACTAGTCTAGAGTTTGTAGATATCATTATCAGTCTGGAGAACTCAGTAAGGGATATGTAGATGTCATGGTACTGATAAGAAATAGAATATATGTGTATCTATGTAGCATACATACATGTGCACACATACACACTACACACATGCACACACATATTATTTAGGAAGAAAGCAGGCTTTGAAAAGTCAATATATATTTTTAAGACTTTTTTTTTTAAAGCAGTTTTAGATTCACAGCAAAACTGAGAGGAAAGTACAGAGATTTTCTATATTTTCTCCTCCCCCCACTCATGCATAGCCTCCCCTATTATCAACATTTCCCACCAGAATGGTACATTTATCACAATTAAGAATCTGCCTTGACCCAGCATAATTACCCAGAGTCCACAGTTTACATTAAGTTTCAACTCCTGGTGTTATACATTCTATGGATTTGGAAAAACGTACAATGCCATGATTCCACCATTATAATATCATACAGAGTATTTTCACTGCCCTAAAAATTCTCTGTACTCCACCTATTCATCACTCTCTTCCTCCCATCCCCTGGCAACTGACCTTTTTTACTGTCTCCATAGTTTTGCTTTTTCCAGAATGTCATATAGTTGGAATCATACAATATGTAGCATTTTTGGATTCAAAGCTAAACATGCTCTTACCATATGATCCAGCAATTGCGTTCTGTAGTACCCAAAGGGCTTGAAAACTTATGTCCACCCAAAAACCTGCACACGATGTTTAGAGAAGCTTTATTCATAATTGCCAGAATGTTGAAGCCATCAAGATCTCCTTCAGTAGGTGAATTGATAAATAAATTGTGGTACATCCAGACAATAGATTATTTAGTGCTGAAAAAATGAGCTATCAAGTGATGAAAAGACATGAAGGAACTAACATGCCTGATACTTGTTTTTGATTCTGATTATTTTAAGTGGTTTTAATAATGGTTAATAAGAATTGATTTCTGTCTTTAGTCTGTCCCTGGTAAATAGAAGTTAATTTGGAAAAAAAAAATCATTATTTATTATTTCTGACCATTAGTAGGATATATTTTATTGTATCTACTCTTAAAATGCTTTAGAGCAGCGGTTATCAAACAGAAGCAATTTTTAACCCCTAAGGGGACATTTGACAATATATGGGGACGTATTTAGTTATGACTAGGGATGGAAAGGAGATGCTTCTGGTGTTTACCGGTAGAGATCAATGATGCTGATAAATATTCTACAGTGTGCAGGACAGCCTCTTGAAACAAATAATTATCTGGCTTAAAATGGCAATAATTCTGAGGTTGACAAACCCTGCAGGGAACGTTGAAGGAATGGGGTATTTGGTACGATGAAGAGAAGACAAAGGAGAGACCTGATAGCTAATTTCAAATTTCTGGAGGGGCTTTAAGGAGTAAGGAGGGTAAGAATGGCTTTGCCTATTCTTTGCCAGGCACTTGGAACATCAGGTGGAAACTGTAGAGGCAGATATAGAGAAAAGCTTTCTAACAGATATCTATAAGGCTGGAATGTCCTGCCTTGAGAACTGGTGAGTTTCTCATCCATAGATGACTAAAACATAAACTGAACTGTCACTAGAAAATTATGTCCAGTATCTAATTATTATGCAAAATTAGTTTATTGAAAACAATTTTATTCCAGATAATGTGCTGGAGGTTCAGGGTCCAGTATTGCAGAGGTTATTTAAATAAAATAACCTAAGCTACTACTTGCAAATGCAAAACTTGAAATATTCCATTTTTACTAATTTTGGAGAAAGCTTGGCTCCATATATAGCTTTATAAATAAATACAGGTAGCCTTTAAGAAAGATATATAGACTTATTTTAACAAACTCTTTACTTCTGTAAGGTTTTAAAAATAGATGTAACAATTTCATATGTCTTGCCTTATATAATTTCCCAGATAGCAACCTCCAAATTTAATTGATCATATAACCAATCAATATAAAATTTTTAATCTTTACACATTATTTGCATGTATATGTAATTTAAAATGTATTTTCTCACAAATGGAAATTTTCAAAGATGAGGAAAATAAAATTTTTATATGGAATTGACCAAATGTCTCTAAATTAATGCTTCTCACCTATGAAAAGTAATGGACTATTGTTTTACTTTTAAAATTAAAAAAAATATATAACTTCTAATTATTATAAAATCTGAATTAATAACTAGTAAAATAAATTTTTTAAAGTCCCACAAATAAAATACAAGCCCCATTTTTTTAATTTTTATTTTTTAAATTTTATTTATCTACTTATGTTTTTGACAACACCGCACAGCTTGCAGGATCTTAATCAGGGGACCCCAGCCCTCAGCAGTGAAAGCATGGAATCCTAACCACTGGACCTCCAGGGAATTCCCCAAGCCCCAGTTTTTAAAATTAGATTTAACAGACATGTAATTATTTTCTCAAATTCCTGTAAGAGTTTCCAAATGTTTACTCTGAATTTCTATGTTTATATCATCATGAATTTGTACTTGCAGACTATCTCTCATCTGCAGGCCACTCTGAGTGCATTTTTGAAAACAATCATGAGAAGTTAATGTTGTTGCCCATGCAAAAACCGAGGCCAAAACTAAGAGAACTATTGATGAAAAATCCCACAATCTTAGAGTGGTAACTTGAATTTTCAATTCAGCATTTATATGTGATATCTTTAATAATTCAGAGCCCTTCCCATCTAAAAATAGGATGCTTGATTGGGAATTAGAAGTCTGAGCTTCCATTGCTAGTTTTTACCCAAATTATCACATGACAGAAAGCAATTCACTTTTCCCTTCTGTATCTTGTTTTCTCGTCTGCCAAATGGGCATAAAAGCATCCTACATCTTTCCCTTACGGTATCTCTAATACCTAGAGATACCATAGCCTGAGAAAGTGAAAGTAACTCTGGTGGCTAAGTTAGGCCAAGGATGTAGTTTAGATGTGGGAATAATCTCTATTCTTTTGTGCTTCCTTCTAGTCAAATCAGGTTTAAATATCTGGTGGAGGAGAAGCTATGGAACAAATCTCTCTCTTCTCATTTCTTTGGGATATAATGTACTTTTACTTAACCTTCTGTTCCCAAGAAGCTTGTTTGTAAAATAGAGATGATAATAATAGCACCTGCTTCATAGGATTGTGGTTAAGGAATAAATTAGGTAATTCAGTTAGGCACTTAGAAGTGCACAGCACACAATTTATTGAGAAGAGCTCAATAATGACAAGTAGTATTATTCTTAATAGTGTCCATTTTTACAGAAGTGCCTGATTATTCGGGATACTATAGCACTTCATACTAAGTGGTGCCATCACTTGGTAAAGATAGACTGGATGGGAACTAGAGGGATGTTAAGCTTGACCTTTTTTGGTGCCACCAACCAAAGGCTCGTAGAAGTTTCACTCTTGTTCTACTTCCTGGTATAGAGGACCTCAGCTTTCAGAAAAACACAAAGCAGGGGCTCCCCTGGTGGCGCAGTGGTTGAGAGTCCGCCTGCTGATGCAGGGGACACGGTTCGTGCCCCGGTCCGGGAAGATCCCACATGCCGTGGAGCGGCTGGGCCCGTGAGCCATGGCCGCTGAGCCTGCGGGTCCGGAGCCTGTGCTCCGCAGTGGGAGAGGCCACAACAGTGAGAGGCCGCGTACTGCAAAAAAAAAAAAAAAAAAAAAAAAAAAAAGGAAAACACACAGCAATAGCCTATAATTAACTACTGCATACTTGTTGAGCTTTTGCTTCACAGCTTCCATGGGTCAAGGACTATAATTAAGGACCTGGGTTAAAAAGCCTCCTGTTAAGTCTGTAGCTATGTGAGAGGAAAAAATTAAGAAAAATGGTACCATCAGAAAACGTCATGCCTTCCACCAACTCTGAAGGCAAACAGGTGTTTACTTGTTGGAAAAAACAACTGTAAATTCTAAAGTATACGTCTGACGGAGAACCAAGTTTGGATAGCAATATTGGAAATATTACCCTCCCCAAATAGATCTTCTTTGTTATGAAACATGGGCATTTAATAACAACATACACAAAACGTTAAGACTTAGAATTACATTTGCCAATATCTTTTCTTAATTTAATTCACTAAAATAATATTCTTTAGAAATAAAGGTAATAGTCTTCTATCATTCTGATGAATCAGGTCCTACTGTTTCTCACACAGGTCTGTGGGATTTCTGTCCTGACCCAGAATTATTTTGGACCACCTTGAAATCTAAGTGTCTGGGTGTGAACTTCATGTAATCCCTCCAGTGAGGAAGCTCTAGGTCTCAAAGAGGGTTTTTGCCATACATGGTATTTATAAGAAAACAGTTCCTGGTATTGGTAGGTGGTGGCTGGAAAAGGAATATTTAGAGCAGGTGTCAGCTAACTTTCTGCAAAGGGTCATATGTTAAATATTTTAGGCTGTGTGGGCCAGACAGTCTCTGTCGCAACCACTCAAATTTGCCATTGTCATGCAAAAGCAACTGTAGATAAAACAAAAGAACGAGAATGGCTGTATTCCAAGAGAAGCTTATTTCCAAAAGAGTTAGTGGGGCTGGCTTTAACCCACCAGCCATAGTTTGCTGACCCCTCATTTAAAGGAATGGTTGCTGGTTCAGAGGCCACCAGCTGGCAGCCACCATCCAAATTCAGCTAAAAGATTTTTTTGACTCCACAGCATTTGTCTGCATGATATATTTCCCATTAGCTGCCAATATTTAAACATCAGGAGATTTTTACATACAGATTTGGAATCTGACCTCTGAAAAACAAAGATTTGGTAACACTCATCTCTCTTCCTCTCTGGCCACAGTAAAGGCTCCCCCTTCAGAACAGACCTTTGCTTACTGGTTTACTCACTTTTCCCTGGTGCTTTCCAGAAATTCAGGCTCACTTCCCTGGTTCACATAACCTGTCTTACTCTTGTGTTGCTCCTGGAAGAACTTGATTCCGTGAACACTTTAGAGTAGATCCTATCTCTCTTTCTCCTTTATTCTCGGTTCCTGAAAGTTATCTCATTTTGGTTCACTGAGGCTGAGGGCTGGGGGTACATTAGAGACTGATATATGGCTGTACAACACGATCATTGTCTCTGAGAGAGCAGAGCAGCAGAGCTTAGGAAACAGTGACACTTCAGCTTATTTCCTATGTCCACCCTAAAAGAGTATCTCAGGTCTCAAGTCTCTCCTTTCCCCTCTTTCTGGCCCCCATGCAATGTCCCAGAAAGAGGGATGTGTCCTTATTCATGCCCTTTGGTGTTTTACATATGGTTGTTGTGTGAGTGTTCAGTCTCCTGTCCATCTAAAGAATCCCATTTATTGTACTATATATTTTCCATACAAGTAGCTTATTTACTGTGCGTCAACAATGCTCAGATCTGCACTGGAGGTAGGATTGTTAATTACATCGTTTAATTAATTTCATTTTTTTCGTTTCTCACTTACTATGTACCAGGCACTCTGCCCGGATTGAAATGTCGTCAGAGTGTCTGTCATGGAGAGGGAAGCAGGTAATCATGAAACTTCCAAATGGAGAATCTTATTTTACAGAGATCTTTGAATGTATAAGTAAGAACATACATGAACTAATGAGAACTGTGGAAAACACAATTATTTATCCAAAAAAAAATTAAAGGTGGATTTATTTAGTCCAGGAAACAAAGTTTTGGGATAAATGGGAAATTCTGTGGTTTGACAGATGAAATCAGCCCTGCAGTGCTTTATTTAACATTTGCAAAACTAGTCTGTGCTTGAGAATACATAGTGAGACTTCAATATCTTTTAAAGTCTTACACAGGATTACAGAATAGCTGGGTGCCAAGCAGATAAAAATAGACTGAAAGAATAACTTACAGGGATGTATAAGGCAAGAAATGAACTTCAGCACCGGTCAATGCAAAGTAGCTACCTGAAGGAAAAATAATACAAACTATTATGAGATGATGTTCACTGAGCTGTCAGTAATGAAGTATAAAAAGAGTCATTGAAGAATGTTCATTAAATGACATTAGACCATTATGTGTTGCAAATAGAACACCACTAGAGTATTGGGGAACACCAAGAAATATACAGAAAACCAAATATTTGCTTAATATTTTTCCAATTTTTAATCAGGCTCACTTAAGTTGGAATTCTGAAGGTGCTTGTGGTTAATACATTTCAGTCAAGATTTGTGATACTCCTTTGTAATTAGCACCTATGTTAATCCAGACATTTAGCAGATGCTCAATAAAAGCAGTTGAATAAGTTCCTGACACATGGTTCCTGACATACAGTAGGTGTGCATTAGAGAGCCTTGGAGTAAGTGAATATGGGCAGAATGAAACTTAAAATCATTAGGGAAGAGTAAGAACAAAACTAAAGAGACGATCAATACTAGTTCCTTAAAAGTAATACTAAAAATGACTTAAGGTAGTTAGGCTAAAAGGAATATGATTAAAATATGCGAAACCCTGGTGCATGTGGGTCAGAAAACACCCTTTGTCTTGTCCATTACAATGAAAGGAATGGGGGAGAGGAATGGAAATCTGGGAAACTGCTGAAGGAAAAATATAAGGAAGTACTATTTTGATACCATAAAATAAAAATGAAACTTATTGTTCAAGTGATCTACATACTTGCAGGGACAGGAAGTTTTAAACAAAACAAATAGAAGACCAGATACGTGAATGATTCCTGGAAATGCTTTACTCTTTTTTTGCATAGTATTTTGTAATCGTGTATGTTTGTATTTTCCCAAGCTCTTAAAATACAAAAGGAATGTGTATGTAGATTCAAGTCTTATTTTCATCCACTGACAACATAGTTTCTGTGAAATGCCCTAGGTATCTTTTATCAACATCTATGTTTTTGGAAAGTAGATAGCATCATTCTTCTTTTTGACCCAACTACAATCATCACTCCTTACCAGGAAGGAAAAAAATTATACCTTTACTCTTGCATTGACCTTTCCAAGAACTATCCTTCTGATAATATCATTCAGGGTTTCTCTGAACCTCTCTGTTCCATTTGCATTGCTAACAATTTGAGATTCTATTTTGGGGCTGGATTTTATTCACCCTGGAGCCTGGAACCAAGACCTCCTGCTTGACAGCTTCGTTAAACATCTTGTGAATGGGAATAATGAATGAAAAGGTCAGACAGTCCATTAAAGTAATAACATTTTTCAGATTTCAAGATGCCATAGTATTGTGACAGAATCCATATGTGTTTCAGGAGAGCAAGAATGAAAGCAAGGTTTTAACCTTTAGTTTTAATAAATATTTTCCAATAAAAATTTGAAACATTTTGGTACTTTAAATGTTGTTTTTAGTTCATTTCAGTGAACTGAAAACAACAACCAAAAAAAAAAAAAATCAGCCAGGGCATTTACTAGTTTCACAGAATTGGATAAAAGCAGTTTAAACATATATCAACCAACATATGTTCAATCACTACCTATTATTTAGAGCATTGGGTTTGGGTTTTGTTTTAATGGTGTTTTATCTGAGTTTCATGAGGGTATTTTGCAAAGCAAGTTAAGCTTTGGGAGTTTAAAATTTGATTTTAATATTTTTTCTGTTTGTGTGGCATTATTCATGTTGGATTCAGTTCTATTCTTTTTCCAGCTCCTAATTGCACCCTCTAACTTTGTAAAGATGCATTTGTTCCTAAGTGCAATCAAGAGGCACATTAGAAATCAGCTGTACATAGTTAAGCTCTTCTAAATGGAAAGTCTATTACATTTGTGTTAGAAACAGAATGTTCATACTGGAATTCAACTGTAGCTGATAGACACATATTGATTGCTTAGGACATGCTAAGTGCTGCTCTAGACAATTGTGGGGAAGACAGCGATAAATAAAATACCATCCTTCCCTAGGAGCTCAGGGTCCAGAAGGCAGTATCATGTAATGACACATGTTTAGACACTGTAGTTAGGGCTTATGTTCAAATCTTGTTTTGTTTTACTACCTACAAGCCCTGTGATTTCTTTACAATGTAGTGTTCTTCTTTACTAAATGGGAACAATAATAGCCAAGGAAACACATTTATTATACAGTATATTTCAGATTATAAAAGTAATACATGTTCATTGTTAAAAATTCAATTATGACAGAAATAAATAAAATAAAATAAGAGAAGATTCACTGCTATCTTATCTCCAATCCTGAAATAACCACTATGAAGAGTTTGGTGTATATATTCCAAGAAAGTTTTCCTATGTATATGCTTACATAGTATTAATTTTTGTGTAAATTTTATTTTACTTGTCCATACTATTTAGGAATTTGCTTGTCTTTTTAAATAAACTTTTAATTTGGGGGATGATTTTAGATTTATGTAAAAGTTTCAAAAATAGATTCCCATTTACCCATTGTCCAGTTTCCTCTAATATTAACACCAAATATAACCTGCACATTTACCCAAACAAAGTAGTTAACATTAGTACATTACTCTTAAATAAATGCCTGTCTTTATTTGGATTTCCCCAGTTCTTCCACCAATGTCTTTTTTCTTATCCAGGATCCAATGTGGTATCTCACATTGCATTCAGCGCTGGTTTTGCTTTGTCTAACAAAGTGTTCTGGACATCTTTTCATATCTGTACATACAGTTCTGCTATATTGTTTTCAAAAAGTGCAAATTTTTAATCAATTTAGTCCACATAGTATAATTTATTTAACCCTCCATTGAGTGTTGATATTTTTTCATATGAATCTTAAATGGAACTAACATGTGTCAGGACTTTCCATGTATTCCGTGATTTAATCTTCACCACAACCTGTAACTTTAGGATGCCAAACCAAGGCTTTTTCATCTATCCTACAGTGGTTCCCTGTATAATAAATGCCACTTTGTTATTTTTTATGTATTTTTCTTGTGACACTTGATCTCTTCAGATTTTAGTTGTGCTAATGTTCATTCTATAGAAATTTTTACTTTCTGAATGATCACAGTTGTAGAGCTTTTCATTTGTGATGACTTTCATTGCTTTAAAGAGGAGGAAATTATTGGAATAACCCAGTTTTAATGGTTAAGACAAGTATTCACAATCCATGCCTTATTTGTGGTTTTCCGGTTGTTGAGTAAAACTAGCAGAGTTCCTGAACTGGCCAGTGAATTGGTTCTGAGACAGTAGTCAAAAAAATGAGCCATCAGTGATGGCTTTACCCCTTATGGCTTTACCAGCACAGGATTATAAATAAAATTATTATATTATTTATATTATATAAATATTATATATATATATATATATATATTATTATATTATAAATAAAATAGGCTCTGTTCCCCAAAGCCTATTTTATTCCATATATCCATAAATTAACAAAAAGGGATAATGGGTTCTTTTGTTTATTTGTCTTATTTGGGTTTGTTGTTTGTTTGTTTGTTTTTCCATCTGGCCTGATAATAGGGTCTGTGTGTGGTTAACACCTGTATGCAGGTAGGGAAGATTCCCTGTGTCCCTCAATTTACTATAATCTGCGCAGTCTTTCAGGAGTCAGTTTATGACAGGTACTGTCAATGTGATGAGATAGACGAAAACCAAAGAGAAAAGAAAATGTACCCGCATTAGCTGTGACTATGTGTCTAATGTCCACTGTGAAGTCAAGAGTAGGCAAGGGGTTAAAATCAGCCCTGTTTCCCACTTGAACAAACAGAACTGGGCAGGATCCTGAGGGAGCCACCTCTGAGTTCAGCTTATTGTCATTCAGCTTCCATTCTTATGCAGTTTCTTCCCTGCTCAATATTAGTTTATAAAAGCATGTTACATGTCCACTGACCCCAGATAACCAAATAAATCTCAGTTTGTAGTCATAGAACGAAGTCCCAGTTTGTATCTATACAAATGCCTGCTGAATATGGATACAAAGAGTTAGAAATAAATCGACTGTTAAATGCAGGGTTCTTAGTGGAATAAAACTAGGAAGGAGCAGTTCAGTTCACATACCCTTGGCCCCCTCTACCAACCATTGTGGTACATTATTTATTCTCTTTGCTGGATGCATGTTTTGGTTTTGGTTTTCTTTGGGGGACATTTATGCAGAGTTGGTTATAGGGTTTGCTGTCTCAGACCCCAGAAAACAGCATGTACCTTTGTGATATGTACCTGATAGTTTTATGCTAGTCATATCTCCCATTTGGATGAGGTGGCAACATCCAGCAAGTTATAAGTCCCTGAAATGGATATTTCTGCAATTATTTCCCATACATTTCCCACAGAAATTTTTCAAATCATGTTCACAATGAGATTTAAAATTACTGCTTTATCAAAAAAAAAAAAAGGAATATAATCCAAGGGGTTTATAAGCTGCATTTGATAGAAATCTTTGGATAGAAAATAAAAATCAGTTCATTTTAACGATTGGCAATCAAAAAAGATAAACCATCATTAAATTCTAAGGAGATCTGGTGTATTGAGTTTTGGGAGAAAAAAACACACATAAACCACCTTATAGATGCAGAGCTAACCAAGGTATTCTAGTTCTCTCTTTTTCAGTCCATCATCCTGAACATATTAGCTCCAGGTTGCTGGAAATCAAAATAATGGCATGGTGATTGTGAAGGGACCATGTTATAAAAGGATGTTCTGATATTTAAATGAATACTTCACTTCTTGTTTCTGAAAGTGAATGTTGGTAGGTTGGTTTTGAATGTGTTTTGAATATTTTAATAGAACTGGATTCTATGGAGGAGGAAATAAAAGTATCTTTGTGGCAGGTGCCACAGTTCCACTCCTTGGTTGTAAACCTTCCTATCAGCATCAGTTCAAAATGTATTCCCATTGAAATAAATTTTATTTTAATGTTCTAACATGCTGATTGTGAAAAGACAGTGTAGGAATTCAACCTAAGGCTCAGCCTGGCAGGGAGAGAGATGTAGCCTGTGTTTCATGTTAAAAAATAATAATAATAAAAAAAGACGATCTGTTTTGGAAGACAAATTAGTACTAATTGAGTATAGAGTATAAGTGTAGACCAAATGTGAGGCCACCCAGGTCCTGATGTCTTTTTAGAAGTGACTCATAACTCATTTCAAGTGACAAGGAACAGACACCCAGGGAGTCTGAAGAGGGAATATGAGTGAGGACTGGCTTAAAGTTAATCTTTTTGATATCTATGAAAAATTGCAGAACAAAGTATTCATGTGAACAACAGGGCATAAAATGCTCTCTTAAGTAAACCAACGGTTTTCAGGCCCTTGTGCAGTCACCATTTTTGGAGGTATAAATTAGAATGTCAATTATAAATCGTTATTATCTTTCCATCAAATCAGACCAGGGAGGAATTGTGTAAGTTATTTGAAAGTAATTAAATTCCTAATCTAAAACTTTACATTTGGGGTTGGCAAAGGTTTTCTAGAGAACTCCAGAGAGGAAATATTTTAGGTTTGTCAGGCCATACAGTCTCTGCCATTTTAGTGCAAAAACTGCCACAGACAATATGTAAAGAGTGTGACTGTCTTCAATTTTATCCGTGGATATTGACATTTGTATTTCATATAATTTTCATTTGTCACAAAATGTTCTTATTTTTATTTTTTTTAATTGTTTAAAAATGTGAAACAGCTCTTAGTTTGCTGGACCACAGAAGCAGGCTGCAGTTAGGATTCGCCTAGCAGGCTGAGTTTGCTGACTGTTGTTTTAGATAATTCAAGGTAATCGCGAACTCAAGCTGTTTTCTGTATTGGTGTAAAGATTCACCTATAGGTCCTTTCTTTTAATGTATGATTTCTAAGGAAAAAGTGTGTGATTTTCTTTTAATGGGCAGCATATTATCTTCCAAAGGATAATTGGCCACCAATTCTTTCTTTCCTTGCCACCAACCTGATTTGTCAGGGGAGTAAGTGCTACTTCTTTGCTCTATCTTTTCTGAAATTCCAATACTAGAAACACGTTTATGTGGTTTCATGTTAAAATGCAAATACCATCTTTTCCAATGAACTATACCACTGAAGGTAGAGTAGAAAACATGTATACCCTGGGAGTATAGGGACATAGCCTTAAGCTGGCAGCTGAGAGATAAATTGTCTCTGAAATCTAGCGTTTCATCCTAAAATATTATGTTATTTTTGTGTTCTATTCCACCATATGTATATGTTCATTTTAATGTACACAAACTGTTAAATTACTGACCAGTTTATTTCTTCTCTTTACAACCTTTGACTAAGAGTGCAGTGCTCCTGTGACCCTCATTCTATGAGTGTAACCCAGAGGGCTGGGCACACCTCAGGTTGGGAAATGCAGCACTGAGTCAAACTGGTTGTCCATCGTTCCACATGCGACAGACCTCTGAGCACGCTCCTAATGGTGAAAGAAGTGCATGTGAGAATCCTGCTGGTATTGTATAGTGACCAGAATGGTCCCCATTCCCTGATTTATGTGGCTTCTACCTGCAGATCTAATTCCAGCCCAAGGTGGTAGGAGGGCATGATCACTGTCTTTGAAGACAGACAAACAGGGCTTTAAGTTCTGACTGTTCCATGTATCATCAAGCTAGTTACTGAATTAAGTTTCCTTGTCTTAAACATGAGGGCAGATCACTTATGGTTCTTTGGTTACATGCAGAGACACTGAGTAATATGATCCAAAAGGGATATATCGGAAAACATATGGAAGACATACAGAAACAAAGGAAACATTAAAATACCTGGTTGAGGGAAGACGGAAACCAGGGAAACACACAGGCCATCAGCTTTCCAGGGCCACCAATCTCAATTTGCCTGGAAGAGTGCTGATTTATACCAGCTATACTGGCATAGTTATTCAAAGCTCCTTTTTTCACTCTAGAATGTGTCTTTGTTTACAAATTACATTGTCACCTTAAAGGACTCAACAGTTTACTGTCACTTCTGACTGATAGGTGGTCCTGTGCTTCCTCACATTTTGAAATCTGGTTTTGTTCACTATGTCCAAGCCTGAGCCTTGTACTCTGGTATCAATTCTAGATTGTTCCAGAACCACCTCGTGGGTTCTTGTTGAACCATCCACCGGGATTGAGAAGGAGAGGTGGAGAAGTGGGCAAATCTGATGATATCAGATCTCAGGTCTTTATGCTGTGTCCCTGGAGATGGCTTCCTTAAGACGATTCTCTTTAAAACTTTTGTGACTCCTCACTTACTTAGAGGGAAAATAAAACTTAGCTCGACATACAAAGTCTGGGATGCTCTAGCTCCTGTCTTTTTATCTTTCATTATCTTTCCTCACATCCCCATACACAACCTAGCCTGTAGATTCAACCTAATATCCAGCTACTTGCAGTCCCCTGCTGTGCCATGCTCTCACCCTTTTGTGTCTGGGTGCATCTGTTTCCTCTGCCTCAAGGGCTTTGCTGCACCAGAATTGCACTGATTTGTCTTTCCAGAATCACAGCAAAGGTTGGCTTCATTTTGCTCCCATAATTCCTTAGGTGCACTTTAATCCTAAAACTTAGGGCCTTGAGTTTCATTTGGTAGTTTTCTTGCCTTCCTCCCTCTCTAGGTTATTGGCTTCTTGGAGGCAGAGGTCATAATTTTTACCTCTGCAAACAGTGGAACAGTCCATAAGTTGGATGAAAGTTGGATGAATGAAAGAATAAGTAGTCTCCATGAGAAAGGAATGTTATTTCTGGGAGGAAAAACATGATATGCAGGTGATGGTGTACAGATTTTAGGAAGACACAGAAATCTATGTAGAAGGCATTCTAGCTTTGTTTAAACCTATATGGGGCTAAATCAGCATAAGTCTTTGTGTTCCAACAGCTGTTCATTCCAGCATGGTAAGAAGGAAGCAGGATTCTCTAGGGCTACCAAAGAAGGTTCTTACCTTGTTGTAAGGATGTGACCTTATTGGAAATAGGGTTGTTGTAGATGTAGTTAGTTACATGAGGTCATGCTGGAGTAGGGTAGGCCCTAATCCAATATGACCTTTGTCCCTGTAAGAAGATGGCCACATGAAGACAGAGATGCAGAGGGAGAAGGCCACATGCAGATGAAGGCAGAGATTAGGGTAATGCAGCAGCAAGCCAAGGAACACCAAAGATTGTGGGAAAACCTCTAAAAACACAGAAGTATGATTACCCCAAAGGAGAGCATGGCCCTGCCAACACCTTGATATCGATCGGTCTTCTAGCCTCCAGAATTGTGAGACGATAAATTTCAGTTGTTTTAAGCCATCCAGTTTGTGATGCTCTGTTACAGCCACACCGGGAAACTAATACAGGGACATAAGCCTCTTTGTCATGGGCTGGCTCTGTGCAGTACTAAATGTGAAGAGCCCAGTGTGATGTGTTAAGCATCTATACCAGGAAAACATAAGGCATTTAATAAATGTCAGTCCCCCTCACCATCTTTTTTAATCTGAGTACCTGTAATCCATAAATGAAGTGACTACAGTGCCATATAGTAATGCAAGGAGCATTAATTGGAATCACACGTGAGTTTAAATCTCAGTTCCACCACTAGCTAGTTTTTCTCTCTGAGCTTTAGTCTTCACACATGTAGAATGTGGATGATAAAGCAATCTTTCTGTTCAGAGTAAAGATGAGAAACCATGGCTGCAGATCACTTGTTACATGGTAGGAACCCAATACTTAGTGACTCATAATTTTATTCTTCTTGTGTGATTCTTCTTATTATATTAGTTTTTCATGACTTGCATTACTGCTAGAGAGTTTTTTTTAAATTTTTATATTTGCTCAAATAGTTGAATTCATAATAATTGCATATAAATGATAAAGAGAAATCTGACTTCCTTTAAAAATCTCTTTATATCCTAGACATTTTGAGACTTGAAAAATTAGTGCTTTCCACTTTTATTTTTGAATTGTTACTAATTTTAGAGGATTATTAATCCCCCATATTTATGACTCACCAATTCATCATCAACATGGTGCCTTTTAAAGCAATATGTGACTCAGGAGAAGCATGAACTGAGCTTAGAGCACTTGGAGATGGCAATAGTTGTGTTGGGGATGGAGGAGGGCTGCTTAGGTTTAATTTTGCTTTGAAATGTGGAAGCTGAAAAGTTTTGCTGAAGATAAAGATACTTGAGCACATGTTTGGATTTTGATTCATTGATTTCCAGTGGATTTTAAACTTAGTTTTTCAAGCTCTCCTTGTTTACTCTCACAAAATCTGCCAGCATTGATGCCAAACAACACTGCCACTGCCATAACTGTTTTTGATTTAACTTTTCTCTCTACCTTCCAAAATTATCTAGACAGTCAATGCTGTATATGTATCAATAAGAGACAGTGGGAATCTTGGGAACTTTACCAAAGTACAGATGAATCCAGGGCAAAAGCCCCTGAACCAGTGACAGGAGTTATAAAAAGGATTATTTTAAAAATATAATTTAAAAAAAAATTGCTGACTGTGGCCATGTAGAGTAAAAGCAGCCTTATTTACCTCAGTCTTAACTGAATATATCCACTTAAGTGTGGAAAGATGATCCCAAGTCATCGAGAAAATGATACATTATATTGACCCTGTATAAGAAGGAAGGAAAATGTATAAAGCAGTTTAGGGGTTACTTTAAGAATGTGCTATTTTCTGTTTTAAATGTGAACATCAAAAGCAGTTGATTTTGATTATCAGAAAGAGTTATTGAAATGAAATCCATATTCCTCATACCCCACTCTTGTATAAATAATGCACCTAGAAATTAAGGAAAATCCACATGAAAGTCATGTCTTACCTTCTTTCCACCACCTTAGTCCCTCCTAAGGCAGACATGGGCTAACTCTTGATCCATGGCCTTGAATAACATCTTGTAGCACTTGGCCAGCCTAAATAATGGGGGCTAAATGGCAAGCTCTGGAGGCAGTTTCTCTCATTAAGCACTTAAATAATGGGGTTAGATAGCAGAAGTTCACAGGAAATGGCTCACCACTGAACTGCTGTGGATAGAGAGGGCAGTGTGAAGACAATCTATGGGGAGGATGTGGCTACATATATGCACCGTCTTGGGTATTGTTTTGTGCACATATGTACATATTCAGGGCTGGGGACTAGGAAGCGTGACTTTTTCATTCAACACATGCTTATTGAACCGCTAAATTGTGTGAGCACAAGGGAGTTCAGAACAGTAAGGAATTCTCCTTTGACACTGATTTTCTGAAATACCAGAGGCCATATTTCTGAGTGACTAATGTGAAGGAGAGAAATCTACCTGTGCCTGTGCTAGAAAGACAAGAAGCTAGTTCCTTTCTTAGCTCCAGAAATCTCAAAGAGAATATTTCACATGATCATAATCAAATTCCCCCTTTCTTTTTTTTTTTTTTTTTTTTTTTTGCTGTACGTGGGCCTCTCACTGTTGTGGCCTCTCTCGTTGCGGAGCACAGGCTCCGGATATGCAGGCTCAGCAGCCATGGCTAACGGGCCCAGCCACTCCGCGGCATGTGGGCTCTTCCCAGACCGGGGCACAAACCCATGTCCCCTGCGTCGGCAGGCAGACTCTCAACCACTGTGCCACCAGGGAAGCCCAAATTCCCCCTTTCTTAATCTCTATTCCAAACACTGTGGTTATGGAAATGGCAATAGATCACACAAAATTCCCCATGGCAGGAGATGAGCATTCTTTTTACTTCGAGTAGCTGAAACTGCTGATTGTAGGTAGAATTCTGAGATGGTACCCAAGACTCTGTCTTCTGGTATATATACCCTGAATAATGCTCTCCCATTGAGTGTGGGCAGGACTTATGAATATCGGGATATAGTCACTTCCTTGATTATGTTATGTTTTATTATATTAAACTCCATCTTAGCAGACTGAGAGAGAGAAAAGAGAGACTCTTGCTGGTCTTGAAGGAGCAAACTGCCACATGTGGAGAAGTCCATAAGACAGGGAACAGTGGGAGGTCTGTAATAGCAAAGAATAGCCCCTGATTGACAGCTAGCAAGAAAATGGGAACCTTAGTTCCCATTAGTCTTACAAGTCTTACAAGAGCAAGGAACAGAATTCTGCCAACAACTAGTGAACTTGGAAGAGGTCTCAGATGGAATCAGACCCCAACAGACACTTTAATTCCAGTCTGGTGAAACCCTGAGCAGAGAGACCACCTCCTCTGTGCTGAACTCCTAACCCACAGAAACTGTGAGATAATAAATGTGTGTTGTTTTAAGCCACTATATCTGTGGTTATAGTTATGCATCAGTAGAAAATAACACAATTTTGATTTCCAGATACAGGGTACCCAGTTTCTGAGTAAACTGATAAGCAAGAAAAATACTCTTCATGCAACCACGTCACCAAGTTATCTTTGTTAAAGTAATTCACAAAATATTCCTCCTCTTCCCATTAGCATAGACATTCACAAAACCATCGCAGCCTTTATAATTTGAACACTGCTATGCTCCACATGACTTAAGATCAGTCTACCTGAGTTTTGCTGACTTAGCAGAGCAATCATTTGGTGTAATGACTTGTGACTGACTAAGTACTCATTGTTCCACACTTTTGTTATCCGTCCTTATAAATGATATTCTTAGGGGAAATTACAATCTCATATTTGTTCCCCCACTAAAAATATACCTTGATCTTGAAGCTTCCTTTTTTCATGCTGCTCCTACCTTTCTCCCAAATGTGTATTCTCAAGGGCCCTTTCAGCATATTGCTAATTGGGAGTGAATATATGAAGATGCTCTTTTAACATGCGTGGGGAGAAGAGAAGACCATCTAGTCAAAATTTCATATTGATTTCCCATCTGGAAAGAAGTGGCTCTTACTCAGACAAATGGACAACAACCCATGCCTCATCTCTCTCTTAATTGGGAAAACGTTTTCAGTGATGTCTCGATATATTTGAATTAATGTTTTCCACAGTATTCCAAATATGTCTGATATGTTTGTGAGTGTGAATTTTAGTATGTAACATTTTTCTTGCTAAATAGCAAGGCTTGTGTGTGTGTGTGTGTGTGTGTGTGATTTGGCTTTTGACTCATACTTACAGCTCTGTGTGGTATGTAAATTCAGAACTTAAAAGAACAGCATCCCAATCGTTCAGGCTAGTCAATTTGCATTCAGACAAAAGCCAAATGCTCTTAAAATAAAGGTGTCCATCAAGCATTAAGTTATGTGATTTCTCAATTGCCCGTTCTTTAGATTGAGACAAATCTATGTGGGGACATTTTTCAAGAGTGCTGAGAGGGATCATCTCCATAATATTCACCAACTCTGTCAGTATTCCCTAATTATGTAATGATTCATCTGGCCCCTATAAAAATGAAATTAAGCCTGGGAAAGGTGTAACCCAGTGTAAATTCAGTTTGAGAAACTGTAAACCAAGTCATCATATTTTACACTTCTCGGGGAATAGTTCTCATATTGTTCTATGTGAATAGTGCCCCCTGGTGCTATGCAACATCCACGCTGCAATGAACTTAATGGATGGATTTTCAAGATCTTGCAATTGGGGCTTCCCTGGTGGCACAGTGGTTAAGAATCCACTTGCCAATGCAGGGGACACGGGTCCAAACCCTGGTCTGGGAAGATCCCACATGCTGCAGAGCAACGAAGCCCATGTGCCACAACTACTGAGCTTGTGCTCTAGAGCCTGTGAGACACAACTACTGAGCCCATGTGCTACAACTACTGAAGCGTGCACACCTAGAGCCAGTGCTCTGCAACAAGAGAAGCCGCCACAATGAGAAGCCCGAGCACCATAACGAAGACCCTACACAGCCAAAAATAAACAAATAAATAAGTTAATTTTAAAAAAAAGATCTTGCAATTGTTTTTTAATGAGCTTGTGCATTACTCAAATTAAAAAAAATGTGTGACTCAGTGGAGCTCTGTCAATTTTATGTTTTCTTGGGAATTGGTTTATTAGCTCCTCTCTTGAAAAATGTTTGATCAGAAAGAGGGCAAAGATCTAAATGACAGAGAATATCTGGGAATGGACTCCAGGAGAAGGTACAGGAAAAAGAAAAGTTTACTTTCTTCACCTTTTTGTTGAGAACTCTCCCTCCTACTACTTCATTCAACATCTCTCCACCATAGTCCATCCATCCTTCCTTCCATCCATCCATTATCCATTCACCATCATCCATCCATCCACCAATTCACACACACACTCATCCATTCATCCCTTCATTTATCTATCCATCGTTCCAACAAATGCTGGTTAAGTGCCTGTCATTTGTGTTAAACATTATGGGTGATCCAATAGTCAATGTGAATTTCTTTACATAACACCTCAATGGTGCAGAGGGAAGGAGGACTATTAAAACTTGACCATTATCTGTCATTAAGAAATTGGAGAGTTATGTGCAGCTGAATACACCCAAACCTTTGAAAATAGCTTTTGCAATTGTGCCCCCTCTTCTTTCCTCATAGCATACCCAAAGGGTCCAAGACTCAGCAGTGATGGGTACAAGTACACAGGCTATAGTTTCAAGGTATGCAGTGTGGCCGTCAGACTTCAGAAACTTTGTCTCACAGCATAGATTTTTGTTTGTTTTTTGTTTTTTATCTTCATAAAGCATTTTCCATTAAAACTTAAAGCTTATTCTCTAATCCTGGAGGCTCATTTTCTAAGAAGTTTATATATTTTTTCTTAGTTATTTATTTATAGTTAAAAGGAGTGAATGTCTATATTCTTAGTCAGATTCACTTTGATTCCTTCTTTACAAGATGAATTCAAATGTAATGAATCTCTTAAGCCAGACAGGGATTCTTGTTAAATATCACATCCTCTATTTCAGTTTAGTCTTCTACTTAACGGAAAACTGAATAGGTCCAAAGATTGCAATTTCTGCTTTATTTGGAGAAACGCCGATACAAGGATCAATTACATCTTGATGATTATATCCCAAGTACACTTGATTGCTTAGGCCAGCATCAGTCCCATTATTTGAAGCAATCAGAATGCTTTCACCATCTCAGAAAGAGAATAACTTGGTTCTGCACAATCAAAAATAGGTCATTGTAACTCTTCCTTTCTGAAAGATAGAGCTATAGTCTTTTGACCAGATAACTGCAATGAGAAAAGCTGACATTGTATTATTAACCAGTCCCCTATACATTTGCTATAGAATTAAGTGTGGCACATTGAAAGACATGGTTAGAGAACTGCTTTAGTTCTGTACTAGCTCAAGAGCATAAACAATATGAACTGGGGCTAGAAGATCCCTAAAGTATTGATGGACGAGTAATTCATTAAACAAGGTAAAATGGAGAGAAAACTGCAATATCACTCATTTAAAATGCTCTCATAAAGTTGTATGTCGGTGTCTCCAAGAAGCAGCCTTAAGTCAAGGAGTTTCATGTAAGGGATTTATTATGAAAGGGTTTTCAAAAGGAACCCCCAAGGGAGTAGGGGAAACAAAAGAGGAAACTAGAGTAGATCAAGCAAAGGTGCAATTTTACCCAAACACCGCCTGACCCTGAAAGCATGTTATACCAGACCATCCTCAAAAAGTTGCAGATTCCAAGCATGCAGAAGATGGGTAATGAACACATCAAGCTTGGAAAGGAATCTGCAGCAATTTTGATGGAGTACCACCACTGTCCCCTGCACTCAAATGCTCATGTCAAGACTGGAGAGCTTTGTTAGAGGTTGGTTTCTGTGAAATTGTCCAAGTTTTTCATAACTCATTCTCTATGGGGCCCTTAAGAATAGTACTACACAGGAAAACATGACTGTGGAGTCAGAGACCCTAGGCTTGAATCCTACCCCTGTTATTTACTAGTAAGGAGGAAATGTCTGGCCTAGAATAATTTGCTCTATCCCAAAATACACACATGTACAAATGAGCAGTGCCCCTTCATAGGTCCATCTGCTTCTGGTAAAGTTTGAAATTTGGAACTTTTCCATCTTAAGTCATTTAAACCTTAGTTTTAACTTCTCTTCCCCAGTTTTTTTTTTTTTTTAATTTTCAAACTTACATCTTATTGCAAAATAATGGGGTTTAACCCAATTTAAAGGGATTCCTGACATCAGAGAAAAGGTCATGGCATGCTTATTTGTGGAAACAAATTCTTTCATCCTCCAATGTCCTCTCTACAGCTGGTTCTGCCTCTTCGGCCAGCCCACAATGCTGCCCCTTCTCTTACCCCCTTGGAAGAGAACTCTCCAAGGAAGACTAAAGTCAAAGACAAGTTACAAGAAGATGCTGCATTTACTTTCATTTTTTTTCTAATCAAGCTCCTGATCTACAATTATTATTATTATTATTTTTACTTTCCTCCTCCCTGAAGCTGATTTTAGTTTTCCCACTGCATTCCCAGATCCCAGGGTATTTGGCAGTTGAGTCCAAGAGGCTCTGCCAATAACCTGTCATTTGGGTCAGGATCCGGGTTACCTCTTGGACCTCTCTGCTGAAGCCCTCCATATGTACCCTGGTGATTTTGGAAGGAAGGTAAATGGCCATCTGGGAACCAGGCAACCAGATGGAAGGGTCTGGCTCTTCTAGGTCTTGTATCGGTGGGACTCTTATACCTGAGTCGGTCATTACCTCAGCAGGTCAAGAGATTCTGCCAACTGGAAAATGTTAGACTTAACAATCTTTCAATCATAGGATATTATAGCTGGAAGGGGCATTAGAGATAATCTTTTCCAATGTATTCATTTCAGAGAAAAATGGACTGAAGTGTACATAGCTTAAATGTTTTTTCTCATGATCACACAGTACACAGAGCTAGGACCACCCTTCTGTGATGCCAGTGGTTACCAAACTTTTATTTATTTATTAGCATTATAATCTTTGTCTTGAACAAAATCGTGCTGTTAAGTATTCTGGCTGGAGCTAATCTGTATAAAGTGGGGGACGGGGAATCGAGAAAGTTGTCTGCATCCCTTTTTCCTTTTTGCAGCTCTGTGCCCAACCCCCCAGACTAACATACATATAACAAACTAAACCTTTGGTGTCCTGTAGAGACCTTAGATCTCTTTATAATATCGTTTAGAAACTCTTGCATTCAACATATGTTTCCAGCTTGGAAGGGCCCCTTCAAAAAGGGAAGCCCTGACCCCACAGGTCAGTGCCAGGATTGGGTTCAGAGACTGGAGGGACGTTAAGGGAAGCAGGAGAAAGAACCAAGTAGTGGCTGATTTGAACCCAGCTCTTCCAGGCCAAGAAGATGGAGTCCAGGAAATAGTCTGCAAGGCCAATCAGGAGTGGCTGAAGTCAGGATGCTGAAACAAGGGTCAGGAGCTGGGTGGGAGCTATATGGAAGGAAAGGTAGGGGAATTGTATTAGTTTTATGTTGCAGATTTTTAATAATTTGAACAAAGTTATTACAGTCACTCAAATTACTACAAACTTAGTGGCTTAAAACAATACACGTTTATTATATCAACATTTCTGTAGGTCAAAAGTCTGAGCATCTCTGCTCAGGGCTTCCCAAGGCTTAAATCACAGCATTGGCCAGGTTGAGTTCCTTTCTGGAGCTCAGGGTCCTCTTCCAAGCCCATGTGCTTGTTGGCAGAATTCAGTAACTTGTGGTTGTAGAACCGATATTTTTTTGCTTTCTTGCTGGCTACGAACCAGCGGCCACTCTCAGTAACTAGAGATCCCCTGCTATCCCCTGCAGGGTACATGACCCTCTCTACAACAGGGTAGTTTTCTTACACTTACTTAGATCATCAAGAGAGTATGTCTTTGACATTTTACCTTCATTGAAAGGACTCGACTGATTAGGTCAGGCTTACCCAGAAACACCTCTTTTTGATTAACTCTATGTCAGCTTATTAGTAACCTAAAATTGAGAGTAACAATCCCATCATATTCACAAATCTCTCCCATACTCAAGGGGAGGGGATTATACAGGGTGTGTATATCAGAGAGTAGGAATCCTGGGGCCATTTTAGAATTCTGCCTACAACAAGAACAAAGCAAGGGAAAATAAGGACGTAACTTCTGGCTTTGAATCCAGGCCCTACCACATAGAACCTGTAAGACCTTGATTAGGAAACTGTCTCTAAATCTCCTTTATTTCTTAACAGTTAGATGGGACTAGTAATTATACTTATGTCTGGAGTTATGGCACAGATTCAATAGAATTATGTGCTAAAACTCATGGATAAGTGACTGGTCTAGCACCATTGCTTAATGAATACCAGCTTTTTAAACAGGTGACCCATGGCTGGCCTTCTATAAACCATCAGTACTCTGGTCGATGTATTGGCTTAAGCGTCCAGGATCAGGGCAGAAATCGGAGGTCATAAAGCAGCTCAGAACCTTGTTGAGAGAATATGACTTCCAGGGCTGGCATTCCTAATGCCTCACGAAATCCTCAAAAGGAAGTCTCAAGTCCTTGTCTGATGGCTTGTCCTGGGTGGATGCCGTGTGGAGCTTAGGGGCAAAGAAAAAGATGAAGACTCAGCCCCAAGCCAAAGAGGGAACTTCAGAGTTGGCTCGAGTTCCTTGATGACACGAGGTTTGAGTTGAAACCTGAAGGCAGGTCGGATTTGGCTTTTCAGAGAGGCAGGAGGAAAGTGTTCTTGATAATTAATGAAAAGCCCCAGTGTAGCACTTGGCCTGTCTCATGCATTGAAGAATGTCTTGTTCTTCTCATCTCACACCTTGGGAGCAAGTAACTAACATATATTGTGTCAAGCTCTTATCTCATTTTAAAAATTAATTAAAATTTAATTATCTCATTTAATATCCCTTAAACCTGTCCATAGTCTCTAAAGTGTATGCACCATAGTTAACAAAGTGTAAATGGAGACCCAGCATATCAACAACTGTCACCTCCTTTCTCCAAACTGAAAGTATTTGTCTTTCTTACATTGATTCAAGGCTGTGCGTTAATTCAGTGGGGAGGATGAAGGATAATCCTAATGAGTGTGAGGCAGGAAGCCGCTTAACAGTGGGCCTATGTGCACTTCAAATGTAGAGGAAGGCATTCAAGTGGTTGTAAAGTCCAGTAAGCAGTGTACATTTCCATTTTTGGCATAAAATGCAACTGCACAACTTTGCAGGTATCTTGCTAACTCACTTCCCACCCCACAAGTGTACCTGGATGTGAGAATTTCCAGGTGCTTGCTTTCTTTAGCTATTTGTGCTATTAAAGTTAATTAAAAAGTTAACTGTAAGTGCAATGCCTTTTTTGAGAATGCTGCAGCTGTTTGAGCCAGTTATAAAAGTATCTGTAAAACATTCTCAAGGGATATATGGAGAATTTTCATCAGCTAGGTAATTTATAGTTCTGTTTGGTTCCTACTAGATGTCACGTATTCACAAAAAATATGACAATAGCGTCAGCTTCAGCCTTATAATTAGTGCACAACTGAAAACATCTTGGAAACAAAGAGCCATCAGAAGATTTTCAGTGAGACTTTGTAGGTACATGAACCATTTCCTGAGGAAGAGTTAGCATGGAAGCATCAGTAGTCACTAATAGGCTTTGTCTCCTCTGAGGGTACATTGGGGTCAATCAGACAACTGTGAGCAACTGTTACTGGTGAGAGGAGGCAGGGGAGGCTTCCAGGAGGAGACAACACTTGAACTGAGTCTTTAAAGGATGGGTAGAAGCCAGATAAAATGGAAGATGATCCTGGGACAACTCATTCCACACAGGAAGACCAATGTGAACACAAGTGCTCAGGCAAGAGATACAGTGTAAGGGGGAACTTCCAGCATTTCAGGGTTGTTGGAGGCTGACCAGTGAGGAAGTGAGAAGGGGGTGGAGGGAGGTGAGCCCAAAGAAGGAGAAAAGGGTGAGATAGATCATGACTGGCCTGCTGGGTGACTTTAAGGGGTCCAGACCTTAGCTGGGCAGGTGGGGAATAACTGAAGGGTTTTGGGCAGGGCCGTGTTAAAAGTAGAACTGCTTTTATTTATTTATTTATTTAAATTTTTATGGGAGTCTAGTTGATTTACAGTGTTGTGCTAGTTTCAGGTATACAGCAAAGTGAATCAGTTATACATATGCATTTATCCACTCTTTTTTTAGATTCTTTTCCCATATAGGCCATTACAGAGTATTGAGTAGAGTTCCCTGTGCTATACAGGAGGTCCTTACTATTTATCTATTTTATAAATAGTAGTGTGTATATGTCAATCCCAATCTCCCAATTTATCCCTGCGCCCTGTACCCCTAGTAACCATAAGTTTGTTTTCTACATCTGTGACTCTACTTCTGTTATTTAAAGAAGTTTATTTGTACCCTTTCTTTAGATTCCACATATAAGTGATATCATATGATATTTGTCTTTCTCTGTCTGACTTCACTCAGTATGACAATCTCTAGGTCTATCCATGTTGCTGCAAATGGCATTATTTTGTTCTTTTTTATGGCTGAGTAATATTCCACTGTATATACACACCATACCTTCTTTATCTATTCCTCTGTTGATGGACATTTAGGTTGCTTCCATGTCCTGGTTATTGTAAATAGTGCTACATAAGATACATGCAACATAAGGTTGCATGTATCTTTTCAAATTATGGTTTTCTCTCGGTATATGCTTAGGAGTGGGATTGCTGGGTCATATGGTAGCTCTATTTTTAGTTTTTTAAGGAACCTATGGAGGTTCCTTAAACACAGTAACAGTATGGACTGTTCTCCATAGTGGCTGTATCAATTTACATTCCCACCAACAGTGTAAGAGTGTTCCCTTTTCTTCACACCCTCTCCAGCATTTGGGTCCTGAGTAGTATCTACCTTACATACTTAATGTGTGGGGAGGGATTTAAAGGGCAAGCCTGGAAGCAGGAGACCAATTAGGAGGCAGTGGAAATAATTTAGGCCAGAGACGAGGAAGTCCTAAGGAGGTCTAATGTGGGAGGGATGGACAAGAGTTGAAACATAGCTTTTTCACTTGTTTCCCTCTTGGGGAAAGGACTATAGCATACCAGTTACAAAAATGGGTGCAGAAACCTGTTTGCCCCAGTTCAAGTCTTAGCTCCATTACTACCTATGTGATCTATGCAAACTTCTCAGACTCTTGGTAATTTAGTTTCCTGCTCTATAAAATAAGGATGAGATTATAATAAGATCACATCTGTTAATACATGTAAAAACACTTAGAATAGTAAGAAGATCATAAATGCTCAATATATGTTAATGATTGTTAAGAGAGAGTTTAGCCTAGGAACTTATAGTTTCCAGTTAGACTCTATGAGCTGGAATCCTGGGTCAGATACTTGTTAGGTTACCACGGCAAGTTAACCACTTGGCACCTCAGTTTCTCAATCTGTAAATGTTGATAACAATAATGTCTACCTCCTAGGGTTGCTATAAGGATTAAACATGGAAATATGTGTAAAGCACTTAGGAAGTACCTGATATGTAATAAATGCCAATGACTTTTTTCAGTAAATATATTTTTATTCATTTCATTTTATTTTTTGTTAGAGTATAGTTGCTTTACACCGCTGTGTCAGCGTATATCATCCATATGTATGCATGTATCCCCTCTTTTTGTGGATTTCCTTCCCATTTAGGTTACCATAGAGCACCAACTAGAGTTCTCTACGCTATATAATAGGTCCTCATTAGTTATCTATTTTATACATAGTAGTGTATATATGTCAATCCCAATCTCCCAATTTGTCCCACAACCACCCCCTTTCCCCCTTGGAATCCATACATTTGTTCTCTACATCTGTGTCTCTATTTCTGCTTTGCAAATAAGATCATCTATATTATTTTTCTAGATTCCCCATATATGTGTTAATATACAATGTTTTTCTCTTTCTGACTTGCTTCATTATTTATGACAGTTTCTAGGTGCATCAATGTCTCTGCAAATGACACAATTTCATTCATTTTTATGTCTGAGTAATATTCCATAGTATATATATATACTACATCTTCTTTATCCATTCCTTTGTTGATGGACATTTAGGTTGCTTCCATGTCCTGGCTATTGTAAATAGTGATGCAATGAATATTGGTTGCATGTATCTTTTAGAACTATGGTTTTCTCCGGGTATGTGCCCAGGAGTGGGATTGCTGGGTTATATGGTAGTTCTATTTTTAGTTTTTTTTTTTTTTTTTTTTTTTTTTTTTTTGCGGTATGCGGGCCTCTCACTGCTGTGGCCTCTCCCGTTGTGGAGCACAGGCTCCGGACGCGCAGGCTCAGCGGCCATGGCTCACGGGCCCAGCCGCTCCGTGGCATATGGGATCCTCCCAGACCGGGGCACGAACCCGTATCCCCTGCATCGGCAGGCGGACTCTCAACCACTTGCGCCACCAGGGAGGCCCTATTTTTAGTTTTTTAAGGAACCTTCATACTATTCTCCATAGTGGCTGTATCAATTTACATCCCCACCAACAGTTTAAGAGGGTTCCCTTTTCTCCACACCCTCTCCAGCATTTATCCTTTGTAGATTATTTGATGATGGCCATTCTGACCAGTATGAGGTGATACTTCATTGTAGTTTTGATTTGCATTTGTCTAATGATTAGTGATGCTGAGCATCTTTTCATGTGTTTGTTGGCCATCTGTATGTCTTCTTTGGAGAAATGTCTATTTAGGTCTTCTGCCCATTTTTTGATGGGGTTGTGTTTTTTTTTTTTTTTTCATATTATATGGAAACACTAAAGACTCTGAAGAGCCAAAGCAATCTTGAGAAAGAAAAACGGAGCTGGAGGAATCAGCCTCCCTGATTTCAGACTATACTACAAAGCTACAGTCATAAAGACATTATGGTACTGGCACAAAAACAGAAATATAGATCAATGGAACAGGATAGAAAGCCCAGAGATAAACCCACGCACCTATGGTCACCTAATCTATGGCAAAAGAGACAAGAATATACAATGGAGAAAAGACAGCCTCTTCAATAAGTAGTGCTGGGATAACTGGACAGCTACATGTAAAAGAATGAAATTAGAACACTCCCTAACACCATACAGAAAAATAAACCCAAAATGGATTAAAGACCTAAATGTAAGGCCAGACAGCATAAAACTCTTAGAGGAACACATAGGCAGAACAATCTTTGACATAAATCATAAAAAGACCTTTTTTGACCCTCCTCCTAGAGTAATCAAAATAAAAACAAAAATAAACAGATGGGACCTAATGAAACTTAAAAGCTTTTGCACAGAAAAGGAAACCATTAACAAAACAAAAAGATCACCCTCAGAATGAGAAAAAAAAAATATTTGCAAATGTGGCAACTGACAAAGGATTTATCTCCAAAATATAAAAACAACTCTTGCAGCCCAATAACTTTTTTAAATCATCATCATCATCATCTAGGCAACTCTTTAATTTCATCCTTTTAATTTTTTTGGTGGTATTAGATAGAGAATCGATGTTTACTAACTCTGTGTAAACTGAAATATTCCCCACATACTTTTACTTGTGTGTATTTAAGACTTTTCATAATATAAAACTGTTTTGCCTGCTACATTAGCCTTAATGTTTCAAGAAAAACATCTATAACAAGTTTAGTTATCTTATAATTTTGTATTTTTGTAGCACCTCTGACCCATAAGAGAGGGAGGTGAAAGTAAAAGTGCTAATGTTTTCTTAATTTTGGCCAAAGTTTTATTGAAAAATATCACTTGGCTCTGGTATTCACACAATTTATTTTGTAAGAAATGTCATTGCTGTCCTCCAGTAGGCTTTTTTGCTGCCAGGAAGTGAGGAACAGCCTGGAATTTGGAATTTGTCCTGCATCTTCAAATTTTAATGGAAAGTGCTCAATTTATTTCAACTCACATCCCTTACTTAGGCAATGTTAAGCATCTACTGGGTTGCCAGCTCTGGACTAAGTGCTATGAAGATAGAAAAGAATTTGGCTCGAAAAGCTTGCTATCTAGGTAGGAACACCCAACAGACAGTGATAGGGTGATGAATGAGCACCATTTCTTGTGAGCAACAGTAGAGGTGTTACAATTGCTCAGAGCTGGGGGGACAGCACTTTCATGCACCCTAGAGAGAGCCAGACCTGGGTCAGTCTTGGCAAGAAAGGCTTCTGTGACTTTAGAAAAGATATTTCCCATCTGGTGGCCTCAGTTTTGTTTTCAGTAAAATGAGAGTGACACTAAAATATATCTAAGTCCACTCCCAATTTTTACACTTGCTGATTAAATGTGAGCTGGGGATTTTCTAGAAGATTTCTAAAGCAGTGACACTTAGGGGTATGCAGATTTTTTTTGAAAGATTCATATCTTTACCTTCCAAATATAAACTTTCCCTGTTCTGTATTTTATCTCTGGATCAACTCTGATCAGACCACGATTGCTATGTTCTCTATGGAATCGATTAACTTGAATTAAGCAATAGGAGTTATGTTAAGAAACTCAAGATTACATTTATGGTCGGAAGTGGGGGAGAAAACCATTGACCTCTTCACACTGAGTTCCTTCCATGAAACAACATTCCCCCTTAGGCATGATATGTGTCTTTCTTGCTGTCAATGACAAACATGTAGATAACATGCTTCCCCTTGACTTTGCACTCCAGGAAGCTCAGGGCCAGACTGGTGACTCAGCATGCTCGTGGATGACACATCCACATTTTAATGTTCCTGTTTACTTTCATTTCTCTGATCTTTATTTTTGCCTTTGTTGTTTTTCCATGATATTTTGCATATGCCTCTTATCCACCTTTAATTATCTGTGGATCAGAATAAGTAGCAGTGTGTGGTAAACAGAAGGTTTAGGTGCCAACCACAGAGTCTGTGCTCAGTGACTGTTCACTCTTCTATGATAAAACTAACACCCTACATGGGGACCGCCCTGGTTGTCCAGTGGTAAAGACTTCACCTTCCAATGCAGGAGGTGTGGGTTCTATCCCTGGTCTGGGAGATACAATCCCACATACCTTGCAACCAAAAAACAAAAACATAAAACAGAAGCAGTATTGTAACAAATTTAACAAAGACTTAAAAAATGGTCCACATCAAAAAAAGAAAAGAAAAAAAAACCTTAAAAATATAAAATTAAATAACACTCCACATGAGTATAACACATTTCAATTTACAAATCTCCTCGAATTGTCGTTACTACCTTGTGAAGTGCATGGGGAAGGTATTTATTTTCCTCATTCTTCAGATGAAAAAACTGAGGCTTGGGAGAGGTCAAGTGATTTGCTGCATGTTGCTTGGGGTTACTGGAGTGTAGGGTCTGGGTTTAGGAACAGGCTTTAGTTGGGGCATTTGTCAGCCAACGTCCAGCAAGAGAAGGCTTGCTGGCCCTATTCCCTCATTAGCCCTCAGAGAGGTGTGCTGAGGCCAGAGCAATGCTGACACCATGCAGGAGGACACTAGGGGTGGGACATTGTCCTGCTGATGCTCTCTTCTTATGGGATAAGTGTGGAGTAATGTTCTGTAGGGAAATCGACATATGGGGCTCAGGAAAAAAGGCAGACTGAACATAGATGTCTTCTGTTTAAGGGAGTGCTGGGAGATGCCAGCTGCTTGGCACCTGAAAATCTTGGGACCCCCAGGCTTTAGAAGCCACATTCAGCATAGCTTGGGGGATCCCAGGCCCCTAGGAAGATGTGGTCACTCAACCTAGGAGAATGGGTGCCATTAGGCCCACCTAGCTTATTGATGGGCAATGCAGAAGACATACTAGTCCAATTATTGGATAGGCCTTCTTGTCTCCACATATGGGTAATAGGGTAATAGTTCCTGGACTGGAAGCCAGGCCTTACAACTTTAGATACACTCTTCTCTCCACTATCACAATACTTTGGTTATAGGGCTAGGGCTATGCAGGCCTGAAGAACAGTATCTCCCAAGGAGCTTCTCAGGACAGAAATAATGATTTCCTTGGTTCTGCTCATTGCACTGAATCTTTTATTAAATTTGTTGACCCACCTGTATTTCTTCCCCCTTCATCCCTGATGACACTATTGTGAGTCTCTACAGGGCAATATCTATGTCCTATTAATTTTAGTAGCTTGCAAGGTTTAGTTTATGACACACAATAGACACTCAATAAAAAAAAATTAGCTTCTGATTTCAATAACTCCCTGTTAACTTTGTAATGAATTCCTTGGTATGCTTAAAGAATTTTTTTGTGTGTCCAGTTACTCATGGACTTTTCTTACCAAAAAACTCACAAAACTGGATATATCTTGTTGATTATTGATACCTACTTAGATGTCCTTCCAATTATCTCTCTATTCCCTCCTACTTCACACATCATCTTTCATTTGAAATATTATATTATTATCTTAAGTTTCCTTATTTATTTATCTCTCTCCTATTCCAAATGTTTCTATCTTCCACCTTGTTTTCCACTACTACTGACCTACCTGTCAAACCCTAAACACATCTGATGGAGTGTCCCCAGTTCTCCGTAAAGGCTCAACTCAACAATCAAGGTGACTTCACCTTGTATACCATGCCTGCCAATGGTTTTCTAGGTTATCTCCTAGGAGGAAGCATGAGCTTTAGTTTTTGCTTCTATATGTGTACTGTAAAATTGGTCATATCCCCTGCAATTTATCAATGATCATTTGTTATAATGGCATTTGGGTCATCAAAAATAAATTGACTTTTAGGCAAGAAATCTGAGAAAGAATACCTTTTAGGGTTCAGTGTAAGAATATAGGGTTATTATGGTGTAAGAGATACAAAATAAAACAGTAGCATTTGTAATCCTGGGGCTAATCCTGAACTTCTGCTAAATGTTCACCTGTGTCTCCACCGCCCTGTTTCCATTATGCTCTCTGTGTCCAAAGCAGAGGCTTCTGCTCTGCATGTTCTTTATCAAATCCACTCACAGAAATGAATCTGCTCATGGTTATTTATATCTTTGTTAGCAAAAAGCCACTATGTTGTCTTTCCCAAGACACTTGCATTTTAGTCTCATCCTCATCAAAGAAGGAAAGGCTTTGGTGGCTACTCATAAAATAATTGCAAAAATCAGTGAGTAAGTACAGAAGTTCATATGAAAAGCCACAGGTTTTGTTTTGGGTATCCAGTCATTCACTGGGAAGTAAACTAACAAGCCCCTGCAATATTAATTCTTCCTCTTTTATGCCTGCTGAACTGTACATTAATCCTCAAGTGCATCAGATTGGGCCAATCTAAAATCAGAAATATAATGTAAAATCACAGTTTAGATTCTTCTTCCAGGATAAATTTTACCTTCTCTACTAACATCGGTTCTATGGTTTGAAGGCTTTTGTTTAGAATGATTGTGAAGCCACATCTAGGTAACATGGGCAAGATGCTGGGGGTGTTCATTTGTTTGCCATGGTCATAGGTAAGTGCAAAGCATATCTTTTGAATCTGGTACAGCTTCTTTCCAGTACAGGAGACACCATTTCAAACAGGTGGTACTCTTACCATTTTCTTAACACATCTATGGGCCAAGACTCTCTATTTTATACCATGGACTTGTGGCCTTGTATATTGACAAAATATATATTATTATCAAAATTCTTAAACCTGTTCTGCCCATTTTTTGTTTGGGTTGTTTGGTTTTTTGATATTGAGTTGTATGAGATGTTTGTATGTTTTGGATATTAACCCCTTGTCAGTTGCATCGTTTGCAAATATTTTCTCACATTTCGTAGGTCATCTTTTCTTTTTGTTGATGGTTTCCTTTGCTTTGAAAAAGGTTTTAAGTTTAATTAGGTCCCATTTTTATTTTTGCGTTTATTTATTTTTCCTTGGGAGACTGAACTAAGAAAATATTGTTATGATTTATGTCTACGAATGTTTTGCCTATGTTATCTTCTGGCAGAAGTCCTAAATATACATTTCTCCAAAGAAGGCATATGGATGGCCAACAATCACATGAAAACTTGCTCAACATCACTAATTATTAGAGAAATCAAAACTACAATGAGGTATCACGTCACATCAGTCAGAATGGCTATCATCAAAAAGTCTACAAATAATAAATGCTAGAGAGGGTGTGAGAAAGGGGAACCCTCCTACACTGTTGGAGGGGATATAAATTGGTGCAGCCACTATTAAAAACAGTATGGAGATTCCTTAAAAAATTAAAAATAGAGCTACCATACGATCCAGCAATCTCATTCATGAGCATATATCCCTAAAAGATGAAAACTCTAATTTGAAAAGATACATGCACCCCAATGTTCATAGCAGCACTCTTTACAATAGCCAGGACATGGAAACAAACCAAGTGTCCACTGACAGATGAATGGATAAAAAAGATGTGATACATATATACAATGGAACATTACTCAGCCATAAAAATAGTGAAGTATTGCCATTTGCAGCAACATGGATGGACCTAGAAGATAGCATACTAAACAAGGTAAGTCAGATAGAGAAAGACAAATATCATATATCACTTTTTTAAATCTAAAAAATAATACAAATGAATCTATATACAGAACAGAAACAGAATCACAAATAGAAAACTAATTTACGGCTACCGGAGGGGAAAGGGTGGAGTTAGGGGATAAATTAGGAGTACAGGATTACAGATACAAACCACTATACATAAAACAGATAAGCAACAAGGATTTACTGTATAGTGCTGGGAACTATATTCAATATCTTGTAATAACTTCTTATATATATATATATATATATATATATATATATATATATATATATATATATATCACTGAACCACTTTGCTGTACACCTGAAGCTATCATAATATTGTAAATCAACTATATGTTAATTTGAAAATTTTTAAACCTCAAGATGGGAACATACTGGACAAAATCTGAGTAAGGATTAAAAGGAGAGTTGGTCAGTTGTTTTCTGTAGTTTGCTCAACCTAGTAGGGGATACAGTACTAGATCCCTAATACAAATTACAGAATTGTTACCAAGGTCAAATTTAATAGTGATAGTGTATTTCAACTTCTCCTATACCAACTGTATATCCATATCTTTTAGAAATATAACATATACTACAGTCTAGAATGATTTTACCAAAACGGCTGTGTTGAAGAGTAGGTAAGAAGTCATAATGGTGGCTTTTGTTCTGGATTTAATTCTCATCTGTTAGGTAATGTTAGAATTAAAAATAAATAAAGGGACTTGGAAAAATCTGACCATAACCTTTTGGGGTTCTTAATAATGAAGAAAAGGAAAATAGGACATGGAACCATATGTACAGGAAGGAGAGTTCACAAAAGCAAGTTTAAAAGTAAAAGTTCAAAGAAAAAAATGGGCATAATTCCATGACTGAGGCTGTGTAGGTTTGAAATATCAACTTTTGGACTACATTGCTGCAAAGAGTTTGAATGAGTGAAAACAGGGTAAGCATTCTCTGATGAGCTTCTAGGGCATGTATAGAAGATGAGAAATGGTTCTTTTCCACAAAGACTCAGGGTACATTTTAAAGTTGCCTTTAATTCTGAATGCCATTTTGGAGTGACCTGGTTTATTGTATACATATTTTCTGCTTCGGCACATATACATGACTATAAATATTTATCTTGGTCCTTTTCCCCTTTTTTTTTCCTCCTCTAAAAATCACTGTATTTGTTCATCTATGCTAGAGTTTCTTAACCTTTTAAAAAAATTATTATTCATTATTGTCCCCCTTAGTAACCTTTTTAAGGCTTTTTTCTTAATTACCTCCTACATATGATGTTAATACCACAGATATTCTGTATATCTGTTTATGCACTGTGGAAGGCCGTGTACCTTTCTAATATCTGATATTTGATATTTTTTGCTCCATCCCACCAGAAAGCAATTCTTGTCCCCTTGAGAAATGCATGACTTATGCAGCAACTCTTTTCCTCTGAGGACAATACATAGATTTGAGCTATTTGGGGGTCATTTTTCTCTTTCCCTTACATTTTCTTTCTTAACTCCCTTGTTTACATAAGAGAATATTCCCACATGTGTTGTTTTTTTTGATTAGTTGAAGATGCATCCTTTGCATTGCAGTATCCTCTGGTACTTCATATGATCCCTTCTGCATAACTATGGACACCCCCTTAGCTCCTCTTTCAGGGACATAAATGTAAAGTAGATTGAAAAAAATACCATCTGGCTTCTTCTCTTCCTTCAGTTTTATTCCCAACACTTAATTCTAAGAGATATAACCCAGGTTTCTTTCTTTATTTTGCAGAAAATTGCAGTTGCTGAGCTGTGCTTTAGCAACTGTTGGTGAGCTCATTCTTGCAGCTTCTCTGTACCACCTCAGGTACACATTCCAGGAAGACAAGAATTCCTATTAGATACTATATCAGTTTTGCATATGATTTCTTCCATTTTCCTCAAGAGGGATTCCTTGGCCACTGCACAGATTTGTATTTCTTTTATTGAATCTGTGGTTGTGTATCTGTCAGGATAAGTTAGGTTGTGCTGCATTAACAAAACACCCTCCAAAATCTCAGTGCCATCATGTCCAGAATTGCTTCTTATACCCAAAAGGGAAAGAAAACCTTAGAGGATCTCACTTTTAGCACAGAAGTAACACTTATAACTTCCTTTCTCAACTCATTAGTCAGAACTAATCACATGGCCCCCCCAACCACAAGAAAGGAGGCACTGCAATCCTACTATGCTCTGAAAGAAGAGAAAAGTCAGATCTTGGTGAGCAGAACTAATGAATACCTAATATACAAATCAATTTTCACTACAAAGTAAAGGAGCTGTTACAGTGGAGGATTACTGGACTGAATATTAATATTATGACAATAGTATGAGTGTGTTTTGTGTTTGGTAATTGCAATCATTGTTGCTTTTGTTGTGGTCATCCATTTACAATGCTTGTTGTCAGTGTATTTATCTCTTGTATAAATAATATACAGTGTGTGTGTGTGTGTGGAAAGAAAAAAAATAAAGATCTAATGAGTACCCTAAGGTGGTGCTAGGACTTCTCTATTTCCTGGATATTTTCCTCCATACATAGATGGGTGCTTCTTCTTCAGTATTTATAATTTATTTATAATTATTCCATAATACAAAGCTATCTTCCCCCTCTCTTCCCCTAAATCACATTCTTTTTCTCATCAACTACTGGCCACTTGATTTTAATTTCTCTCTACTTCTTCATAATCCTTATTTTTGTTTTGTTTGTTTGTTTGTTGTGAATTTATACTTGATTTACCAGCCAAATTGTGAATTTCTGGCCCATTTCAGTACTCACTCTGCTAGGTGAGTGGTTTATGGAGAGAAGGGCCTCAAGTCCTTTGATTTTTCCTTTTGCAGGGAGATTTGTAGCACACATTCTTAGGGGAACTAAAAGTCTTGAAGTATATGAAATGAATCTCATGGTACCTATAATTTCTAGGTGAACTGACATTCTTTTTGCTATTTCCACTTGGAAACTGCTCTTTTTCAGGCCCATTCTTATGAGTTTCAAATAGGATCCCCCCCCCCCCAGAATTATACCACCTGCTCCTCTCATCACCGAGAGTATGCCCAGCTCTGTTCTTCTCTGATAGTAATTTATCTTCCTGTGTCTCAGGGCTTCCAATATGAAAAAAAAAAAAGAGATAAGATGATAAATTAATGGCTAATGAGAAAGAACAAAAGGAAGATTTTGACAGTCTCCTCTTTTATACCTTTGGATGGGTCAGAAAAGTGTAATAGTACTTCTCACTCAGAAGCTAAAGCTGAGATTCAAAAAGGAGTACCAAGGCTTAGATAACTTTTTGATACCTCAATAATATTATTGCCTCCATATTTCTCTAGAAACTGATTATTTCAACTGCCAAGGGATAACGTTGGAATCTTTTTCTCTTGAGCTGCATTAGGGTGAGAAAGCATTTATCCCTCTCTAATTCTGAAAATAAACTTTTGTTATGTGTTCTTTAAATTTGAAATGTGTTTTGCATTATTCATCCCATGAGCTCAGATTTGTAAAGAGACATAGAAACTGAAGACCTAATTTACTCCTTGTTCTGCTTTGTGGAAAACAAAGCAGAAAAGGATAGGGGCTTCCCTGGTGGCGCAGTGGTTGAAAGTCCGCCTGCCGACACAGGGGACGCGGGTTCGTGCCCCAGTCCGGGACGATCCCACATGCCGCAGAGCGGCTGGGCCCGTGAGCCATAGCTGCTGGGCCTGCGTGTCCGGAGCCTGTGCTCTGCAACAGCAGAGGCCACAACAGTGAGACACCTGCATACAGCAAAAAAAAAAAAAAAATAATAATAATAATAAAATAAATAAATAAAAGGATGATAGCCAAGGTCTGATGGCTTCAGCCAAAATCAATTGAGGCTTCCGATTCCATATGAATGGCAAAAGCCTCAACATCACTGAAATGCACCTTTATTTATTTCTTCTTTATATTCAGGCGCAAACACATTCCTAAATCCAGATAAAAGGAATCAACTTTGACTTTTTTTTTGTTTTTTGCTAAAATCTGGGTGTGTTTTCTCTTTACTCACCTTACTTTGCACTTTTCTCTGTTTTCTTTCTCCTGCTCCTTCTCACGGTGCTCCTTTCAGACCAGGTGTTTGGATGATGGCCTTATCATTAGAAACAGCCAATGGGATTCATCACCCAGAGCAATGTCCACGAGTTGTGGATTACAGGCTCTGGACGCGCAGGCTCAGCGGCCATGGCTCACAGGCCCACCTGCTCTGCAGCATGTGCGATCTTCCTGGACCGGGACACAAACCCGTGTCCCCTGAATCGGCAGGCGGACTCTCAACCACTGCACCACCAGGGGAGCCCTGCATCCCCTTTTGATCACTTGAGGCCATGAATATCTGAGCAACATTAGAGTATTCTCACTGAGCAGGAGCAGAGAGGGTTGGACAGAAAGGGGGTATGACACCTGTTTGAAAGATGCATTTTAGGTAAAGGAAGCAAGGGCTACATGACCTAGACACAGACTTGGTTCCCTTTACCATTTTGTCTCAGCTGTGCCCCTGTGGTGAGGGCAAGGTGGCTCTCTGATGTGAGCCTCCTGCTTGTCCCACCCCTTAAAGTTAGCCCTCTGGTCCTAACAGCTCCTCAAGGATGTCCATGATTAACTGCCCGACCGGAGTAGGTCATTTGTCACATACAACTGAGCAAGTGACGGGCACTGAATGAACATCAGCTTTCCTTTCTCAGGGACCTGTGAACTTTTCCTCTGTTAACTAAAAGCTGAAAACTACTCGTTTTTTTTGAAAAGTTAGTTTATAGGACTAACCATATTTAGTTCCGATCATGCATGTTTAGTTTCCTCTGCTGTCTTTGAAAGTTGCCTGCCAAGGACAGAATTTGGTCTCAAGTGAGCAAGAAATACAAACAAATTAGGTGCCAGATTCCACTTGTCTAAAAATGGTAAATTAATAGTCCTTACCAAATGGTATTCTTTTTACTTGAGTTAAGGCATAACTGAAAGTTTCTCTTCCATGGAAAAGCAGGAGAGGTTTTTATTTCTTTGCTTCATTCCTCTCTTGAGGAGTTTGCTAAGTTTTGTTTTCAGTAAAAAACTCCGGTTCCAATTACTCTCTTTCTCTCAAGCCAGCCCCTCCCTAGAAAACAATGCTCCCTTTAGTCTGAAATTAAAAAGGAAAACAACTTGGTATTGCTCAGAAAGGTAAAGGGAGATGGATGGGAATATTTGTTTCTGACCTTCAGCAAAAGAATTCCGTTAGTTAGGCACGATAAACTTGTTTTCTGCGAATGGGAGAGCATAAATGTTCTCCATCAAGATGGAGAAAGCATTTGCACCCAAAACATGAAACACAGAAAATAAATCGATCAAATTAATTTCTAGTTGTCAGCCCTGGAGGCTCATTTCCCATCGGCCGCATCAGGAGACAAAGGAGCAGTTCACTTGTAATGATTAGGGGAAGGTGGGGACCACCAAAGATTCGCGTACCAGTGCTGGTGCATGCACCTTTCTTTCACCATTCCTGTCAAGAATTTGTTTTGTCTGTAATCACAATCATCTACTGCTGCCATAGAGAGAATGGGTAAGGTGCCCCGGGGCCCAGGGGCTCACTGACCTGCTGTCCCAGTCCTTAAAATTTCTGACAGCAGTTATTCCTTTGAGTTGAATAATGACAGGATTACTCACAGGCACCTGTTCATCCTCTAACTGGTCAGTCATAGGGCAAAGAAAAGCCTTCTAGGAAATGTGTGATGTCAAGTAAGCTTTGTTGAGAAAATGTCTCTAGCTGAGAGTAGCATAGGGGAATCCTGCCACAAAAGGCCACTTGGTGCAAACCTTGTATCCCATGACCCCAAAGTATTACTAAGGATAGGAGGTTTATGCTTTGCATTTACACTGAATCACTTTCTGGATGATATTTGTCTTACTCGTTGTTGCCTAAAATTGGTTCTGGATAGCTACTTTATGTATCCAGGTAACTGAATTATTTTATGATCAGGGTGTACTGTGAAATTTGGCTTGTCTATATGGATTGTACTAACCAGATACTTGCCAGAATTCACTTCCCTAAAGTGTGCTACTTCTAGGGAGTACAATTAAAATACTTTCAGGTGACAGGATAATAAAAGAGTCAATTGGTTCTAAGGCAAGACATTAGAGAATAGTTTAGACTGTGGAGCTAAAAATGCTTTACTTAAGGAAATTCATATTAAAAACATTGGCTCTGACCTGTGGTTTGATAGTCTAAAACTTCAGTGGTTTGTTTTGGTGATTCCTAAAGAATGTCTTGTATATTTAGTTTAATATACAAAATGAAATATCATTTAAAGGCATTGTGAGCTGGTGATCTCTGGGTAGGTGTGGAATGTCATCATGGAATAATTGGATCAATCTGGTCTTTTGGTTTTGGAACATCATTTTCCCAGTCTGTCACATTCTTCCCCTTTACTGACACCAACAGAAGCACAGATTTTGGTTATGATACTGGGAAGTCTCCAATGGTCCAAGAACATTCCATGCCCTTCTTGTCTTTCTGAATAGAGGGTAATACCCCTGCCCAAACACATACACCATGACTATCAGATATGTTGAAATATATAGAAGCTATTCTTGATCAAGTTTCTGCCTAAACCTTGAACTCAGTTGACTCTACTTCCTGGTTGTATTTACTTCTCAGTCTTTAGATGGTCTGCAGTGTCAGGCTTTTTGTTCTCACTGTTGAAGATATATCAATAATCATTATTTGGAATGGAATGTTTTTATCTACATTAAACATGAAAACATACTTAGTGGGTTTTTTTCCATTAGATTCTTAAATATCCTTACCTTGACTCTGTACATGAGTAAATGCTATTTTATTTCAAGAAAAGTTTGGTTTCTGAAGTTGAATCAGCAAGAACCTTTTTGTTAAAAAACAAACAAACAAACAAACAAACAAAAACTTATGTAATCCAGTATTTGCTTTTTTGGCCTTAGTTCAGATTTAGTTCTCAAGAAACTAAAACTGAATTTACTATCCATTTATAGGTGATAGGCTTAACTGTGAACTTACTCATCCTGATTTTTGTTCATTTCTGACCCTAGATAATTGAGAGGGTACGATAATTTACTTACTAGCATAAATAGGAATGGGCTTTTCTCTAGAACACATCAGCATCCTTTGTTATCACTTAGAGGAGAGAAGGGAACTCACAATTAGTACATTCTAATGGGACAGTGGAAAATATGAAAAAAATATCTGGAGCTTGATTTGAGGAACGAATATACAAAATACACATAGCAGTATCATGTGTGTGTGTGTGTGTGTGTGTGTGTGTGTGTGTTTTACAACATTTATAAAATCAGAGAGTATCTAAGATGGAAAAGAAGATGTGCTGAGAAGGCAAAGGAAAGGAAGATGCGGAAGGAAAGAAACTAGCATTGTGAAGACCTAGAAACCTTTTTTGAGTACTATCCTACACTTTGTGCAAATAAAACAATAAAACACAGAAACCACTGCCAAATCCAGACTGCAAAAGTGGTAAGATCATTAGATTAGTAGTTAGGGTACCTGCTTTTGAATCCTGGCTTGGCCACTAACTTACAAAGCATCTTTGAGAAAATCCCACTCTTTCTATGTCTGTTTCTTCATCTTAATGTGAGAGATATGGGCTAGACACTCTGTAAATCTCCTTCTAACTTTAACATCATTTAAAAAATGCTTCCGTATTGCATGAGTGTTGGCAACAGCATTGTCACTACCCAGCATGTGGCCTAACCACAGCTCTGAGCTATAGATAATAATAGGTCAGAACTGATCACTTGACCTGGTCTGTTCTGACCTCCCCTGAACTCTACGTCCCAGAAAATTTTACACTTATTCAAAGGGTGAATTATCTGTTTGGTAATATTTCCTTTAAATTGTGGGAAGCAACTACATGCTGGTATCTTTCCTGTCCTGCCAAAATAGCCCATAGCACAGAAGTCTGGGAATAGCTCTTATGGATTAATTAAAATAACAGTCCCAAGAGTCCCAGCTGCTCATCAGACTCAGACCCATAATGAACAGTGTCCTCAGTTGGGGAAGTTGACACCCATGGACCACCCTAAGGAATAACATGTACGGGACAGTCCGGGAGACTGGTCCTGTTATGTCATTCACGGACCACATTTTTCCTAGGATGCAGTCTTATTATTGATCCACTGTTGCTTAGAAGCCCTTTCATTTCACCCACATAGGGAGACCCTCCCCTGTTTCTTTATCCCACCTCCACCAGGAATGTTAATAAAATAGAAATTTCTGCATCATTTTCCAAATTGAGGTGTAGGACCAAGAGGTACAATTTGCTAAGCAGCTGACTGAAAGCTGATTTAGCAAACTCTTAATACCCTCACCTACTCTGGAGGTATAAAGGATGGACACATAGATATCAGACGGAAGACATTTCTGGAGAGGGCTGCTTTTTGTATGTTATACCAGGCCTTGTCTTTAACAAAGGGAAACAGGCTCTGACAAAAGCACAAGGAGAGCTGGAAAAGTCCTCCATATGCCGGGGAAGAACACGGAGGAATGAGGGTCTCATCAGGTTGGGAGAATCTAAAGAGTGAGAATCAGGCTGCAGTTGCTTCCACAGTGAAGCAGAGGAAAGTTGGCTGTGCTGGAATTGGCCTACACTCCCAGAGTTGACCCATGAAAAGGACTGGCATTTCCTGTGGGTGGAGAGATTTGGTGTGGAGTGAGCCAAGGTCCTCTTCAAGATGGCTGTTTGGAGAGTGAGTTAACCTCGGTGGAAAAACTGGAGGTATTGATTCCTAGGGACTGATGTAAGAGTAAAGGACCAGTAGGGAGAAGATGCATTGATTCTCAGCAAGGAAAACCACTGATAGCAGAGCTGCTGTGAACACCTGCCGCTCTCAGACAGCATGAGTTTTGGTGCAGCATCACTGTGCAGGGAGCAAAGACATTCTTATTTCTCCTATCTCTTCTCCCATCACCTGCTCCCCCACCCCACCCCCGGAGGCCTTGAAAATCCCTATTAGCAAGTTAGTGAAGCAGGAGTTAAAGCTGCCAATTGAAGGAACAGAAGAGAAGCTAAGTGAGTGCCTTCTCACTTACTATAATCGCATCAAGGGGAGGAGAGGATCCTTAACTTTAAAGCAAGATTTAAGCTTTAACTTTTAGGTAGAACTATATGTGATAGGCAGAATAATGTCCCCCCCAAAGATGTCCACATTCTAATCCTTGCACTTTTTAAAAAGGTACAATATGTAACAAAGGGGAACTAAGGTTGTAGATGGAATGAAGTCTGCTAATCGGTTGACTTTAGGATAAGGAGATTATCCTGGATATTCCAGTTGGGCCCAGTGTAATCACAAGGTCCTTATAAATGAACGAGGGAGAAAGGACAGGTGGAGTCAAATGATGTGATGTGAGAAAGGCTTGACTGGACATTGCTGATTTTGAAGATGGAGAGGAACCATGAGCAAGAAATAAGAGCAGCCTCTATATGATAGAGAAGACAAGGGAATGGATTCTCCCCGGAAAGCACCAGAAGGGAACCCAGCCCTGCTGACTCCTTAATTTTAGCCCAGTGAGATCCACCTGAAACTTCCAACCTTCAGAAATGTCAGACAACAATGTTTTGTTGTTTAAAGCCACTCATTTTGTGGTAATTTCTTACAGCAGCAATAAGAAAATAACACACTGAAAAAACAAGTTGAGACAGTCTTACTTCAGAATGACCAGAAAAAGCATGGGGAAGAAAGAACTCGCCCCAGGGAATAAATTAAATGAAGAGAGGGAAACTAAAAAGTCAATTTGCTTTAAGAATATATGCCCCATGACATAACAATTACATGACTGAATTGTGTGATCTGTTGGTCTTTCTTAAACGGAAGTTCCCTACAAGGCAGATCTGGAACCTGGGCCCTGTGTTTCTGTTGAGCGAGTCATGCTTTTTCTGATTCTGAACAGAGGTCATATCTGAAGTCCAAATCCAGAGATTTGGGGCTCCTCAGGGTGATTGGTTGTTTTATAAGCCTCAGCTGATTTTCAAACATTTTTTGAAACAGGGTTGAAAAGGCAGGTGTCTATGAAGGCTGTAGTCTTTTGTAGCATGGAGATTGGACTGCGATGGGGTGTAGTAAGGCTTGGAGTGAGGTCAGATGTAGTGAGAATCGGGGTGTGATTAGATGTAGTGGGAATTGGGGTATGATGGGGTGTAGAGAGCAGCTAAAGCTGGAGAACGAGGTTAGGGCCAGCTTGGGGGACTCTGGATACCATAAGAAATGGGTTGCCTTTTATGCCAGTAATCAGTAAGAGGTGATAAAGATTTGAACTTGGACAGTGGCAAAGGGATTAGGAAGGAAGCAAATTGGAGACCAATTGCAGTTAAAGTTGACAGAATTTGTGTATAAACTGAATAAGAATCTTAGTTTCCTATCCTGGGTAAATAAGAGATTGGATGTGTCATTAGCTGATAGTGAAACTAAGCAGGAAAAATATGTGAGGGGAACCTTTTTTTTTGGTGAAATCATACCTTTGAGGTGACTGTGGGCCACCTTTTTGGAGCAATTCAACCAACTCAGAAAGTTACATCAAGAAGGTAACAAAGAGATTGGGATAGTGGATGATTTGGGTATTTTCAACTCAAAGGTGAAAATAGTTAATATCACAGCAGTGAATGAGATCTTCTAAGAAGGGAGTGTTGAGAACCTTTGCAATAACATACCTACTCAGGAGCAGGAAGAACTTTCCAGTGAAAAAAGCATTTAGAGCAACTTTGAATATCTCAAGCAGGCTGAATGGGAGAGCAGAAATGAAAGCTGAGGTGTAAACTTGACAAAGGCTAAGTAAATATTAGGTTGGTTGCAGTGAGCAGAGAAAAGCAACTTGTAAGAGAGTCAAAAAAGATGTATAAATCAGAGCTGTAAATTGAGAGGAGAAACTCAGTGTGAGTGACTGGAGCATGGGAAAGAGAAGCAAAAGGAAGAAAATGTTAGTGATTTGATGATAATGGCAGGTCTGCATGAAGAGCAAGTTACCAGGTAGGAGACAGAGAGAGGAAGATAGGGGATGTCAATTCCTACTGCTGAACTTAAACTTCAGTGACAGTGTTTACGACACAGCAGGGCTTTTTATATTGCAGTTCTGATTATGTGAAGGGGCTGGACTCCAAGGTGAATTCCCCTCCACTGTTGTGAGGGTGTGAGTGGCACAAGGCCCGGTAGCCAGACACTTGCAGCCAAGAAGGCTCGTTACCTATTGGGTTGTCAGCATCGTATTTCCTACTGAGGTCAGTACAGGGGAGGGAGGGGCTGGTCCCTGCCTTTGAGAATCAGAGGATATAATTGGGGAGGCAAGCTCTTCACAGACAGCAGTTTTAGTATAATCAAACTTGAGACTAATTCTTTTTTTTAAATGCATAGATCTTTTTAAAAATTTATTTATTTTATTATTTATTTTATTTTTGGCTGCATTGGGTCTTCATTGCTGCACTCGGGCTTTTGTCTAGTTGCTGAGAGTGGGGGCTACTCTTCGTTGCAGTGCTCGGGCTTCTCATTGTGACATCTTCTCTTGTCGTGGGGCATAGGCTCTAGGCACGTGGGCTTCGGAAGTTGTGGCTCACAGGCTCTAGAGCGCAGGCTCAGCAGTTGCGGCACATGGGTTTAGTTGCTCCACTGCACATGGAATCTTCCCAGACCCGTGCTCAAACCTGTGTCCTCTGAATTGGCAGGTGGATTCTTAACCACTGCATCACCAGGGAAGCCTGAGACTAATTTTTAAAACGAATATATTAAGATTTCTGAAGAGAGGGAAGATCATATTAGCCTATGTGGTGTTGGTCAGAGAAGGCTTCCTGGATCATTGAACTTGACCTTCGGCAAGGTACAGAGAGAGATGAAGTAGGGTGAGCAAAAGCGTAGAATAGGGCCTTTTGACCTTGACCCTCAGGTCAGGAGTTGCCAATCCCTGTCTGTCTTGTCTTAGCAAAAGACATGGGGATTGTTCATGGGGATTGCAGGCCTTCAGGAATAGATGGACCTGCAGGGAAACAGACAACAGATTATTTCTGGCTCTCAATCTGACAAACTGGGTGATTATGGGAGACGAACTTAACCTCTCCAAGTCTTGTGTCCTCATCTGTAAAATAGGGGTCACAAAAGTGTATCTTACACACTGACCTCCATGCACCTTGTTCTCCCTTATCTTGTATAAATAGGTGCACATTTTCCTTTCCATAAGTATCCAGTTCTATAGGAAGAACCCCGCTTTGTCCCATTCTCCTCCAGTTCATCTTCCAAAGAGGTGCCCAAATGCTCTTCCTAAAACATCTGTCCAGTCATCACTCACCTGCCTAAAGCTCTCTCCATTGCCTAGAGGGGAAAGTCAAAGTTATGCCATCTCTGGCTCTGACTTCTGTATCTAGCTGTATTACCTGCTGACCCTCTCCTTACACAGCCTTAATGAACCGCTTGCCAATCACCAAATACCCCAGGCTCCTTGGACCAGCCTCACATTGTTCCTTCTTCCTGGAATGCCTTCCCTCTGCCCTTGCCCTTTCCTTCTCTCCCACCTTACAGTCTGCCTTATGTAAGACTTGGGACTTATATTGTTTGTTTGTTTGTTTTCCAATTTTTGATCAATCTGAAATATATTCCACTTTCTTTTTTTTTATAATTTTATTGGAGTATAGTTGATTTACAATGTTGGATAAGTTTCAGGTGTACAGCAAAGTGATTCAGTTATACATATACATATATTCATTCTTTTTCAGATTCTTTACCTATACAAGGGTAAACTCTACAGAATATTGAGGAGAGTTCCCTGCGGTCTTGTATTGTTGAAGCATTTCCTGAGTAACCCCTAGGTCTACAAAACCTCCCACCCAAAAATAATCTCTCCCGACTTTGTGCTTCCACTCCAGCTGGCAGAGGCTCTTACTGCAGCACGATTTGTATTTCACTGTATTTGCTCCGTTATTGGCTGGCTCATCCAATGAGGTTGAGGGTTGCTTGAAGGCAGAGATGATGTCTCTTTCTTTTGCTTGACTTCGCAAAGCCTGCTGTGATGATTAATTGAATGTGTTGAGCAAGTGAATGAAGCCAAAGCCAGGCAGTGTCCTCTCACTAACTCTCCTCTTCTGGCCCCAGGTTGGGTTGGGGCAGAAATGCACAGCTGGATTTCTTAGAGTGACTTTTGCCATCTTCATTCTCTTCACCTAGAGAAGCAAGAGATAGGAATCAATCCAGAGACTTGCTTCTCAGCTTCTTGAGTTATACTTTGGTACCCCCATTCAGGAACCCTCTCCTGCCTGGCCTGGTTAGATGGGCTAAGTGTGCTCACAGGAGACCCCTTGCCTGGGAGCAGGAGTCTGGTTAGGCAGCTCCCTGAAGGCTTTTTTGGGGGACTAGATTGGTGAATGTCTTTTCCACTCTGAATGTGCTGTATTCAGGCCAACGCCTTCATCCTGTGTTGGTGACCCCCTTTCTCATGTCTGTGAAGTAAAAGGGAAATTATTTGATATCATTGTCAAGTTCAGGCACTCTGACTCTAACTGCTCTTGTGTCTAGGTAAACCTCAGGAGCAGGACTGGCCTCAGGCAAAACACTAAAGTCAACCAAGGCTGAGTTTCCAATCTCCTTTCTCCAATCTGCTGTCTACCCTCAGTATCAAATTGGGTTTTCTCTCCTATTGTAGCCTGTTGCTTGTAAAGCACGTCTTCTGCCAGAGGTTCTATGCTGGAGGAGCATTCAGCACCGTTATCACGTCAGCTTTTCCTACATCCCTCTTAAAGTGATTTTAACTTAAATTTGGAAGGCTGCCTCATTGACTCTCAATTATCTGTAATTATAATAATGGCCTTTTTCCACTAGTAGGATTACAGAGGGTGCAATTGTGGTATATGTTTTATATATACAGAGTTTGTGTGTGTCTGTGTGTAGGGCCTGGAAACAGACTCCAGGTTCAAATACTGGCTCTGCCATCATTGGCTGTATGACTTATGCAAGCTACTTATTCTCTCTCTTAGCTTCTTAACTTCATTTTTCATCATCTGTAAAATGGAAAGAAAATGGTTACCCATTTTTAAGGTTTGTGGTGATCAATAAATAAGCATCATGTCAGGTTTTGTTGAATATGCCCTGGAGTTAGTCTGCAGGAGTTCAAACCTGACCTTCCTGCTTTCTGTTATGTGACCATGAGGTAACTACTGAACCTCCTTGGGCCTCATTTACTCACCTATAGAATGGGAATGATACTAGTACCTACCTCATAGGGTTTTGCGAGGATATAATGAGAAAATGCATGTAAATCTTCTTAAGAAACTGCACAATTAATACTCACACATTCAACTCTTCTTGTATTATTCTAAGCATTGTGAGAATTGAATGAAATTAGAAACGTTGAAAGTGTCTTAGGCACTATTCAGGTACCTAGAATTCCCTTGAATGTAAACTTCTCTACAAATCCTGGATATAAGGAACTACATGAATCTTATCCTCCTCCTGTCACCCTTATAACTTTGCAGGGGGAGGGTAACAGAAGATGGTCATTGTGTGGGCACATGTCTGCATTTAGGGGAAAGAATCTGTGAAAAATACGACCCACTTGATTTCAGCGCCCTGAGTGGCCAGGAAAACATGCTTTCGGTGTCAAATCACAGGGTCTCACTTGTACCCAGAATATTAATGAATAATGATAGTAATTTGACCTCTTTAATTAAAAGTGTTAAAAAAAGAACTCTCAATCTGTTTACTTCTATAGATTTGAAAAAGGTGATGATATGGGGAGATTATATATATATATGTATCTTGTCTTTAAAGAAGGCAAAACAAGTGTACTAGCCTGTGGACAATGGTTTGAGGAGCAAAACTTCACCTCGTCATCTCTCAATCTGGAACCGTGGGTGGAACCCCACCCTTCAGGCCTTGTTCTGGATCTAATGTGTCCTGGTACATACAAGGTACAACTCCCACACGAAGTATATTCACCCAAAGAGTGCTGTTTTCTTCCAAGTAGACCCTTTGGGAGTTTTGCCCATATTCTAGACATACTGCCTCCAACGTGTTTTTTGCACTGATTCTTTGTGAATTCCATTAAAAGTCTTGGATGCATTCTTTGGAACATTCTCAAATTTAGTAGCTCTTTAGTCCCTGGGGATAGACTGGGTTTTTGGAAAACTTACATCTGGTGAAACGATGAATGATGTAACAGAATTTAGGTAAATATGAATACATGAAAGGATGAGGAATCAAAAGGTCCTTGCCTTTGAAGAACATCACTGGAGAAGTGCTTGGGAAATGATGGAAGTACAGAGGGCCTCACTGAACAGAGGCAAAGACTTTCAGGACTGGGGTACTTGGCACCATCCCTGTCCTGGCCTACAACCTGACAAACACCAGAATATTACCAGATTTGAGGGGTTAGCAAGCTTTTATTAAGAGCAGTAATATTTTAGGCCCTGTGGAATAGACAATGTCTCACATTAACCATTCTTAACTCAAAGACCATATATAAACAAGCCACTGGGTACATTTGGCCCATGGACATAGATTGTTACTTATATTTCATCACTAAATATTGCCCATGAAAAAATGTACACCTATATGTCTGTATGTATAATATATTCTACTGTGAGATATAGGTATTAAGCTCTTCAAAAGTTAGAAATTTCCCTAGACTTCAGGGAATGTTAAAACAATAATCATAACTATTGCTTACTTAACTAAGAGCATTTTCATAGATGAAAAGACCCAAATATCTTCATAGCTCTCTCCTTTTCTCTATGTGTACACACACAGTATTATTGGTGTTTCCACAATGAGTATGTTTGCTAAACCTGGATCCCATGGGGGAAAAAATGTGGAGCCTATTTGAGGCAAAAGGCCACAGTTAAGTAAACAGCTATACTGGAAAGCACACAGCTAAACAGAAACAAGATGCATAGAATTTCCTCATGACTTGCTTTTCTCTGGGACTATTCATCAGAAGGCTGTCTTTATTACATAGCAGATTAAAGGTCAGGCTGACTGGCCATTCACCCAGACGACTGATTCAGCTAGGGAAAAAGGTGACCCACTGAGGATGACAGCAAAAACAGTTCCCTTGTAGAAAGTTGCTAAGCTGAGGCACACGTGAAGGGTATTGTGGGGCTCGATCTATTCCTTTGAGCATTGGTTATGAGCATGACCTTGGCTGGGAGCTGACATGCGCTTTTGCAAGCACAGCTGCTCCTTCCTTCTAGATGTGGCTATGGTCTCCTGAGGGTGTGCAGATGAAACCAGAATGCATCTGGAGTCCAAGCCTGGCCATGTTGTTGGACTGTGATGGCAACATCTGTTGCCCAACAAGGTGGAGGTGGCTTCTTGAAGGTCACCTTGGAAGACACAGGACTCCATGTGGCAGGGCCCTTTCAGAGATGGTTCCCAGATCACATGAAATAGCTCTGCTGCTTACCCTCTGGCTCAGCTCTGCCCTGTTCTCTGAGCATCATAGAAATGTGTTCGATTTCAAAGCTGAGCAAAACACTGGTATGTTTGCAAGTATTGGTGGGGCTTGTGGCCCATAGAAGGAAGGGGATGCAGGGCACTCCACAAGGGACTGTCCACCTTGGGAGAGACTTGTAAAAGCTTTGGTTATCAATGAAATCAAGAGGCTTTGGCTGTGTGTGTGTCACACAGGACAGAGGTAAGAAAATGCTCTCATAGCTGCAGTTATGATGCTTTCACTTTTGAAGGGGAGTGTATCCACTGGGTTGATGATGTTGGATAGCTAGGAAAAAGTTTTCATAGGTGTTGTTATACAAAGGAGAACTTGAAGCAGGTATCAGGAACCAGAGTATGAAGGCAGGTAAAGAAAGTAGAACAAGGATGAGCGTAAACACATGGAAGGGGGTGAGGGTTCTGGAGACTATCAGAGCGTGCTGCTACACGTGGATGGCTTGGTCTACATTATTGAATGAGCGTGAGGTAGAGCTGACATTGAGAGCTCTCTGTCTTCTCCTCTGTGATGACTGAGGGACCTGGATTGTCACCTGGTTTGGGCAAGAAATGGGTGGGGAAAGCCTTGGAAAAGGGGAGCTCTAATCTGCACCCAAACAAGCTGGGACTTGGACACTAGGGGGAGAATTGAAATATCACAAGAGAACGTAGGGAAGAATGCAAGAACAGATCTGAACTGAAGACAGGAAGAGCTGGTAATGGAGGATGAGTAAAATGGGGCAAGCCGGTTTGAGGGACTGAGCCTAGAAAGATTCCGGGAGGCAATGAAAATGGGAGGAGAAAGAATTTTTACAGATGCTTGAGGGCTGGGAAGGAGCTGATAAGAGTATGGGGCTGGTTTGAAGGTCATTTCTTCAGTCTTTTTCCTTATGTAGCCTAGGATCAGAGTCAGGTCATCTCCCCCACCCCCATACACATTACTCTAGTCTACCTGGGAGCCCTCTGAAGTTGTGAAACCGGTTTCTGGGGTTTCTCCTCCAGACAACGCACACTGCAGTGACCAAGCACAGGTTTCTGCCAAGGAGCCCCTGGGAGGACCAGTACCTTCCGTTAGATATACCCTAGGTTTTTGACTGGGCTAGCTGTGCAGACTGGTGAAGCCCAGGGTGAAGACTTGCAAGGTGTTAGGTGGAGAAGTAGTAGTGAAAGATGAAGTGCATGTCCAAGGAGAATATAAGTGTAGATGAGAAACTGCAAAATTGATCATCTCGGTTAGTTCAAAGAAGACCAGAGAGTGGAGAGTGATCCTCTAGCTTCAGGAAGGAGTGATTGATGGGCTATACTGGGAGGTAAGCCACATGGCATTACTGACTCATATTTGCTTCTTTTGACTCTATTCACCAGCAAACTTAGCATGGGTAGTGGAGAACATACTAGAAGTCATTCTGGTTGTCTGTTCCCCTCTCTTTCCAACTTCCTGTTCTCCTTTTACTTTTATTTTATTATTATCCTTGTCTCAGAACTTAACACTCTTAAATAGACCTGGGAGGGGCATGTGGTTTATAGGCTAGGAATATGTGCCTCTTCCTGACCTACTTAATTTTGTTGATGGCACTTGTGCCATAAATACCACAGTATGATAGCTTTCCCATTTCCTGCTATGAAGTTGCTTTGGCATATTTGACAGGTCTAATAAAACTGACTGTTTTTTTCTGCCCAGGTTTTCACCTATACTAGGACTTTGCAATCATTTTTCGTAAAGGGCTAGATAGAAAATATTCTTGGCTTGTGGGTCCTGTGGTCTCTATCATAAATACTCAACTCTCCCCTCGCAGTGCAAAAGCAGTCATAGACAATATATAATTGAACAGGCAAAGATGTGTTACAGTAAGACTTTATTTACAAAAACAGGTGGTCAGAGGAAGAAAAGACAGAAGAAATTTTAGATAAAGATGACAGAGCTTACAGAAAACTCCCTACCCTTAAGTATTTCCCCAACAACTTACCTGGGGAGCCTGAAGTTTCTACACTGTACATTTTTCCTTCAAGTTCTTCAAGACTTGGGAATATCTTAATTGGGCTAAGATGTTATGTTAGGAGGGATATATCAGAGAATATTTTCCTAGGAGGAGAAAATACTACTTTAGTGAATGCTGTGATCAATTAGCATCCTTTGCTGGGTTAACAGTGATAAGAGGGTAAAGGACTCAATAGAGGTAAGTGCAGGTGGGGGCAGGAGATAAGAAAACATCCAGGATACGGAGGCTGCCCTGGAACCACATTCATACCTGTTGTGTGTGAAATCTTGTACAGGGAACCAGAGGGGCCACGAGGATGAATAAAACACAACCATTATTCTCAAGGAGGTTGAAATTTAATTGAAGATGTACAATATCTATGTGTATCTGCATATTTAATTCTGTATGTACCCATTCATCCATCTGCACATACCACAAGTAATGAATTAAACAACACTTTGCGGAAAGTAGCCACAAGTAAGGCAGGTAGTAAGCCTGAAAAGGTTTAGAAGAGAGATCTGTTTTTATTGGTCAGTATTAATGGGATGTCTTCATGGACTTGTGGACCTTGAACTGAACATTGGCTGATTGCTAAGCATTTAATTGGAGGAGGCCCCCCCTCCCAAAAACAAACAAACTCTGGAGTATAAAGTGGAGAAAGTAGGGATTTCTATTTCCCTCATCAAGTTGGAATTCTGTGCAAAGAGGGCTGAAGTCACAGGTTCAGTATTGGTTAGGATGCTTAGAGTCCTTCCTCCTCACTGTGGTTATGGCCTTGACTCCACCCCTCCACTTGTCATCTTGAAATGTCTAAGACCAGGCTACAGAGAGTGGCTGTACTCATTTATTATCTGGATCTCCTTCAAACCTTCCCTGGGTGTTTCAGTTCATCCCTTCTTCACTGCTAGAGCCAGAACCTGAAGCTCTGGCTCCATTCATAGGCAGTGGGGGATTCATCTCACATATATGAAGGTCAACATGTTTTATATGGAAATAAGTTAAGATTTTATTTACTTACATGAGACTCTGAGAGACCAAATAGTAGTGGAGAGTAATAACTTAATTCCTCAGTGAATGGTTGGAGGAAACAAAATCCCAGGAGGTCTATAGTAATGAAAAGGGTATTACATTCATTGCATAATTTTAGATAACACATGCTAAGTCCCTCCTATCCTTTTCACACAACCACATTATTGATGAACAGGCATCAAGAAGGCATTAGGTGATGCTTTATTGCATTATTTTAAGCCACTGTGGTTTTTATATATGAAGGGTATAGATTTATGCTGAGTGATTCAGTTACAAAGCAGGCACATCAATTTGTTCATGAATGTGAGCTGGCGATTACCTTCATTAGAGTCACCAGAGCAGACTGATCACCTTAATTTGGGCAGAGGCATGCAAACAGTTATTGGCTAGTGATGTGTGTGTACCTGAGAGAACAGGCTGTTCAGCATCCCTGGGGAGCCCTAGGAATGCAGATTTGTGTCCTCACAGGTGTGTAAGTACCAGCAAGGGTACGAAGACTGGTGGGAATAGGAAGAAACTTTCCCCAGCACCATGTGGCAATATGTTATAGGTTTCATTTGGTTTTAGCTTCTGAAAGCTGATTTGATGATAAACTGTGGAAAGGATGGCATGGAGGACATATACTTGCTTGCAACTCCAGATTGTAGAACTTGGGGCCCTCCCAGTTTGCATGACTAGTTTATGACAAGTTGAATGGTGTTCTACTTTATACTGCATAAAGGCAATTTGTAGGATTTAGTAAATTCAAAAAATTAGGATTGAGTACTCGTGATCTCAGCTATGTACTAGGTGTAGTGAAGGCCTCTGTCCTGCAAGAATTCACAGGCTAGCTCGGAAAATGAAGTGACTTTTTAAGCAATCCTGATTTATACTTGTGGTTTGTAGAATGAAGGCTGGAAAGGCATTCCGATGAGGAGGTGTCCGAGAAGGCAAGGAGAAGCAGTGTCCAGGAGTGTAGAACTAATGCTGGTGACACTGGAGCATTAATAAATCATGCCTTGCTGGGGACCTTTCAGCAAGCACATAGCCATATGTAAACAAGTGCCAAAACATTTTCCCTAACCCAGAAAATCCACTTCTGACAGAAGCGAAAACTGGAGGCCTAAAGATGTATGTTACTCTGTTTTTAGTAACAGCAAACATTGGAGAGTCCTTTAAATGTCTGGCAACAGGGAATTGACTTGCCAAATAATAAAGCAAAAACATTTGGTAATTTTATTCTATTATAAAAAATTGACTACAAGTATACAGACACTGGAAATATTTGCGATATAAGAGATTAAGCAGTAACAAAAGGGTACATGATGAGATTGTAACTTTATAAAAATTGTAACTGAAGGATGCAATAATCACACATCAAATTGACCACCCTTTATTCTCTGTCACTGCCTCATTTTATTTCCTTTGTAGTAATCTTCATGATGTGAACTATAAAAATGCATTTACTTGTCTAATTTAAATATAAGCTTCTCTAAGGAATATGTCATGCTTAACTTGATCTCCTCTGTATCTTCGCTATATGGTACATCTAAGGTACTCAATATTTGAATGGCTGAATGCATCAGTGATTGATATTATTAAAGTATTTATTTGATAGTGACCTTTAAATAAAATGCCCAGTATGAAAATAATATCTCTCAAATCCTTGCTGGGTACTGGGTTAAGAACTGTAACCATTTTCATTTCAACCTTATCACCAGTATGTTTGTTTGTTTGTTTTTATCAGCATTTTTCTTTTTACAGTAGGTCCTTGTTGGTTATCTATTTTAAATATAGCAATGTGTCCATGTTAATACCAACTCCCAATCTATCCCTCCACACCATTCACCCGGTAACCATAAACTCATTCTCTAAGTCCATGAGTCTGTTTCTCATACTAAGTGAAGTAAGTCAGACAGAAAAAGACAAATATCATATGACACTGCTTATATGCAGACTCTAAAAAATTGATACAAATAAACTTATTTACAAAACAGAAGAATTTTTAATTGAAATAGTTACTATACAATATTATATAAGTTACAGGTGTACAATATAGTGATGCACAATTTTCAAAAGTTATACTTCATTTATATAGTTATTATAAAATACTGGCTATATTTCCTGTTATACAATATATCCTTGTAGCTTATTTTATACCTAATAATCTGTACCTCTTACTCCCCTACCCCTATCTTGCTCCGCTTCCCCTTCCCTCTCCCCACTGGTAACCACTAGTTTGTTCTCTATATCTGTGAGTGCCAGTTTGTGTTATCGTTTAAAAAATTGAGGCTCACAGAGGCAAAGCACCTTTCTTGTCTGGCAAGATGTAAACCTCAGGCTGCTTGCCTTCCAGAGCCCAGCCTCTTGATCATTATGATTTTTAAACATTAAAACATATAGAATAGGGCTTCCCCAGTGGCGCAGTGGTTGAGAGTCCGCTTGCTGATGCAGGGGGCACGGGTTCGTGCCCCAGTCCGGGAGGATCCCACATGCCGCGGAGCTGCTGGGCCTGTGAGCCATGGCCGCTGAGCCTGCACGTCTGGAGCCTGTGCTCCACAACGGGAGAGGCCACAACGGTGAGAGGCCCACGTACTGCAAAAAAACAACAAAAACAAAACAAAACAAAAAAAAACACATATAGAATAATCAAGAATGTCAGATGCTTCAGCGAGGTCCTTTAAAACAAAAGCAAGAAAAAGCGTTTCTCATTTTTTCCTCTCCTGCGTCTTCATGCTGCCCCAGCTGCCAACCTCTCTTAAGCCATCCTTCCCTGATCAAATTATCCCTGTTGTCTAAGTCTCTTCAGTCCTTCAGAGGCTCAGTTACTGGTAATCAGATTGATAAACTCATCTTGGTCTGAGGCAGCTACATTTTTTTTTTTAACAAACATTAGTTCATTTTATTATCACCATAAGCAGCTACATTTTAAAATGATTTCATAATATCTCAGAGTGAAAGAGAGACACTGTTGCAAACATATTTGGGGGCAGCCAGACCTTTCAGGCTCTGCTCCAATCAAGCTGTGAAGGTGGCCACTAAATCTACTCCTATGTCCATCTCTGTGGAAGTTCATTGTCTTCTTAAGGTTGAATCCCTTTGGCATAACATTGGCTGCTTCTGTCTTGCCTCTCAGAGTTCAGGGAAGTGTATTTCTTTGTCTCTTACTGAATTAAAAAATTCACCACCTGTAATATAAGAGGTATGTATTGTAGAAACCTTGAAATTCTGTATCAGATAGGCATGTATATATTAACACCATTTTGTGTCCTAATTGTATCAGTGCAGGTAACTGAATAAATCTTCAGATTGAGACCATAGCTCTCTTCATTGCTATGATCATCATAGAGAATAACATTTGCCTGGAATTCACGGCATCATCTCTTGTACTTATGGTTTCATATGACCTTGTGACTACGGTGATTGAAAATTCCATAAATTCCCTTTTAATAGTAAATAAGTTCATTTTATCCTCAATTTTATGATGATAATGAAATATTAACATGAGAAGCAAGTGCTTTATAAATCTCTGAATTGCTATTCTGCTTTATTTCAATAGTGTGCTCTTCTTAAAACACCTATATGATACCTGAAGCTGTAAAAATTAGTGAAATGATAAAGTGTTTGGGGGTTGAATGAATTGAATATGTGTTGGTGTCTGGAACTTAACAGAACTGCAAATATTTAAAAATGTAATGTGATTTCCAGGACCAGAAAAGAGGAAAACATTCTTGTCTTTCTGATGCACCTCATATCACTTTGGAGTTAAATGCCTAAATACTATAGCTGAGATTTTTAATGTCTAATTAAGGAGCAGCCTTCCAGGTATTTTTGGCTTTTCTTGTAAGTGTTCAAACAAGACTGTGGCATTACTGAGACAGAGTTACTTTCTGTCTGTGATGTCCACACGAAACCAAATTTTTCTTAAAGACAAATATGATAAAATATCAATTATACGTGGAATCTAAAAAATGATACAAATGAACTTACTTACAAAACAGAAACAGACTCACAGACATAGAAAACAAACTTACGCTTACCAAGGGGAAAGCAGGAGGTGCGGAGATAAATTAGGAGTTTGGGATTAACATATATACACTGCTATATATAAAATAGATAACCAACAAGGACCTACTCTGTAGCAAAGGGAACTCTTCTCAATACTCTGTAATGACCTATATGGGAAAATAATTTTAAAAGAGTGGATATATGTATATGTATGGCTGATTCACTCTGATGTACAGCAGAAAGTAACAGAACATTTTATTTTTGAGGTGATATCTCATTGCTATTTTTTTAACACCTTTATTGGCGTATAATTGCTTTACAATATTGTGTTAGTTTCTGCTCTATAACAAAGTGAATCAGCTATATGCATACGTATATTCCCATACCCCCTCCCTCTTGCATCTCCCTCCCACCCTCCTTATCCCACCCCTCTAGGTGATCACAAAGCACCAAGCTGATCTCCCTGTGCTATGTGGCTTCTTCCCACTAGCTATCTATTTTACATTTGGTAGTGTATATATGTCAATGCCACTCTCTCACTTTGTCACAGCTTAACTTTCCCCCTCACCGTGTCCTCAAGTCCATTCCCTACATCTGTGTCTTTATTCCTGTCATACCCCTAGGTTCATCAGAACCATTTTTTTTTATTCCATATATATGTGATAGCATATGGTATTTGTTTTTCTCTTTCTAACTTACTTCATTCTGTATGACAGACTCTAGGTGCATCCACCTCACTACAAATAACTCAATTTCATTTATTTTTATGTCTGAGTAATATTCCATTGTATATATGTGCCACATCTTTATCCATTCAACTGTCGATGGACATTTAGTTTGCTTCCATGTCCTGGCTATTGTAAATAGTGCTGCAATGAACATTGTGGTACATGACTCTTTTTGTATTAAGGTTTTCTCAGGGTATATGCCCAGTAGTGAGATTGCTGGGTCATATGGTAGTTCTATTTTTAGTTTTTTAAGGAACCTCCATACTGTTCTCCATAGTGGCTGTATCAATTTACATTCTCACCAACAGTGCAGGAGGGTTCCCTTTTCTCCACACCCTCTCCAGAATTTATTGCTTGTAGATTTTTTGATGATGGTCATTCTGAGTGGTGTGAGGTGATACCTCATTGTAGTTTTGATTTGCATTTCTCTAATGATTAGTGATGTTGAGCATCTTTTCATGTTTTTGTTGGCAATCTGTATTTCTTCTCTGGAGAAATGTCTATTTAAGTCTTCTGCCCATTTTTGGATTGGGTTGTTTGTTTTCTTGATATTGAGCTGCATGAACTGCTTATATATTTTTGAAATTAATCAAGGATTAGTTGTCAGTTGTTTTGTTTGCAAATATTTTCTCCCATTCTGAGTGTTGTCTTTTTGTCTTTTTTATGGTTTCCTTTGCTGTGCAAAAGCTTTTAAGTTTCATTAGGTCCCATTTGTTTATTTTTCTTTTTATTTCCATTTCTCTAGGAAGTGAGTCAAAAAGGATCTTGCTGTGATTTATGTCATAGAGTGTTCTTCCTATGTTTTCCTCTAAGAGTTTTATAATGTCTGGCCTTACCTTTAGGTCTTTAATCCATTTTGAGTTCATTTTTGTGTATGGCATTAGGAAGTGTTCTAATTTCATTCTTTTACATGTAGCTGTACAGTTTTCCCAGCACCACCTATTGAAGAGGCTGTCTTTTCTCCCTTGTATACTCTTGCTTCCTTTATCAAAGATAAGGTGACCATATATGTGTGGGTTTATCTCTGGGCTTTCTATCCTGTTCCATTGATCTATGTTTCTGTTTTTGTGCCAGTACAATACTGTCTTCATTACTGTAGCTTTGTAGTATATTCTGAAGTTCAGTAGCCTGATTCCTCCAGCTCCATTTTTCTTTTTCAATATTGTTTTGGCTATTCGGAGTCTTTTGTTTTTCCATACAAATTGTGAATTTTTTTTTGTTCTAGTTCTGTGAAAAATGCTATTGATAGTTTGATAGAGATTGCATTGAATGTGTAGATTGCTTTGGGTCATATAGTCATTTTAAAAATATTGATTTTTCCAATCCAAGAATGTGGTATATCTTTCCATCCATTTGTATCATCTTTAATTTCTTTCATCAGTGTCTTATAGTTTTCTGCATACAGGTCTTTTGTCTCCTTAGGTAGGTTTATTCCTAGGTATGTTATTCTTTTCTAACACATTTTAAATCAACTATACTCCAATATTTTTTTAAATAAAAAATAATAAAAACCAAAATAAAATAGATGAACAGAAAGGAAAAAAAAAGACTAATTTGATAGCTACAGTGTTGTGTTCATCAGGAACTTCGAGCTGTGCTGTGTTTTTTTGGTACATGTGTTTGATTGAAAACACCTTGCATTTTAAATAATCACAATGTATTTTTATGAGGGCTCCACACATTCTCGATTTTGTCACTGCCATCCGTGTCCCTGGAATATCTCTATCTGTTTTTGGTCAGCTAAGGTGATGATTAAAGGGTTTAGGAATGGATGCCAATCATACAGATTCGGTTTAAGGAGCAAGTTACTTTCTTAGGAGAATCAGCATCAGCTCTCCCTGCTAGTTTATTGTCTTTCTAAAACTGCTAATGATGTTATTGTTTGCTTTATCTATTTACCCAGTTTGCCTCCAGAAGAGTGAAAAATGTCATAGTCTTTGAGCAACCAGAAAATTGTTCTAATCAGGCAATCAGAAAAGCATTATAAGATGGATATCTTACCTCTCCATGATGTGTTTACTGATTCCCAGCCAGGAGTACTGATTATTTCTTTTTTGAACACTTAAAGCTCTTGTAGTCAGCAGCATACAACTTAGCTAAGGTTGCTAAGCTTCCTTCTTTCCCCCAAGATAACCAGTTTTTAAGGCATTTAAGTCAAGGATAGAAGACTTGGTCCAGTCTTTTTAGCTTTTACTTCCCCAAATCCATTATGCTCTCAGAAGTCATGAAGGAGGACTTCCTTTCCTGAGAGAGTCTTGGGAAATTTAGTGCAAATAGCTCACCAAGGAGCTATGCCACCTTTACGCATGGCCTAGTCACTTTTAGAAATCATAAATCAATCTAAATAGCCCAACATTTAATAGTTAATGATAGACTTTATTGTTTCTTGAGCCCCCAGGAAGGCAATTGATTCTTGTTTCCTGAGCTAAGTTGTAAACAATTCAAGAGTGGAGAAAGCAGAGGCCAGCACCAGCCCGTAAATGTTATCTATTTAGTTGATTCAAGCAAGTTTCAAAATTCTATTAAATATGATCATATCACTCAATTTTGGTTTGCAGTCTCATAACACTGATCTATTAATGGTATATTGTTCATTTTTTTACTCCAATTATTTTTTTTCTAATGTCTCATGATTCTATTCTACTATTCTCTTCCCCTCCTTCCCCCCCACTTAGGAAGACTATCATGCCAAAATTTTTTTTTAAAAGGAGAAAATATTGTGATTTGAAACATAGGACATTTTATTTCACCAAAGAGTTTCTGATATCATAACATAAGAGCTGTAGTTAAAGAACAGGTAGTTGAAATCAATCATTAAGTACCTACTGTGTGCAGTAGCCTTGTACTGGTGTTGAAATATTCACTGGCGTTTCAAGCTGCATTATTGATTAGGAGCTGCCTCAAGACTGAAACTTAGTGTTTGCTGCCAGAGTTCTCAAAATCACAGTATATAAAACCATGTTCAGAGTCACTATGACGTCAATGAGTCCAGTGAGAAACACAAAGGCAAGCTAAAGGAAAATAAGGAAGATAGGAATTTGGATTGTGTCCATGACCAATTTAAAATACAGAAGCTTGCCTTTGGAGATAGTGAAATCCTTAGCATCATGTTGGAAATATTTTCAGAATGTTGTAGAATATAACACAAGGTAAATGAAATTCTGATTTTAAGTAGACTTAAACAGCAGGAGTACATTTCAGAGCGGAGGTTGCCAGGCTTTAGGATTTATAAATCAGTAAATTAAAGAGAATAAATAATTGAAGAACTATTGGGAGTTGTCACTTCTTTATTTTTGCTAAGTGTTGCTAGCACTATTCCCCTATGATGATTCTGTTGGGCAGTGAGGTTCCCACAGTAGATCTAAGCCATAATAGAGTTTATTAAACAAAGGATGAAGAAACATTCCAAAAGATACAATTTTTTTTGTTTGTTTGTTTTATCACAATGTGGAAGTTACTGGTTTGCATCTCCCTCACACAAGAGCCCAGTTTTTCTCAGCCTTAGCGTTCCTAGGATCAGCTTCTGTCTGGGGACCTGCCACCAGCATGTTCAGGAGACTGTGTGGTCTGGAGAACCACCTCTGTGTCTTATACAAGCCATTACAGTATTCCCTTCTGTGCTTAGGCTGACAATCTTCTGCTGTCTGCAAGCCTTACCTCTAAACCATACTCAGACTTCTCCCTGACTTATACTAGGCTCCCTTGAGACTCATACAAGTGCAAGAAAGTATTTTATCAGAGCTGGTGATATAATAGATTCTAGTTACTGCATTAAAAAAATTTATTATGGAAAATTTCAAGCATATCTTAAAGTAGAGCCTGTATAATGAATCATCATATAGTATCACACAGCTTTGACCATTATGAACTAATAACCAGTCATTTTTTCTATACCTCCACCCATTTCCCCTACCCTAAATAACTGTGAAGCAAATCCCAAACATATAATTCCATCCATAAGCATCTTGATATATATATATATATGTGTGTGTGTGTGTGTGTGTATATATATATATATATATATATATATATATATATATACATATATACATATATATATATACATATACATATATACATATATATATGGCTATGGACACTTAACTGAAGTATTACTAGGGTATTTTAAAACATTACATAAAAACATATATAAAAGCTATGGACACTTTAAATAAAAATAACTGAATTATTACTAGGGTATTTTAAACATTAACCCCTTAATATCATCAAATCTTTAGTGAATTTTAAAATCTTTCATTGTTTTACAATGTACATATATATAAAAATCATTTAAATATTTATGGATGTTTATATAATGGTTTATTTGTCTATTCAGGACCTATAAAGGTCTGACTTTTTTCTACTAGTTATCACCATCAGGATTTTCATGATGGCATCCATGTGGTTTTATTTTACATGTTGGTCTCTTGGATTTCTGTAAATTGAGAATCAATCCTAAGGCTGATCATTTTCATGTTTTGTTTTTTTGTTGTTGTTATTGTTGCTTTTGGCAAGAACGTTTCATAGGTAGTGTTCTGTCATTCTATCAAAAGATACATAATATATGGTTCTCTTTCTCTTTCTTATTTATAAATATTTTTATGTCAACAGCCATTTGAAAATTGGTCTAGAGCCTTTATCTCATTGAGAGTGCTGGTATTTTTTTACTTTTCATCTTACAAAGATGCAAGCAAATATTACCCAAGATCTGATTGCTGGAGCATTTTAACGTTTTCATGTTGTTGTCCTTATATAGAGTCATATGCCAAACTCTTTAGCAGCTGTTCACTGCAATGGAAAAGTATGACCTCAAGTCTCTGTCACATACCAAGCAAGGATGATAAAAAGCAAACAAAACCATAATCTGAAATCATCATTTCATAAAACAGAAGAAATGGGAAGAATCTAAGATTAAAAGACAGAATTTTAAATTAAATACATATATTTTTTCTCAAAAATTCATCACACCATCCTGATTTCACATGCCACAATGGACATGGGCCACTGCATTCTGGACTCAAACAATGGACTAGAATATAAGAACTATTGTTTAGCTCCATGACGTTAGTAAACATCTGCTAGAAGGTAATGTGAAAATTTGTCCAGCCAAATTACAGGACTAACAACTTTATCTTTAAGAGTATTTTTGACTTATTATGTATTCCAAATCACTATATGCAATTTTGAAAAGCTATTAAAAGGTTACTCTTTAATTCAATAAACATGTATTGAGAACTGATTCTCTGTCACATACTTATTCAGGCATTTGGAATATAAAATACAGTAGAATACAAATATAACAAAGATTAATAAAAAAGCAGAGTGGAGACAATATTGAAATTGAGAATCTGTGTTCTTGCTCTCCCTCCAAGGAGCCTCCTCATACCCCTGGGCGTTTAGCATCCTATTAATGGGTATAAAAGGGCATGTTTGTCTTTCTCTTTGAAAACTAAGTTTCATAGTGAAAATTATCTGAAGAACCAAAGGTAAACTATAAAATGTAAGAAACTACATGAGAACTTTTGGAACTCAATCTGTGGTTTCTCATAGTATATATTCTCACTGTAATAGATGTAATATGTTCTTTTTTAAAAGCTTCAAAATGGGATTCTTTGCACTAATGATTTATTGAAGTCATCTTTGAAAGTATCCCTAGTATCACCATCTATCCATCTCCTTTTGCTGATAAGGAAACAATCCTCCAAATGTGACATGACCTACAGAATGGGTTAGTGGTTGAGCCTCCTGAGCTACAGCTCTGTGCTGCTCTCCCTGTTCCACACTAAGGTTTCTTTCACATTAGGAACTATACACGTACGCAGTGCATTTGAATCTCCCAGAGCATTAAGGCAGAGTAGGGAAGCAGTCTTGTTTTGGAGAGCAGAAGTGAACAAAAAAGTGATACAAAAAGGCAGATGGCCACAGGACTCCTAGGGATTCTCTCTGCTAATCATGTACTCTACTTGCCCTACTGCTCCTAGCCCTGGCAGCCCTTCTCTTCTCCTTTTCCCTTTCTAATCCCCATCCTCCTGTCCTCTTGACACCAGCTTGATGGGACTGATCAGTGTTTTGATGATCACTTTGTGTGCTGTTGACCTTGGCAAATCAGGCTGGTCTTGTATTACTAATTCTCACTCCTTGAAGAGAAGGAATAACATTGAAATGCTTGACCTGGGAACTTGAATTCAGTTCAGCTGTTTTGGCTGTTATAGTATGTTTTAAAAATCAAACTTGAATGCCTTTATAATGGACTTGCATATCCTCATTGGCTGCACACTCCCCTCACTGCCTACTGGATTACACCAGCCTTTTCTACACACTTTTCAGAACTGCCTGGCCCCTGAAAGCATTTGAGTTGACTACTGTGGGCTGACATCTTCCTGACAGACTGTGACAGGAAGATCTTGGGTTCTTTGGGGTAACAGACACTAATTTTCAGTTTACTATGGGTCTCTTTAAAATCCAAAGCATTGCCTGTGGCATCTCTCTCACTGTTCAGAATTTAGTACTGATGTGGCCAAAATTGCAGTGCTTTGCATTCAATAATGAGTCTTAGGGAGTTCAAGTGGGAGTGTAGATGGAGGGGAAAAGAGTTCAGAAGAACCCAGTTAAAATGCATTATTGTGTGTGCTCAAGAATCTTGAAGCAATGATTTGTTATTAACACCTTGCTTTTCTGATAGAAATGCCTACAGACAGAAGACTTAGTAATATTTAGTTTAATACAGAAGGGTCCCTTTATCTCATTTGTGAAAGGATTCTCCTGGATGTGGCGCTCTCCAGGGAAGGTACAAGGTCATGCAACAGTGTATTTTCCCTTGGTCCCAACATCATTCTCATTCAAATCCTCTTCAATACAGGTGGCCAATTTGGCCTGTTCCATCTCCAACAATGAAGAAGGGGTGAAATTAGTTCGGATGGCAGCCACCCAGATTGACAGCCTGTGTCCCCAGGTAAGCCTCATTTACTTTGTTTCTAAAGCCTGATATGTCAGATCTTCTACGCTCCAGCCCTCATGTCACTCATTTCCTTGCCTTGCCCTCTTTCCTTTCACTGGAAAGTGCTACACAAAATTCATGAACCATTTCAGGTTCTGCCTTTCTCAAAAAGAGCTTCAAACTATTCCAGTCTCTTCAGAATTATTGTGGCGATTATTCTCTTTTCCACTCCTATTGACTTTCTTCTATTTGCCTTGTACTGTTATTTCAATGCTCCATACCTATTTACCTTTAGTGTCTCAACCACTAAATTATACACTTGTGAATGTAGAAGATGAATTATATTTCTGCCACATCTGTGCTAAGTAGGCTTTTTCCAGTAAACACTTTTGAAACCTATATCTTAAATAAAGAAGAAAAGCAAACAAAAACTAGTAGTAGTTGATAACCTACTTTAACTTTCATGTTTTGATTGTCCTTCCAAACACTGGGAACCCACTTATCTCTGGGAGCTGCAGGGTCCAGGGTCTCAACATGGTCTCTGACCTGCTTGTTCCTCTTTTGAAGAGTGTGGTCAATATGTCCCTGGATTGTTTCTAACAAATAGGTCATCAATGCCGCTCTCACATTGGCTGCCCGGCCACAGAGCAAAGTTGCTCAGGACAATATGGATGTCTTCAAAGACCAGTGGGAAAAGCAGGTCCGAGTGCTGACAGAGGCTGTGGATGACATCACCTCAGTGGATGACTTCCTTTCTGTCTCAGGTAATCACAAACAGGCCCCTTACAAGGCAGCCGAAGGAAGAGAACAAGATGAGATGTGGAATATCTTTCAAATGTCATGGGTCTGTGTTTCAAGTGCTCTCCTTGGCCCTTTGAGCTTTCAATCATCTCTGCAACTGTAATTGTAACACCCTCTTGAAAATTCTTCTCTGCTGTGCACATTATTTCAAGACACTGAGCCAAAGCATTTGGGGGGAAAACACAAATTTCTGATCAAGATATTAGAAACCTGAACAGGTTATTTAAGTAGAGTTAGAAGTAGAGTTAGGTTCCTTTTTACTTCCTGGAGGTTTTTTTTTTTTTTTTTTTTTTTTTTTTTGCAGTACGTGGGCCTCTCACTATCGCGGCCTCTCCTGCTGCGGAGCACAAGCTCCGGACGCGCAGGCTCAGCGGCCATGGCTCACGGGCCCAGCTGCTCCACGGCATGTGGGATCCTCCCAGACCGGGGCACAAACCCGTGTCCCCTGCATCAGCAGGCAGACTCCCAACCACTGAACCACTAGGGAAGACCCTTCCTGGAGTTTTTAAAATAGGATGGCCTTTGATGCATCTGAATCATCCATCTAAAAAAGGGTATGGGTTATGAGACTGGTTATGTTTAAAAAAAAACAAAAAAAACAACAATGAGTTATTCCAATTTGGCTGCGTTAAGTTTTTTTTCCTCAATAAGTGAAGTTACCCAGGTTTGTGATAAGCTGGGAAGAAATGTTAGCCACAGAATGAACCCATTAGAAGGCACTTGGGAGCTATTGAGGCTTTGAGCACTTGACCATGAGGCTGTGGAGAGAAGTGAGAGAAAGTAACTAGTCATCACTGGAAATTGTAACTTTCTTCTTTGTAAATGAAGCCAGACTGAAGGATGTTGGCACGTTTGAATAACCATGTAGTCAATTTGACCTTTAAGGGGGCTCATCAATGCTGTTTCAAATTTAGCTACCAGCCAGCTAACGGGCCTTTTTCCAAACACATTTGACTAAACACATTTGGCCCAATTCACCTGGAAAAGTCTCTATGGAAGGCATGGGGAAGGAGGTCACCAGAAACCTCAGCCTCCTTGCGATGCATTAAAATAACCAAGTGACGCTTGAAAATTCAAATTGGCCAGGTGTTGACTCTACCCACAGGCGTATGGAACTCACACATGACAGCTCAGGTGTGCCCTAGACTTGACCAGGACTTACTGAGGTCTGAGAGGGAGGGGTTGCAGCACAACTGGTGCGATCCAGACAGACAGGGCCTCTGACTGCAACAGTGTGGAAGGGATTTCTGCAGGAGGCTTAGTGTGTTTAGAAACTTTTCTCTAGTTGCAGTCTTTCCTTTCACCAAGAAACTGACAATGAATTCCCACTGCGGGCTTCTGTTTAAAGCTTGTCTGAGAACAGCATAGTTGAATCTGTAGATCTGATGGATGATGGAAAAGCCAACTTTGAAATCATCGAGGGCAGAGCAAGGGAGATGGGAAAAATGAGTGAATACATGCTCAGTATCTATAATTTGTCTGACTTTCTGTTATTTGGTTTAATTCACACCAAAGTTTTATAATATAGGTATCACTATGCTGAGCCTTCCTTTGAGAACGGTAAGGCACTGAGAGGTAGGTAACTTGACAGATGTGTAATTAAAATCCAGATATCATCTTTCCATAATCTATATAGATCTCAGTAAGTCTAGATAGAAGGAAATTTGCCTTTGATGTTTCCAGCTTTCATTGCAGCTCCTTCCCCACCCCCTCAAACCTCGCCATCCCCTCTGGTGCCACCATTCCATTCTCTCTTCCTTCTTGGAAATCTGTCTAATTCTTCATTCCCAAAGTGCTTTGTTTTTGATGACTTTTCAAAACAACTATTCATTTAAACATACCCATATGCAGGGGTTGGCTAATAAAGAGCTCAATGTGTTGCCATTCCTGGGATTTTTGTTTCACTTATGCATGAGTCCTAACAACATAAAAGATATGCAAGAAATTCAACTTTCATAAGGTGCTTAGAAATTGTTTGGATAGACATATTGGGGATTTGAGTGGTGGGGAACAGAAGGATGGACACCAGGACTGAGCATCTTTCTTGTATCTAGTCAGTCTTTGCCAGGATAACTATAGGGGTCCCCCAAAGGGGCAGGGGGACTCTCCAACCAGCCTCAGATCTCACACAGCAATCCAACAGCCCCAGAAATCTTACGCTCTTCCCCTTCTATCTACAAATGAATAGAAAATATCCATATACTACTTTTTTCAAAGAGGAATCATTTTAGAACTTAAAGCTTTCCCACCTTATTCTTTTCTTTAAATGCATGTATGAAAATTTCTGAGGGTAGAGAAAAGCAAGGTTAGGAGGTCTTATCTCAGACTGTTTCAGTAGTGCAAAGCTTTTCTTAATTTTCTTCCACCGGATCTGCCTCTCTGCCACCTTTCTCCCTGCCATTCCTTTGTGCATCTCATTATTACCAGCAACAAGAAAAGGCTTTGGCTTCCGCTGATAATACTGTGCAGTCCAACCCCAGTGGTACAAGCGCCGCAGCATGCCATGACAGGAAAATGAACAGGCGCTGTCAGGGAGCCAGCCTTGGCAGGACCTGCTAGAGCATGCCTTTGGACTTGACAATCGGAGGCGGCAGGCACCTTTCCACAGATGGGCTTGACAAATAATGACACAGCCCACTCTGTCCTGCTGGTAGACTGTAGATACAGCCCGATAGTTGGGGAAACTACTTCTAATCTCCTCTCTGAGCTGGAGCCAAAACATTTGCATCAATAAATTGCAAGGTTGGCCCAGGAGATATTTTGAAATGGCATTAATGGCACTTTATGTATCATCTTCTTAAGGGAATATCTATTCTGGCAGGAAATTCTAGTTTGAAAACAACAACAAAAAGATTTTTTTTTAAGGGATAGTTTTGTTTTGCTTTCTTTTTTTTCTTTTTTTTTTTCATGCTACCTGAACTTGTGTGTCTGAGTGCTTAATTTGTCCATATGAAATGCAACAAGTTTGGGGAGCTACTAACATTACAGGAGCAAAACCAATTTTCAGATGTGGTCTGGGCTTCTAAAAAAAATGAAATGGCTGTATTAGAACACTTAAACTTTTCCCACTGGGCAAAAACTAAAATTTTTAATAGTGTCTTAAAATGAGCATCTTGGCATTAACCACATAACAGTTGAATTCTTGGGTTTGGCTCACAAAATAGCAAGCATCTAAGATCTGAAGAAGCGTTAACTCAATCCCATAATGTCTAAAAGTTTCGTTTTGCTTTGTTTGCCTTTTCCTCTTTGATTTGTTTGTTTGTTTTTTTTTTTGACTCCAGGGTCTTGAGTTTGTTTCATTAAAAAATTCACAGACTGAACTTTGCTTTTGAATTTAGAAGCTATAGCTTTAAAGCTTATAATAATCAGGTAGTTTGGTCACCTATGATTTTTTAACAAGATTACATCTTTCCTGAAATTATAAGTTTGCAAAAATTCAAGGAAGTTTACCACAAAATACGTTGCAGACAAATGTTCTATGATGTTTAAAAACCATGCTTTGCATCCAGGCATCCAAAGTACCTAAGGGTTTATCCCAGCAATGTAATCATCTCTGGAATACAGGTGCTTTTTATTATTACTTTCTCTTCTATGTTATTTTCTAGTTGGAACATCATTCCTCTATCTCCTTACTTAATGAATTCTTTCTCCTGAAAATAGCTTAGGATAAAAATATATAATTGATTGTCCCTCTTCAATGGACATGTTTATTCAGGATTTCTTCTTTGATTGCCTGCTCTAAGGCGCTGTCAGGTATGAAAATATGAGTTAAGTGTGGATTCTGCCTTTGAATAATTCACTGCCCTTTTTGATAGATACTAGACCAGAGTAATTCCAAACTTGTGAACCCCAGGCCTGAGGGTGTAGGGACTAGGGGTGGAGAAGTTATTACAAGGTGTCCAGGGAAACCATATATAGACCGAGTATCATCTTTTGATCAAATAATATGTCTACAACAATATAGCTCTTTTCAAGTGCATTATTGGTATTTAGCTTAATAAAGTACAAATTTATTTTAGAACATTCTTTATCATTGTGGCTTTTACATATATATCATCCACTGGTATAACCACTATCATGAGGGAATTGTAATCCATATTTTTATAAAATGGGTACCTCTAATTGGGTAAAGTTGGGAATGCAGAGTAAACAATCTCAACATTTCATTAAAAGAGTTGATTAAGCAAACTGAGTCAGTTAGTAAGCTGAAAATTAGTAAAATTAATATTTTATTCACACATGATTAATGTGACTAACCATTGAACAAATTAATTGGCAATTCAATTAAAAGCAATGCTTTTATCAGCTCGGTGCTTTGTGACCGCCTGGAGGGGTGGGATAGGGAGGGTGGGAGGGAGACGCAAAAGGGAGGGGATATGGGAACATATGTATATGTATAACTGATTAAATTTGTTATAAAGCAGAAAAAAAATCAATGCTTTTGATATCATGGCCTCCTTCAATTAATGTAAATAGTTGACCCTTGAAAAACTTGGGGGTGTGGGGCACCGACCCTCCCTCCACACAGCTGAAAATCTGGGCATAACTTTACAGTGAGCCCCATAGATAGGACGTTCTGCATCTGTGGATCCAACCAACCTCAGCTCTGTGGTACTGTAGTATTTACTACTGAAATAAATCCATGTACAAGTAGACCTGCACTGTTCAAACCTTTGTTGTTCAAGGGTCAACTGTAGTTATACCTATGAAAGCATATTCTTTTTCTTACCTCCTAATTAAATTAGTTGCATATTTTAGTTTGGAAATTAGATTTTAAAAACTATCATTTCATTTTAGGATATTAGGTCATGAATGGGCTTCTTACATTTTAAATTTTGTTAATTCCAGAGACATTAGTATCTAATGTAATTGACAGATTTCTCTGTTTTGCATTCAATTTCATCTTTAAACTATGCACAGAAAAATGGTAGGTATGCTTATTCTTACCTTATGTTATTCAAAGAAAATGCCTGGTTTTTGTTTTGTTTTGTTTTGTTTTTTTCGGTACACGGGCCTCTCACTGTTTTGGCCTCTCCCGTTGTGGATCACAGGCTCCAGATGCTCAGGCTCAGTGGCCATGGCTCACGGGCCTAGCCGCTCCACGGCATGTGGGATCTTCTCACACCGGGGCACACACCTGTATCCCCTGCACTGGCAGGCAGACTCTCAACCACTGTGCCACCAGGGAAGCACGAAAATGCCTGTTTTTGACATGAACACCCTCGTAGTTGCCCATTTTCAGGGACCACGACATATTTTAATTGTCTGGAGGAATCCAGCAGGGCAGTAAGAGAGACCTATTTGAATCAAACTTCTGTATTTAAAATCCTGTGCCAAGTTTCATTTGAGTAAACCTTTTTTTTTTTGAAGGTGTCCTTTTAGGTGAGTTTGCATGATCCAATCCAAGATCTCATAAAGAGGTGGTTTCAGAAGTTCCTTAATCAAAATGAAAGCCTTTAAGTCTCTATTTTCACAACTGTCTTTCTCTTTTTCTCAGGAAAATATCAGCATTCAGGAAATAACTTCTTGTGAGTTTAAGATATATAAATATTAAAATGTGAACATTTCATTTTTTTTCTATTCTAATTTCTATTTGAAACTAGAGAATGTAGAAATCAGAAATTTATAAATAGTTGAGTGAGGAAATCATATTGCATGAGATCAAACAGATGTTCCTTTATGAAACATGTTATACTTTGCAATTTTCTATCCAATGTCATATAAAAACAAATATTTTCTCTGAGTGATTGGTTTAATGAAAGAAGGAGAGATCCATGGGAGAGACTGGGATTTGCCGAGTACCCTCCCATCTCTCCTTCTTTAGGAATTTATAAATCAGAACTAGCTCTAGAAACTTCTTAAAGAGGTAATCATTCAATTTAGTCCTTTATTTACTGTTCATTGGATAGTTATAATTTCTTAAGGGTTACCAGATTACTTACGGCTACTTCCAAGCTTGTTCTATTATTCTATTGTGTGTGTATATGTATATTTTTATCTTAAGTTCTTTTTTTTTTCCCTCAGAGTACTAAACTTTTTGAACATTTCCTTAGAATTCTGTTTCTAAAGAATGTTCAAGGAACATAATAACACATCTCACACTGGACATGGAAAATACAAAATTGAACACTTGCAAAACTGTAAGGGACCAGACTGCATGTTTTTTCTAGGCTGGTAGAGAGAAAATCCTCTCTTCCTGCCTGCTTGGATTCTGCTTTGGACAATGATGGAGAGTGGTCCCTGACCTTGACTGCAATCTGAGGGAACCAGCCACAGACTGGATTGTATTTCAATTGTGGGGAACTCTGTGATCCTCTTCACCTGATCAGTTTCCATTGTGTATACCTTATGCATGACACAACATTGGGAGACTGATGGGGTGATATTTGTTCATTTTAAAGTCTCCCTTAAATGTTTCCTCAATAAAAACATGATTCAACCCAAAGTGCAACTCTGGACATATCTAGAAACATTGCTGCTTGGTGACTTCTTGTGCGCTGCCACTACCACTCTTAAAAGACCTTTTCACCCAATAAATCTTAAACACTGAAACAAAGAAAGAGATATTTTTAAAGATGGTGGTTCTCAAAGTGTGGTCCCCAAACCAGCAACATTACCATCACCTGGGAACTTGGTAGAAATGCAATTTCTTGGGCCCAACCCCAGACCTAGTGAATCAGAAACCCTGAGAGAGACACCCAACAGTCTCTATGATGCTACAAATCCTCCAGTTGATGTTCAAGTTTGAGAACCACTATTGTAATTGTAAACTATGTTCTTTAAATATAATTTCAATGTTATTAAGAATGTATTGAGATATACAAGTTAATGGCTTGTGAGTTAATGAATCTATCTTCAATAGGTTTTTAAGTGTGTCAGTGGTAAAAAATCATATAAATGTGTATGTGTCCTCTCCACAGAAAATCATATCTTAGAGGATGTGAACAAGTGTGTGATAGCACTTCAAGAGGGGGACGTGGACACTCTGGACCGGACTGCAGGGGCTATCAGGGGCCGGGCAGCTCGAGTCATACACATCATCAATGCTGAGATGGAGAACTATGAAGCTGGAGTTTATACTGAGAAGGTGCTGGAAGCTACAAAATTGCTCTCTGAGACAGGTAACCATGGATATTAGGTTTGACCAAAATGTCAGCAACATGATTAATTTCCATACCTGAATCAATCTGTTTCATTGTTTCCCATAGGTCTTTCTGCTTTTAAATTACACATGATCATAAAAAGGGTGTTCTTTATTTCTTGAGTTTGAATTGGACTACTTTAGCAGAATAATAATTTATTGTTTTGCAGTACATACTACTCTACAGTTTTTATATGTAAGCATTGATTCTCACAAAGACCTTATGAAGTAGGCAGATTTTTATTATCTCCTATTATGAATGTGAAAATGGAGTTTTGAATCAGTTAAGAGACTGAAAAAAGGTCACAAGTCTAGAAAATATTGAATATGTGATTGGAACGTGGAAACTTGAACTTGAAAAACATTTTCCTGTCTATTTCTTGAGAAGATAAGGACAACCAAGGAAAAGCATAAAGGCTTTAGGCAGTACATGGACATGAAGTAATCAAAGGACGTACTGGTTACTGAAAAAGGGTTAGACTTTAATATATGACCTGCTCCTCTAGCAAAGGCTTGCATTCCCTCTTCCAGGGCATGCGGCTGCCCACTGGGGAATCACGGTTGTGGTGAGACACAGTTACTTATGGGAGCCTGTCATAGCTCTCTGGTACACTGAGATGGAAAAAAGACTTATTTCTACTAAGTTAGCACAACAACCCATAACTCTGGATAGTTGGGTCAACGAGTAGCCTATTTTTAGTAGTTTCTGCTCTTGACTGGTGTCTCTTGGCTTCAGTCCCTTATGCCTTGTGTATTTGTATATATGGGGGAATTAGAGTAGAGAGAAAGTCCAGGAATGGAGAGAAGACAAATGGAATTAACTCTATATTGGATGGAGTTATGAATGGTTAATGAATTGGGTCCTCTGTATGCATAGAAGGAATTTACCTCAGCATCAGTGGAAGTCTTCATGGGTCTATATATGGAATTTGGAACCCACTAGGCTTTTAAAAATAAACATATCTCTGAAAGGTCAGATATAACAGTATTCCAAGTTTTACATGATAAGACATGTTAGCAGAAACATGTTTCCTTCTACAGGGAAAAGGTTATTTACAAAGACTTCTGTAGCTATTTGTTAGTCTAGAATAGCATGGAAAAACAACAGATAAAGAGACATTGGTTGCTATCTGAAATATAAGCAGAAAAAGGACTAGTGTAATATCACATTATAAAGAACACATCTAGGGATCGTTGCTCTTGAGAATCCTCACATACTTAGAATTACAAATAATAACAATAATAATAAGATATATCCATAATTCAAAAAGAGTCATGTACCATAATGTTCATTGCAGCTCTATTTACAACAGTCAGGACATGGAAGCAACCTAAGTGTCCATTGATAGATGAATGGATAAACAAGATGTGGCACATGTATGCAATGGACTATTACTCAACCATAAAAGGAAACAAAATTGAGTTATTTGTGGTGAGGTGTATAGGCCTAGAGTCTCTCATACAGAGTGAAATAAGTCAGAAATAGAAAAAAAATACTGTATGTTAACACATATATATGGAGTCAAAAAATTAAAATTAAAAAGGTTCTGATGAACCAAGGGGCAGGACAGGAATAAAGACACAGATGAAGAGAATAGACTTGAGGACACGGAGAGGGGGAAGGGTAAGCTGGGACAAAGTGAGAGAGTAGCACTGACATATATACACTACCAAATGTAAAATAGATAGCTAGTGGGAAGCAGCAGCATAGCACAGGGAGATCAGCACAGTGCTTTGTGATCACCTAGAGGGGTGGGGTAGGGAGGGTGGGAGAGAGACACAAGAGGGAGGGGATATGGTGATATATGTATACGTATAGCTGGTTCACTTTGTTATAAAGCAGAAATTAACACAACATTGTAAAGCAATTATACTCCAATAAAGATGTTAAAAAATGATAATATGATATATCCACATTGTAATTAGCTGAAATTCAGCACTATTTTTTTATTTTTTAAATTTTTTTTCAAATAGACTTGCCCTTTTCATTCAATAGAGCAACACAATGTAAGCCATACAGTATTTCTTTTCTCATTTGGAATAATTAGAAACAGTTATTTTACTCTCCAGTTTAAGGATATATTTTTTTTCACCCTTAAGGAAACCCTGTCACATTTTTGGAGCTCTCAGTTACTGGTCCATTACCTCGATTTTATTACAAAGTCTCAGCTTCCTGTGGTATATCTGACACATAGCAGCATTTCCTTGGATCTGACACTGAGTGAAGAGTGTCAGAGAAGGGTGGAGGACATGGAGACAGAAGTTTCAACTCATGACTGGTTGGAATGATTACTGCCGCAGATGACATGCAGAGCATATTGCCGACTTATAGACGACTTTGTGCACACAAAGACTTCATCATTGTTCAAGATACATTTTAGATTTATTTCTTATTGAGCCTTGGGGTGCTTTAATAAATAGAAGGAGTGGTGCCCATTGGGTCAAAATCGGCATAAAGGCAAGGGCAGTGTGCCTAGCTGATGGAAATATTTTAACACAATTTTCACCCAAAGTATTGAAAAGTAAATAATATTCTGGTTGAAGATTTTTTAACTGAAAAAAAAAACTATCAATGAAACAGAGCAATCCATCCTGGATTGTTGTTGCTAATGAAGATTTTGCTCTTATTTGTCAATTTTCAGGTCTTTAAAAATTCTCATCTCAGCCCTTCCTTGCAGTGATTGAATACTTGGGGTACTTAACTAAAGGCACCTTCCTGATTCTGATGTCCACATCCAATTCATAATTGAACAGAAAAGATAAGCAAGACATTTAGATTCTTTCTATTTTTCAGCATCTATTGAAGATCACTAAGAAAGAAGCCAGGTAGAAGAGAGTGAAATAAACAGTTTATAAATAACTAGTAGAAAATTGAATACATGACAAGGAAATTAGATATTAGTGGGCTAAGAACTAAAATATACAAGGTATATAAATTATTTTGCTTCTGTCCCCAATGGTTCTTCTCTTTCCTAAACAGGAACAATATAGTTTCTTTATGGGTAAGTAGAGAGGTTGTCAAAGAAATGAAAGCAAAAACTTTAGCTATGAGTAGAACAATTGACATGCACACGGATTCCTCATGAAGGGAGAATGCCTCTGCTCTGAAGCCAGCAGGGCTTAAGAGAAGGGATGGTGCTCTGTCACAACCGCACTGGTCATCTGAACATGTGGAACATGAGGTTTAAAATGTGTGATCTATATGGTGACTTAATACCTAGCATTTCTCAATAAGAAATTTCTCTATAAGAAACAAACTAAAAAAAAAAAAAACTTTAGCTGTTAAAATCCACTCGTTGCTAATTAGAATTGTTGGGGGATGTACTACACACATGGAGTTTGAGGAAGAGCATAAGATCAGTTCTGTGATTATGGTTATGCAGAGTTTTGTAGGTTATATAGATTTTATAAAATGGATTAGTCCCCTTGTCAGTGTCTGGTTATGCTAAGGAGGGCTATGTCCTTCAAATAAAAACTCCTATACAGATCACTAATACCCAAATTTCTACCTTTGGGCTAACATTTTGCTCCTGATTTTTTAGAAATAATCTTAGTGCAACGTTGAATTGGTCACTTTTTTGCAAGTTTAGCAAACTTTGTCCTGAGAGTACATTTTATTTTGAGGAGAGAACACGGAGCAGTGGGAAAGGAGTGGAAGGTGACAAGAAGAAGGAAAAAAAAAAAAAGAAGAGTCCAGGACATGGAAGACAAAACATCATGTTTTCTTTTGCCTTGCCTCCAACCTACCAGGTTCTCCCCAGTTTTATATCTGAGTTGTTAAAGACCCTAAGGCAGAAGGTCTCAACCTCTGTATTATTGACATGTGAGTCTTGGTAATTCTTTCTTGGGGTGGAGGCAGCTGTCCTGTGCATTAATGGTGCTCAGCAGCAGCCCTGAACTTACCCCACTAGATGCTTATAGGACCTCTTCCCTTTCCCACTTCAAGTTGTGACAATCAAAATTGCCTCTAGACATTGCTAGATGTTCTTGGGTGGACAGAATAACTCCCATGGAAAATAACAGCCACAAGAAAAATAATATTTCAAAATAAGAGCAACTTTAAACAAGACTAAATGGAGCCTCTGCATGATGGCCATAGAGTACAGTGAAGGGAGTAGAGTGAGAGTCTATTACCAAGCATGAACAAAAAGGGGAAGAATGCTCAAAAAGTCTTGACTAGACCAGACTTTTCTTCTAATAGGGTTTTCAAATAAAGTCCAACCTCTGTTTAAACATGCAAATGATGCAGGGGTGGGTCTCTGTAGAGAGAACTCCCACTTTACCTTCACTGAGAGACTAGAAATTGAGAGAGATCCAAAGAGTGATGAAACAGTCTGTAGTTAATTTTCCATAAATTACTTTACTTAGTAAAGAGTAAGTAAATTTTTTTGAAGAGTGCTTTTTGTCTTGATATGAATGCTGAGTTAATTTGAAAACACAATTTTGTGGATTATTAGTACGTTAAAATTCTAGGGCAACATTACATAAAAATTTACCTATTTATTTTTTTTTATAAAACTAATCTAGGCAGATGAAAGCACAATAAACTTGATGTACATCAGACTCATTAAATACTAACATATTTGATGAGCTCTTCAATAAAACCTGAATTATAACAAATTGCCAATAGCTTGGTAGTGAGTGCACCCAACGAGACCCATTTTCAGAGATCTCATTTGCAAAGTCAGATTGCTGTGGAAAGTTGTGGGGCCTGAAAGTAAATTCAATGATATTATGTTTAAAGTAGCTCATTCTTCATAGAACAGATTACATTGAAATGCCATTTTAGTAAATTTGATGGCTGATGCAAATTTGTGACAATGTCAATATCGTCAGGTTGAGGAGATCTTTGAGATGCCAACAGTTCTTTCTTCAGAGGGAATCCAAAAAAATAGAAAAAAATAAAGTCTTTTTAATGAGGATTCTGTTATTAATCACTTTATAAATGAAAATGAAAATTCCATTATTTTGGAGAACATGTGGCCCAAACAGATAGTATAAATTTTTTCAATACTTTTTTTTAAAGAACAGTTAAATCACAGCAAAATTGAGGGGAGGCTACTAAGATTTCACATGATTCTGAATCAATTCCCTTGATTCTGCACATGCATGGGGTCCCCCATTATATACATCCCCTACCAAAGTGGTACATTTGTTACCATTGATGAACCTACACAGACACATCATAATCACGCAAAGTTCATAGTTTACATTTTGGTTCAATCTTGGTGTTGTATACTCTATTATATTTGGACTAATGTATAATGACATGTATCCATCATTATGGTTTCATACAGTGTATTTTTCACTGTCCTAAAAGTTCACTCTACTCCATCTATTCATCCCTCTCCCCCTCCCAATCCCCTGGAAACCACTGATCTTTTCACTGTCTCCATGGTTTTGCCATTTCTAGAATGTCATATACTTGGAATCAAATAGCATGTAGCCTTTTCAGATTGACTTATTTCACTTAGTAGAGATGGTATAATTTGTAATTTCATGCTTCTGTTATGTAAAGTTTTCATAAAAGAGGTTTATTTTACAGTATTCCTATGTATTTTGCCCAGTAAGAGAACAAATAGAAAGCACCCAAACTAGAAATGATAATGAGGGGTACCATTATGTCAGTACAATGTATAGATGAAATCCGTGTAAGGAATCAGAAGAACTCAATTCCTTGACTTCTAAATGTGACCTTACACAAATTAGTTAATGCCTCTGAGCCTCAAGCTTCTCATGTATTGCCTGATGTTTCATCATCCAAGTATGGTCAATATTATTGGTTTTGGGATATATGCTTCACTGTTTCTTGGCTTCCTCATGACTGCACTCAACATGGACAATCACTGCCCATGAATCCTCTGTATAAACCCTCTGCTCCATCTGGACAGGTGTATTTATTATTTTCCAGTTAAAACACATCCATGCTGTTCCCATTCTCCTTCCTGTCATCTTCCCCGTTTTCTCCTCCTCCTCTACATCTGTGTATTGAACTTATCCTTTAAGATCTGACTCAAGTCTCAGCCTGAGACAACAGGGATCTATTTCTATCAGTCTGTTGACATTTAGTACGTCCTCTTCAGTGTCAATGGTCCACAGATAGATTGTCACGTCCTAGAGGCAGGTGTTCCTGTACGTGCCTTGGGCCTAGACAAGTAGTATCACATAATTAGCCTTTAATATGTATGCATTGATTAAGTGAATATGAAAAAGTAAGATATGACCTTTTTTTTTCAGTGGAAACTATGTCCACTAGCAGCAGCCTTAGGCTTATAACTCAAGATTCCAGGATTAGTAGAGATGTTTGTTTTCCTCCTATTTTCTACATATCAAAGAAGAGCAATCTTCTTGGCCACTTGGGGGTATGCTTATTTCACTTGGACTGATTTCTGTTGCTAGTGGGATCAAGTTTTATCATTGGACATGTCTGGGTGACCTGCCTATCCCCGTGCCCAGAGGCAAGTGGTATAGACAGAAGTAAGATCAATATCAGAAGAAGGCGGTAAGGACAGATTCTTGGGAAGACAGAAATACTAGATATTAGAGATAGGGAGGACTATTACAGTCTGTCACTTCTCTGTGACTGACCTTGAAATTAAATTATGAAAGTAATGATTTTCCACAGAAGCTGTAATGACTGAGATTCAGTTCAGCCTAGACTTCCTAATATATTTTAAATACATTTTAATATAACCCTTACTATAGGTGTAAATCATTTTATTTCCCCCTGAAATGTCAAAATGATTACAATATGGAGGAAATGTCTTGCTAAGTGGTGGTTGTGCTAGTCATGGAGGTGGGAAGTCAGAAGTGTAGGAGGAACCAGAAGGAAATTTCATTCACTTAATAGTCCTTAAACAGGCAACATGTAGTTTGTCTCAAAGCCTCTTCCATATGTCTGAAACCTACATACTTGAAGTATTGTACAGATCTGGCTGATGGTTTTTAGTATCGGTATTTATTTGTTTTATCCTGAATGCAAATGCAAGGTTTCTTGCTCAGAGAACAAACTTCTTTCTTAGTAACAATGACATTGCCAGTTCCCTATAGCTCATTCTAACTCTCAAGGCAGTGTGAAAAGGTCAGATAAAGTCTGCCCACATGAAGGAGGTCCATACTACAGGAGAAGAAACACAAAATTATGAATCTGAGAGTTTATATAGCAACTGGTGCTCAGCTGTCTCCCTCCCCTCCTGAGAGGGAGAGAAAAACCTTCACTCTTTAATGTTAATAAACTCTATCCAGAAAAGGTCCCCAGGTTGTTACAACCATTTAGAATATAAATGAATGGCTCCTGGTTTTATTCCCTTTTAAAATGTAAACACCTATCTCTGAGGAGATAAACCCATAAATCTCTTTCCAGATTATTTCACCATCTTAGGACTGCTATTGAGTCCTACCTTGAACCAGGTTACCACACTTTTTTACTCAGAAAACCCTGGCCATGCAGAAATATGAAAATATCTTCTCTATACTGGCTTGTTTGTAAGTAATATGTTCTGCTAGAACTCACACAGGACCAGCTCTCTCAGAGTGAGAGGCTGAAGAAACACCTGAGAAGAATACAACTTGAGAAAATAAGAGAAACACTTAAAAAATATATTTATTTACTTTATTTATTTTCATCATTTTATTTTATTTTATTTCTTATTTTTTGGCTGCCTCGGGTCTTAGCTATGGCATGTGCGATCTTCGTTGAGGCACGCAGGATCTCTCACTGAGATGCGCAAGCTCAGTAGGTGTGACGTGTGGGCTTAGTTGCCACACGGCATGTGGGATCTTAGTTCCCTGACCAGGGATCGAACCCAGGTCCCCTGCATTGGAAGGCGGATTCTTTACCACTGGACCACCAGAGAAGTCCCAAGAGAAACAATTTTAGCCTGATAATAAACTTCTAACATGGAAGTGGAGGTGGGATAGGATGGATATAGGAAGGCTCACAATTACACATTTATGGAGCAACATAGTGGAAGAAACGGCACTTTTCTAGTGCCCAATTTTCAAAGTAAAACTAAAAGGAAGACATGAATTTCCAGTTCTGTGTGAGTCACAGCATAGACTCAGAATCCTGGGGACTGCAAAGGACATGATACTTCTTTGTCATTTCAAGGATATGAGGGATCAGCAACCATGGGAGTTGCCATGGAATGGCAGAAGGGCCAGTGCTGGGGTCCACAGGACTTGGCGGCCAGGGTGTATTAACTGGGCACAAGTGAGGCAGCAGTAAGTTCCTTTTACCCAGAATCCCTACCACGTCAGCAACAGGTGCTGGAATCAAAGAAAGGAAGAATATGTTAACAATCACTTGAATGGGAGCATCATTAGAATATTCCAGAAATAGTTTGATTAGGAAAAATAAGAAACTATGCTTGTAGCTGGGATAACATATGGACATAAGAACCAAAAAGATTCTGGATATTACTGTCAAATTGACCCCAAAATTACCTCCCCACTTGGTTTGCCTTTCTATATTTTACCTGTTCTCTAACACTAGCTGATTTCTTCCTAACCATACCAGCTAATCCCACTCCTCTGTGCCCCATTACTCACTGTCACTCATTAAGCTCCTACCAGGTGTTGCATACTCTGTGTTTGCCCATTCTTCTGTCTTAAGGTACCTCTATGTTCTCTGTCTCCCTTCTATTTTCTATCCAGGAGTGTGTGTGTGTGTGTGTGTGTGTGTGTGTGTGTGTGTGTGTGTGTTGCTTCCTAATTTAATTTTAACCCCTTGAGATCTGAGACTACCTCTTCATTTCCTCCAGTCTTGATGAGAGTTGAAGCTCAAAAATGTTTATTAATATAAATAAAAAACAAAACTGATATAGAATAATACCTTATTTTAGGGGTTTTTCCCTTTTTAAAATTGCATGCTTAATGATCAAGATCAGATTCTTTTAAACTAAGAGCAATAAATTCCTAGCAATTATTTTATTACATCTTAAAATTTAAAATCTCACTGATGCCAAAATTAACTATTTATCAAGCTAGGTTTCTACAAACACTGTAAGCTAAATAAGGCATCATGTTCAGTTCTTTACTCATTCCTTAAGTTTCAGAATGAAATGTGCCATCCTTTCCTCTTAACTTATAAATGATTTGTGATTATTTTTGAAATGCTGATTTTAAAATGTAAGAACTTTCCAAGCAAGCATTTTCTTTCCCTGGGGAAAGGAATTTGTGTCTAGACAAAAGCAGATGCATGCTGCCTGATTCTCTTAGGGTAGTTATCGTGGACAGAATTTAGAAGATTTTTTTCCTTCTTCTAAGCAGTCCTTTTTCATCTTTCATCAAACAATTCAGCTCATGGGTTATGTATGGCCTTCTGGAGCTTGAGTTTGATTTTGATGTTTGAAATATACATTATAATTTTCCAAACATGAGTTTATGAAAATGGCAGCCTTTAGGAACTCCCACAGAGGGAACAGATGACTGACTCTGACGAAAGAAAGTCCAAGAATATACACAGCATGGAAGAATTAGGACTAGCCAGGAGGATGCTGATGGTTGTCTAGAGAGGTAAAAACAGCTGACAAATAGTCACCAGGGAATGGGGAGCAGATTAAGCTGGGCTTCTTTCGTCCTGGCTCCTAGCTTCCAGAGCTCAATATCTTCTAACTTGATTAACAGTTATCAAGAGAAAGCACAGTGAAAGCTAGTATATCACTGGCCTAGACAGAGAATGATTTCAATTTAGAGAGTTTAAATATTTCCATACTCCCTCCTCCACATTTGAAAAAAAAAAAAAACATTTGAGGATACTTTACTCAAGATTCATATCCAATCAATCAGCTAATATAAAATCGTAGTATGCATTTGAGGTAGAAGGAAAACACTTTCACAAGAATATTAGGTTAAGCTGAGAGGTTTTTTAGAAACAATGTCTAATTTGAGATAGGGAAACTGGATTTGATTTTTTTTTCCAGTTACGAGCTTTTTGGTAAAGTCTCTAACCTTTAAAGATTTCCTTTCTTCATAGATCTGGTGAGGTCATACTGTAATACAGTGTTTAACACTGGCTTTCTTGGCAATGAAGATAAAATGAAAATTCTAACAGTGAGTTTATAAAATCTTGTCCTCAGGGCAGATTTCATAGGAAATTCATTATTAAAAATGCAAAACCATCAGAAAGATGATGTAGTCCTGCCAAGGAGAGAGAAGGGCATAAAAGCAGGGAAATTCAGTTTTCAGATAAATTGTACCAACTTCCCAATTTTCAGACATTTCAACACTAATTTGTATGCTATTTTCAGTTTACTTCACTCCCACAGGGCCCACTTTTTGGTGATGAATCATGCACGTAGTTGTACTTCCAACCTCCATCCAAAGGAGACCAGATGATTTTGCCTGCTGTAAACAAAGAAAAAGCGGGCGTAGATGGGTAGATACAAAGGTTCATGGTGTGAAGATGACAATTACAAGAAACATTTACTGTGAATCTTGTGTGCTTGGCACAATGGGAAGCATCTTACATACATCCCACTTTTTAGTCCCTTGAAGGCAAGATCATATTTATTTTGTTTGTCACTTTATCCCAGTGACTAAGTACTACCTATGTTTATATATATAATTGTATATAAAATTTGTAGAATGTATTATTTTTAAACCTTATGTAAAACCAGAAGGCCAGATGTTTTACACTTGTGTAAACTGAGGCTCAAAATAGTTAACTTGTAAATAAATATAATCAAATATCAAGATTCAATTAAACTTCTGCCTGAGTGCAATAAATATACCAGAAACCTAGACCAGCATAGCTGCTACAAATGAATGAACAGAAATTTTAATATGTCTTTCTGACTATTTTTACTGTTATTTCTACTTCTGTCATAGCATATTCTATTAGTTAGCTATTGCTGTGTAACAAATCACACCAAAGCTTAATGGATTAACATTACAAACATTTACTATCTCATAGTTTCTGTGGGTCGGGAGACTGGCACAGCTTAGCTGGGTGGCATTGCCTCAAGATCTCTCGCAAGGATGCAGTTAAGGTATGGGCCAGGGGTACAGTCATCTCAAGGGTCAATTGGTGAAAGACCTACTTCCAAGCTGACTCACGTTTTTGTTGAAAGGCCTCAGGTGCTCATTTCTTATTGGACGTAAGGCCTCAATCCTTTATTGGCTGTTCACCAGAGGCTCCTCTCCATTACTTGCCATGGAGGCTTTTCCATAGGCCAACTGGCTTCCATCAGGGTGAGCAAGTGAGAGAGCAAGAAAAGGCAAGGAAGATGGGAAGCCAGCACCTTTCTGTAACCTAATTAGCAACGTGACACCTTGTCCTCCTTTCTATACTCTATTGGTTAGAAGCAAGTCGTTAGTTCCAGCCCACTTTCAAGATGACAGGATCATACAAGGGCATGGACCAGGAAAGAATGGCCCATCTCAGAGGCTGACTACCACACATACATATTTGCAAATGCATAAAGATGGGACAAACAATAAGGGTGATGACTAGCATAATTAGGATAGAATATTAAGACATATGAACAGATCCCACAACATGGATTTAACAGGGACATGTTTAACTTCTGCCATAATGTACCTATTTCTTCATGCAGTGCCTTCCATTGTGCCTAGATAGAGCTATGCAGTATCTGGCCAGGAGGGGAGAGGATAATAACAGATGTAGATAGTGAGGGAAAAAAAGCCAAGATTGGCACAAGGTGATTGGAGAGGAGAGTTGGAGCTGAGAAGGACAGATTTGAGAAATTGTACAGAGAAACAAGACAAAGCTAGTACACAATTCAAAGGTAACAGTGTACATGTCAAACGGCAGAAAGAATCTGACATTACTAGGGAACATTTCATTTGACTTAGTATCAGAGATTCAAACTTTAATCTCAGAAGAAGCTGAGTGGTGATGAAGATCATAACCAGTGTTAGAGTGAGTGTGCAAAATCAAGAAGTAAAGGTCTGGATAATGCAAGAAATGCTAGCCAAGTGTTTCAACAAGATTATGACCACTCTTTTACTTGTAGGAAAGCCTCTACATCTACTGGGAGTGCATGGGTCTATAAATTACATACAGTAATGAAATAGCCTTTGTTCATGAGGTAGACTTATAGATCTACTTGATTATTTCTTGTCCAGTAGGTAGAAACATAAGCAGCCCTAAAAAGAATTCTGAGCTCAAGATTTTGAAAGGTCCCTGTTTGGGATGGGGGGGGACCCTAGAACATCCTCTAATGACAATTATAGGTCATGAAGTTCTTTACTAAAGTTACTGAATCAATATGAAACAATGACCTGTGGCTATGGCTTGTCCTCCATCATTTTTGCGTGTTACCAAAGCAACAAATGTGTTACAGATTCAGTTTGTTAGTTCCTACTTCTACAATAGTAAGACTTGGAGCTTCAGACTCAAACAGGCTCCTTTCTAATTGATGATGCTTCATGGATGTGCTGAACTATCAAGGTACACACAGAGTCTTGTAAATGCCAGTCAGACTTTCTTCTGGCCAAATTCAGGCCTGAATGTTGGTTTACATCATTCTCTCCTTTATATTCTCTTCTCCTCTTAACCTGACATCTAATTGGGGGCTGTTGAATAAAATTCCTTAGAATTGTCTTATAGAAACCATTTATAGGAAATAATCCATTACCTACAGAAACACCATCAAGTAGTATTTTCCTGATGTAGGGGGATACTAGGGTTGCCCTCACAGAGTCTCCCAAAATTAATATTTTCTTGCTCTAGTTACTCTGATTAACATCTAATACTCTGCCTAACTTCAACTGTTAAAATGGAAGCATCATAACTATTTGTAATGGAGAGGGTGTGGTTATACTGATTCTTGTACTGGAATTGGCCACAATTCTATCCTGGTCCTAATATTTTATTCTCTTTTTAGATTATTTTCAAATGTTCTCATTCTTATTTTTCTATTTTATATTAACACTTGTTAGACTGGTTCTTTCTCTAGAACAGAGACCTTGTATATATTTTTTTTCTTTTTTATCCTCAGTAATAAAATTTGTGTAAGGAACACACTCAAGAAAACATGTTGGTTGACTGCACCGCCACCATTGGATGACCCCTATGCATGCAGATATGCTAGTTTGGCTTTGGTCAACTAGTCAAGTATACAATAATAAATCTTTCTCCATGCTCAGTGGTGAAGCTTCTACTCAAGTGGTCCTGAAAGGATTCTGAGCTCAGGTTTTTGAAAGGTCTCTCGAGACCAAACCTAGAATGCCCACTAATAACTTTGTTAATGACTCATGAAACTCTTTAATACTATTACTGAACTAATATGAAATGATGGGCAGAAAGAAAGTGACTTAGTATGTTGAATGTGATACTGCTCATTTTTTCCCTGAAATACTCGGTGAAAAATTATTTCCTTCTTACATCCCATTCTTTCACTTCCCATCCTTCTCCCAGCTGGATATAGCTGTGCCAGAAGGATAATAAGGGCTTAAGATGCAATGAATGAAGAAGAGATGATCTCTGCCTAACAGTGACTCCTGTGGGAAGCAGCTGACATACAGAAATGGCAAACAATCCTCATACAGTGTACTAAGTACTATAATAGTGCAGGCATAATTAGGATGCTATAAAATTGTAGAGAATGGCCAACTTTGGAGTGTCTTGGGATTAAGGAAGGCTTCACAATGGCAGTCAATTCTAAACTGGTTGTTGAAGATTGAGGAGGTATTCACCAGGGGCAAAGAAAGAAGTACATTTTAGTAGGAGAGAATAAATTGATCATGGACACAGTATGACATGGTGTGTCTCTGTCATATTTGAAGACATAGAAGTAATTCAGTCTAATTGGAACATTTGAATATATGTAGGAATAAGTGGGGAGACAGAGACAGATAGGCATTATAATCAGGTGTCAGATGTTTGTGTTTATATCTTGATAAAGAGATTTTATAATCCTCTCTATATTAAAAGAAGTCATTGGAACATTTACAGCAGGGCATGGACCTTTTAGGTGGTTACTTAGAGGCAATGGAGTTGGTTGGCTAGTCATTTCTACTGCCTCTATTTAACCTTGGATTCGGTTCTTATGGTTGTCGGCAGTCCTATTTGCATCTTTAGCACAATGTTTTGTTCATTTTACTGACTCACCCTGTGCTCTAAAATTTCACCTCTGAAGTCTCTCAGGAGGATTCAGTGCAGATCTTCCTCACCTCTGTTTTAAGATCTTGATCAACACTAGAACAGGCGACCTTGATTTTTATATGCATACTTAACTCTGATTTCATTACTCCTGGAATATCATCATTCTGTGGCCTAGTGTGCACTCTGCATACAAAAGTACAGTGACAATTTTAAAGTTTATTTCCAACTTTGATCACCCCTTCAGGACATAAGCCATTAAGAGCAATCCAGGATTTCTGATAAACAACAGTAAAGTGGTGTCTACATTTTTAGATGTAATTCATAAAGTAGAAGGAAGCTTCTATTTATATAATCCTGTATCAGAAATTCTGTTAATATACAGTGTGTGAATCACAAAGGCAATGCTGTGTTTTGTCCCAATCAGTGGGAGGTAGAATCAGCATCATATTTGAAGTACTTTGAGACTGTTTCTATCTCAGTATTACTTTGAGGGTATTTCATTTTTCAAACCCTATTAAAGTATTGGAATAATTCATAATTAAACTAACATCTTAGGTTTTGTCAGAATGGACCATTGTTCTATGAACTTTTGTTATTCTGTCTTATCACTTTAAAAACCAGAGAGGCTAAAACTAAAACAGGAAAGAGAGCATCAATGTGGAGAGCAAAGGTATGTTGGTTAGAGTTTTAGCAGTTAACCAAGCCCCAAATAAATAAGTATTGAATGCACTTAGGAACAGAACATGGAAGAAAATATTCTTAAGAGTCAGACCCAGAAAAATACTGACTTGTGGTAAGAGAAATGGATGTCTTGTCAGTTACAATAAATAAATATCAAATGGAATGTGTTCAAGTTCTATGTTTTATCAGCTTGAGGAGTAAAATAAGGTCATTGGAATATTAATGCTAAACTGCCCATTGAGTCCCTATTTGAAAAGTAAGGATTCCACACCACTTCCTCTACCATTTTTCCTCCTTGGAAAATTGATGGTATTTTCTCTTCCAATCTCTTCTTTCTGCTTCTTCTGACAATGCCACATCCACAACACTGTTGTTCTTTCAAAAATCTCACCTCCTAAATCTCCCAAGAGAGATTCTGTATTCCATGCTGGAGCGAACAGGATGCCCTCTGCCAAACTTGGGGTTTCAGAGCAGTACTGGGTATGTTTTGGGCCCCAGAGCATCACTTATGAGAATGGTCCCTTTAGAGTTGAGCTTTCTTCTCTCTCCCTTGAGAGAATCAGTGCAGAGTGGAGAAAGAGAGTATGTCAATTCCTACAATTTCCTCTTCCCCAGCTCTTCCTCAGGGTGACCTTGAACAAATAAAACAAAGCAACACAACCCCACTTTCCCTTTTGGACTTCATCAAAGGTTTTCACCGGGAGGGTCTAGTGGATAGGGACTACTTGACTCAGCTTTCCAACTGGTGGACCTTAGTGGAATATTAAGCATTTGATCACAATCAACATTTCTGAGGGTCTTCCTCACTTAATACTATGAATCAAATTGGATTCTATTATGTTTGGGCCATGAGCTAGAACTTTATTTTTTCAGAGCCTTATTCTATAAGGAGAAATAAAGCCTTCAGGGTATTATGTTGATCTCTTTTTAAATTTGAATTTGGAAACTATTCAAAAATACAAAAGGAACAGAGACTCATGTAACTGACACTCAGCTTGTACCCCAAGGTATAACAAATTTTATTTGGCAATATCTGATTCACATTATTATTCATTTCAAAAATAAGATACACCTGAGGCCTCCTTAAGACCTCTACCTAATTCCATGCCTCTCCTTCTGCTCTCAAAGGTAACCACTATAACTTAAGGTTACATACATCTTTTCAGAACATGTGTAATAAAAATGAGTATATGTTTAAATTATGCACAGTATTCTTGTGCATTTTAAATTTTCTCACAAATTACATATCTTTTTAGCTTTCTGTTCCCAGTAAACACGTAGACCTCAGGACTTACTCGATTTAATATACTGGCTATTTGCTGATTTACATCCTTAAGTTCATTTTGTCCCATCCATGTATATAGTCTATGAACCTGGGGTGCACAGATCACAGTGGTTCCCCCCTGAGTTAGAAGACTCAGAATAGGTCTGGGTTAGAGTCAGTTGAAAGAGCTCCCTTAAAGCAGTTATTATCCTCAGGTTTAATGTAACTCTTGTATTTATTAACTCTTGGAACATTCAAGCTAACAAAAAACAACTGTAACTCTAGAGACACAGACATTCCTGTGCCCCCAGTGTACTCAGTCTCCTAATCAGTATCTCCTCAGAAGTCAGCATTTGGCTATGCCCTAGCTAATTTCACAACTCACTGACTGGCTCTGGAAAGCATCATTTTACTAGATTTTGACAATGCATTTACCAAAATGATATGTTCCCATTTTTCATCCCATCTATAGTAGAAGGGTTCCCTTTTTTCCACATGCTCAATAAGATGGATATTTAAAATTTTAATTTGTTTGCTCATCCTCCAACAGGTAAGAACTATCTCATTATTTACATTGTAATTTTTCCACTCATTAGTGAAGCCAAGCATCTTATGTATTTATCAATAATATGGGATTTCCTTTTCATGAATTGCTTTTTCTAAACTTTTGTCTATTTTTCTATTTTTTCCTTATTGATTTGTAAGAGTCTTTATCTTACATACATGGAGGAGTACAAGTCATTTATCAGTTATAAAAAAGGGACAGAAATTTGTGCAGCTAAGTGCTACAGAGACTATCATATACATCTGTAAAATTGCTGATGGTCATTATGACAGCTTAGATATCAAATGGAATTAATATTATTTAGAATTTTGAGTTTAGGAAAGGAAAGGAATTTGTAATTTCACTTAAGAAAGATACTCATGTGAAAATGACACATACAAAAATATTTCCATGCTTAAGGAGATCAGTTTCAATTATCTAGATTATTTAGAAATATCAAACAGTTTATTCCCACCACAAGTGTATAGCTGAAATGGTCTTAGTTTAATGTGGTGGGTTTTAGAAATATATTTTCATTTGATTCATATTTGCAGCAATATTCTCAATATCTTCCAAATTCCTTTCATATAAGAGCAGTTTAAAGGCCCAAATGAAAAATTCAAGTAGTATAGAGAACCATTCATAGTAATTTACTCACAGAAGGAAATTCACCCCTTGCCATGCTTTGGTTTTGATAATTTCTGTTGAAAGAGTGGTTACTCTGTTTTCCTCTCACCCTCCTTTTTAAAAAAAATAACATTTGACTTTTCCTAGTAGAAATACATTTTTTAAGGAATGTTTTATCTTGAATACTCTGACCCTAGAGAGTAAAGTAATTTAGCAGAGTTTTTCCCACTAGGGATTAGAATGGATGTTAAAGTATCCACAGACTTTGAAAATGAGTATAATGATGAATCAGGCCTGAAAATTCAGAAATGGAAATAGATGAATGACGTTTCTATTTTATTGTCCTTGTAAATAAAAATAATTGTGCTTTTGGCTTTCCTTTGCCATATGAATTTATTGTTACAAGCTAACAGCTGAAAAAATTGAATTATAATTTTCAAGAATCAGTGAATTAGCAGCATTTTTTAAGTAGCCACTAACTTTACTTTCCACAAACTTCCAGTGTGTATGTAGTTGTCCTTATTTAAGGAAAGAGGTGCCCACATTTTAAAATGTTCATATGTATCCTCTTGCACACCAACAAAGTTCTGGGAAAATGGAACAAAATTAAATTATCTTTGAGTCCATTAGTCTCTTTTCATAGCCTTTCTGATGGAATATTCTGGGTGTTCCATCTCACCTCTTACACAGTCTTTTCACAAGCCTCCCTCCACAGCCATCTCCCCACCTCCAGTGTCTCAATACCTGCATTCCAGACAGAAGTGGCATGGATTGGATCATTTCATTTACATTTTACTATGAAACAACATAGATTAAAGTCTGCTATTCAACCAGCTATGACTTTAGCATCTAATGTTAGGTCCATATTTATTGAGGCTTTCTAAAGGGCAGATGTCATCCAGTGCATTTGTATGCATTATCACATTGAACCCCGAGGTAGGATCTTACTATCATATTTTATATAAAAAGAAGCAGATTTAGAAGGGTTAAGAAAATGTGGCCAAGGTTTCACAGCTAGGAACTAGCAGAATTGGAACTCAACTCAGGATAACATGAAACCTGGACTCACATACACTATTCCACCCTATCTTAGGCAGTTTTCAAAAACTTGCTCTGTTGCATACCATCACCATTCAAGGAGTAATGGTTTGCTTTCCTTGCTGAAAGGCACAAAGATCACTAAATTGGATCCACTCCCAAATGGACAGGCTGGCACCCAGATTCATTGAAATGTTGGGATACTCAGAGCCTGCCATCTTCCCTAAGGGCTGAAACAAGGGAGCAGGAAAGAAAGATTGTCTCATCCACTGCTTTTCACCTTGTTTACCACAGTGATGCCACGCTTTGCTGAACAAGTGGAGGTTGCCATTGAAGCCCTGAGTGCCAACGTCCCTCAACCATTTGAAGAGAACGAGTTCATCGATGCTTCTCGCCTGGTATATGATGGCGTTCGGGACATCAGAAAGGCTGTGCTGATGATCAGGGTATGTGAGGTCTCTGTAGCTCGGAGCTGAATGGAACTTCTAGTAGGGGCCTCAAAGAATTTACTCTTTGTTTTTTTAATTATTTAGTTTAACTTGGTAAGCTGTTTAGCTCCTCATTTAGTCAAACAGGGACTTTTTACTTATAAAGGGATGAGTGATCCCAACAAGCCTTGATCAGCACTGAATATCCTGAAGGGTGATGTCCTGCCTACTTCTTACACACATTGTTGCCTAAATTTGATACCAACTTAGGGGTGCCCCTTCCATTCCCCATTGCTAACACTATTTCCCATTAGAATCAGAAAGCTGTGCAATGGAAAGAAATGAAGATCACCCAGCTTAGTAGTATTAGTGATAATGATCATAATAATTATATTGATAATGACAATAAAGTGATACAGAGCTACCTTCTTCTTGTAACAAATAATTAAGACATTATAAATAAGGCTAAATAATCTTTCAGCAGACCTCCCCTACCACTTACCCTACTATCTTCTCATCCTCAGTCTTTTGAGGTCAGGTAGGTGTGAGCCTTCCAAACCATTGTCTAAGTAATTATATATAGACACACACTAGAAAACATAATACAGCAGATTTTAAAACTCATATACGTGTTATTTGCAACTTGCTTTGTTCACCTAATTCTATCTCTATGAAGACACATAGCTTACCTCAACCCATTTAACTGCTGCACAATATTCCATCATGAGTTGACACTATTTTTTCTCCTTGCCTTATCAACAATTTGGCACAGTAGGTTTCAAACACTTTTCTTAGCCACAGAACTCTTTCTTAGTAAGCTTAAATACATATTCAAAAGCATAATTGATGACACAAATATATTTGTGGGTATTAGGATTGAGGCAGAGAAGATGCGTCTGTGGTGCTAATCTTAAAAGCCTACTGTCCAGTGGAAATATAATGTGAGGCACATTTGTAATTTTTAATTTCTTAGTAGATGTGTCAATAAAGCAAAAAGAAACAGATGAACTAATTTTAATGACATATTTTATTTACTCAAAGGTATCCAAAACTAGCTTTTCAACATGTGGCACTGGCCACATTTTAAGTATTTAATAGCTCCATGTAGATTGTGGACACCATTTTGGATGAGGCAGCCCTAGACTGTATCTCCATCCTCAGCCTCCACAGCTGTCTCTGAGGCTGCTCAGTGAAACCATGAGTTAACTGCTGAGTGCATCTTGAAACACTTTCTCTCAGGGTGATCACTGGGCATCTAAACCGACATCCCCTTAAACACTGCAAAACAGTAACAATCAATTTATTTTCTGTGTGTGGTCCCTCAATACTTGAAGACGTATCTGTGATTTATTGTTTTCTCTCTATAATACACACCTACACATTGCATAAGTTGTATCTGACAATACTAGTTATATGTAACAATGTGGAGTTCAACTTTGGACTTTGGTGACGGTCAAATATATTTTCTGTTCTTCTATCTTCCCACATTTTAGATCTGTCAAACTCTTACCATCTTTCAAGACCTGGCTCAAATCTTCTTTCCCTAAATTTTCTCCCTCAAAAATACTGACCGTATTTTTTAGCTACCTATAACTCTTTCTGCTTGTGATCATAATCGTTACACTATTTCTTTTAATGTCTATTACCTTCTTTAGACTGAACGTTTGGAAAGCAAAGACTATATTTTTTATTTTCCCTTCACTGTGTTGCATTGTCTGGCACAGTGCTTAATACTGTGTGTTTTGGGGGAAAGAAAAAGAGATAACTATGCAGATGGGAAAGTGACAGAGAGAAAAGGTATGAGAACTGGTGAAGAAGTAAAGGAAGGATAGTCAGCGTTTTAAGCCTGTAACAAATTATATCATTTTTTCCCATTATATACTAACTTGTGAAATAAAGTAATAGACCATGAGAGTTATGTTTTCAAAGCATTTGGCACTAAATTCCACTATAATTCTCAAGACATAGTCCCTCTTTTGCCATTTTTCTGCTTTGTTAGCCATCACATTTTTGTGACAACCATTCATCTGGGAGGCTGAGGAAGTTTATAGCCATCATTCATTTATTCATTCATGAGCTGTAATAAACCATACTTTTAGATAAAAATGCCATATCTTTGTTACATGAAGTGTCATTCCTCCATCTTGACATTTTAAGTGATTTGATCAGATGGATTTCACACCACTTAAAACTTAGGAAGGGAGAAATGTACAGTATGTACAAATTGTTATTTTAAAAATTATTCTCCATTCAGCACTGGAATAGCTTCATTTTGTACTTAAATTCTTGGTTTGCTTTCTGTGTATGATAGTTAAGTCTGCTTAAAAAAAATCATTACACTAAGTCAGGAAGAAAGACAGTAAGACAAGTAGAGCTCTTTCTCAGCAAACCTGGCCATGCCTCCTTCCTCTCAAATTATTGATTATGCTTTGTAAAAATAAGATTTCTTTCCCAAATATAAATGCAGAAAGGACCTTGAAAGGTCAAATTCTCCATCACCTTGCCTCTCAGCAATCAATACATATTTAATGGTGATGTTAGTATGTAGGCACTCCAGGCCAGCTCCAGGCAACCCTCTGAAGCATACAAAGCTTGTCCTTTCTGTATTCCAACCTCACCTTTCAGGTTCCTGCTTCTCTTTGGGAGTAGGTCAACTCTGCCTCTGTTCCATAAAACAGTTTTTTGTTTGCTTCTGGCCAAGGCTTGACTTGGTGATCTATCAGCTACATAGGAGTTTTCTCATTACCCTAATATGGTAGTTTAAAAAATGGATAGACAACTCTGGCACACCAGCATATATTTGATTCTCATTATTTGCAGTAGTTACATTCAGTGAACCCTGAATTAAAGAATACTGAAACACTGCTTCTAGGGGGAATTCAGGGTTAGGTTCCTGTGAGGCTCTGGTCACAATTTCATCAACTGATCAATATATTAGATTGTTTTATGTTTTTGTTTAAAGACACTTTATTTAATATATATTGTTGATACATGAACATTGAACTCATGGCCAACCACACTATAACTCACGTCTGAAGGAAGCTTATCTAACCAATGCATTTTCTCTGGAAGGTACATCACAACGTTTTTGCACTTAGGAATGCTAAACAGAACCTCAGCACATACACTGAAAAGCCATTTTAAGCAGAGAAATACCAAAAAGCACAAAGATGCAAAGATGTGGCACTAAATAGACTGCAAAAAGCATACTGTTTACAGTACAAGAGCTGAAATAAGAAAGCAGAACATTCTGCTGTTTGACCTCAGCTGGAAATTTGCACTTTGGGTGACTCAAACTTTTTGCCACATTGCACACACACACTTGTGAATAACTACAAAAGTATTGATTTAGGAATTATGAGAAACTTTGGTGAATAGGCAAATTCACAAATAAAGAATCTTCAAATAAGGAGGAGCAAGTGTATATTTAAGACACAAGGAGTTAAACATTTAATATTGGAAATTAAAGTAGCATAGAAGATGGTAATATTTTGGTGTCAGAATATCTGTATTCAACAAAACAGTAGTTGCTTCTCATAGAATGACCACGACATAAAATGATATCTGTACATTGAACTTTTGTAATTGGAACCAATTAATTTAGTTGCATATGAAACTTTTGAAAGCAGGGAAGAGAAACAATAGGGCTTAGGACAGGGTTCAGATAAGATTCTATAGCTTAACTTCACACCTCCCAAAATGGGCATGAAGATGCCCTGGAGCACTGCAAGATAATTTAAAATGTCAAGGGAAACACATAAACATCTCTCAGATACTGTGTGACATAGTAGCTGAAGGTGGCTCACAGTTTAAACATTAGGTTGGTACATTCCTTTTGATCATATATTGATCCTATCATGTATTTGTGATGCAGGGTTTCTGGTGGTTGCTGTGATAAAAAATCAAGCTCAATGGATGTTCAACTGTATTCCAAGGTTTGAGAAGTAATGCAGTATGCAACAGGCACTAAATTGTTAAGGCCAATCAACTTAATCCATTTTTATGATCTAACTGCTTCAGAAGCAGAGCCATTAGTTTTCTTTTGTTTTTTAGCCTAGAGACACCATGAAAAAATTACTGAGACAATGCTCGAAGCAATAAAGTTTGGGAACCTATGGCTTAACTATTTTGGGGTGGTTGACATGCTATTTTCCTTCTCTATGCCTCAGTTTCCTTATCTGTAAATGGGGACAAATATTACTGCAGCTATAAAGCACTAGTATAGTCCTGGCCTTAGTAGGTTCCTAAGAAATATTTCCCTTCGTCAACCTTCTGGATGAAATTTATCTTCATACAATCAATTAATGAGATAGAATTTGTTAAATTAGTCAGCAATATTATCAAAATTGCAAAGATTGGAGTCAGAATATTTGTCGTAGCTAGAAAATAAAGCATTGAAGAGACTTTAGAAACAACTTATGTGACAAAACTAATTTACCTATTACAGATTGCTGTTATCAACATGGTCCCATAACATCCTTAGTTTTGTTTTCTTAACTCAATTAAAAATAATTTATTATGATTTTTTTTTAATTATTGGTAATTGGATCTTAGTCATTCATTCATTTAGTGACTTAATTCATTTGTTGAATTCTTACTAGATGTCCTACTGTTGGAAGTGCCCTGAATACAGAGGTGAACAAAATAACAAAGCTTCCAATCCTCAAAGAATTTATATTCCTTTGGTGGGAGACTGAGAACAAACAAGTAGATATGACGTACTAGTTAATGTGAAAACCAAGGCAGTATAAAGGAGATAGAGCACAGGATGGGTGTGGGTTTTATGAAGGGTGGCCACTGGGTGACATTTGGAAAGATACTTGGAGAAGGAGGAGGAAACAAGCCATAAGAGTATTAGGGGGCTTCCCTGGTGGTGCAGTGGTTGAGAGTAGGCCTGCCGATGCAGGGGACACGGGTTCGTGCCCCAGTCCGGGAAGATCCCACATGCCGCGGAGCGGCTGGGCCTGTGAGCCATGGCCGCTGAGCCTGCGCATACAGAGCCTGTCCTCCGCAACGGGAGAGGCCACAACAGTGAGAGGCCCACGTACCACAAAAAATATATATATATAAAATAAAATAAAAAGAGTATTAGGGGAAGTGTGTTCCAGGCAGAAAGAATGGCACCTGTGGCCTAAGAACCCCATTGAATGAGAGATGGGAGCCATTGAAGATTTCTGAGCAGGACAATAACATGATCTGAGTTAGATCTAAAGTGGAACATCCTGGTTATACTGGTGAGAATAGAAAGTGTGGGGTAAGGGCAGAAAAAAGGAGCTAAGTCAGGTAGCCTCCTGAGTAATACAGAATAGAGATGCCAGTGGCCAATCAGTCCTGATGAGGGAGATTTTGTCCTATATTGCCTTTAGGAAATCTTTAATTCTACTTTCTAACTTCCAATCCATTCCAGTGATTAGAGATCTGTTGGGAAATCCTTCTTCATGCATCCCCCAAACTCTCCTGTTGCAGTTGCCAAATTGTGTCATCTTTCTGCTCTCAGTGAAACTCATTTACATTTGAGCTGTTCATTTAAATTGTCCTTACTACATTTTTCACATGTCCTGGTGAAATGACTGTAAATTCTTCAGCTGTTTCTCATTTTGCTTCTTTACAGAAGCTGTTGTAGAGAAGATTGAGCATTTGATTGGGAAACTGAGGCAGGTAGATTGATCTTGTATTGCAGCTGACATGTGGTGTGACCCTGGAAAAGTCACATGATATACTTGGGCTTCTGTAATATGCACAAATTAATAGGATAGACTCTTAAAAGGGAGATGTTTTACACGCCAAATACTTTATTAGTAGAACCATGGAACCAAGGGTAGATCAAAGTGGTTCTTTATTTTTATAAAAAGGCCTTCCCTGAGAGCACCTAAGGACAGAACTGAGAGGTTTGACCTTCACTCTCCAACCTCCAGTCCAGTGAATTGCATATTTTTTATATTCCTTTTACCCTATGACACTATCTAATGATACAAGTCTAATTATCTCTGGCCCATTTGCAGGCCATCAATATTTTTCCATGTCTCCTTTAATTTGTGGAGGTCCTTGACTAGTCAGAAATTAACACTCAAAATGAATAAGTTACAAAAAACAGCATAGATAGGAGACACACTTACAGGAAATTAGGAAACTTCACATGCACAGAACTATGTATATGGGTGGCTTGGATGGGTTTGCTGCATGGTTTAGGCACAAGAAAATATTTTAATCTCATCCATTTGTCAGGTGGTATTTGTGATGGTTAAAAGCTCTGGAACCCTCGACTTGCTAGGTGTGGTGCCTCAGAAAATTTACCTAACAACTCTGAACCTGTTTGTACATCTATAAAATGGGGATTAAATTTATTTCATTAGGTCATCATAAGATTAAATCCTTTAGCTGAATGCCTGACCCATAGTGGTTTGTAAAAAATGATTGCTATGATGATGACGATGATTGTAGCTGTTGTTACTAGGTGTATATTTTATTATTAAGCATAATAATGATCACTATCACTTATTTTTTTTTTTTTTTTTTTTTTTTTTTTGCGGTATGCGGGCCTCTCACTGTTGTGGCCTCCCCCGTTGCGGAGCACAGGCTCCGGACGCGCAGGCTCCGGACGCGCAGGCTCCGGACGCGCAGGCTCAGCGGCCATGGCTCACGGGCCCAGCCGCTCCGCGGCATATGGGATCCTCCCAGACCGGGGCACGAACCCGTATCCCCTGCATCGGCAGGCGGACTCTCAACCACTTGCGCCACCAGGGAGGCCCCACTATCACTTATTACTTTAGTTTACTTTTATTGTTTACCAGGCATGTTCATACATATTTGATCCTAGAATCCTGTGAGGCAGGCAGGGCAAGTAGCAGTTATCTCCATTTTATGAGTGAGGAGGTAGAAAAGCTCTAAGTAGCTTATGAAAGATACGCAGCCTATCAGTGGCAGAGTTAGGCTTCAAATGTTCAGGTCGCCTGGGCCCATAGCCAGGTTATTTTATTTTTTTATTTTTTTAAATTGTTTTTAAAATTTCTATGGGAGTATAGTTGATTTACAATGTTGTGTTGGTTTCAGGTATACAACAAAGTGAATCAGTTATACATAATAAAAAAAGAAATAATGCCATTTTTAAATTGTATTTTGGTTCCTGAGCTGTAGCCACTTGAGTACAAGCTCATCATTATGATCCTTATGCTGCCAGGTTACATTTGCCATTGACTCATCTACTGAATTTGCAAATCACTGCAATGTTTGTACACAGTACTATAGGTACTGTCATTTTCTCCTTTTTTCTGTTGAGTGAGGTTTTCCATTTTATTTTTCTCTGTCTTTTTCAAAAACTAATGATGAAAAGTGTCTACAATTTTGTCATCTCATCTGTCAGCAGAATTTACCAACTTGCTTTAACTGTTCCTCGACACATTCCAGAAGAGTGAGAAATGAACAGAGATTCTTGACTCTGTCCACAATGAAAACGCCACCAGTTATGTGAACCAGGGTTTACCCACCCCACCCATGCCTGAGTTAATAAAGCATAGGAACAAAACCTCTTTCTTTTAATATTCCTATGAAAGAATATTGAACATCTGTAGATGGCTGAGTAAATATTAATAAGGTTGATGTGAGAGAGAAGGAAAACAAGAGGGATATGCTAAAGCTTGGAAAATTACTAAGCATAATGTGATATTGGCACCAAGGACCCCATTTTATGCCTGTCTGACCAATCTCAAGACTTCATTAATAACCACACCTGGTTAATTACACTGAGGTAGCCAAAGAAACCAGCAAAATTAATTAAAATATGCCCTTTTAGATGGGGAATGGACAACGGCATCATTAGTGCTGCCTGTGATCTGTTCCTTCCTTTTGAAAGACAGAACCCTGGGAGGTGGTGCTCCTATGTGCCAAGAGGCATGTTGTGGGTGACCATCAGCTTTCTGGCTAAAGACAATTGAGCAGAGAATGTCACACTAATGCACTCTTTTCCCTTCCTGCACCGTCTTTGCTTGTGTTTATCCTCTTAGAATTAACATGGCACGGTAGTTTCGAGTACATGAGTCAAACTGCCTGCCCTAGAAGACTCTGAACAAGGTATATCCTCTCACATCTCAGTTTCCTTATGTGTAAAATGGAGAAGATAGTGTCTACATCATAGGACTATCAAGAAAACTGTGTGAGTTAGTGTATGTAAAGCACTTAGAAAAGTGATAGGCATATGGAAAACACTTAAAGCATGTTATCCATTACTATTGTATAGGCACAGATGCCACAGCTCCCAGTTAGCCACGTGATCACAAGGGTGAACAACCAATCCACTTACAATCATTCGGTACCCAGAAAATCATTCTGTTTTTCACTTTCAGTAGAGTATTCAATAAATGACATGAGGTAGTCAACACTTTATTATAAAAGAGGCTTTGTGTTAGACGATTTTGCACAAGTGTAGGCTAATGTAAGTGTTCTGAGTACGTTTAATGTAAGTTAGGCTAAGCTATGATATTCTGTAGGTTAATGTATTGAATGCATTTTTGACATGATATTTTCAACTTACAGTGGGTTTATTGGGACTTAACCCCATTGTAAGTTGAGGGAGATCTGTATGCTGATTTTTCTCTTTTCCTCTGTATTTTTAGACCCCAGAAGAACTAGAGGACGATTCAGACTTTGAGCAGGAAGATTATGATGTACGTAGCCGGACAAGTGTTCAGACAGAGGATGACCAGCTCATTGCAGGGCAGAGTGCACGGGTGAGTGGACATCCAAGACTTTGGTTTGGTGCAAAGGGGCTGTGTTCACCAAATTTGTTTGAGTAAATTTCTGATTTCCAGGGACCTGGAATCCAAGAGATTCATGGCTCAGAAGTCTGTGCCTCATCTGGGGTTGTTAATAGCAATTCACATTTTACACATTGGAAGTAACCACCACTGATTCTGATTCCTTCTAACTCCATTCTCTCTCCATAACTCAAAACATAGCAGCCACATTACAGCAAAACTTATGTGTATGGTGGATTTGTTGGGGGTTGGGGATCATGATTAGATGATTCAGTGGCCAGGGGATACAGGAATGCTCAGATCTTACTTTGGCACAGACTCCAAGCTTCTTAACCACAAAAAAAGAAACAACAAATGGAGAATTAGAGTACTACTTTGTTATTTGTTGACCTATTGTTGCTCCATACTCTGGCCTAGGGTCTCTGATAAACAATACCACATATTTTGAAATTCGTTCAAGGCCAGCAGAGTAGAGAGAGAACGTTTCTCCCCCAATACCTATCTATGGCCAGGGCAGTAGCCCCAGATCTGTCTACCATGTGATTGAAAAAGAAATTACAGAGACATACGAGAAACATACCAGCTTAAGGTGTGGAGCAAGAAGCAACAGAAAGATCACCACTCTGGCTGACATTTGAACACCCTCGAACACTCTGTGACATTTGTGGAGCAAGAAGCAACAGAAAGATCACCACCCTGGCTGACATTTGAACACCCTCGAGCACTCTGTGACACTGTCCACCAACACAAGTCTTCCAAAGAAGATTCTGGAATCTGACCAATCTTATTAGCTGGAGCTCCTTGAGGGTAAGATGCTGGTAATCAAGGCAGGTGACAGGAGATAAAATTCCTAGGGATTGCAAGAGGGCAAGATTCTCCTCCCTTTAAAGGCTCAGTTTCCATAGGGCAAAAATAATCAAAGTATAGGATAACTGAGAATTAGATATTCTAATTTTCTTTGTTAAGTTTCACTTAAAAGAAAATGAATAGGAAGCATGACAAAGAGATGGTAATTTAGCATAGGGTTAAGAAACCCTAGAAAGTTCACAATGGCTTAGGAATTGCAAAAGAAGAGTAGGAAATAGCCAATCAAAGGTTAAAATAAAGAGAACTCAGACTAAGCTTTATGTTGAGTCAAGAAAGTCTTTGTACTTAAAATCTTATTTCTCCTGATACTCTCATCCAACAACTAAATGATACAGAAGATGTATATGGACATTGATAGGGGTAATGTGAGAGTAAAAGCCAGAGCATTGATGATGCATTGACTTTGTTTTCAGACAGACTTGGTTTTGAATTGTGAAGAGTAGAGTGGGGACTATGCTGTTATATGCTGCTTAATTTCTCAGAGCTGCAGTCCTATCATCTGTAAAATGTAAATAATATACTTGTTTGATAAGATTCTTCTGAAGTTCTAATTACATAATATATTAAAATAATGAGCAAAATACTTGACATATATTAAGTGCTCAATAAGGGATGACTTGTCATCCTTTGGCAGAGAAATCTCTTCTAATCACAGGCTGGTGACAGGAGAAAAGTGCACAAAAGAGTATGAAGCTCCCTACTTTAAAAAAATACCTTGTAGACTCGATTTACTCCCCCTAAAATGTTGAAAACAGGGAAGCTGATTAAGTTGAGAGTCCTCTGAGCCTATGCTGGCATAACGCTAAACTAATGCATCAGTCAAGTCAATTCATCTTCAAAATTAACTAAAACCAGCAATTTTATGTCAATGAGAAGGGCAAGTTTGAGTAATTCACCCAAACATTAATCAATTCAAAGTCAATTTAATTGACTGACTGCAACTTAGTGTTGATACAGCCCAAGTATCCATTGGCTTGTTTTCTCAAAGACTAAGGCATATTGTACAACCCTTATCTTATAATCTTTTAATTACCATCTTGTCAAAATGGCATGATTAGCCTCATTTTTTACAAGGAAGAATACAGTCCCATTATACTTCCATTACATTAGACATCAAGTCTGTTATGATGGGTGGAAACAAAAGTCAGATGGCACCTCTCTACATCATTTATTATTTCTTCACCCAGTGGGTGAAAAGACAATAATAGTCTTTTTCAAAAGATTTTTCAGCATGAGTGATGAACATGGGCCAGGATAATAAGAACAAACTACCCCTGTAATCCAGCACTTGCTGATTTGTCTTTGTGATCTATCATGAGGTCTGTGTGAGTAACTTGCAGCAGACAGCATTAGTTATTGAGTCAGCCTATTTAAGCCTATAATTATATGATGACAAATCAGAGACATAGAATTATGGCTGTAAATTGGAAATAAGAGGGTGCACTGAATTGCTGAGATGACAGATGGTCGAACTTTTGACCAGAGAAGTGTGTTAACTTGGTCGAAATTGTGAAGGAGGCAAAAGTTGTCTCTGACAGAGGCAGTTGCTCTTTCCAGCATCCTGCTCTCCCCTGTTACTTTGTATTCTCATTCAGAGAAATTCTTCTCTGAAAATGGTAAATTAATCTAAGAGAAGGTTATGGTGGGAGAAAAGAATTTAGTACCCACTCCAACATTGCTCTCAAATTCTGAAATTAGAGTGAATGTTTGTTTCCTTTATGTGTTCCTGTCTGCTGCTTGTCTACAATACTTTATGAGAGAGAGAGAGAGAGAGAGAGAGAGAGAGAGAGAGAGAGAATGAATGAGAACAATCATACCGTGATCTGATGAAATATAGAAATGATCAGGCCCTTTGTTCCTAAACATGACATCTTATAAACTCTTTCCTCACAAGCTGACATAGTTAAAATGGATCAGCAACAACTCTTGGGCATTTAACCTTCATGATAAAATATATTGTTTGGAGTCACACAAACCTGATTTTAAATATGAACTTGGCCAAGCTGTGCGGCTTTGGGGTAACTTTCTTAACCTGTCCCTGCCTCATCTCCGTGTGTGTGTGTGTGTGTGTGTGTGTGTGTGTGTGTGTGTGTATACAGCATCCTACTTCATAATGTCATTAGGAGAAATGCATGATGAAATGTATCACGGGTTATTACATAATGTTAAGTTTAATGAAGAAGAAGATGATGATGCTTGTAACACAAGGTAGTCATTCATTAGAAAGCTGACCAGTACTTTAACTGAAAGAGCTAGATAATTCAGACCATCGTGAAAGTTTTTACTTGAATTAATGAGACAACAACCTCAATTTTCCAATTCACTTCACAGCCTGAGACAGGTAAAAGTCACCTTCTCTTTAATTACTTATGCTTATTATCCTGCTTTAAAACCAAGTGAGTAGAAATGGGCACATTAAATTTTAACCTTTTAAATCATTATGTATAAACAGTTATGTACTTAAAGCCTTAAAATGTTAGACTCTAGCTCTGTGTTTAAGAAACTAACATATCAGTTTGGAGGTCCATAGACTTGAAAAGTCATTTTTCATCTTGGGATTGGAAAAATAATCTTTTTGAGATTGGAAAAAATCTCCTTGAGATTTAGATTGAAGAAAAAGATTCTGGGCTGAGTGGTTGTTGGCTTGTGTCAGTGATTTGCACTTTCATTTAATAAATAAAGTTTAAAACAATCACAAAAGAATGGTTGGATGTTCAAAGGAAAGACTAGGAGCATGGAAAAGGGTGGTTAAAAAACATTGTGAATTCAAGTCTCTGATGCCACTGACTTGGGGCCCCAGACCAACAATCGGGACAGCTGTGCTTAGCTACACAGAAAGCAGCCAACAATCTCAGACAGCCCCAGGTGATCACATGATGCAAACAGAAAAGCTGATTTGTTGTCTTTCCCTTTGGCCATGAAAATCATTTTTCTTATGTTTCCTTAGTTTGAGGGAATGAACAATTGCATGTCATATATTTTGTATTCAACTTGATTTGAATGTAGCCAGCCTCTAATTTTTTTTTTTTTCCTAGCTAGGACGGCTTTAATGTGTTAACATTTCAAACTGCTGAGTTACATTCATAAGACCTAATTAAAACTCATGTGTTGAATTTTAATTTGATTAACTTGCAAATTTCACAGTTTGTGATCTACTGTTTATAGATAACCTTTTTTAAAATTTCAGTCTCAGAAAAGGTCAATTATGAATTTTTAAAAGCTAAGAGCATTTTAATAATATTTAGGAAACAACTTTACTTCATCGATAACTACATAAGCAGAAGCAAATATAATGACTCTTACACACAAATCACACACCATTAAGTGCATTATGCGGGCAGAGCACCCCTAGAGTCAAAATAACATCTTCTTATACAAATCTGCTTTAAGGAGCCAGTTTTTCTTCAAAATTGTGCCCTTAGAAAACGTATGTCAGTTCTATTAACTTCTCTCAAAATATGTTGATGCAGTGAGTGGAAAAATGGGTAAGCAGTCAATCAAGAGATATGTACTTAGCTTCTACACTGCAGGATGCTGGGGACTCTACCCTCAGGAAGCTCAAAGAGAAGTCGGAGGTAGGGCATTACTTGAAATTAGAGAGTTAGAGCAAGGGAGTTAACATTAAAATGCTAAACTGCACAATGTGAAATGCAAGTGATACAGCTGATAGACAAGTGTACACCCTTTAATGCACAAATTAACCCTTTTGGGACAATGACAGGTTTATTGCTAGAATCTGGAGATTGAATGTAGAGTATGGAGATCTGTCAGGTAGTTTTATCGATTCTTTTACAGAGAAGCACTTAATGGATGCTTTAAATGATGCTGACTAGGACTTGTGAGGTTTAAGTAAAACATGATTATCAATTTTGTATGAGGAGGACAAATGAATCTAAGACAGCATTAGAACATCAGACAGGGATGCTTCAGGAAACTTCTGCAAATCCAAACCTATCTCAAAGGTATAGGAATAGGTATATTGGAATAGGTAGCTGCCTTGCAGTTAGTACGATATTGCATATGTGAGTTTATAACAAGCTCTTTTGTATATTAGCTATCTTTAAAAGTACTGTAAAATATTTTTCAAATATTAGTATTTTAATACTTTAACTATTGTATTTGCACCAGTCTGGCTTTTAAAATATGGATTGTAATTTTTGTATACACATGCACACATGTATTGATTTACATAAGTATATACATACATCATACACACACACTCACGTGCTATTTGTATAAGGTCACACACACACATGCATGGGATTTCATAGACATTGCTGTCTATTAGTAAGATATAGCATCTGGGAAGCTGCTGGTTCAAGGACACTTTATGCAAATCAGACAAAGGCACCCCTTTACCCTGGGCAGATGAAGGTTTGTCTAGGATGCTCAGCCTGGTGGACAGAGCCTAGAGTTTTAGTGACCTTTGCCCCACGGGGCTGGGGCCACTGGGCAGTGTCTAACCCGCATGGTCCTGCATGGTGATCCTATTGTGCACAATGGTTAAGTATGGTGTTAGCTGACCTGGGTTTGAATCCTATTCGTATAGCTCATTAGTTGTATAATATTCAGAATTTAATTAACTTCCCTGGATCTTGGTATCATCATTAATAAAACAAGGGTAATAATAGTATTAATCTTGTAGAATAATTAAGTAGATTAAATTTTTAACATTCATAAACCTTTTAGTACTGTACCCAGTATACATGCCTGTGTTCAAGGAATCATGTCAATATTCTATTTATAGAGAGTCACATAGTCTCTGAGCCCATCCCTTCTCTTTGATGACAACTAAGTAATAAGCTAGAGGAGCAGCTAGAAGAAAACTCATACAGAAATAATGATAATATAATGTTAACAATAATCCCACACATGCTTACTTTCATTTTACATTTATTATTTCATTTTCTGTCCACCATAACATTCTGAGGTAATTGTTTACTATTCTTATATTATAGAACGTTAAGGATGTGATCCAGTAGCAATGAGGCCTTAACCCAAGTCACTTACAGAGCCAGGTTGAGCCCAGTTTTTCTCAGCTTATATCCACTGATATTTCTATTAGATACCAGCTACCTACCTCTCCCTTGAACAATTCACTCACATTGGGAGGAAGTTTACAATATAGAAAGAAGGTTTTTTCGTGCTATTTATTTGTCCTTTGCAACAGCTGTCAGTACCCTAAATCATGCTCTTCTGGAGAATACGTGCATCCCAGAATGAGAGGGATATCAGTGCTGACACACTGATCCATGTGGTCCTTTCAGTGAAGCAGGTTGTAAATGGTTCTTTGAGGACACAGTGAGGTGAAGTCAAACATTTCATTCAGTGCCTGTTACATAAATAGTGTCTAACAAATACAGTTGATTCTCTTTATTCACAGCCCTTATGTTCTATAAAGTCACCATGAATGCTTAATTGACAACTATGGAATCATTGCTCCTAGGGGAAATACAGGGTTAGATTCCTGAGAGCTGCTAGTCTTAATATTTCCTTCAACCCATCAATATGTAATCTTGTTTAATGAGTGTTTCTGTTTAGATACCTTATTAGATAGTTTTGGTTCATGAACATTGAGCTCACAGCTGGGAGCAGTAAAACTCATGCCTGAACGAAGTTCATCTAATACATGTATTTTCTCCATTAGGCACATCGCAGCCTTTTTGTGTTTAGAGACACAAGACAACATTTCAGCACTAGGATTGGGGGCCAAGTTAGACAGCAAAACCATCAATAAAAAGTGCAAATATGTGGAAAATGTGGTACTAAATAGATTGCAGAAAGGACGCTTCTTTATGATATGAGTGCTGAAACAAGAAAGCAGAGAAACCCTTTTTCAGCCTCATCTGGGAACATGGTTGTCAATGACTCAAAATTTTGGCAGCTCTGCATATGTCTGTGAATGTCTGAAAGCACCACAAATATTGATTTGGGGGTTTCACATAGATTTTAGCGAGTAGGCAAATTTGCAAATAAAACAAATCTGTGAATAGTGAGAATCAACTGTAGTTTTTGCTTTTCTACATTCCCTTACCTAACAACTATTGAAAATCAACCTTTGCTTCTTAATCCTAAATTTTATCCCATCACAGCTTCCCTGTACATACTCATAGGCTGTCCAGGGAGCCATGTTCGACCCAGGATTCCCATAGAGGAGGACTGGGAATAGGTATGCCATCCCTGGTGTGCCCTGCATAAGGGATTTTTGTTTGGCATCTAATCATTAATGGCTTCATTAACACTCACAGGACATCTCCCCACCCGACTTGGGATGCTCAGATATTCTTTAAAATTCTTTTCCTTCCCAGCAACAGAGGCCTGTTTTCTTTTTTCTGAACAGATTTCAGTGTTGAAAGAGGTGCATTCTTTCATCTGGTAAAAGTTTCCCAAGACCAAATATAAAAATCGTCAAGAATAGATTCTTTTGAACAAACATATGTCATCACAGCGACAAAGAAGTTCTGTTACTGTCAATGTGCACGTACCTTTGGATCTCTTATTTATTTTATTTTTTTTATGTGGGAACAGGGACAGGGAATGTGGGGACCTTACAAGTCTGTGCCTTTGCATTCTTGGGGCTGGAGTAAAAGTACTTTCCAGAATGGTGAGGCAGCCTATCATCCTTGTCAGGGTCTGGCTTTGCCATTAACTAGAGGCAGAGTCAACCTCCTGTCTGTGCTTCTTTGTCACCAATAGTCACACTTTTTCTGTAACCCACACAGGCCATCATGGCACAACTACCGCAAGAGGAGAAGGCAAAAATAGCTGAGCAGGTGGAGATATTCCACCAAGAGAAAAGCAAGCTGGATGCTGAAGTGGCCAAATGGGACGACAGTGGCAATGATATCATTGTGCTGGCCAAGCAGATGTGTATGATCATGATGGAAATGACAGACTTCACAAGGTGAGGCCTGGACACAGGAAGATGAAGATTTTCTCATTAAAAATAACAGAAGCATAACAGTGTGTATTAGCATGTGAAAAGCCTGCTGAAAAATTAAAAGACTACATCAAAGCAAGGTAGTGGTATTATAAAATTTACATGTGTAAGTCAAAATGATCTGGACCTGGTTCTTAGCAGATAGGTATTTTTGATCAAAAAGAACAGATTCATTTCTGTAATTATTATTGTTTTAATTATCCGTCCTAAGTCAGTCATAAAATCAAACCCCTGGGGCTTGGGTGACTCATTTTTAGTCTATGCTGTTTTGCAGTGTGTTTAAGTATTATTCTGAAGATAAGGTGTATGATTTGCTAATACCCCTTTGGAAAAATCTCTCTCTCTCTCTCTCTCTCTCTCTCTCTCTCTCTCTCTCTCTCTCTCTATATATATATATATATATATATATATATATATATATATATATATATGTGTGTGTGTGTGTGTGTGTGTGTGTATGTGTGTGTGTGTGTGCGTGCATGTAGACATGTAATATGGTTTAATGCTAGCTCATGATTTAGCATTAATCTCAGCTCATATTTTATCCTTACACACAAAGAATCAGGTTCAACTCTCTGATTCTGTAATTTTGACAGGGAAATTAAACATTTTATAAGTTTTAGATCCTTTTGCTCTGAGCAGTGCTTTTAATAAATCAAGATACCGTCAGAATTTTGTCAGGAGCCTTTTCCTCATCAGGGGTCATTGCTGTTTCTGCCGTTGCATTTTTCGTTTCCTCTTTAAAGGGAGATGACATTTCTGCCCCTCCTACCACCCAAAGGGCAGACAAAGGGAGAGCAAAGCTCAATGAAATATCCCTGGGTTTTTAGTCCAAATACCAGGTGATTTGGGACCTGTCTCATTCTGTCTTTACTCATTTGTAAAATGGGAAGATAATACTCTTCTTATCAACTTTCACAGGAGAGTTTTAAAATCCAAAGAGGTAATGAAGTTATAAATTATGCTGCCATATGAATGAAATCTATCATTTTTCTGTAGATTTCTTTTTCTGAGAAACACAGACACACACAGACACATGAGCAAAGATGTTTTGATGATTCAACATGGTATTTGTTATTAAAGTTATATAAGATGTGTGGCAATGTGAAGACACTAACTTATGGGTGACAATTTTTTAAGTGATTGTTGAGTGTTTTAATAAGAAAAGCCTACAATTAATTATAGGTTATAATAAAATATGGCACATCTCTGCCTTTTTCCCTTTACCTTTTGCCTCTGGCCAATATGTACTAATGACATCGCTTGGTCCTTTCTCCAAATATTTAAAAATTGTTTTTGACTTTAGTGGAATGACTTTAAACTTATGAGGGTGACCTTCGAGATTTTAAATGTCATTGTATTCATTAGAAGTTCAAATTTGTACATTTGGCTGGTCTTTGTCGGTTTCACAGATTTATTTCACACAAAAAATAATAGTAGGATAACTCAGTCTGAGCCATTATTTAAGTCTGAATTTCCTACAAATCAGACTATCATGGCAGCCCACAGTCATTGCTTTTCAAGGCCTGTGATGACTTAATTTGCTTGCTTTCAACACTGTATTCATACTTTATCTGATGGATATTATACAATCCATTAACAACATCACTTGAACAAATAATCTCATTAATTTAAAGTGAATGATGAATCAAGTCATGTTGCTAGTTTAGATGAGGAAGACATTTTATAATGCTCTAGATTATATATAACCGTGTCAAAGAAGAGAGATATACTTGAGAGCGTCTTGTTAGCTGACATTAAATAAGACAGACTTTCTGTCAGTCGAAGTATAGTTTTAAAAGTGAAAAGAGGACCACTTCAGTTCCTGAGGGATTTTGTATAATCATTTTATGCTTATTTGAATAATGAAATGTCTAGAGTGCTACTGTTTATCATTTTTTCCCACTGCCTGATGAGTAGTTTTGTGCCCCTTTGTGAGGGCAAAGGGAGGATACAGTTAATAACTAGAGAAACAGGAGAGAGTGTGAATTGGAAATGGAGCACAGGAAGCTGAGGTTTTGCTGCTGCCCCCAGCTGCCATGCAAAGAGGTAGCTAATTTGAGCCTTTGTGCCTCTCACATAAGTTCACTGCACTTGACCCTATGCATTATTAGCCTCGCATTTTCCACTTTAAGGAGGAATAAGTTCAGCTCTATACCTCTAATGGCTCTTACATTTTATGTTCCCTTATTTAAAGGAAAGGATATAACTGAGTAGGACTTGAAACTTGACTACTCTCTTCAGATCTTACGTTTAAAGGGTGTTTGGGTACAAGAAAAAGAAAAACAACCTTGCATTTATTATTTTGTTGTTTTATTCTTATCAGTAGCTAATTCATTAATTTGATTCAGTAATCTCAATGATATCCACTCCATTATTATTAAAATTGGAGAGGTTCTGCCACATTATTTGTGTAATAACTTCTTCATGGCAGATAAAACTGATTATGCCTCATGTCTGTTTCCTGTTCCGTTCTTGACTTCCAAGAACGGAACAGGAAACAGTTCATCATCTCATGGTGATGGCAGAAATGCTGTCCTGCATAAGGTGAATCCATACCTCTCATGTCACTTTCAGAAAGAAATAGCATGGGCCAGTCTTGTATCCCAGTAACAAAAGGTGTGCAGATGGCAGCAGTTCAGGAAAGAAACCCAAGTTTAATTGTACAGTAAGGGACAAAGCTGTCTCTTGAGATCAACTGTAAGTTCTGATCTTGAAAGGAACTGGGTTCAGGCTAAAACAAAAAGCTTTCAGGGACTTCCCTGGTGGCGCAGTGGTTGTGAGTCTGCCTGCTGATGCAGGGGACGCATGTTCGTGCCCTGGTCCGGGAAGATCCCACATGCTGCAGAGCGGCTGGCCCCGTAAGCCATGGCCACTGAGCCTGCGCGTCCGGATCCTGTGCTCTGCAACGGGAGAAGCCACAACAGTGAGAGGCCCGCGTATCGCTAAATAAATAAATAAATAAATAAATAAATAAATAAATAAATAAATAAATAAATAAATAAGCTTTCAGGGTACAATCTACTGCTACAGTAAAAAAATCATGTAATCAGCCTGCTATTCCCAAATTTCATTCCTGCCTTGGTATGGACACTCAGGGCTTCAGCCCAAGTGACAGCTTGACTGGTCTTTCAGTTCCAATTCTTGACTCTTGTCAGTTCATGCCATGCCATATCTGGCCATTAAAGGACATCCATCCAGCTCCCTTTGCACCAAAACTTTCTTTCCTCTTTTCATAGAATAATATAAAAATATTGAGTTTGCTATCCAAGGCCTACCTTTACTGACCCTTAGATTCCTTCTCAATTTCATGCATATTTGTATTTCTACTTCAAGACCATCATATAAATATTACTTCCTTGAATAATTCAACTTATGGTCCTACACTCTCACCTGATTTATCTTTAATCCCCAGATTAATACAACTTTTCCACTGCGCTGTCTTTAGACTGCTTCAGCTAATTGGTGAAAGTGGTATTTCCCAACTGTGTTTTATGGACTGTAGTTCTGAAAAGGGGCTTCTGTGATTCAGTACATTTACAAATATACTCCTTACTTACTATATCTCATTACTGGAGAGTCACATCATATATTGATCTGTTAGAGGTACTGAGAAAACTATAGTAAATAAATGTTTTTAATTTGGATTAACTCAGAATTTAAGAATTCTGGGTACTGAGTACATTGACTCAGAATGCACTCACACATTGATTTTTCTCATTAATACCTATTACCTTTTCATGAAATAAATATGAATTAGTTGTTAAATTGTGGATAGCAGTAATGTAGTAATAGCTTTCCATGATTCTCTCTCTTTTTTTTTTTTTTGAAGTGACCATTTCCTGGGAAAGCTTCCAAATATTGACCCTTGTATAAGAATCACCTATTAGCAAAAGAGAGAAGGTTACATGAACCTATACAATAGAGCCAATTCTATGGCTTGATATTTTTCCAAGAAAACTAAAAACATGTTCCAAATGGAACAATAAGATGGCTTGTGTCTTTAAGGTCACAAGATTCCTCAAAGCACCTTTAAAAATGCCCAAAGTAGAGAACCTGATTAAGTTAGGGAAAGGCAAAGGGTATAAACCATCACTTTGAGACTAGGAATTACAGCCAATGGAACTAGTCCCTTTGTCCATACTGCCTTCCACTAATAGGAAGACTCAGACTTCTGATCTTTTCTGGGCAACATCCCTGGCAACAGCATTCTCCTTTCTGTCTCTATGAATTTGACTACTTGAGTATCTCATATAAGTGAAAGCATACAACATTTGTCTTTTTGTGACTGGCATATTTCACTTAGTGTAATGTTTCCAAGGTTCATCCATATTGTACATGTCAGACTTTCATTCCTTCTTAAGGCTAAATAATATTTCAATGAAAGTATATATCATATTTTGTTTATCCATTCATCTATTCTTGGACACTTGGATTGTGAATAATATTGCTATGAACATGGGTGTACAAATATCTCTTTGAGACCCTGCTTTCAATTCTTTGAATATATACCCAGGAGTGGAATTGCTGGATCACATGGTAGTTCTATGTTTAATTTTTTGAGGAACAACTGTACTGTTTTACATAACAGCTGCACCATTTTACATTCCCATCAACAGTTCACAAAGGTTCCAACTCCTTCCCATCCTCTCCAAGACTTCTTATTTTCTGTTTTTGTTTGTTTTTATAGTAACTATCTTAATGAGTGTGAGATGGTATCTCTGTGATTTTGATTTACATTTTCCTAATAATTAGTGGTGTTGAACATCTTTTCATGTGCTGATTAGCCATTGTATTCTTCTTTGGAGAAATGTATATTCAGGCCTTTTGCCCATTTTTTAATCAGGCTGACTAATTTTTAGTGTTGAGTTCTAAAAGTTTTTCTATATTCTGGATATCAACCCCTTGTCAGATATAGGATTTGCAAATATTTTCTCTGATTCTGTGGTTTGCCTTTTTATTCTGTTGATTGTGTCCTTCAATGCACAGAAGTTTTAAAAATTTTAATATAGTCAAATGTGTCTATTTTTGTTGTTGTTGTTGCCTGTTTTATTGGTGTCGCATGCGAGAAATCATTGCCAAATCCAAGGTCACAAAGTTTTTCCCTTGACTTTTCTTGTAAGATATGTATAGATTAGCTCTCATGATCCACTTCCAGTTGATTTTTGTATATGGTATAAGATAAAGGTCCTGCTTCATTCTTTTGCATGTAGATATCAATTTTCCCAACATCATTTGTTGAAAACACTGTCCTTTTCCTGTTGTATGGTCTTGACAACCTTGTCAAAGATCTGCTGGGCTTTCTATTCTGTTCCATTATTTTATACATCTGTCTTTATGCCAGTACTACACTGCTTTGATTACTGTAGCTTTGTAGTAAGGCCCCCAACTTTGTTCTTTTTTAAGATTGTTTTGGCTATTTGGGGTGCCTTGACAATCCATATGAATTTTAAGATAGATTTTTCTACTTTGGTAAAATTGCTACTGGGTTTTTGATAGGGATTACATTGATTGCTTTGTGTAGTATTGATATCTTAATAATATTAGGTCTTCTAATCCATGTACATGAGGTGTCTTTCCATTTATTTGTGTCTTTATTCATTCACCCATTGATGGACACTTAGGTTGCTTCCATATATTGAGTATTGTAAGTAATGCTACAATGAACATAGGGGTGCATATATTTTTTTTAAATTAGTGTTTTCATTTTCTTCAGATAAATACCCAGTAGTGGAATTGCTGAATCATATGACAGTTCTACTTTTATTTTATTTTATTTTATTTATTTATTTATTTATTTATTTATTTATTTATTTATTGTGGTACGCGAGCCTCTCACTGTTGTGGCCTCTCCCATTGTGGAGCTCTGGATGCTCAGGCTCAGTGGCCATGGCTCACGGGCCAAGCTGCTCCGCGGCATGTGGGATCTTCCTGGACCGGGGCATGAACCCGTGTCCCCTGCATTGTTAGGCAGACTCCCAACCACTGCACCGCCAGGGAAGCCCTATTTTTAATTTTTTGAGGAAACTCCATATTGTTTTCCATAGTGGCTGCACCAATTTACATTTCCTCCAATAGTGCACGTGTTCCCTTTTCTCCACATCCTTGCCAACATCTGTTATTTGTTGTCTTTTTTATATAAGCCATTCTGACAGGTGTGAGGTGATATCTTATTGTGGTTTGGGTTTGCAGTTCCCTGATGGTTAGTAATGTCGAGTACCTTTTCATGTACCTGTTGGCCATCTGTATGTCTTCTTTGGAGTCTATTCAGGCCCTCTGCCTGTCTTTAAATTGGATTATTTGCTTTTTTGCCATTGATTGATTTCTTTATATATTTTGGATATTAACCCCGTATCAGATCTATGATTTGCAAATATTTTCTCCCATTCAGTAGGTTGCCTTTTCATTTTGTTGATGGTTTCCTTTGTTGTGCAGAATCTTAAATAAATAATTTGTATTAGGTGCTTCTGATGGTATCAGTATTATGTTACTTAATGAAACTGTTTTTGAAGTCTTTACTCTTTTCCTATATTCTGGAAGAATTTAAATTGCATTGAGCTTATCTTCTTTTTAAAGCAGTGGTCCCTAACCTTTTGGCACCAGGGACCAGTTTCTTGGAAGACAATTTTTCCACAGAGGATGGGGTGGGGGGCAGGGAGCTTGCTTTTCTGCCTGCCCGCCACTCACCTCCTGCTGTGTGGCCCAGGGGTTGGGGAGCCCTGTTTTAGAGGTTTAGTAAATTCCTCTGAGAAACTCTGGATTTACTGATTTTTTGACCAGCTTTCTCTCTGACAGCCTTACTTATTTCTTTCATGGAAATCAAACTCTTTAGATTTTTCATAGTCTACTTTCTAGCCAGTGTTGGTAAGTTATATTTTCCTAGAAAGTCATTTCATCCAAGTTCTCAAATTTCTTTACATGTATTTGAGGAAACTAGTATAATACTTCAAATTTTCTGTTTTTTAAGATAATTTAAATCTTACCTTTTTTTACTTTAGAATATTTTTCTCCTATTTTTTTCTTGATAGCAAGCTAAGTATATTTTCTATATCAGTTTTGCCTTCTTTTTTTTTGGAATCAATTTATTTATTTTCTGTGTTCTATTATTTTCTAACTCATAAATCTCTTTTCCTTATTTTTTAATTTTATTTTTTATTGAAGTATAGTTGATTTACAATATTGTGCCAATCTCTGCTGTACAGCAAAATGACTCTGTAATAGAGACATTCTTTTTTAATATTCTTAATATTCTTTTCCATTATGGTTTATCACAGGGTATTGAATATAGTTCCTTGTGCTATACAGTAGGACCTTGTTGTTTATTCATCCTATATGTAATCATTTACATAGGCTAATACCACACTCGAAGTCCTCCCCTCCCCCACCCCCCTCCTCCTTGGCAACCACACGGCTGTTCTCTATGTCTGTGAATCTGTTTCTGTTTTGTAGATAGGTTCATCTGTGCCATATTTTAGATTCCACATGTTAGTGATTTTTATTAGTTTCTTCCTAATTTCTAAATTCTTGAGTCAGATGATTATTTTTTTTATTTCTTGCATATTAATAACTGTAGTTATGGCTATTTGTGTTTCTCTGAGATTACTACTTTAGCTATCTCATCAGAATATAGCAAAAATAGTACTAAATTGTGATTAGGAACACAGAGTTTGTAGTCCTTTTTCTCTCTCCTTATCACTCTCTGCATTATCATCTTGGGCAGGTCACTTAGCCTCCTCTTTGTGTTTCAGCTTTCTCAGTTAGAAAATGAGGAAATATTTGATGATCCCCAAATTTCTACATTGCTCTCTAGTTTCATGTAATACATCCCTGTCATCAACTTGTGATTCCAACATTTGAATTGGGTCTGCAATGTGAACTCTAAAGTCTCAAAATTTTAAATACAATATAATAGTGAGTCTATGTACTGTAGTCTCTGGTGTAATCACAAAAGATATGCTTCTAAACATGCTTTGGCTGCAATATGGGAGTCTGAGCCTCAAACAAATTCAAGTCTCTATAAATGTTCTTTATTAACTTACCACTTTTTTTATAGTCAATGAACTGTTGAAAGTTATCATGAAAGGTTCATGAGAAAGCATTTCCTCAAGTCCTTTGAAATTCTTGGAGCAAACAAACACCAAGATTGTTAGTAATGAAAAATCAAGCATAGTGCAGACTTTTGTGAATAGGTTAAGATGAAGGCAAAAGGTAACAACAAATATTTTGTCAGAGTAAGTTTGCAGAAAAGATTTTCTAAGGTTTGGAAGTTACAGAGAAATAAATAATAATGAGAGTAACATTAAATATTAACAGATTCTGCATCTAACCTTTGCTTTAAAAATATAAACCAAAAACAAAATAAATGTTTATTTAGAGATAATTTTTAAAAAAATAATGTGAGAGAATGGGAGCCCAATTGTCACAGATTCTTTAATTCATCCATTTTATATCAAACTCACATGTAAAATCTCTGTCCATATTTAAAAAGTCTATACAACAACTGAAAAAAGGTCAGTGTCTTTTGTGGAAGAGTTAATGTTACCACAGCAAAATGAAATAGCTTGTTTTGAATTTCCCTATGTACATGTTTAAGCACTGACATGAACACAATATATTTTACTTTTACCTACTAACACTGAAAATGCCAGAGGCAAAATTAAGAGGGAAACAAAATGCCCTTCATTTACATTTATTTTCTAGAGTCATTTTAAGTCTTCCATTTTATAAAAGGTTATTATATAACAATGGTAATAATTGCCCAGTCTCTATGCATTCTAAATAAATCACTTCTGAGTGGTTTTTCTCTATATTTCACCACATGTCTTAACTATAGGTTTATAATTTTGTAGGCCTAAAAAATGCATTGATTTTTAGATGCATATAAGGAGACCAGTAACAATGCTAAAAATATAAGGATGAATGTGTTTAGTCTATTATTTTATTTACCTCTCAAGAAAAGTGAAGAAAAATCATATCATATGCAACATTTTGTTTAAAGATTTACGATGCAGCATAATTTCCTTTTCCTTTCTAATAAATATTTAAAAGACATGTAATATTAAACAGTTCACTTAATTGAAAGCCTTATGTGAAAATATTGGGAAGGTGGTTCAGCATAAAGACATGTACTGTCACACAGTGTTCTGTGCGTCTTCCTTCGTAAGTCAGTCCCAGAAACATATAAACCAGCAAGAGTAAGAGCTCAGCAGATTTCTGAAATTCTGGCCAAACAGTTCCCAGTTATGGACAAGAGACAGTGGCTTGTTAAAGAGCCAAAGTGGACTTAAAAATATAATTAACATAATAATAGTGCTGAGCATGGTATGAAAGACAATGCATGTGCATTTATTTTGGCTAGCCTCTGATTTAAATTTAGAAGTTATCACATGATTTGCATAAGCTTAGATGAGTTATTCACTTTAATCTATTTTTTTCTTCTCTAAAATGGGAATGATGATGCCTACTTGTTAGGGTTGTTATGAAGACAAATGTATATACAACAGCATAGACACATGGTAAGCATTTACATATTAAATTCCCATTGCTCTTGTGGTGATCACCTTTTTTAAGGGACCACTGTTTAAAATATATAGAAATGCATGTAAAGAATAAAATGGGAGCATGCACATTCAAATAGAGAAAAATATTCCCTAAAAATGAATGCAAGGGCCTCCCTGGTGGCGCAGTGGTTGAGAGTCCGCCTGCGGATGCAGGGGATACGGGTTCGTGCCCCGGTCTGGGAGGATCCCATATGCCGCGGAGCGGCTGGGCCCGTGAGCCATGGCCGCTGAGCCTGCGCATCCGGAGCCTGTGCTCCGCAACGGGAGAGGCCACAACAGTGAGAGGCCCGCGTACCGCAAAAAAAAAAAAAAAAAAAAAAAAAAAAAAAAAAAAAAAAGAATGCAAGTAAAGTGAATTATTTACATGGAAATTGAAGTGAATCAAGAAAACATTAAAATTTCCTCTAACTTGGTCAGAGCCAAATCAAATACAAAAGCAGAGTCCTGAACAAACAATATGGTAGGTGTGTCTATTTCCTGTCATAAAGTGGATTTCTAATTATGTTGTGTCTGTTTTTTCAGAGGCAAAGGCCCGTTGAAAAATACATCTGATGTGATTAATGCCGCCAAGAAAATTGCCGAAGCAGGCTCTCGAATGGACAAATTAGCCCGAGCTGTGGCTGATCAGGTAATATAAGAGAGAAGAACAAGCACATGCTGAGTGGGGTCATTAACTAGCTCTTGCATTTTGTAATGGGTTTTATGCACTCTATAAAATGCCCCTGAAGAATGAATTGTAGAGAATTGCTACCATTTTACAAACTGCCCTCTAACTCTGTGGAGACCGAGTTGATGCCAAAGGTGGGTTCAGTTCAGGAGGGACTAGTAAATCCAATGATCAAAATTCCTTGAGAAAGAAGAGTACCCACTTTTTAAGAGACATAATCCCCAAGGAATCATGGATCCCGGCTGTCCTCATTCAGAAAGTCATATACACTGCACAAGGGGGAAGCAAAAGAAAGAACTTTACTTCTTGTTATAATTGATCTCACTGTAATGATGCTCTCATAATAATTTATGCCCTAGCATAAATGGGATGAGACCACGTAGTCAAGAACATCCAGATTTCAGCTTTATTTTCATCCAGACTCAAAGGGCATCAGAGATTAACAAAATTCTCAACAGTATCTTTTATGCTTTTAGACTGAACTAAGATACACGTTAAAATAGTTATCAATCTGAATGTTGAGTGCTTAAGCTTATTTCCACACGTTTCATCTTATTTTGCTGAATTGGAACTCCAAAATCCTGTTCTAAATATGTCTTGTTGCAATAATGGGCCATTTCTTTTAAGGGTACTTTAGGCAATATACTTTTCCAGATAGCTGATGCTAATCTCTTTAAGCAACCAGTGGCTTACAGTTTGAACTGTTTTAAAAGGAAAATGTTTTAAAATATAAATTAAGATTCTGAAATAGAAAATATTATATAAACTGTTATTTACATGGAGAAAACATTATGAGCATGAATTTGCCTACTAGACTACAAAAAATCATGCTCTCTGGAGACAATGAAAGATTTAGGATTGTTTCCTCCCCCTTAGTCTCCTAGGACCATCTAAGACCATGAGTTGCTTACTATAATTGTTCTCCCTCATTCCTTAATATGACTGTTTCTCTAAATCCTTGTTGTCTTCAGCATCCCCAATTTTAGAATCCTTCAAGTCAATACTAGATTTACTCATCTTCCAAAGTCTAAAAAGAAAAATACATGATTAAACTATTAGGATTACATTTAAAATAAGCCTACAGATTGTCTCACTTTAACTTTTTTTATACATATGATGGCTCATCTGAGGGAAGGTTTTTTGCTTTATTTTGAATTTTTGAGAAATTCTCAATAGTAAAGTTAATTCATTTACATATTATTATAATTTGAGAATTTCCTGAAATTTGTAGGGATTGAAATTTGTAGCATTATTAAATTGCTAATTTCAGGACAATGCCAACTGCCAAGCTTCCTACAGTTTGCAGCATAGGTTGAGTTCCCTATGCTACAGTTTGCAGCATAGGTTGAGTTCCAGAAAGTTCATGTAAAAGAGAGTGGAGGGGGCTTCTCTGGTGGTGCAGTGGTTGAGAGTCCACCTGCCAATTCAGGGGACACGGGTTCGTGCCCAGGTCCGGGAAGATCCCACATGCCGCGGAGCGGCTGGGCCCATGAGCCATGGCTGCTGAGCCTGCACGTCCGGAGCCTGTGCTCCGCAATGGGAGAGGTCACAACAGTGAGAGTCCCGCGTACAGCAAAATAAAAAAAAAAAAAGAGAGAGAGAGAGAGAGAGGGGAGGGACTTCCCTGGTAGTGCAGTGGTTAAAAATCTGCCTTCCACTGTAGGGGACATGGGTTTGATCCCTGATCAGGGAACCAGATCCCACATGCATGCCACAACTAAGAGTTCGAATGCCACAACTAAGCGTTTGCATGCCACAGTTAAGGAGCCCACTGGCCTCAACTAAGGAGCACGTGTGTGGCAACTAAGACCCGGCACAACCAAAATAAAAATAAGTAATAATATTAATTAAAAAATAAGACAGGAGAGACAACGAACTTACTTGAAAATATTCATGCATACATGCAAACATACAGAAATGCACCAGCCAGGAAATAATGCTGCATTTTTTCTGCAAATGTTGAGGGAATTTTTTGCAAAATGTTGGAATGAGTGGAATGACCAGAGATTGGCAGGTGGTTCTGAAACCAGGTTGTGTTTGGACAGACTCCTTCTTAGGAGTGAAAGCGGATGGAGTTTGGATGGCCTTTCCATTATACTCTGAATCTCAGTGGCTGAAACTATTTCTCAATATGTTTAGGCTCCTTGAGCTCAATATTTTTTTTATTGTGATTCTTATTTTTGATTTTTTAATTTTGGATCCTTATTTCCAACAATTATGCAACATGAAACATAGCCCCAAACAGTTTTGGTATCTGGAAAACACACCACACATGTACACACACAAATATCCCAGGATTCTAGATGTATTTTGAGATTGTGACAAAATATTAAAATGTTATTTAATGATGATGTAACAACAAAAAATAAATAGATGAAGTTAAACAAAACACTCTCTTTGTGGTATCCTTCTTATCATCAGTTGTGGAACAACTTACAATTTTTGCTAATGCTTTATCTGAATGGGGCATTTCTTTCTCAAATTCTGCACCCATTTCTGCTATTTCCATGGTATAAGAGTTATTTTCTTGGTCCATCATGCCTTTATGTGTGTTTTAAATACTTCAGTTTAAAAAATAGAATAGAATGAGCATTTCCAAAATGTCGATTGCTTGCCCTTATCTTGCTGCACAATATTTTTATGAAGATTTGAGATATGCACACAATATAAATTTTTTACAGACTGTTGCATTTGTAATTACTGTTCCATTGAGATAGAACTTCCATTTTAATTTGTTACAAGGTATTTGTATCAAAAGCCTTGTCAGCCCTCTAGGGAGATATCAGTTTAAAGTTAATTCCTTTCAGTATATGAGTCTCTGGAGTAGGATAAATATTACAGTATTAAGTACTTGTAGGAAGCTAAAAACAGTCTCTGTGGGATTCTTTCTTGATAAATGCAGTTAGTGAAAAAAAATACCACAATGGTAAGTGTTATATATACAAAAGACTATGTCATTTACTAAATAAATGGCTATGTCAAATGACTGGTTTCACAGTATTAATAAAAGATTTCCCTTTCTTGAGTTTGAAGTAAACTTAGCTGGAGTCTTTGTCTCATACTCTTATTCTAAATAACATACTTCAGTTTGGGCTGTAGGTAGTCATTTCTTACAATGTTTCATCAAAGATCTGGTGATTATATGTCCTTTGCAAGTGCCAGATTGAGTCGGAACAGTAGAATGTCCTGGAGAATTCTGAGCTGAACTTTGGATAACAATAGAAATATATTTCAATTACTGGATAACCATTGGCACTGAAGCTTCAGAAATGCTTTAAGGAATCATGTAAATGTCTGTGGAAGTGTTCAACTCTGCTCAGTGTGTATGTGATGGACATCTACCCACTTACATTACAAAGAGAATTAAAAATCTATGGTCACCAGAATTTTTTTGAGAATTCAAAATCTTTGGTGCATCCTTTGAATGGTCTTATTGTTACACTTATGAGCTTATTTCAATTGGCTTCAAATTCATTTCACTCAAATCGTTTTCTTTTACAGTGGTCTTGATCCTTCTCAGAGTCTCTTGTTTAAAGGAAGTTTATCATGTTGCTAAAATTTGGATAAATATGGAATTTCAAGAAGTGCAATAGAGTTCCTTTAGTGAATGATACATGTCTTAGAAAGCCAAAAGAAACAAGTGCATTTTCCCCCAACTAACTGAATTGAAACTCTATCTTGTACTATGGCAGAGAGACTGCCACACAGGATGATTTCCTTCTAGCATCTGTTGCTTTGTTCTCTGTGTTAAAATAACTTTGCATGCAGTGAAATTTGAATGGGACACTCAGGAAAAACCTATAGAATATTGTTTGCTTAGTAGTTTAGAAGATAATTGGTAAAATACTGATAAATGTATCCAGAAGTCCCAGTAAGACTTTCCGGGAGATCATCAATATTTTTTGTAGAAAATTTATCAAAGTAGAGCTAACCATTCTAACCTATTGGCTGTGGACTTCCTAAAATGCATTATAAAGAAGTTAAGTTGAATGGTTGTAATTAAGGTATATGACAGTGAAACCTTTTCTTCTCACAGCTTTTATATAGCAAGTATTAGAAACTGAAGAGTACTTACTAATTGAGATGACCTTTTTTTTAATGTTTTATAGTGTCCCGATTCAGCATGTAAGCAGGATTTATTAGCCTACCTTCAACGAATTGCCTTGTATTGCCATCAACTTAATATCTGCAGCAAGGTGAAAGCCGAAGTACAGAATCTGGGAGGAGAGCTCATTGTGTCAGGGGTAAGCTGGGACCTGGGCTTCACAATTCAAGTTCCCACTGTTGTACTTCCAAGGCAAGCATTCTTGGCAACAGTACTGCTAAAAACACCAAACTACAGTGATTCATAGGGAGGTTTTTTTTTTTTTTTTTTTTTTAATAAATGTTATCACCATTATTCCAGACCTTACAATAACTCACAAAGAACAGTTTGATTTTCCAATTACCCCATGTTTATACTAGCCTTGTAAAATCTCCATTCTTCACAAGAAAACTAATTTCATAGTCTGGAAACTCATTGCCAAGCTGTAACTATTATAATTATTTGGGGCTTTTGTATATTTACTCATTGTAAGTCTACTTCCCTCTGTTAGTCCTAGCAATTTTCATTCTTTGTTCAGGAGCAAGCCTCTCCATGTGTGGATAATGTTCACATGTTAGAGATGATGAAAACAATAGGAATTCATTCATCAGGTTCCAATGCATACTAGGTTATCAGTAACCCTTAAAAGCCAGAAAATGTTTGAATTTAACACAGGTTGATGTGCTGTTGCCAAAAACTAACATGGTTGTCAAACACTAACAATTATATATCCTTTGTTCAATCACTTCAGTGTTTCCCTTCTCATGAAAATATAAATATCTGGTCCATTTTAATCAAATGCAAAGAAACAAGAAGTTCAATGAATAGAAGAATCATGATTTCTTGGCAAGATTTCCAAATGTATGTGTTGAGGTTCTTCACCTTGGCTTCTTTTCCTCCCTCAGTCCCTTTCTTTCAACACAAGGTGCCATCTATTATAAACTACTTGCAAATTCCAAAGTGTGGCTCTGCTACCTTTAGTTCTTTTCCCAGTCAACCATGATGCTGCCATTTTAAGTGTGGCATTACCAGGAAGAGAGCATTATCAATATGGTGAATGCCTTGTGAAAATCAGATTGGTTATGAAGCTCAGTTCTTCCTCAAGCCATTTTCAGAAATTCAGCAGGTTGACCATTTGATAAAAATTATGTGGAAAAATCATTCTTGAACCCAAAGATTTCAGTTCCTATATTGTTTGGCTTGCAGAAAACATAGCTGGGAAAAGAGCTGATCTGGTTTGCATGGAGATGCCATTTGGAAAGCCTGTTCCATGCAGTCTCACCTAGAGCCCAGTAAATTGCTGTTTTGTGCCTCTTCCCAAAGCATAGTCACCTCTTTGCATTTCCAAAATGATCCTGCTTCAACATTCTTCAACAACCAAGAACAATCTGTCTTGAAGTGTGTCCTTTCTACCAAGTTGGTAATGACCAAGATTCTCTCTGCCAAGAAGTGATCAAAACATTGCATCTCCCTTGCTTCCTTTCTTATCTTCATCCTCAATGGTATAGTTTCTCATACCATTCAGCTTTCATGTCCATCTGTATATAGCACCTGTGGAACCTAGTGCTTTTTGTTTAGCTTGCCTTGTATGCTTTCATTTGTTACTTTCCAAATCTTATTGTTTATATGGATGCACAGAGCATCTTTGTGGATCTCAGACTCCACAACCTCATCTAAGTGAGTTTTACTGGCAGTTACTCTCCATCATCCTCTCAGTACCCATTGTTCATCACTGCCTCCAGAGCTTCATTTCCATTGTCTTTTCCTCATTTAGATGTAGTCCAAACCATCACTGGCTTTTATCACTTGCACTGTTGGCATTTGCAGAGGTGTTTGAGATTGAGAACACCATCAAGAAGCCTGTTTCCTTCTTTGAGTCTTATTGGCAATGTTCATAAATCCTTGCATGGGAGAAGGCTTCTTTTAGAGGAATGTTATACAACTTTATAATAATTCTGAGTGAAACACATTATAAAGGTTTGCTTATGTTTCTCAGTTATGGGCCTGCTCTTGGTCTCTTCATGATTTTTTTCCAAGCTTGATTGTTATTTGGTGCCATAACTGCCTGTGTAGTCTGTTGTCTTTGCCACTTCTGCCTCCATCTTATTCTTCATCCTCCTTCACTGATGGCCAATGGAGAAAAAAAATCAATATGTTTATTTTGAAAAATAGCCATAAATGACTGCCTTCAAAGTTCTGAAAGAGTCAAGAATGTGAGACCCCATACACACAAACTTTTCAATGATTTTGCCAAGAAAGTGCGCCCATGCTTTGAGCCCCATTTATTTTGTTATCTGGCATGACAAAGTTGCTATATTTTTAAGAAGAAGCTCCTATAGTATAAAATGCAATAAAAATGAGAAATACTTGAATCTTCCTCCCTTTTTCCCTGTGTCATTATGTACATGGGATTCAAAGCTGTGGCTTCTTCCCTGAAATATGCAAAAGCCTCCAGGAAGGTATATTTGTTAGAAGTCAAAGCTTCTACTAAAACAGAAGAGATTTGGGTAGATTGTTTCCATTTTGCTAAGGAAAATGATGTGGATTTCAAAACTGAGCACCATGTTTTTATAGTCTCATGCTGACATGATGAACTTATGTTAAACAAAATGCACATATACCATGTCAGCATGTATATGTTTTATGTGAGTCTGTGTGTTCAAACTGGGAAAGTCTTCTTCTGTTATATTTGCCTTTGGCTTGAGACGTAGCTCAGGAAATTTCAACAGGTCATGGGGACAGTGGATGCCAAAGCTCTTCACAAGTCATGGGAACTAGAGAAATAAAGCAAATAAAAAATATATGCCTACATATGCTCATTCACACAACTGCTGTATAAGAAGCACCATTAGTTTTCTGGCTGGCAATCAATTTTCTAAAGTCATTGGCTTAAACTTTTCTCAACAACGGAAAGGTGCCATTCTTATTAAACCTCAAAGTATAAGATGCATATTTGTGAGCCAATTCAGCTCCACCTGGTTGCTAAGCGGGTAATAGGAAAGGGAATTAAAAAACAAAAACAAAACAAACAAACAAACATAAAAAAACAAAGAGAATAATATAAATGTTAGAGAGAAAGTGGAAGAAACTAAAGCCCAGACAATTAAAGAGTCTGATAGTTTATATACTGGCTTTATTTGCTTTTTAGTTTAGTGTTTGGTGTTTGGTAGTTTAATTTCTTAAGCTGGTTTACACGCTTTTTGGAAAAAGGACCATTAAAGGAAGAAAAGAAGAAAAAGAGGAAAGGATGGAGGATAGGAAGGAAAAAGCATGAAAGAAGGAAAAAGATAAAACAAAGGAAAGAGAAACTTATAACCATAGCATATAATAAATTAGTTTAGTGCAACTAATATCCATTAAAGATGACAGCGTTATATCATCATGAGAGAAAATTTGAGCCACAATTTTTTCAGTATGGAGATATATTTTGAATACAAATAAGTTCTAATGTCATGCTATGGAAATTACCTGTATATTTGATTATTGTGTTTTAATTAATTTTTATTCACTAGGTTTCAGAGGGGTTAATAGGTTCTTTTAATTTTAAAAATGGAGATATACACATGGAACTGGAGAAATGAAAACCATTTTATAACCTTTGATTATCTTTAGCTACCCAAAGATTTATACTTTGCACATTATTCTGAATGAGATTGGAAACACAGACACAGGGTTTTAGAACATAGAATGCTGAATATCAAGCATTCTGATAAAATGGAAATATTCGACGTACATTACTTTTTTAAGTTCAAATACAACAGGAGCCCCATTATAACAACAAAGCCAGAACACAGGAGCAATAACCCTGCTTTGGACAGGAATTTGATGTTCAGGTCAGAGATGGAGGGATGCTGATATAACTTATAGCTGACTCCCCATGAAAGCGTTACAAAGTTAATAGATTTTATTGCATATAAATGCTTTTTTTCACACAAACAAAATATAGGAACAGAGTTTAGAGGTGAGGAATGTTAGTTCCCTTCGTCCTCAGGCTGATTGAATGGAGCCCTGACCTATTCCCGAGGGACTGAGTAATTTGCCCTAATGTGCACTTTTGTTCTTTGTCTTTTAATCTCTCCTTTCCAAATTTGAATTTGTCTCAATTGGGTTATGGAGAGGTTTGACAAGGTGAACAAGTATAATGTGCAACACCAGTAGGATTTGAATTGGTAAAGAGAAAATTCTAGAATAAAGTTCAATTCTAGTTACTCTTATAGCCTATGTTTCATACCATTAAAAAAATTGGACTAAATTAAAATTAACATGAATATTCATGATGATAAATGAAAAATATTCATAAAAATGCTGGAAACTGAGAACAGTCAAATCAATCCTACCTGACACTGGCATATGATCGAAGATACATGTATGCTATATGTATATGCAAACATGTATGCACACAACAAATACATGTGATTTGACACTTAACTTCCTTGTTCCCTAAATAAGAAGTAATCAAGAACTGAACAAATGGTTGACAACTGTGACATATCTGATTCAATACAATACAGTTTGGGGGAAAATATGGTGTTTATTTGTACCATACTATATATATATATATATATACACATATATATACATACATACAATGCCATATATATATATATATATATATATATAAATTGTGTTTTGTTGAGGTGAGAATTACATTTTACTTGAAAATTTCTGTGTTCACTCTGTAAAAAAAGTGTCAGTACTTTGTAATAGAATGAAACGTTCACTGAAACAAGTGTTGTACTTAGTTGTGTAGACTTGTACTTTAAACAACCCTTTTTGGGGAAAGAGTCATTTTTGTTATATCTTCTGCTTCTGTCTATTGTCAATTCTCGATTATCTCCACTGATCAAAGTATAGTAGTAATGGGAAAAAATCTAAATTGCTAGTTTTCAGTTTGGGTTTGTAATCCACTTCTGTGCTTCATTTAAACAAATGGGTATGTGTTCAGACAACTCACAGCAGGTTCCAAAGAATTTTATCCAGACCTTCCAGAGGGTAAGCCATTAAGTATTTGGGCTTAACAGACTTTTTCTGATCTGGGGAGAGTAGGAAAATCCAGATCCAGGGAAGTAAAATTAAAACAAACTTCAGATTATAAATCTGAATGAAGGGGTAGTGGAGATACTCTGTACCAATAAGAAAATTAAACAGGTATTTATCATTTTCAGAATGGCAGTAGTTCTTTGCACTTAATCTGCTAGTATGACGGGTTGTTGCATAATTCAATCTTTCTCCCAACAACCTGCCCCCTAATCTGTTACGATGGTAAAACTATAGCCACTTAAATTCTGATTCTCACGTTGTCTTCCTCCATTACATCCATGTCAATGTACATTGTCATTGATTTTTGCACAACCCAAACTATGCAAACCTTCAGAGAAAAATAACACTTAAGTATTTTTGCAGTGCAAATTCATTCTCCCAGTGTTATAAAAGTGACATTTAACAAACTCAAGGTATTAGTTTTGGAAGAAATTGGAAATAAGAATTTTTATAAGAAAAGTAAAAGATCTCCTTGGGTGTCAGGCATCATAGGAAGCTTTATGTCTGTAGCACCCCAGCTCAAGCTGTCTCCCTGAATTCAAATAATCTTGCTCAAATGAAGAAGGTATACTGCTCTGCTATAAGAAGTAACTCTTCAGTTACATACTTAAAGATACTGCTTCTAAACTTATCAAGATTGTCAATTCCGTTCATTGAAAAAAACATCAGTTATCCACTGATGAAATTAAACCAGTTGGTTATCTTACTGAATTGTTTTATGCATAGAAAAAGACTTTATAGTCTAATGTTCTCATCCTAAAATAAGAAAACAGACTCTATTTTGGCAAAACTAGTATGTGAACCAAGGAAGTAACTCTTTTGACCTTGACTGGAGACATGGATTGAACTAACTTGGATCTACTCAGTGGATTGATTTGATTGCATCACCTGAACTTGTGAGCTGAGCAGTTTCTATTTTAGTTTGAGGGCATCATTGCCTGTAAGAGTAGACGGGGTTAGTGGCTTTAGGAAGAGTGTCTCTGCGTCAGAAATGTCAATGCCAATACCTGTCATTGAATCAATGAACTTTCCTTCCTTTGGGTTTTAGAATTTTTTCAAGTTTCAAAAGCTTCGAATTAAAAGAAGGAAGGCAAATACTTTATTGGTTAGTAATTAATGCCTTAGATTTTAGTTAATATTCTGAGGATTATTTGGCATCAAATGAATAGTAATATTTTGTGAAAACTTGGAAATTAGACACATGGGAGGTACCTAGATGAGGGACAATGATTGCATATATCTTTTGATATCTGTGAAACACAGGCAAACCTATTTAAGATATACTGGTTTGTACCATTTTCCCATGAGACAAGTTCTAATTTTGAGATATTGTCAATATGTGATAATTGTCTGAGTTCATTCTAAGATGTTCTTTATTAGTCTATAGTTTTAATAATGAATGTCTGTAGTAGTGTCTTAAGAACTACATCCCCCCTCATTTTTAGGTAGTTTTGGATATGTGAGAACAACCCAGATCTATCTGTTCCCTTCAGTTGAACCAAATAATTATGATAAGCCAAAGCATTGAGTGAATACCTTTATTTAGACACAGTATCTATAACTCATTTCCTCTTTTTTTGGTTTTCCTGTATACACTTCAGTTCGTCAGCTCTAGTCAAGAAATACATTATTTTGAACGAGTTACCTAAATCTATTGTTTTTTGTTGTTGTTTTTGTTGTTCCTACTCAGACATGCCTCAAAAGAAGATAAAATATCAATAAGTTGATATAAAATATATAAATAAGTAAAAAAGAGAATATGAATTTTAAAACCATATACGAACATTATCTGGGAATTTCATTATTGATTTTGCACAAAATTCCATGACCTCAGATGACTCAAAATAAAGGAAATAAAAAGACCCCCCTAGCAAAACTGAGACAGGAGTAATGTTTTTCTAGGAAAAGATCAGTGTTTCCATTATCCGTTCCTAATTTCTAACGATGAAATAACAATCAGAGTTCAAAGAGATGTATTTATTGCTCGTTCTCATAAGGATATTTTAATTTGTTGAATTCGATGTTTCCATTGCGTTTCAACAATGTAAAAGGCATGGTGCTAAATATTGGTTGGGTGACAGAATTCAAAGTTCTTTATCTCTAATAGCAAATAGTTTTTGTGAGAAGGATAAATTTTTCCATCCATTGTGCTTTTGTTAGATTGTGGAGTCTATTGTTTTCATTTTTTCCCCATTTAGTTTCTCATCTTACTGTTTAGCATTCTCAGCTGGAATAGCAGGGTGTCTGTTGAATTACCTCTGTATTCACTGGTTTTCTTGGTTTACTCTATTCTAGAAATAAAACTATGTTTAACTTTCTATTGTTTACATTCTGTCCCTACAGATTATGTCAAATGCTTTCTCCAGCTTAATTTAAATGATTTATAAAATATGTCTGATCACAACTCTTAGAAGAGAAATATGTTCCGTGTTATGGCCCATGTATCTTACAAATAGGAAAGACTTCTGGATGGGCAATGTGAAGAGCTTTTAGCTCAGATTTCTTTTACTGCTTCACAATACATTGTCTTACTCTATCTTGAACAGTCATTTTCCTTCTGGGCAATAAATATATTTCAAAAATTTCATCCTAATCCTATTTTCTTGAAGGCAAACTTAATTTAGACTTTAATCTTTTCTTTCATCATCAATACTGTATCTTATTTTATTGCTTTTCTCTGAATACTTTCATCTGTACAGATGCCTTGCTGATAATGAACTTGACTGGAAGTCTGGCTAGATGTTCTGTCAAATCTCTAGAATCTGTCTCTTGACCTCTTTTATATGTTTTCCTTTGCAACTCTACTTTGCAACTGAAAGAGAATATCCTGGAGAAGTTCCAGGATATCAGAGAAGTTCCAGGATATCAGATACTTAGAAGTCAGCATTATCTTCTAAGGACCATGTACTCTTTTAAGCCCAAGGTTCTATATGTGAGACACTATCTTAAGACAAACTCAAACATGATCTCTTTATCTGGAAACTCCCAATTCAAATATGTTGCTATCAAAATTAATCGTATTCTCTCTTACTGTAATATTTCTCTTTAATAATAACATTTTGGTCACACTGCATTCCAACTGCCTGATCATGTCTCCCATGATAAATTACTTGGTAAATACATCTGTGGATTACTCTTTTGGAGTGTACAAATTATTCCACCTGACTACTCTCAATCCTTTGCACTAAGAAGTTGAATTAAAACATTTTTGTTTCAACAAACAAACAAAAAGTTGAAACCAACCCTACATCACTCTGGTCCAAGCAGAATTATAACCAAGACTTCAATAATAAGGTCTTTTGACTGAAATCTTGTAATCACTTCATGTCTTGCCTTGAAGGGCTAACTCATCCATTTATGTGATGTCATAGGAAGTATGCATCAAATCCATAATTGTAATAAGACTTAGTTTTCATAAAAAAATGTCAAGAGGCTAGATCCTAAGAAGAGTTGGAAATTATTTGATCCAGGCATTGCATTCTGTGTCAAAGAAAATTTTGTTATTTTAACTAATATCATAACTAAAGACATTATTGCAATCAATCATACTAAATTCACCTAAAAAGTCAGCACAGTTCACCACTCTGCATCCATTTGATGCAGCCTAGTTTTGCATTGGGTTCCTGAAGACATGCTCCATTTCCAGATAAACAATAGATAATTAATTAAAAAACCAATAGACTATAATCTAAGTCCAGTTTGTCTTATTTCAATATTTAAAAAGTGTTTAACTCAATTTTATTCTAATATCTTAATGCTGGCAAAAGTGTACATCCTTTGGTAGTAAAAATTTTAAAGTGCTTATTGGAAGAATGGACAGCTGCATCATTAATCTTAAATAGTGATTTCTGTATTTTATATGAAAGGTGAGATGACACAGATAAGTTTCTAATACATAATAATCATTTTTGAAACTGATTGATAAAAGAATTGGTAAAATAATAACACTTTCCCTACAGTGAAAAATCAGGAGACGGCTAATTTCTAAAACCAAACAGGATTGTTATAAAACATAAAAAAGCAAGGATAAGCCAACTAGTCAATGATCTAATATGTAAAAATTGGAAGAAAATAGCTTTATAGGACCATTGATTGTGAAATTTCACACAATAAAAGCACAATAAAAGTTAAATATAGAATTTGAATTTAGACTTAGAATTATTGAACATAAAAAGAGAATAATTCAGCAAGAAAAACATATACAAAGTATTATTGCTTCTTCTAGTAAGTACTAAAAAACCCAAATATAGGAAAATTTTCAATTTCATTCTTGCTTCTCATATGCCAATATTTTTCTTTTTTATTGTCTTTAATTCTCTAAAGACATTCTTTAAATGCCTTTAACGTTTATTTTGAAGTAAAAGATGGGAGTAATGTTGCCAGATTCATAATCAGTTTGAATTTACTAGCTTCTGTGTTTCAAAATGCTCCTTAATCTACCAATTTTGTATAGTTTATAACTGTGATTATTTAATACACTTAGATATTTAGTGAGCTAAGACAGGACTAGAGATAGAACTGTATTTGCTTAAAATGCCAGAAAAAAATCCAAATTAGGAATTTTGTTTATCTGCGTACAGAAACAGGCTCTGGGCTTTACCCATTTATGATGCTGTGAATTGTAAGCTATTATTTTGAAACTTTACTGAAATATTTTCTGTGGAAAAAGGTTCACTTTTCATATATTCCACTGGGCAAATAAAGATCTGGCTTCCATGAGGATGGTTTTAGGACCTGCTTGCTCTTCCTTTTGTTTTGTCATAATACTCACTTGACAACTTTGACCAGTTCAGTTTTTAAAGCTCTAAATCTACATTTGAAAAGAAAAAAAGACCTAGTGCTCTCCATATTTTTCTCCCATCTTGCCTGATTAAAAAAAAAAAATTGGAATCAGGCTTTAAACAAAGTTATAACACTATGACTATAGCAGACCTGCATGTGACAAAAATGTTTGGTCACTGAACATTACTGGGTCACCTAAACTTGACCTTTAAAAGTAGCAGGGTAGTGGACCTTGTGATTGTAGCAATATTGCCATTTGATTTTTCTCCAGGTTTGAAGGTCGGATCTAATTATCCCCTTTAGGTGTAAGCTATATTTGGTACACATAGAAAAACTTAGTTAAGATTGTCAGTAATATTTTATATCAAAAATAACATTATAAGAGGTAGAAATTCCAATGGTAGAACTAGGCATTGGTTATTGGCTTATATTTTAAATTGTGCCTATCACACAACTCACGCTTGAGTACAAAAAGGAACAGTAAAAAAAGAATTGCCATTCTAGCAACAATGAGTGTGTTAATTCCTCAGTGAACCCAATGGAAGAGGTAAGTATCCCTTTAGCACCATGTACTGGTTAAGTGTGCTGAGGCCGAGAGCTTGCTGAAGGTCACACAGCAGGGCAATGGAACTTCCTAGAAAGACATCTGACATTCCCCATGTACCGTTCCAGGCATTAAGAGCTTCAGCCCTTGCTTTCTCTCTTGGTGATCTTCAATGCTTTAAATAGGGGATTCATCCCCTTTGAACCCCACTACAATTGTCCCTTACAATGCCTGACAAGGCGGGATGCTGCTTCATCCTCCTTCTCCCAGATGGTCCATTTATCTGTTCAAGAGAGCCAATGAGGAATCCAAATGGCCGGACTGCTTAATATTATGGAGGCCCACCCATATCTCTTTCAGTACATAATTCCTTCATAGGCCTCTTTCTCCCTATTACCCACTCCCTCTTCCACCTCCCTAATCCCTTCCCAATAGGGTACGTTTTTTTTTTTTTTTTTTCTCTTGCTCTCTCTCTCACTCTCTCTTTTCTGTATCTCTCGGAAATCAGACAGGAGTTCAGAGCACTTTCACTACCTTTTATGAGGTAGATTGTGATGTCATAGATGGGGGCAGGGCTAGTCAACTTTCTACCCACCTCCCAACCTGTGCTGAGGGAGCTCCGATCGGGTGTGGAAGCAGTGATTCTTCCATGGTGAGTAACTTTGCTTTCTGATCTAACCTGTCTCATTGTAAACATTAATTTTGAAAGCAGGGGGATGGGGTTTCAAGGAATTAAAGATGTGACCAATCAAGCCCTCTTTACTTACTATTAACCAACTTTGGGCAAAGGATCTACTTATTTATTCTTTATTTAAGTCAAGAATTCCACAACACAGATGTACTCTTCAAGCATGATCTAAACTTGAGAAGTTGAAAATGGTATTTTCATTCCTTTATTTCTCATTCTTTCTTCCCATTGGGACTGAAAGTCATTGCATATGTGGAATGAATCCATTCTGTAGTCTTTTAGTAAGCTTTCTATAAAGGAAGTCTAGGAACGTGTAATCTTCTTCATTTGAAAGATTTCAGGATCACAGAATATCCTTTATTAATGTTTAGCCAGAGAATCAGTCTGCTCTTCTAAAATTGTAGAATAAAACTGTGAAGAAACTGATACATAAGAATTATCAACAAACTTGGTTCTGATATAAACAAATGAAAACTTTCAAATGCAAAAACTAAAATATTTATTTAAAAAAAAGAGTCACCACTCTTGCAAGATTAGGGTGCATCCATTTCAATGTGTCTCAACCAAATTTGCTACCTTTTTGTTGCATGTCATAACAATGATGCTGTTTTATAGGATTTCTTGGTAAAGAGCTGTAAAAAACCACTGTTCTTTGTTTCATTTGGGTTTCCATTATTACTGATTAATTCTTTTATATGCCATAGTATTTAGAAGGAAAAGATCAACTGGAGTGAGTGTGTTCTTTCATTTTCCTCATTCTCTCCTGGGTATCTATTAAAATGGTTAAAATGTCAACTTTTATATTAGAGGACAAAGAAGGTTCATGGAGATGGTTACATCTTTAAGGGATGTCAAAGCATCAGGGTGGGTGTTTTTAAAAAGGTTTGACCATCAGAATGTGAGGCCCATTACTTTTCATGGGGTGGGATTAAAAGTATTCTAGTTTGAATCATAGGTATTATGAAATGTGTTAAGCGGGTATCATTCATTTTTTCAAATCCCTAGTTAACTAGGTATGTATGGATATTGGTATTGGAGAATTGGGGTAGTTTAAAAGGAGGAGTCCTTTTTATCCCCAATGTTCAAATGTTTTAATGGCCTTTAGATTATGCACATGGAGCATACATTAGATTACATTATCTATTAACATTCAGAAAGAGAAATGCTACTTGTATCTCAGTCTGTATACTCCACACCAAATTTCTACTCAAGAGGATTGTATTAAATTGTTTATGTTTTACCTCATTGCTAGATCTTAAGCTCAGTGAAGGAACCAAACCTCATACAGTCAATGCTGTTTAGATTTGCCCCCAAATTTAAAATTATTGGACACCATAAGGAGGAGTCCTTTCTCATCAGTAGCTCTTCTGTTACATGCAGAGCCTCTATCCTTCCCCCACAACGGCTCTCCCCCTTTTCATTACCTGGGGTGGAGTGGTATGACTGCTGAAGTTATTTTCCCACCTAAGCTTTCTAACCTAAAGAAGCAACTGTAACAGTAGATATTTCAGGCACAATAAGGAGAAATAGAGTCATAACTGGCCCATAGGAAGATTTAGGTGATAATCACCTGCAGTCAACTTAATATTGCAAGTGGGTAACAATGCCAATGTCTCATATGTTGGGTGATCCTTCTTCAATCTCTGGCCTACCTTCCATTAAAAGTGCTAGACCCTGGAAACCCAGGTAGAAGTTAACCTTCAGTGCCAGAAAAATCCGATATCTAATCATAGCTCAAGTTTCTAATGTCTTTTGTCAACCCCTCATACAGCTGCCAGGTAAGAAATGCTCATATTTTACAAACCCTTGGAATACAATCATCTTTAAACTTCGTGAGTTAAGAATGGTTGTGTTGTGCGCTTGTGCAAATTCAGAGAATCTATCATGGAATGCATTGTGCATGCACTTGTATACCCTCATGTGCATGTTTCATTTATAGTGGTGTTCAGTGTTTTTATATCCATTTTGTATGTATTTGAATTATAATTTAAAATACATACATATATTGTGCTCCAAACAAAAGAGTGAGATAAAACACAAGTTGCTTAATCTGGGGTCTGAACACTGGTGCACTAGTCCTATTTCTGTCAGTGGCTAATTAGGTAACTCAAAGTAAATTATTTAGATCTCTTGTGTCTCAGTTTTCTCATCTCTAAAATGATGATAGATGATTTAAAGGATATATTCTAAAGTAATCCTGCTCTAAAATTCTATCATAAAATGATATATTTTTGAAGAACCAGTTTATGGGAGAAAAAGATTGTATAGTTGATGAGACCTAATTTTTGCAGATGACATACAGTTAGTTTTTCAAAGTAGATAGAAAATTTCAGTCCAAACTTGTCTTAAAACATACTCTATATCTGATGTAGTATTATTTGGTTAATGATGTTAGTGGGTCCTGTTCTTTTAAGCTTACAATATCAAGCCCATGATGATTAGCTGTGTGTTGATTTGGAAGACTGATTTGTTTTTTAACTCCATAATTTTATGTTATTCTGATTATTTGAGATAAAGAAAATATCCTCATCAACTAGGTAATAGAGGTATCTAGGCCTCATTGGGACTCTTAAATTCAAAATTACTTATGCAGTATTGCAGGAATTTCCTTGTGCTATTGGGAAGAGTTCATGAGTAGGGAATTGGTGGTTACTGAGCTATGTGCTATGAAGGATAAAAGACATGTAAACCCTGGCTCCTACTCTTGAGGAATGTGCAACCTTTTTGGGAGTCTGGACAGATGTCAAGTGACAACTCAAAAGTGAAGACAGTAAGTGTCAGAGTGGTCTGGGGTAGACTGGATTGTACTGAGAAGGTTTCGTGAGAAGCTAAGGCCTTCAGCTAACTTTGAACAGCATGGTTTAGATTTGTGTTGTTTGTGTGTACATAATGAGGGCAGGTCAGCAAGCCCACAGAATTGTAAATGTTGCAGAGGCTATTGTGTTTAGAAATGCCACGTATCAAAATCAAAAGTCTTTGCTAAGAGTCTAGTCCCATAACTTCCCAGAGCCCCTCTACCCTTAATTATATGCTGACATTATAATATATGAAGAGGAGGTGGCAAGTGACTGACTTGCAATGATTATTAAAATATAATCAGGCAGCTATTTTCTTAGTTACACAAGAGGTCACATGATCACTCACAGCCACGACTGAGGAAGAGAAATAAATAAAAGGAAGGAATTATGGACAGAAGGAGGCTCTAGCTCTGGGACATTGTGGTTTTCTGAAAAAGGTTGAAATAGATTATCATTTGGACAATCAAAGGGATTATCACTGACAGGTTTAGAATCATTGGATGGTCATGGAAATACCCATAAGTTAATGAGAATCCATGTAACCAGGGTGATTTTCCAAAGCAACTGGAAGTTTCTTGCACTGACTAGGAATCGTGTCAGACTCTGCTCTCAAAGAGACAATGATTATGCAAGTCTCTTTCCCTAATACACTTGGAAAGAGGTTATAGATTTGGGCATGACTTACCCACTTTGACAAAGCACACTTAGGTTTGAAAGCCTCTCTGTTACTGTAGATTCATAGGTGATTTTCAGTGTATATTTTGTATCACTTAGAGGGCACTGTTTTTGTATTTCTTGCCATCCAAGTTCCTTCCAAGTTACTACTTTGGCCTTTCTAACAGACAGAAATTCTGTGAGCAGACCTGCTTTATTACCTATCCCAGATTCTAAGGACTTGTTTTACATCATCCAGTGAATGTTTTGTAATTTTCTATCATAACATAAAAATTAATTTCTAGAATATATTATCTCAGGAAATCACTTTCAAAAGATAAATTGTTTATAAGGGAATAACGAAGTAGTATGATCAAGGTCAGTTTTACAAAGCAAGGAATGTTCTCTTAGAACTAATTTTCCCCAAAATGTTGAAGTAGAACTTCCATAAATTTTTGTGGAACAATCTAGCCTATTAAAGGAAGTTAAAGATATTACAATTAGGTTTGTCCCAAGAGAACAACAACAAGGATGACAACTCTTCTCCTCCTCCTCTGAAATGTCGCTATGAGTAATTTTAGAAATAGAAGTTCAGTTGGATTTATAATTCAACAAATATTTATTGAGTAAATAACATGTGATATTCACTGTCTTATGTATGGACATGGAAGTAGCAATGGAAAACAGACACACAATCAGTAACTGTGATAGATTATATTATAATGATCACTCTCACAGAAATATATACAAAGTGATATGGACATTCCTGTAGAGAAGGGGAAGGGGAAGCTTCATAAATGGGACAATATCTTTGAGTCTTCACAGATAAATGGATAGGAGTTTAAAGTAGAGGAGGAGAGAAATGATTATCCCAGAAGAGGTTCAGAATGTCCATAATATTGAGGTACAGGTGTATTCTATGCTGACCAGACCTGAAAATATCAGAGATGGGTGAAAAGATGGAGAAGAATCAAAGGTGAAATAAGAAAGGTAGGTGGGCACTGGATATGAAAGAAAATTTTATGACCTATTCTCGTTTTAGTGAGTGTCTCTCAAAATGGTCAGAGGATCATCTGCGTGCCAAATGCAGAAAGAGGTTGGAGGAGACTGTTAAAATGCAGAATCCTGGACCAGGCTGTAGACCCCTTGAATCAGGACTGTAGGGATTATATAGGTTCTTGGAAACTGTACTTAACCCCACCTTCAACATGCCAGGTGATCCATTTTCACACCAAAGCTTCAGAATCTCTATAAGGCAACAGAGTTGACTCATGGTTTCTATGTTCTTGGAAGAAGAATAAAAAAAACAGAATTAAAATATTAAGAATAAAATATTTGGGAAAATAGGCTAAAGGTAAGATAAGAATGTTCCTTAGAAAGTTGGTTTAAATTTCTGTTAGACATAAAAAAAAAAGAAAAAAACTTTCTAAGAATGGTGAGTTTTAAGTATAAAGAATTACTAAGTGATGCTATTAAATATAGCTTGAAGAAAAGACATGCAACTATAAACATTTAAGGGACCATTTAGTTCTTTCATCATCATGATCTAATGCAAGACATTAATCAAGTTCAGAGCTAAGTTGTTCTATAGCTCCCAACTCGTGTCAAGAGAAGGGATAGAGACAACAGTGCAGAGCAATATTTATTTCTGCTTGGTATTCTTTGGTAGAGCTATTTGACTGCTTTTTAATATTAATTAGGTGAACTCATTAAAAATATTTATATATGTATATATTCCCATCGTGATGAGAAAAATCAAGCTTTCAAGCCAATGTAGGGTCTATGGTCTATGTTGAAAAATATTAATATCATAACTATATATTTCAATAAACAATCTTTTAGAAGTGCTCATTTTTTTCTATATTTTTTTTCTTCATGGACAACAGCCATTATCCTACAACCACCAGTCTGTGTAGAGAGTTATACAAATGTTCAAAGAAGAGGGAGGCACTAGAGAGGTATTTTACATTTGATGAAGACATGAGAATGAACCCTGGTCTGGAAGAAAGTGGCCCTCTTATCACAGCAAGGAGGGTCAGTTCTGGATTTAACCCTCTAATTGCTTTGCATAAAGTTCACCTCTTCCAGATTGCCAGAATCTTCTCTATTTTTTTAATTTGACAATTTCATTGTTTATAAGTTGAGAAATTATAGAGAATCTTGTTTTTTCTTCATATACATCTCTCTGCAGGTAATAGCAATAACTGCTTTGGTAGAGCTGGTAATACTGTCACATTCTAGAAGCAGTTAATTGGTAGGATGCCAGTGCCTGCCATTAGTTGAGCAAATTAGTTTCAGCATGTTGATTTAAAAGAAAAAAATAATATTTTAATTCTTACATTTTTTTTTAACCAATCACATGTAGCTCTGTCATTGGGCCTTTATTACACCAACCCAGCCAAACATAACCTTGGGTGGTTCTTAGAAATCTGCCACGGAAAATTATTTACCTTAAGGCCTAGCATTTTACCTGAATAAAAACCAAGCCAGAGAACAGTGGTAGCCACATTGTTTTGATGTCAGAGATCTGAAAAAATAAGTTACAGAATACCATGTTCTCCCAAGTATGATAGGAAGCCATTGGAGTGATCTGACCCTGTGGCTGACAGGGACTTGGTGCTCCAGACTAGTGTCAGCCCTAAGCCTCTGAGATGGGAGAGCCAAGTTCAGGACACTGGACTACAGAAACCTCCCAGCCCCACATGATATCAATTGGTAAGAGCTCTCCCAGAGAGCTCCATCTCAATGCTAAGACCCAGGTGAACCCAAGGGCCAGCAAGCTCCAGTGCTGAACGCCCCATGCCAAACAATTAGCAAAATAGGAGCACAACCCCATCCATTAACAGAGAGACTGCCTAAAATCATAATAAGTTCACAGACACTCCAAAACACACCAACAGATGCAGTCCTGACCACCAGAAAGACAAGATCCAGCCCCACCCACCAGAACACAGGCACCTGTCCCCTCCACCAGGAAGTCTACACAAGCCATTGAACCAACCTCGCCCACTGGGGGTAGACACCAAAAACAACAGGAACTACGAATACACAGCAGATGTAGGAGCAAGGTAAAAACCCACAAGACTAAAAAAAAAAAAAAAAAAAAAAAATGAAGAGGAAATAGGCAGTATACCTGAAAAAGAATTCAGAGTAATAATAGTAAAGGGGATCCAAAATCTTGGAAATAGAATAGAGAAAATACAAGAAACGTTTAACAAGGACTTTAAAGAATTAAAGAGCAAACAACAAATGATTAACAACACAATAAATGAATTTAAAAATTATCTAGAAGGAATCAATAGCAGAACTATGGAGACAGAAGACCGGATATGTGACCTGGAAGATAAAATAGTGGAAATAATTACTGCAGAGCAGAATTTTTTTTTTAAAAAGTATGAAAAGAATTAAGGACAGTCTCAGAGACCTCTGGGACAACATTAAACACACCAACATTTGAATTATGGGGGTCCCAGAAGAAGAAAAGAAAAAGAAAGGGTCTGAGAAATATTTGAAGAGATTATAGTTGAAAACTTCCCTGACATGGGAAAGGAAATAGTCAATCAAGTGCAGGAAGAGCAGAGAGTCCCATACAGGATAAATCCAAAGAGAAACATGACGAGACACATGTTAACCAAACTATCAAAAATTAAATACAAAGAAAAAATATTAAAAGTAGCAAAGAAAAATCAACAAATAACATAAAAGAGAATCCCTATAACGTTAAGAGCTGACCTTTTAGCAGAAACTCTGCAAGCCAGAAAGGAGTGGCACAACATCTTTAAAGTGATGAAAGGGAAAAACGTACAATCAACATGACTCTACCCAGCAAGGATCTCATTCGGATTTGGTGGAGAAATTAAAACCTCTACAGATGAGGAAAAGCTAAGAGAATTCAGCACCACCAAACCAGCTTTACAACAAATGCTAAAGGAATATCTTTTAGGCAGGTAACATGAGAGAAGGAAAAGATCTACAAAAACAAACCAAACCAATTAAGAAAATGGTAACAGGAAAATACATATTGATAATAACCTTAAATGTAAATGGATTAAATGCTCCAACCAAAAGACATAAACTGGTGGAATGAATAAAACAAGACCCATATATACGTTGTCTAAAAGAGACTCACTTCAGATCTAGGGACAGATACAGACTGAAAGTGAGGGGATGGAACAAGATATTGCAAGCAAATGGAAATCCAAAGAAAGCTGGAGTAACAATTCTCATATCAGAAAAAATAGACTTTAAAATAAATACTATTACAAGAGAAAAAGAAAGACACTACATAATGATAAAGTGATCAATCCAAGAGGAAGATATAACAGTTGTAAATATTTATGCACCCAACATAGGAGTACTTCAATACATAAGGCAAATGCTAACAGCCATAAAAGAGGAAATTGACAGTAGCACAATAATAGTAGGGGACTTTAACACCACACTTTCACCAATGGACAGATCATCCAAAATGAAAATAAATAAGGAAACACAAGCTTTAAATGACACATTGAACAAGACGGACTTAATTGATATTTATAGGACATTCCATCCAAAAACAACAGAAAACACTTTATTCTCAAGTGCTCATGGAACATTCTCCAGGATAGATCATATCTTGGGTCACAAATCAAGCGTTGGTAAATTTAAGAAAATTGAACACATATCAAGTATATTTTCTGACCACAACGTTATTAGACTAGATATCAATTACAGGAAAAAAAATTAAAAATATACAAACACATGGAGGCTAAACAATACGATGCTAAATAATGAAGAGATCACTGAAAAAACAAAGAGGAAATGAAAACACGATGACCCAAAACCTATGGGATGCAGCAAAAGCAGTTCTAAGAGGTAAGTATATAGCAATACAACCCTACCTCAATAAACAAGAAAAATCTGAAAGGAACAACATAAACTTACACCAAAATAAATTAGAGAAAGAAGAACAAAAATCCCCAAAGTTAGCAGAAGAAAATAAATCATAAAGATCAGATCAGAAGTAAATGAAAAAGAAATGAAGGAAACGATAGCAAAGATCAATAAAACTAAAAGCTGGTTCTTTGAGAAGATAAACAAAATTGATAAACCATTAGCCAGACTCATCAAGAAAAGAAAGGAGAGGACTCAAATCAACAGAATTAGAAATGAAAAAGGAGAAGTAACAACTGACACTGCAGAAATACAAAAGATCATGAGAGATTACTACAAGCAACTCTATGCCAATAAAATGGACAACCTGGAAGAAATGGACACACTCTTAGAAAAGCGCAACCTTCTAAGTCTGAACAAGTAAGAAATAGAAAATATAAACAGACCAATCACAAGGACTGAAATTGAAACTGTGATTAAAAATTTTCCAACAAACAAAAGCCCAGGACGAGATGCCTTCACAGGAGAATTCTATCAAACATTTAGAGAAGAGCTAACACCTATGCTTCTCAAGCTCTTTCAAAATATAGCAGAGGGAGGAACACTCCTAAACTCATTCTATGAGGCCACCATCACCCTGATACCAAAATCAGACAAAGATGGCACAAAGAAAGAAAACTACAGGCCAATATCACTGATGAACATACATGCAAAAATCCTCAACAAAATACTAGCAAAGAGAATCCAACAGTACATTAAAAGGATCATACACCATGATCAAGTGGGGTTTATCCCAGGGATGCAAGGATTCTTCAATATATGCAAATCAATCAATGTGATAAACCATATTAACAAATTGAAGGATAAAAACCATATGATCATCTCAATAGATGCAGAAAAAGCTTTCAATAAAATTCAACACCCATTTATGATAAAAATACTCCAAAAAGTAAGCATAGAGGGAAACTACCTCAACATAATAAAGGCCATATATGACATACCCACAGCCAACATTGTTCCAAATGGTGAAACACTGAAACCATTTCCTCTAAGATCAGGAACTAGACAAGGTTGCCCATTCTCATCACTATTATTCATATAGTTTTGGAAGTTGTAGCCACAACAATCAGAGAAGAAAAAGAAATAAAAGGAATCCAAATTGGAAAAGAAGAAGTTAAACTGTCACTGTTTGCAGATGACATGACAGTATACGTGGAAAATCCTAAAGATGCTACCAGAAAACTACTAGAGCTAATCAATGAATTTGGTAAAGTAGCAGGATACAAAATTAATGCATAGAAACCTCTTACATTCCTTTACACTAACAATGAAAAATCAGAAAGAGAAATTAAGGAAACAAATTTCATTTACCATTGCAACAAAAAGAATAAAATACCTAGGAATAAACCTACATAAGGAGACAAAAACCTGTATACAGAAAACTATAAACCCTGATGAAAGAAATTATAATAATAGAAACAGATGGAGAGCTATACCATGCTCTTGGATTGGAAGAATCAACGTTGTGAATATGACTATACTACCTAAAGAAATCTACAGATTCAATGCAATCCCTATCAAACTACCAATGACATTTTTCACAGAACTACAACAAAAAATTGCACAATTTCTATGGAAACACATAAGACCCCCCAATAGCCAAAACTATCTTGAGAAAGGAAAAGGGAGCTGGAGGAATCAGGCTCCCTGACTTCAGACAATACTCCAAAGCTACAGTAATGAATAGAGTATGGTACTGGCACAAAAATAGAAATATAGATCAATGGAAAAGGATAGAAAGCCCAGAGATAAATCCACACACATATGGTCAACTTATCTTTGATAAAGGAGGCAAGAATATACCATGGAGAAAAGACAGCCTTTTCAACAAATGGTGCTGCAAAAACTGGACAGCTACATGTAAAAGAATGAAATTAAAACACTCCTTAACACAGTGTACAAAAATAAGCTCAAAATGTATTAAATACCTAAATGTAAGGTTTCACACAATAAAACTCTTAGGGGAAAACATAGGCTATGACATAAATCACATAAATCACAGCAGGATCCTTTTTGACCCACCTCCTAGAGAAATGGATATGAAAACAAAAATAAACAAATGGGACCTAATGAAAGCGTTTCCACAGCAAAGGAAACCATAAACAAGACGAAAATACAACCCTTAGAATGGGAGAAAATATTTGCAAACAAAGCAACTGACAAAGGATTAATTTTCAGAATATATAAGCATCTCATACAGGTCAATATCAAAAAGCAAACAACCCAATCCAAAAATGGGCAGAAGACCTAAATAGACATTTCTCCAAAGAAGATATACAGATGGCCAAGAAACACATAAAAGGATGGTCAACATCACTAATCATTAGAGAAATGCACCTCAAAACTACAGTGAGGTGTAACCCCTACCCCAATCAGAGCGGCCATCATTAAAAAATCTAGAAACAATAAATGCTGGACAGGGTGTTGATAAAAGGGAATGCTCTTGCCCTTTTTGCGGGAATGTAAAGTGATAGAGCCACTATGGAGAACAGTATGGAGGTTCCTTAAAAAATTACAAATAGAACTACCATATGACCCAGCAATCCCACTAATGGGCATATACCCTGAGAAAACCATAATTCAAAAAGAGACATGTACCACAATGTTCATTGCAGCACTATTTACAATAGCCAGGACATGGAAGTAATGTAAGTGTCCAATGACAGATGAATGGATAAAGAAGATGTGGCACATATATACAATGGAATATTACTCAGCCATAAAAAGAAATGAAATTGAGTTATTTTTAGTGAGGTGGATAGACCTTGGGTCTGTCATACAGAGTGGAGTAAGTCAGAAAGAGAAAAACAAATACTGTATTAACACATATGTATGGTATCTAAAAAAAAAAAAAAAAAAAAGGGTCTGACGGACCTAGGGGCAGGACAGGAATAAAGACACAGACAAAGAGAATGGATTTGAGGACATAGTGAGTGAGAAGGGTAAGCTGGGATGAAGTGAGAGAGTAGCACTGACATATATACACTACCAAATGTAAAATAGATAGCTATTGGGAAGCAGCTGCATAGCACAGGGAGATCAGCTCGGTGCTTTGTGACCACCTAGAGGGGTGGGATAGGGAGGGTGGGAGGGAGATGCAAGAAGGAGGGGCTATGGGGATATATGTATACATATAGCTGATTCACTTTGTTGTATGGCAGAAAATAGCACAGCATTGTAAATAAATTATACTCCAATAAAGATGTTAAAAAATATATATCATGTTCTCTTAAGGTAGATGTTAAAATTATAAGCGAGGTATTGCTATTCGATGTGAATTTGGCAACCAAGTCTGTCTTTTATCATCTGGGTGATATTGCATAACATTGCTAATCTCTGAGCCTTTGCTTTTGATTTAGAAATTGGAATAGTAATACCACTTAGAGGGACAACAGGATGATTGCATGTAGTAAATGCCTCAATTATTATTAAACTAAGATACATTGAGGGCTTAGTATGTTCCATGCACTGTGCTAAGCATTTGATATGCACTCTGAAATGTGTTTTCAAAATCATTCTGTGGAAGGGATGCTGTCATCCCCATTAAAAATATTAGGAAAACGAGGTTCAGAGAATTTAAGTAACTGCCTGGAGGTTACACAGTTAGTGGTTGATATACTGTAGTGCTTCCAGGAAGACTCTCTTGATATTCTCCCACAGCATGATGTGCTTTCTATCATTCCTGATATGGAATGCAGTGTAGGAACTTATTTAATTATATATATATATATATATATAATATATATTTTTTATAAATATATATATATATATAATTAACCCATATATATATATATATATATATATATATATATATATATATATATATATATATATATATGTCCCTAGCTAGTCTGTGAGCTCCATAAGGATAAGGAATGTGTCTGAATGCTCTTAAGTTTTTCCCTGATATCTTGCACATTGAGCACATAATATGTGCTTAATAGGTTAGCTTCTTGGCCATTCCTTTTTCCATTGTGGTAAGATATAACACTGAAAAATCCTAGTAAATGATTCTGAAGTCTATCATTCATTCATGCTTGCATTCATTTATTCCCACATGAAAACACCTGAGTTTATTTTAAATACTAGATTTCAAAGTGCATTGTCTACCTAAGATTTAGGGCCCAAAATCAAGTAATTAATTTTTTTAGCTAACTTAATTTTTGTAATTTACTTTGTTATATTTCCTAGTACTTTAAGTAGACTAACAACAACAACAAAAAAGATTGTGGTATGGAAACATATAGAATTTCTTTCAAAACAGCTGAATTAATCAAATTAATCATTTATTTAAAAAAAGGAATTTAAAATAAGGCCTAAAGTGACATGGCTTGTTTCATTTTCCCTCCCATGTGAAGGTTATGATATATTAAAATGTTAATTATATTTAAATGTGAAATATGACTTTTTAATTAAGTATCCTAAATTATTAATGCCCAATAATAGTATTTATAATTCATGTATTTTAATTAAATTTAGATTCAGCTACATATGATAAAACATCAAATATTTATTTCTGTCTCGCATAGAATAAGTCTATAGGTGGTTCAGGGCTGGTATAGTAATCTCAGAGTCATCAAGGACCCAGACTCCTTCTGACTTTATGTTCTGCTCGACTTGAGGAGCAGTGGAGGCTTCTGTTCTCAAGTTCATCTTTTGGTCCAAGTTGACTGCTAGCGCTCCATCTTCCCATATCCCATACAAGAAGAAGAAAAGAGGTGAGAGGGCAAAATGGTGTGCTTCCTAGCTGTGTTAGCACCCTTTAAAATATTTCCCAGGAACATCTGTACCCTCACCCCAATTATGTCTACGTATATCATATGACATATCTGAAAAAAAATGGGAAGAATTGGGCACGGAGTGGCAGTTCTTACCTGTCTATACTCTCCATTCAGTGGCACACAAACTGAATTCTGACTTCTGGTAGTTGTTTGATCCAGCTGAGCCCCATTTTTCTCAAGTGTAAAGTGAAAATTACATTAGTATCTACTTCATTGCATTGTTTTTAGTGTTAATGTGTTAATGTGTGCCACAGACCTAGTACAAGGCCCAGAATGTAGAAGTACTAAATAAATCGGTAGCTAACTTTATTTTGCATTACCTTTTCCCTTCCCAAAGATGATGGTCTTTTTGATGATGTAGGTGCACTCTTGCCCTCTTTCATCATGTCTACCAATCAAGCCACTGAATATACAGTAGTGAACAACCAGCCAAAGTCTCTGCCCTCATAGAAATTACAATTTTTTGTCATTGAGAGTCCTGAAGGAATCACTACAGAGAGGTGATAGCTGAAAATACAGAAGGGAATGACTTCAACAGAGAAGTGAAGTAGTGATTCTTATATTTCAATCTGTAGAAGAATCACATGGGTAGCAAATACAAATGGATATTCCTAGGCTTTCCCTTCACAGTTCTGAAGCTCACGCCTGAGATCAGGAATCTGTATTCTATTTCTAAACGTTCTGGATGCAGATACTCATGGATCACACTCTGAAAAATTCTGGTCTAGGAAGGAGGGAGGAGGGAGGCTATGGTGAGAGCTTCCCAGGGCTTTAACTCAGTTTCCACCCTTTCTTAGACCTCATGGCTTGTCTCATTAGGGTATTTCATTCTAGCTTAGTCTAAATAATTCTTAGTTGTGAGAAGTTGTTGTGGTTGTTCACTGTATAAGATGTTTGGCAAGGTCACTGGCATTTCCCCACTAGATGCCTGTAGTGGGGAAATTGCCCCAGATGAGAACCATAGGTCTGGTTGAAATCTCGATGTTTCACTTAGAATATACATACTATTTGAAATGGAACCTTTTATTTCTTCCCTCTGGAAGGGTGGAAGATGGCAGATACAATGGTTCCAGATTCATCTGCCAAATGCCCATTCATAGCCTGGCATCGGGGTGTGAGTGTGCACTTTGCTAGAAGCGAGACTCCTGCTCCTGAGAACCCATCACGGTCATCCTCTGGCCATAACCTTCATACACCTTTTAAAGATGTCCATCCATCTTCCTTCTTGGTTACCCCAAATATTCCTGTCATAGAGATACAGGCGTTTCTATCCTCAAAGGCAATTAAGGGCTCTGATAAGATTTTTGTTTTTTTGTGGTACGTGGGCCTCTCACTGTTGTGGCCTCTCCCCTTGTGGAGCACAGACTCCAGAGACACAGGCACAGCAGCCATGACTCACAGGCCCAGCCACTCCACGACATGTGGGATCCTCCCGTACCGGGGCACGAACCCATGTCCCCTGCATCGGCAGGCGGACTCTCAACCACTGCGTCACCAGGGAAGCCCCCAAGAATATGTTTAAAAGAAAGTTAAGTGGATTGACTTCAGTTTCTTGCTTTTTGCAAACAAGGGTATTGAGTTTAAAACAATTCAATTGTTTTTATAACACCTTTTTTGTTAAACAAAACATTTTAACATATTACTTTATTCCCTCTGTATACTTTTTAATCCTTGTATGATGAGATAGATAATAAGTACCTTTTTAAAAATAAGCAAGAAAAACAAAGTGATAATTTATATTTTTTCCTTTAAAAGTAATATTAAGAAATGCATCAGGCCAATGATTTCCTTGAGATTCAAATTAATTATGTTGATGTTTTTGAGGTAATATTTATGATGAGTAACTGCAATGCTGAATTAGTGCTAGCTGAGCCCTTGAAACCAAGCAAATTATAGGTAGACATTGAATATATTTCATAGTTTAGCATTAATTCTTTTTAAAGAGAAGGTTGGAGAGCTGTAACAGGTAGTGACTCTAGATGAAACAGAGATCACTCTCTTTCAAAGCTGTAGTTGTAGTGTATTTGAAATATTTACCATGACATTTTTTAGTGTATCAGGTAAAGAAATAATGAGGTAAACTTTACCTCTTATAATAAATATGGAGGTGATTTAACTTTGTCAAAGGCTAGATTCACAGGGACTCCAAGATAGGGATTGTGCCTTGAGGAAACTTTCATCTTAATATTAAGTAAGATTTTCAGTAGGGGCAAGATACTGTATCAGACTCTCTCCAACACTTTAATGTTTATCTTTTTTCACTGGATAAAAGTTGTCATTTTCTTGGAAGTATACAAAGTGCTTTTTTTTTTTTAAAGAAGTTTTCCAATTTCATAGATTTGAGGCTTGCTTTCAAAGGAACCACTAATATCCTTTCTATGATTTTTGGCAATACTGTTATGCATGTCCAGTCTTTTGAGGATACTTTGTCCTTTAATCTGTGGTTTTGAAAGTTTCTTGTATAGCTCAAACTCTTTTGCAAGAGAACAGACAATATGTTGTCCATCTGTAGAGGTTCTTTGTGGGACCAAAGAAATAATATTTCCAGTTTTAGATTGAAGGGAACCCTCTGGTGTTTTTGCTGTATTTTTCCTAAAGTACTCACTCCAGGAGAAACAGATTATAAGTTTCCAAACCAGGCCAAGCCCTGGCATGCACTTGTAAGGGGACGTATTCTAGCTTAACAGGGGAACCACCTTAAATGCTCTTTATTTCTTATTTTATTTAAAATCAATTGGAGCTGCAGTGTGTTATTAAATACACTACACCTGGGAACAGAAGTAATACACTTAAAATTCCTGGTAATTGTCTTATTACCTAGCAAGTTACTTTTCTTTAAGCCTCCATTCCCTCATGTATCGAACAGTAAGGATAAAGGGATGTATCATTTTTGGGGGGCATAGAGTGAAGATTAAGTGATGTAAAATATTGGCTGGGATGCTCAATATATATTGAACCTGGAAAATATCCAAAGTACATTAACCCAATACAGGGAAGTATTAGTCAAATTTTATCAGTAGGCTGCTCTTACAGATCAGTTTAAGAGGCAGCCTGAACTAAGAATCCATCACCCAATTGACTAAACACTGGGGATGTATATACCCAATCCTACTGTGGCTTATGTGGTGCTAGCCTTTCTAGAGAACATGACAATAAAGGGCCAGGAAGTACTTGTTCATAAATAGCAAAAAATCTAGTTCTGAGACAAGACTTTCACATGCACACAAAGTCTTTGAAGACAAAGCAGCAAATAAGTAACTAATTATTTCATGCTAGCAAGAAATGTAACAGGAGTTGAGCTGCAATCACCAAGGGTAGCTCCATGGATGCTCATATTACAAGAATGGTTTATCTTTATTTTTTGGCTGACTTTTATTTCTTTTAGGAATGCACTCCACAGTCAGTTTTTGGGTCCCCAAGATCAGGCTCCTCTGTTACATTTATTTTTGAGAATCATATTTCCTGATCATTCTCCAAAAAAGGGGAAAAATAGATTGTAACTAGACCACCTCACTCATATTTCAGCCCTAGTCATCCCCACTGTCATGTGGAAAAAGAAAGCTTACCTCATTTTGGAAGTACCTTGTTCTTGTCTTGTTAAGGCTTATGGTACACTCACCCTGGTCATCTATTGGAATACCCTTCCCTGTGCAGACTTTCTTGAGTCTGAGTTACCCAGGTGGTCCAATAAATTATGATGAAGACTCTAAAAGGACTCACCCAAGGTACCCAGACCTTATGTAATAATCTTTTATAGTGACATACTCAGTTAAAATTTAAAAAAATTGCTTTTAAAACTGGCAAAAATATATTGGTATTAATAACTCCATTTTACAGTTGAAGAAGCAGAACCTCAGAGAGGTTACAAGAGTACCCCAAACTTTCCTAGTCAGCAACTAGCACAGTCAAGATTAGAGCCAATTTCTCTTTGTGCTGTTGTGCTTTGTGCATTTGAAGGATGTTGCTTGTCCCTGTCCCCCTTAGACTAGTAGCTGAACAAAAATACAGGATATAGTATCAGCCAGGTAGTATAAATGGTGGTAACAACTAAGATATGTTGTGTTCTTAAAAACTATGTCAGCCTTACATCATATCATGGTGCCCATTGTGTGGCTGAGTAAAAGGCTTTGCTGTAGACATTTAGAATAAAAAAGTTTTTTTCATAAACTTTGTGTAAATAGCAAGTGATATATGTGGTGGCTAGTGGGAAGGAGAATTAGATGTTGTATTTGATCAAGTTTTCTTTGAAAATGTAAGTGACTTTTTAGTGGCTGGCAAGAAAACGAGTAAGTAGAAGATGAAGTCCTTACTATGTGCCTATTTCATATATCATGTGAATCGTGATTGCAGGACTAGAAGTTGTTGTGACCTTTTATTCCTTTATGACTTAAGGAAATCCACCTCATTACTACTTGGTCATATGATTCACATTTATGAATAGTTAAAAGCCACCATAATTCATACTGAGCTCCAGATAAATGGAACCAATAGCCAGGAATAGAGAGTTCAGGGCAAGAAAACACTAAGGTGTATTTGCCTGGTCAAAGAAGATTACATGTAATGTGTCACATGGGTAAATTGAAGCTGAGTTCTACCAGATATGAGTTTGTGAACCCAAGTTCACGAAGAACTTATTTTTTTTTCTATTTCCTTTTATGTAAAGAACAAATTATGGTATCTATCTTATACATCTTAGAGATCATTTATTAAGACCCCAGAACTATACCTAGCAAACACAGTTCAGTGCTTCACAGATGCTGGTACTGTTAATGAGAGAGATGATCCTTAAAGAAAGCCCAGTATTTTATACACAGAAAGTAATAAACACAAATAATTGAATTATGGATGTTTTCTGAGCAAAGGATGATCCTGAAGCTATACCACTGAGGGCACAGTGAGAGGAAGAGTTCATAAGATTTGTATTGTAGCTAGATAACATTTACTTTGTATATTATGTCCCTAAATCCCACTGTCCTGCTAATGTGTTGCCTTTGGGTACTCTTCCATGGAAGAATAAACAGATTGATGGCATGGGGAGTTGGGTACTAGACTAGACATTGTGCCCTACCTTTCCGTCTTTGGACAAGCTTTGTCGTCTCTTACTTCTTCATCCGTAAAGTTGCAGTTATTCAACAACATTCAGCAAATATTTATGGAAGACCCATATGCTAGACACTGTTTTAGGTGTTTGGGATATAGCTGGGGGTGAGGGACAATAAAACCATGAAGAAAATATTTGTTAGATGGCGACGAGTGTATGAAGAAATATTAAACTGGAAAGAGGAGGAGTTAAGGGTGGGAATTGAGTTGCAATTTGAAGAGAAGTTTTCACTGAGATACTGATATTTGATTAAATATCTGATGGAGTTTAGTGACCAAGCTTTACAGGTATCTGGGGGAAGAGCGTTCTAGGCAGAAGAAAAAAGTATAAAGGCACTGAAGGGTGGGCATGACTGGTCTGTCTGAGCAATAACCAAGAGAGCAATGTTATTTATTTATTTATTTATTTGTTTGCTTATTTTTGGCTGTGTTGGGTCTTCGTTGCTGTGTGTGGGCTTTCTCTAGTTGCAGCAAGAGGGACTACTCTTCGTTGCAGTGTGCGGTCTTCTCATTGCGGTGGCTTCCCTTGTTGTGAAGCATGGGCTCTAGGCATGTGGACTTCAGTAGTTGTGGCACGTGAGCTCAGTAATTGTGGCTCGTGGGCTCTAGAGCACAGGCTCAGTATTTGTGGCACATGAGCTTTGTTGCTCCACGGCATCTGGGATCTTCCTGGATCAGGGCTCAAACCCATGTTCCCTGCATTGGCAGGTGGATTCTTAACCACTGCACCAGCAGGGAAGCCCCCAAGAGACCAATATTTAGTAGTGGAGTGAACAACAGAGAAATCAGAACTATTGGTAACCAGATTTTATGACCTTGAAGGCCACTGTGATAGTTTTGGATTTTACTCAGATTGAAATGGGGCACCATTGGACGATGTTGAGAAGAAAAGCAATATTATTTGAGTTTATGTAACAGGATTATTCTGGCTCCTGTTAAAGGGAGGAAAGAGTGAGGAGAAAGGGAACTAGTTAGAGGAAGATATTATGTGATGAAACTGGTAGTGAGTTTACATCTCACAGTGAGAAAAGTAGTGGCCAGGAAAAAAAGAAAAGTATTTGGAGAGTATTATTCTATGTCTACTCAAAGAATGTTTCAAAGTAGACAGAAAAATGTATTTCAATCGTGAAAAGCCATGGGTCAACTGCTCAAATTTAAAAATAATTTAATTAAAATTACTGGCTTTTGGAGCTTCCCTGTTGGTGCAGTTGTTGAGAGTCCACCTGCCTATGCAGGGGACACGTGCCCCGGTCCGGGAAGATCCCACAGGCCATGGAGTGGCTAGGCCCATGAGCCATGGACACTGAGCCTGCACATCTGGAGCCTGTGCTCTGCAATGGGAGAGACCACAACAGTGAGAGGCCCACGTACCACAAAAAAAAAAAAAAAAAAGGAGTTGAAATTTTAGGTAGATGTAATGAATTATTTTATATAGTTACATATGTGTCTGAGATTTCACATCAGTTTTCTGCATTATATTTAAGAGGTTATTCTTTATGAATTATACAAGGAGAACAATATGCTAATGAGGGAGAAACAATATTAATATACCCCTGTTAATCAAAGCATAGCTCTTGGGGAGAGGGTTCGAAGGCCCATAGTAGATATGGTAAAAGGGTTTAATCTTGATTGCTCACTCTCAACAATTGCTAGTGATACACTGCAGTGTGTTTTGAGAAGAATTCTGAGATCTTGTCTAGGATCAATAGAACAAAGGGCTCTTATTGACTGGATGTGCCTGATAAAGGTACCAATGAAGAAATGGTAGCAAGTATGTCACACATCAACCATCCTTGCCTTCACTAAAAGAGACGTTTCTAGAAGAGGCTTGGAGCATTGACAAGTATGGCTTATTTAAAGGTTAACCATTCTGTTTTTGTTTTGTTTGTTTCTTTTGCACCTAACTTACTTCTTAGTACCTCCTGGCCTTTCCAGACTGTAGCCTAGGCAATGTCCTCTCTTTATAGTTTGACTTTTAATTATCCTGGATTTTTTGGTTAGTCTATTTTCAAGACCTGGCCTTTGCTAATTTATTTGGTTAATAAATATGAGAAAAATATAACCAAAGGCAGCAAGATTGGTATGCTTATGTTTTGGGAAGCTGGGTGGATGAAACTTTCAAGCACCCCCAAAGAATTTGTAGATACAACACTGTGAGTCTATTGGTGGGTTAAGATAACTAGATAAGCTGATCTCAGTTGAAGACAGCAGGTGTTAGGTCCAATGGGCTAAAAATTTAAAATAGCCCATTTTATAGAACAATAGATTTAAGACTTTAGGAAACAAATCTAAGAAACCCAACTGTATTTTGATAGAGTTGAAGCATAGAGCTTGAGATGTTGATCTTCAGTGTTTGATGCACAGAAAAAGGAACTGTGTTTAAGGTAGCTTAGGACACTCTCAGCTGGGTTCTGACAACAATATAAGAGTTGAATTAATTAGGCTGTTGAACTTCCCAGGTAACATTATTATGCTTTTCAATAAGAAATATCTGGAAATAATATCTTAACCAAAACAAAGAGTATGAATTTTTTTTGGAAGAGCCTGAATTTTTGAAATGCTAGACCCTATACGTAGTTGGATAAAATATTTTATACTCTTTCTTTTGATGACTCTCAAATAAGATCTTTAAACATTACTTTCCAAGACCAGATTGGCTTCCCTCCATCTCCTACTAGAGCCATCTTGAATTTTCAACTATCAAGTCTTTCTCCAACCCCTATATGCCCTAAATGTTCTTAGATATTTTGGATGCCATACATAAATCCCCCATGTGTTCTTATACTGAATCTTGAGCCCTCCATTCCTCCATCTAAAAGATTCAGTAGTGCTGCAAAAGATACAACCTACAGTGCTTTTCTATTCTCCTTGTGAACTTCTCCATGCCTTTATCACTACAAAATTAAAACTGTAATAATCAGGCATTGAGAACAAGCCACGGTGGCAGTAGCTTCAGTAAGAAGAAGGTTAGAGAGAGTCCAAAGTGCTGGATTGGGTGGATGGAGGGGTGTGGAGAAACCTTGAAAGGAGAAAGTAGAGGAAGAGGAGGTGGAAATGGAAAATATGATTTTAAAAAGACGCTTTTTGGACACAAATGGTGATTTAAGGAAAACTGGATCACAGTAATAATAAAAGCATGATTTGCTAAGGGCCTCCATGTGCCAGGCATTCAGCTTCAAGGGTATTATCTCATTTAACATTTAATAATCATAGAAAGTGCTTTTTTTCACTTTTACTTTAGAGAAAGGTAAGATAAAGAGTTTCAGGTAGAGCTAGGTTAAGTAGCTCTCCGAAGATCATATAGCCAGTGATTAGTCCCATCAGGTTTGAACTCAGGTTTTGAGTCCAAAGTCCAAAATCCAAGCTTTTCTTCACTGTAAGAGAGGAAAAGATAGAACAGGATTGAGTAACAGGGAGAGTTGGAAGTGGAGCATGAAATGTAAGAATGCATTGCCGGAGGGGAGAGAAGGTACAGGACTTGGAAGAATGGGGTGGAAAGAGGGTACTAGAATCCTGAGGAGGGGTAGCAAACAATCCTTGGGGAAGGGGTCTCTTCTGCTGCTCTTTACTCTCTTCATCCAGGACTCAGGTAGCAACAGAGGCTTTGACCAGCTCTTTCCACACACCTGATGAGGAGAGAGTTATGGACTCATGGGAGTTTAGTTTCCCCAACATATGAATAATGCCACATGATACAACTGTTAGTGATTGAATGTGGAGAGGAGTGAATGGATGGAGAAGAATAATCCAAGCTTCCAGATTATGCTCCCTTCCCAGGCACAACCCTCATCAACCAGCACCCAAACTTGTGGTCCTTGACTCTTTGGATCTATTCTTCACTTAGTAGTTGCACGTCGCATTCTGGAGCCTAGGAACCATTTTGTAAGGTGTTAAATGGCCTTTATCACTTATCAAAAAATATACCATGACCATGCAAAGTTCAGCATTTCTGAGAGTACTGGGCCCATTGGTGGCTCTTTGATTCATTTTGTGAAGACATATTTCTCTTGGATTCTTGGGCAGTGGCTTATCTTAAATTTGCCTCCCAGTAATGGTAGTGCAGAATAGTGAGGGAGAATGAGGGAAATAAAGAGATCAAACGTGGTGATCTCCTGCTAGCTGACTGCCTCATAGGGAAGGCAAAAAGGAGCTTTAACCCTTTGAAGGTCTGAGCCTTGGTTGGTGAAGACACACTGATTCTCATGATCAGAGATGACAAAATCAACAATCAATGCATGGAATATATATGTGACATAAAGGTATTCCTGCACAGGAATATCTCATAGTTTGTATATATATATATATATATCTCCATCCATTGGCCCATCTCCTCTTGTTGGATTTATTTCCTATGCTTCTGTTGTTATGTGAAAACAACCCAGAGAAATCCTCTGGGCCAGGAGATCCTGATGTGTAGGAAAAGGAACAGTATGGGAAGGCAGAAATATAGAAAAGGGAGGTGGGAACTGCCTGGAGGAATAGAGATGCCTGTTCATAACTTTCCAAGGGGTAACACATCCAAATACTCCCATTTCTCCTTAGGATTCCAAGGTTAGAAAAATGACTTGTTTGGGGTTGAGCAAAAACTGTTCTGCCTTAAATAGTGAGAAAAAAAATGACTCTAAGCCATATTTAGGAAATTTGTTGACTGTAATTAAGCCTTCATGGGAATCCCCAAGGTTTACTTACCTATAATTGAAAAAATGCAAATGAAGACAGTTAATCAGTGGACTGGCTGACTAAGAAGTACTACCTACCTCAATGAATTAGAAAGGAAAACACAAATATGTCCAGTTGAGAAAGTTACCTGAAAACCAATTGGTAAATTTCTCAGCAACACTGGAACTTTTTTTTTTTTTTTAGCCTGGCTGAGATTGCAGTGCTTGTCTGCTAAGGCCTTTGCCAACTTCATCTCGAGCCGTTACAGACATATTTCCCAACAACTGACCTTCAGCCTTGGGAGAGAACCAGCTGCTTCCCTGGCAGCACTCAGGGAATCCCTGCAGAAAAATAACAGACCTTTTCTCCTCCTTTCTGCTGTGATTGAGCCACTACTTAAAGTTGAAAAACATTTACTTTTCAAGATCCTGTAAGCAAATGGGAACACCCTTGGGATTAAGCCAACTCTTCAGGAGTTAGCCTACAGTATTCTTGCTCTCAGTTATCAAGGATTAATACACGTTCTAATATTAATAGATTTAATGCAGGGTTTTTTTTTGTTTTAATGATCATCACAGCCATACCTGTGATGGTCATTTTCACTTCAGACATCATACTTGTTAGTATATTCAGCTAATTTTTACCTTCTGATTTAAAATCATCCCCCAAATGCTTTGTACTTCTGTTCTTACTTATGTCTTCAGCTTAATGATTTCATTAATTAGCAACTCATACTATGGTGTCAGTACAAATTCAAAATTTGTCCCTTAAAGTTAACTATGGGAAAAAAAGATTAAATGCTGCATCATTTAAATAAAAAATACTTGTTCGAGGTCTGATTGGTAGTAACAGAAGCAGGAAGTATTAAACAATTTAAATATAGAAGTAAAGATACAATAGAGGATGTATCTGTGTTATAAACTATATCAAGTTGTTTTTGACAATTTTTTCAAAATATGACCTCTTGGAGGAGGGAGGTAAAGAAATTTCCTTTCTCATGCCACTGAACATATTCTCAGGGAGCAAGGTATTGTGATTGATTAGTAATGCCTGCCATGGACACCATAGGGGTGAGTGCAAATTGCTACCCTATGTTCACCACTGTCACTGTCTTAACAAGAAGGAATTCAGCTTTGTTAATTTATTTCATTGTTGATGTTTGATGAGGAAGAGTGTGTGGACTAGGACACTGAAATGAAGGTTTACCACACAGAAATAATCTTTTTTGTAAGCATATAAACATCCATGAAGTGGGGAAAGATGTGATTAGGCTGAACCTTTTCACCATATCTTTGTTTGCTTCAGTTATTTATTACCCTGGACTTGCTAGCATTTTATAAAAGTGTTATTGATATAGACTCTGGAAAAAGTAGGGAGATATTTCAAGGTATTTCAAATGTATCACAGTTTCTAAGGGGATCAAATATATCTACAAAGCCTCATGGATTTTTCAAACATGAAATGCTCTTCTTGGCAGATAATAGGTTGCAATGCTGTGGGTTTCTAACTTCCCATTCATTAACAGCAAAACTGACTTGTAGGAAAGTCTTTTTTTTGTTTTTGTTTTTCCTGCAGGTAATTTGTAACTCCTTTTGGAGAGATAACTGTTTAAATATAAATAAATGGCCAGCTCCAGTAGAGAGATTCCAGTTTTCTCAGGGTATTTACTTTCAATTTATTATAAATTCTTCCAGCACAACTTCCTCCCCTCAAAACATGACCCCGGCCCTGAATATGTATAGTGTAGGCCCACTAAAATATTTCTTATTCTTATATGGTAAACACTAAGTTAGTCCCATTAAAAGATCTTGCACATGGTTAAAATGGACTCTACCCATTTTAGCATTCTCAAAGTCATTAGCACTATCAGTTATTATTTGAGAAAATTAGAATAAAAGAGCCTAGGCCCAAATGGGACTAGGTTTCCTCTCCCAGGCACTTCTAAGCTTTTCAAGGTAATCATTCCTTGGCTTTTATATTTCAAAATCACCTTCAAAATGATTTGGTTTATTTTATTCAATTTAGTTTAGCCAGTAGTCCGATGACATTTACATTATTTTTAACGCAAGGACGGATTGCTTTGTACTTGGGATTTGCATGAACTACCATTTATGGTTCATTATTTGTGGTAATAGATAATCAGCTTTTTGGAAACAGATTCATTTCCAGGTTATATTTCTATCTCTACATGCATATTTTAAATGGGTTAATGTGGAGCACAGTGAAATCCTAATTCTCTTCTCTAATTATATTCCTGGCCCTCACAAATTAACATCCTAAGATGTTCACTGTGTCATATGTGGTTAATCCAATGCATTTCTCTCCACCTCTTTCAGATTACTTTGCACTTTTGACAATGGTATGTGTTTTTTTTTTCCTTTGGGGTGGGGGTGTTTTTTTAAAGCCAGTTGTTAAATCTAAACTGCATTTGCTTTATTGCTGTTTGGCCCCAGGAGGATCACCATTATTATCAAGGGTGAAGGATTGCTAATTACCTAACAGAAGCGAAAGTAGCCTTGGCTGTCAAGGGGATAGTTAAGATATTTCTTGATGATGTTATGTCTTAGATTATTAAAAGACTATTGATTTTGATCTTGAAAGTATAATGCAGATAAAAATTTTAGTAGATTTATTGGAGTTTTTGACCTGTGGGAAGAATATGGATTTAATATTTCATTCCAATTCTATTAGCTCTCTCTGTAGAAACACTAAATAAGAAATGTGAAAGGAAGGAAAAATCAGATAGAAATTGACATAAATTGTATACTTACTGTATGTAGAACTGGGAAGACCAATATAAACAAAATGTGGTTTCTTACATATTGCTCCCTGAATTTCACTCCCAGAATTTCAACTCTTCCTTTGATAACTCACTCTACCTATGTGTAGCACACACACACACCTCACTCAGTATGTCCAAAGTTAAACTCAACAGTTCAGCACTTCAGCTTCCCTCTTATTTCTATCACCTGGGTGAATACATCCATATATACCAAATTGTACTAGCTAGGAACTTCAGAATTGTCCTTCTTCAGCACTCTTAACCATCCAGGCATGAACAACGTTCTATTTAATCCATTAGAAAAGTAGTAGAAAAATAGAGGGATAGACCGTAGGGTAGAGCATAAATGACAATTTGGTATTTCAAGAAATGCAGTTGCACTTTCATTTGAAAGTGTGATTTGAGTCACGCAGTCACATTTATGTCAAATTCTGTTTCTATTGAAACTGAACACCTCTTGCAGTATAATCCCCATGTTAATGAAATAGCATGAAACATAATGATATGGTGTTTCAGAAATCTTCAGATGATCCTGTAAATTTTGAGTCATTGTAAGCACTTTTCACAATTCATAAGGAATTAAGCAGCACAAATATCAATTAATGGAAGAATCACATTTCAGGAAGTCTTCCCTCTAGTATTTCTCTCTACTCAAAACACAAAATGAGGAAAGTGTAGGGAAAGAGAAATCTGTCTATTAGAAGTTAAGTGGGGTTAAGAAGAAGAGAGTGGTAATAGAGACAGAAAAAGAGCCAGAAAAACCCTATAGAATTGGCTGTAGAACAGCTCTCCTGCCCTTATTTGCTTTTCATGGACTGTAATAGAACAAGATGTGAGGAAACATCTGTTGCCTTTTTAAAATAGTACTTTGATATTTTAAAAAGAATAGTGACAGAATTAGGAGAAGCCTAATTTCCGTGGTTAGGGACAGCAGACACCTATGGAATGGAATAGAGAGAATTTGTCTAGTACAGCTTGACAAATTTGGGGCTATGGATTCGTCTGTCATGCTCGACTCTGGGCAGCATCATAGAGCAATTGTTAGAGCATGGGCTCTGGAGTTAGGCTTCCTGGGTTTAAATCTTGGCTTTCCCACTTAACTGAACATAATAGTATTCCGTGTCTGAGGGGTGAATGTGAGATTGAATGAGAGAATGGAAACTTGAGAAGTTAGTCCAGAGACTGGCTCATGGTAACATTTGCTAAATGTAGGCTATTATTATTATTATTTTCTTAATTAAGTAGCCACTTCTCTTAGACTTGATATAAGAATTTAATGGGCTACCTTATAGGAATAGAAAGGCCCTTGAGCAGGAAAATATACAAGTCTCTTTCTGTGGATAAGCCTAGTCAGTGTATATGCAAGCCAGCTTGAGGAATGGCTGGCTACAGCCCACCTTTGAGACTTATTTAAGCTAGCAAGACCAGCCCAGATAAAGGCTTAGAACACTAACCAGAGTAACTGAGCCCCACCTGACGGTACAACCAGTCATTACTGCTGTATATTGAATGTAGTTCAGAGTAACAGAGCAAGTACAAGAAAAATCTGCAGGGATCAGATCCCAGGAACTGCTGTCGTCAAGGTGCATCCAAGCCAGGAGACCAGTCAAAAGGCCAGGACTGATTGCTGGGCAGTAGCACAGCCCAAGCCAGGAGGTTTAGTTAGAAAGAATTCAGGCTCTGAGGATGAGACTAAAAATCACAGACCAGGTGAGATGGACGCTCTCACTAGACTTAGTCATGATGTTTATAGGATGCCCAGACAGAGTTAATAATTGAGATCGGTTCATTTTGAATGATAGTTAGTCACTGAAAAACAGGACCCCAGAGATTAAATTATGCTTCAGAGAAGTAATACAATGTAGTGGTTCAGATGTTGGTATTTGTAGAGAGAGAGTACCTGTTTTAATTCATACTTTGCCAGTTACTACAGGGACAAGTTATCCTACCTCTCTAAACTTTCCTTTTCTCATCTTTAAAATGGGGATAACAGTTTCAACTATAAGGATTTTTAAAACTTGAGTCATGCAGATTAATTAAAAGGACCAAGGCAATGCCAAGCACCTAGTAAGTGCTCAAGTAATGTTGGGTATTAATATTATTAGAATTTCATTAACACGTCTTGTTTGAAAATGCCCTAGTTACAGTATACACCACAAAATAGAATACAATTATGTGAAATAAGTTTTCTCAAAACTTCCATTTAAACATCTTCTTTCCATGTAGCTTTACTCGTTTTAATGTATTTTCTTTAGGAAGTGAATTTTTAGCAAGATGTGCCACTTGGAAACCAGGTCTCAGTGCTATTTTGGACAAGTATAAAGGAGACCCATTTTTAAGTAAAACAAATTATGATTGTGCTGAAAATGATCTAAATCATTACAGTGGGTATAGGGCAAATGGTAAAATTTATCCCTGGGGAATTCAAATTTTAAGAAGAAGTCAAATTTTGTATTAATTTTAGATTGGCCTTATTGCCTTGGAGTATATTTATTCAGGCTTAGCTGGCCCTCACCTCCTCGCTTTGCCTCGCCATGAATTCAGTACCTGCCCCACCAGGTGGCTTGAACAAAATCATTGACTTTATAATTTTGAGCTGTCTCACTGTCAACCAATGTGTTAGGTTTATTCATAGGATTTCTGTGTCAGGCTGGGAGAGCAAAGGGGTTCTGAAGAAGAAACAGGCTATCATATTTTTGCAGCAGAATTAGAAACCATCTATCTGAAAATGGAATCTGTGGTAAAAATCTCCAAATTATTTGTAATTCTTCTCTTTGGATCCACTCAGTTCTCCCAACTCAATTATCCCAAGATTTGTTTTTTGGGGGACAATTTAAAATACAATAGACATATCTTGCCCTAATCTACTTCTGTTAATTCTGTTTCCCCAAAGCAAATCAACAGAACCGTCCCTGATATAATATCATTCTACTCTCTCTTTATCTATAGCACACAACAGAAATAACTAACTTTATGACCAAATTTTACTCTTTTTTGAAACCTTATAGAATTTTACAGGGAACTGTCGATTGGCCAAGGAGTATGGTATCTATCTAGCTCCTAAAGAAACTATGACTGATCTAATCGTCCCAGCATTTTGCTATCTTATCTCTTTTCTTCATTATTTGTACTTCTGCCTGGGGGTATAATTAGAAAGATGAAAAAGTGAGATTCAGTTGGATAATTAGCTGTGATGTTACCAAACTTGTGGATGGTGGAAGTCCTGAAATCATTGGTTGAAATAAGCCTTGAGAGAGTCTTTGAGTGTCATTAATCCAGTGGTTCTTAACCTTTGGCATGAATCAGAATCCCCTGGATTGCCAGGTTTTTGATTCAGAAATGTGGGGATTGGCCTGAGAGAGTGCATTTCTAACAGGTTCCCAGGTGATGTGGTGCTGCTGGTTCAGAGACTGTACTTAGAGAATCACTGGACCAATCTGTGCCTGGCTTCCTTTCTATTAACATGAATAATCTAGAATTTGCTTTTCCTTAGCTAACTTTAGAAACTTATGCTGTAAAAGTAAACATTATGGGTTAAACAGTTATTTTTGTATATGGACACTTTATACAGTGTAATAGAATTGGTAACATAAGTAGTTACTCTATCCAATTGGTTGATTTAATTTGCAAAGCAATCAATTATATATTCGTTGAGTCATGGCTCTAATCCACAAATCTCAGCTTCTCTATATTATTGTAGCGTCAATGTAATACTGGCTTTTAATCGTGTGTGTGTGTGTGTGTGTGTGTGCCTGTGTGTGTGGTGAAGGATCAGTTTTATGGTATTGCAAGAAATTCATACGTAGAAATCTTCTTCCATTGTTTTCTCAAATAATCTGATTTTATGAGCTTTTTTGTGATAGAAGAATTGAGTTTATTTCTCATAGAATTTTTAAACTCAGAATAATGTTTATTTAGCTTTAATAAAGGATGTGGGACAGATAACAGCCAGAACAACATAATAGAGTCTTTAGATATAACTTCTTTTTTTTTTTTTTAACATCTGTATTGGAGTAGAATTGCTTTACAATGGTGTGTTAGTTTCTGCTTTATAACAAGTGAATCAGCTATACATATACATGTACCCCCAAATCCCCTCCCTCTTGCATCTCCCTCCCTCCCACCCTTCCTATCCCACCCCTCTAGGTGATCACAAAACATCGAGCTGATCTCCCTGTGCTATGCGGCTTCTTCCCACTAGCTATCTATTTTACATGTGATAGTGTATATATGTCCACGCTACTCTCTCACTTCATCCCAGCTTATCCTTCCCCCTCCCCGTGTCCTCAAGTCCATTCTCTATGTCTGCGTCTTTATTCCTGTCTTGCCCCTAGGTTTAGATATAACTTCTGATGTCCCCAGTCACTGCTTGGACCTTGCTTTGGTCACAAGAAATGACAAGTTAAGTGAAATCAGGTCACATGACATAGTGGAGTCACTGTGTTTGGGGTCACTGGGCATAAACACTGTTAATTACTTCATACCCAGAAGGTTGTATGCCTAGTTCCTATTCTCTAATATAGCTACACCGATTACAAGTTATACAATGAGCAATCTCAGCAACTTGGAGCGCATTACTTAGGGACATTCTTGGATCCCTCATTTAACTGCAATGGATACATTTCCTTAGTTGATATTACAGGTTTAATGAACAGACTACATTCAGGCTTCCCTGAGGCTGGAGTAATATTTGCAGTCCAGCTGTTAATTCTTTCCTTTCACTAGGTGACGTGTAGAATCCTGGCTGAAAGGGGGTCTGAGAAATGCAGTTTTGAACTTTTCCAGCTTTTGTGGTCCAGGAGTTTGAAACAGTTATTGGACAGTCTAGTATACAGTCCATAGCACACTGCCTAACTGGTTAAAAGCAGAAAAGAGGTAACTTGAAAAATACCTGGCCTTAGAGTCTGGAGATGAACTTCTACACCTACTCTGTTCTAAGTTGTGACTGGTCTTAACAATTTTAAAGCCATTCTACCCAGTAGGGTAGCAGTATGGTACAGTAGTACAGTCTTTAAGGACCCCATCACTTAAGCTGTATAAACCTGTGAAAATTGCTGGACCTCTGCATGCACCAGATCTCTCACCATATAATGGCAATGACAGTAATACCTACGTCACAGGGTTGTTGTGAGAGTTAAGTGGGGAAACAAAGTTCTTAAAATAACATTTGACACATCATAAGAAATCAATATTTCATTAGCACATGGATAAGGGGGTCTCATTGAATGTTCTTTGACCTATGCAAGCCTGGCACAACTGTTGATATTTTATATGAGGTATATTTAAGACCTGGGAATAGTCAGATACCGCAGCACAATAAACACCTAAGTAAAAAGTCAGTGCACCCATGGACGCATCCCTCTGCTTAGCTGCCTGCAACCTATCAATCCTGAGTTCAAGATGGAGAAATAGTCTACAAATAGATACTTCCACTGGGAGAGCCATAAAAGCCCTTATAACGTTTTATTCTTTAGTGCCTGCCAAATGCTTTTCAAATAATTGTCATTATTACCAATCAGCCTAATGCAATAATGTGAGATGTTCCACTTAGGAAAACTTTTGTTATGTTGGAATTCTTACATGCCAAAAGGAGGGTTTTGTCTTTCGAGGTACTGGGATTTTAGAAAACTGCATATCGTCGAGTATCCTCTATTTTTTCTTTTTATTTTGGGATTAGGGCTAGAAGACAGGTGACTGCTTTGTAAACTATTCTCCTTATCATGTAACAATCTGCTCCTTTTTTGGCAATACTGTATACTTGCACAAACACGATATTGTTTTAACTGAGAAATTGCACCTCCATCTTCTGAATGTTGTGCCTTGGCTAACCCAAGTATCTTTCATTCTTCTTCCACTCCAGCTGGACAGTGCCACATCGCTCATTCAGGCAGCTAAAAATCTGATGAATGCTGTTGTCCTCACAGTGAAAGCATCTTATGTGGCCTCAACAAAATATCAGAAGGTGTATGGGACAGCAGCTGTCAACTCACCTGTTGTGTCTTGGAAGATGAAGGCTCCAGAGAAGAAGCCCCTTGTGAAGAGAGAAAAGCCTGAAGAATTTCAGACGCGAGTTAGACGAGGTTCACAGAAGAAACACATTTCGCCTGTACAGGCTCTAAGTGAATTCAAAGCAATGGATTCCTTCTAGGACGATAGGCTTTAACAAGAAAGCTTTTTCTTTCTTTTTCTTTTCTATTCTTTTCTTTTTAATTCCATTTTTGTATGTATACCTGCTGACTCATATGCCTCTGGCATGGGGAAATAAGGGAGCAGTGTCTGTTTGCATGTAAGATGAGATGTGATCAATACTGCTGATCCATCTGTAGCCCAGGGAGGGGACAGGAAGTTCCTGTCCCAAGGTGGCACAGAGCTGTCCTTTGCAACATTCTAGTAAAATTGGGCAAAGAGTTCACATTGCAATGTTTATGGGAGTGGGAGGGATGGGGAAAATAAACTTAACTCTACAAAAGCAAACTCTAATGCATGCAAGAATCATTAAGTTGGCAGGTATATTAATAAGTGAAAAACCTGGAAGTGTAATGGTAGAACATAAAGCTTGTATTGCTTCTGTTTCAGTGCAAAAATGTACTAGCCAATACGCTTAAGTGTGTGGCCCACAAATTGAGCAATTTAACGTTGATATCATATCGATGATATTATGTGGAGTTTTTACTAAGGGGAAACTAACTCGTCCAGCCTAAAATGTTTCTTTTAATCTGTATTCTGTTCTTTTTCTCCTAGTCGTGCCATTACTAGTGCTCATGTTATCAATTTCCCCCTTTACTGAAAACATAAACATTTATTTAAACCAATTATAATCCTTCTGGGGGCACTGGAAGCACAATGTGGTGATCATCTTGCTTTTACTTTTTAAAAAATTTGAACTATGATTTTGCTAGAAATAGGAGGCCCAGTGATGGAATATTAGAGGAATGGAAACTGGCAGTGTGTGAAGATTTAGAGGCAAATACATAGGTGTAGCTTGGAGTGCTGGTATCTAATATACCATTGTATCCACTAACTCGAAATAAACACATGTAATCTTGACATCTGCAGAATGCTTTCCTTCTTTGAATGCATGCTTATAAAAGATTAGCTCATCTTCTTGAAAACTGATTAAAAATGCTTTGTGTTCATTTTTAGAAATTGCAGGTAAAAGTAGCTTGGTGACATGTAAAGAAAACTCTGGGATATCTTTAAGTCCAGTAATTGGGTTTTTTTTGTGTGTTTTTTCCCATGTGTTTTTATTCACTTTCAAACTGAATCTAAAATGAGAAAGTCATGTGTTAGAATTTTCTGGACCATGTTTAGCCCTGGGTTAACTTAAGAAACTTAACATGTTCTCAGAGAGAAACTGAATCAAAAGAAAAATATATAGAGAGAGAGGTCCATTAATTTCAAAATATTTTATTCATTTCAATATTTTATTCATTCATTCATTTTTTATATATACTGTAAAAAAGAGGGTCTCTGTCTCATTACTAAGAAAGAGTGGGCTGTAGTCTTTCAGCTATAGCTTGAGAAGTGAGGAAATAAACAAAAAACAAATACTCATTTGAGTTCTCGAAACTCCTCCCATTCGAATGATCTCTAAAAGTTTGCAAGTTATAGTATGTCTCCAGAAGACTTCTGGTAAAACGTGTGTATTTCTTAGCAATGCAATAACATATTGGGAGACATGGACACCTATGCTTTGTGTCAGCTTAGGTACAAAGTCCCAAAGAGAAGAGATTGAGAAGTTGTGGAAGAAGAAACAGTCCAAAATGTTATTTAGAGATGGTTCTGCTCAAATCACTGCTCACCACCACCCCATGATGAAAACACCACTCAGGATGAGAAAGATCTACGGATGGAGAAGCCAAGATAAAAGCTGTAGAGTGATGTTCAACACTAATCATTAAACCACTATTTCAACTACCCTGCTCCCTTAATTTGTGTAAACACTGAGAAAGGCAACTATTGACATTGTCACAACTATTTATGGAATGCGTCCTCTGAGCCAGGTCCTAAGTTGAGCACACCACTGACTGCACTTATTGGCAAAATTGTGTAACTCTCTGGGTTTATGCATTCTGTGATTTAATGGGTTGAAAATATTCTTCAGAGTAGCCAAGAAACATTTAAAATTCAAAGGCTTCTTGGCAAATCCTGAAAAATAGTCAGCAGGCATCAGAGGAGCATCTAGAGAATGTCACTGACTTTGCCCTTAAATTTGAGTTAAATGTTTTTATTTTATTTTTTGTGGTATGCGGGCCTCTCACTGTTGTGTCCTCTCCCGTTGCGGAGCACAGGCTCCGGACGCACAGGCTCAGTGACCATGGCTCATGGGCCCAGCTGCTCCGCGGCATGTGGGATCTTCTCAGACCAGGGCATGAACCCATGTCCCCTGCTTCGGCAGGCAGATTCTCAACCGCTGTGCCACCAGGGAAGCCCTAGAAATGTGGAGTTTTTAAGTGGAATGGTGACACAAGCAAGCAGTTCCTACATAAGATGAAACTGATAATCTATGAGGAGGTGAGACCTGAAAGGAGCTAACTAATATTAGTTAAAATGGACATATGTGATAGAAATGTAAGAAAAAAATGCAGTTACTCCTTGAATAACTAGATGTGGAGTATGAATGATTAAAGTAATATATAATTTATTCAAGGAGACTAAAGAGTCATAAAACTGAAAAATATCTACAAAATAGTATGTGAACATGGACTAGAACAAAGCAAATATATGGTATATTTGAGAAGACAGGGAATAGGTAATTAATCCCAAGCAAATTGAGTTACATGGGGTATTTCCAACAAAAGTAGCACCTTGGAATAATGGATGATCAATATTCCTGATGGGTGGAAACTAAATAAATTTCAACTTCCTTTTTGCTTGGATTGATGGTTCAAAAGATAAAATCTTTATATTCTTTGAAGGACCTTAAATATCCAGGGAAACATAGGTTACCTTCAGAAGATCTCTAGTTTTTCCTCCACTAAATGTTGAAGAATGTGAAGCCAATTTTAATTTTAGAAGTCAACTTTTATAATCAGTTGGATCATGGCTTAGCTCATGGATAAACTGGCTATATGTGTCATTATGATGACATTGTCATTTTTGAGCATCAGTTACATGTTGGGCACCTTTCAGACACAAGAAGTATAAAGATCGATAAAATACTGTGTACAGCTGAATCAAGAAAAATAAGCCTTCAAAATATTGTGGTTTGATAAATTGTAGTCAGTAAATTTGCTGGTAGTAGATAATAAGTCATTTGATCTCTGTTGCTGTGTCATTGCCTACTAACCAAATCAAAGAGGTCAGTACTTACTCTTCACTTGAAGATTGTGGAATTTTTAAAGGTAATGAAAGGAAGTGAATTAACTACAGAAGGCCGCTAATGATCCTATTTTAACACCAGTGCCAAGAAGTGCCAACAGCAAGTGGTGGACTAGGAAGCTCCAGGCCCTTGTTCACACATGGAAACACAAAATAAACAACAAAATACCACCTGAAGTAGCTTTGTAGGAAATATAGAAACCAGTTACAGATATGTAGTAGCCAAACAAATGTTTAACCAAGGTAAAGTCACACTTATTATGGAAGGAAATTTGGGGCTATCTTTGCTCACCCATATATTGCCTCTTTCCTGGAAAAGCATGAGGAAGAAGCTGTCGAATTTCCGGTTCCTCCCATGCAATGGAAAAAAAAAGAGTCAAACTTGTTTACATTGTTCTGCCTTGTCTGCAGCTTACTAAGTGACTAGTCTCTGTTTTTTCTAATAAGGAGCTATGGTGGAAATGGTGGCATAGTTTGGATATCAGGTTGGAGCCCACTGAAAGCAGTGGCAGTCACAATGACATCTAAGAGCTGTAGGGGGACTACAAACCTGTGAACTATTGGGGGCAAGAAACTATGGGCAGAGGAATACAATAGAACATTTAAGAAGCAGAGAAGAAGCAGAGATGAGACTGTTAAGGAATATAAGACATTTAAAGGAAACTATACAACTGGGGATATTGGGTGGGAAAAACACGCACACATGCCCAGGGAACAGGCATGCTTAGAAAGGCCTGAAAACACTATAAGCATTTATATTAGGTTGATTAGTGGAGACCTTTCCCTTCACAGAGCCAGCCTGTAAAGACTGGCAGAGGTGGCTGCTTTTTCAAATGCCCAACTATATGTTGTCTACAAGTAACTTGCATCAGATCTAAAGAAACATATCAGTTGAAAGTGGAAGGATGGGAAAAATATTCCATGCAAATAATAATCAAAGGAAGGCAAGAGTGGCTATCCTAATACCAGACACATTGATGTATGGAACAGAATAGAGAACCCAGAAATAAACCCACACAGTTAGGGTCATTAATCTGTGACAAAGGAGGCAAGATTATACAGTGGAGAAAAGACAATCTCTTCAGTAAGTTGTGCTGGGAAAACTGGATAGCTACATGTAAAAGAATGAGATTAGAACTTGTCCTCAACTCATATATAAAAATAAATTCAAAATGGATTAAAGACCTAAATGTAAGACCTAAAACTATAAACATCCTAGAAGAGAACATAGGTAGAACACTCTTTGACATAAATAGTAGCAATATTTTTTGGATCTGTCTCCTAAGACAAAATAAACAAAAGCAAAAATAAATAAATGGGACCTAAACTTAAAAGCTTTTGCACAGCAAAGAAATAATTGACAAAACAAAAGGCAACCTGCTGAATGGGAGAAAATATTTGCAAATGATATGATCAATAAAGAATTAATATAAAAACTTATAAATAGCATATATAACTCAATATCAAAAAAAGAACCCAATTAAAATGTGCAGAAGACCTGAATAGACATTTTTAAAAGAAGATACATGGATGGCCAACATGCACATGAATAAATGCTCGACATTGCTAATCATCAGAGAAATGTAAATCAAAATTACAATAAGATATCATCTTATGCCTGTCAAAATGGCTACCATCAAAATATCTACAAATAGCAAGTGTTGGTGAGTATGTGAAAAAAGGGAACCCTAGCATGCTGTTGGTAGGATTATAAAATGGTGCAGCTACTATGGAGAACAGTATGGAGCTTCCTCAAAAACCTAAAAATAGAACTACTGTATGATCCAACAATTCCATTCCTGGGTATATATCCAAAGAAAAGGAATGCAATAATTCAAAAATATACACGTACCCCAATGTTCATACAGCATTACTTAAAATAGCCAAGATATGGAAGTAAGTGAAGTCTCCATCAACAAATAAATGGATAAAGAAAAAAAAATACACACACACACACACACACACACACAAAATGGAATATTACTCAACCATAAAATGTATGAAATACTGGGCTTCCCTGGTGACACAGTGGGTGAGAGTCCGACTGCTGATGCAGTGGACACGGGTTTGTGCCCCAGTCCAGGAAGATGCCACATGCCATGGAGCGGCTAGGCCTGTGAGCCATGGCCACTAAGCCTGTGTGTCCGGAGCCTGTGTTCCACAATGGGAGAGGCCACAACAGTGAGAGGCCTGTGTACTGCAAAAAAAAAAAAAAAAAAAAAGTATGAAATTCTGCCATTTGCAACAACATGGGTGGACCTAAAGAGTATTATGCTTCATGAAATAAGACAGAGAAAGACAAATCTCTATTTTAACACTTATATGTGGAATTGAAAAAATAAAATGAATGAATATATTAAAACAGAAATAGACTCACAGATATAGAGAATAAACTCATGGTTACAAGTTGGGAGAGGAAAGGGGGGATAGATGAGATACAGGTATGGGATTAAGAGACACAAACTACTATGTACACAATAAATAAGCAACAAGGATATATTGTAGAGCACAGGGAAGTATAACCATTATTTTGTAATAACTTTAAATGGCATATAACCTATAAAAATATTAGATCACTAAGTTGTACATCAGAAACTAATATTCTTAATCAATGATACTTCAATATAAAAAAGTGTGCTAGAACAACTGTACCCCAATAGATTGAATAACCTAGATGAAATGGATAAGATCCTAAAAACACACAACCTAAGAATACTGAAGCATGAAGAAATTGAAAATTTGAACAGACCCATAACCAATAAGGATACCGAATGAGTAATGAAAAACATTCCAACAAAGAAAAGCCCAAGGGCAGATGGCTTCACTGGTGAATACTACCAAATATCTAAAGAAAAATTAACACCAATCCTCCTCAAACTCTCCCCAAAAAATTGAAAACAATGGGAGCACTTCTGTACTCATTCTATCAGGCCAGAGTAACCCTGATACTAAAGCCAGACAAAGGTACTACAAGAAAAAATCTACAGACCAGTATCACTGATGAATATTGATGCAAAAACATCAACAAAATTCTAGCAAAGAGAATTTAACAGCACGTTAAAAGGATTACAAACCATGACCAAGTGGGATTTATTCCTAGGTCTGCAAGGATGTTTCAACATACAAAAATCAATCAATGTAATACACCACATTAACAGAATGAAGTAAAAAAAAAAACACATGATTATCTAAATTGATTAAGAAACAGTATTAAACAAAATTAAATATTCTCATGATAGAAACACTGAACAAGATAGGAATAGAAAGAAATTACCTCAAAATATTAAACAACGTAAGTGAAAAGCCCACAGTTAACATCTTATCAACGGTGAAAGAGTGAAAAATTCTCCTGTAAGGAAGAAGAAAAAGGTGCCAGATTTTACATTTTTCTACAACATAGTATTTGAAGTCTCAGCAAGAGCAATTAGGCAAGAAAAATAAATAAAAAGCATCAAAGTTGGAAATGAAGAAGTCACATATTTTCTCTGAGTGCAATTGAAATATTCTTTTTTTTAAACATCTTTATTGGAGTATAATTGCTTTACAATGGTGTGTTAGTTTCTGCTTTATAACAAATTGAATCAGTTATACATACAAATATGTACCCATATCTCTTCCCTCTTGCATTTCCCTCCCTCTCACTCTCCCTATCCCACCCCTCCAGGCAGTCACAAAGCACAGAGCTGATCTCCCTGTGCTATGTGGCTGCTTCCCACTAGCTATCTATTTTATGTTTGGTACTGTATAAATGTCCATGCCACTCTTTCACTTTGTTCCAGCTTACCCTTCTCCCTCCCCATATCCTCAAGTGCACTCTCTAGTAAGTCTGTGTCTTTATTCCCGTATTTCCCCTAGTTTCTTCATGAACAATTTTTTTTAGATTCCATATATATATGTTAGCATGCAGTATTTGTTTTTCTCTTTCTGACTTACTTCACTCTGTATGGCAGACTCTAGGTCCATCCACCTCACTACAAATAACACAATTTTGTTTCTTTTTATGGCTGAGTACTATTTCATTGTATATATGTGCCACAACTTCTTTATCCATTCATCTGTTGATGGACACTTAGGTTGCTTCCATGTCCTGGCTATTGCAAATAGAGCTACAATGAACATTGTGGTACAAGACTCTTTTTGAATTATGGTTTTCTCAGGGTATATGTCCTGAGATGAGATTGCTAGGTCATATGGTATGGTAGTCATATTTTTAGTTTTTTAAGGAACCTCCATACTGTTCTCCATAGTGGCTGTATCAATTTAAATTCCCACCAACAGTGCAAGAGGGTTCCCCTTTCTCCACACCCTCTCCAGCATTTGTTGTTTGTAGACTTTTAGGTGATGGCCATTCTGACCGGTGTAAGGTGATATCTCATTGTAGTTTTCATTTGCATTTCTCTAATGATTAATGATGTTGAGAATTCTTTCATGTTTTTGTTGGCAATCTGTATATATTCTTTGGAGAAATGTCTATTTAGGTCTTCTGCCCATTTTTGGATTGGGCTGTTTGCTTTTTGATACTGAGCTGCATGAGCTGCTTGTAAACTTTGGAGATTAATCCTTTGTCAATTGTTTCATTTGCAAATATTTTCTCCCATTCTAAGGGTTTTCTTTTCCTCTTCTTTATGGTTTCCTTTGCTGTGCAAAAAAATTTTAAGTTTCATTAGGTCCCATTTGTTTATTTGTGTTTTTATTTTCATTCCTCTAGGAGGTGGGTCAAAAAGGATTTTGCTGTGATTTATGTCATAGTGTCCTGCCTATATTTTCCTCTAAGAGTTTGATAGTGTCTGGCCTTACATTTAGTTCTTTAATCCATTTTGAGTTTATTTTTGTGTATGGTGTTAGGGAGTGTTCTAATTTCATTCTTTTACATGTAGCTGTCCAGTTTTCCCAGCACCATTTATTGAAGAGGCTGTCTTTTCTCCACTGTATATTCTTGCCTCCTTTATCAAAGATAAGGTGACCATATGTGCGTGGGTTTATCTCTGGGCTTTCTATCCTGTTCCATTGACTTATATTTCTGTTTTTGTGCCAGTACCATACTGTCTTCATTACTGTAGCTTTGGAGTATAGTCTGAAGTCAGAGAGCCTGATTCCTCCAGCTTTGTTTTTCTTTCTCAAGATTGCTTTGGCTATTTGGGGTCTCTTGTGTTTCCATACAAGCTGTGAATTTTTTTGTTCTAGTTCTGTGAAAAATGCCAGTGGTAGTTTGACAGGGATTGCATTGAAATCTTTAGATTGCTTTGTATAGTATAGTCATTTTCACAGTGTTTATTCTTATATGCAGAAAATCCTAAAGATTCCCCCTTAACATTTAAAACTAGTACATAAATTCAGCCAATTTGCTGGATACAAAATCAACATATAAAAGTTTGCTGCTTTTTTACATGCTAGCAATGAACGATCAAAAAAAAAATAAGAAACAATCCCATTTAGAGTAGCAGCAAAAAGAAAACAGGAATAAACTTAACCAAGGAAACAAAACACATGTACACTGAAAACTACAAAACACTGAAAGAAATTAAAGACATAAATAAATGGAAATTCATCCAGTGTTCCTAGATTAGAGGAATTAATATTGTTAAGATGTCGATACTACCTACTTACAGATTCAAAGCAAATCCTGTCAAAATCTCAATAGCTTATTTGCAGGAATAGAAAAATCCACCCTCAAATTCACATAGAATCTCAAAGGACCCTCGAGTAGCCAAAACAATCTTGAAAAGAACACAGTTGGAGGCATCACAATCCCTGATTTCAAAATTTATTACAAAGCTACAGTAATCAAAACATTGTGGTGTTGCCATAAAGACAGACATATAGACAGTGGAACAGAGTAGGGAGTTCTGAAAAAAAAAAAAAACTAAAACAAAAACCCTCACACATAAAGTTAAATGATTTTCAACCAGGGTGCCAAAACCATTAAATGGGAAAGAACAAATTTTTTTCAACAAACAATCCTGGGAAAAATGAATATCCGCATGCAAAATAAATATTCTTATATTACATCATATACAATAATTAACTGAAAATGGATCAAATAACTTAACATAAAAGCTAAACTGTAGGGCTTCCCTGGTGGCGCAGTGGTTGAGAGTCCGCCTGCCGATGCAGGGGACACAGGTTCGTGCCCCGATCCCGGAAGATCCCACATGCCGCGGAGCGGCTGGGCCCGCGAGCCATGGCCGCGGAGCCTGTGTGTCCGGAGCCTGTGCTCCGCAACGGAAGAGGCCACAGCAGTGAGAGGCCCGCGTACAGAAAAAAAATAATAATAAAAAAAAAATAATAAAATAAAAAAAGCTAAACTGTAAACATCTTACTAGATATGGAAAAATCTTCAGAGTATCAGATTTTACAAGGACTTCTTGGATATGACACCAAGAGCACAGGCAACAGCAAAAAAGCAGATAAATTGAACTTCAGAAATAATTTATCTGCATGCATCAAAGACCACAATCAGAAGAGTGATAAAAAGGCAACCACAGAATGGGAGAAAATATTTGCAAATTTTATATATGATAAATGGTCTATATCCATGATATATTAAAACTCTTACAACTCAACCTTAAAAATCAATCAATCTGATTTTTAAAATGGGCAAAATACTTAGACATTTCTCCAAAGAAGATATACAATGGCCAATAAGCACATGAAAAGATGTTCAAGTGGGGAAATGCAAATCAAAACCACAGTGAGATATCATCTCACATTTTTTAAGATGGCTACTATAAAAAAAAAACACACAAAAAAAACAGAAAAAAACAAGTGTTGGTAAGGATATGGAAAAATTGGAAACCTTGTGTTTTGCCGGTGGCAATGTACAATGTTGCAGCTACTAAGCAAAACAGTATGATGGTTCCTCAAAAACTGAAACACAAAATTCCCATATGATCCAGCAATTCCACTTCTGGGTATACACCCAAAATAACTGAAGACAAGGTCTCAAAAAGATATCTGTACTCCCATGTTCATCACGCATTATCTGCAATAGCCCAAAATTTGAAATAATCCAAGTGTCCACTGACAGATGAATAAACAAAATGTGGCATATCCATACAATGGAATATTATTCTGCCTTAAAAAGAAATGAAATTCTTTCACATGTTACAAGATGGATGAACCTTGAACATACCATGCTAAACGAAATAAACCAGTTACACAAGACAAGTACTATATAATTCCACTGATCTGAGGTATACGGACAGTGTAGTCAACTTTAAAGAGATGGAAAGGAGAATGGTGGTTGCCAGGGGTTTGAGGAGTGGTGGAGTGGGAAGTTATTGTTTAGTGAATATAGAATTTAAGTTTAACAACATGAAAAGAATTTTGGAGAAGGATGATGGTGATGGTGGCACAACAATGTGCATGTACTTGTTACATGAACTTTATATTTAAAAATTAAGATAATAGGGCTTCCCTGGTGGCGCAGTGGTTGAGAGTCTGCCTGCCACCTGCAGGGGATGCAGGTTCATGCCCCAGTCCAGGAGGATCCCACATGCCACAGAGCGGCTGGGCCCGTGGGTCATGGCCTCTGAGCCTGTGTGTCTGGAGCCTGTGTGTCTGGAGCCTGTGCATCCAGAGCCTGCACTCCACTAACAGGAGAGGCCACAATAGTGAGAGGCCTGCATACAGAAAAAAAAAAATTAAGATAATAAAATTTATGCTATATTGTAGTTTACTATAATTTAAAATAAAAAATAGTACTAGGGCTTCTGATACTCTTAGCAATACCAAATATTTGAGGTCTTATACCCTCTCTCATAAGAGCCATTTCTGATCTCTGGTTTGGATTCATTCCTATCAAATTAGGTCAGTAGTATGCAGAACACTAGAAGGTTTAAATCTGTATATTAAAAATTGTTCACAAGTTTTCACTGAGGTAAAAAGCAAAACTGTTTATGATGGTACTTATGGAAGGGTGTACTTCAAAGAAATACTGGCCTGAGCAAAACCTCATAAATTTGGGGAAGGATTAGGAAGTGAAGGTCATTTCAGGGTAATTACCTATAGCTCTTTTCTGGTGAATGAGAATATTATGGAAAACCTAAATTGAATGTATTGTCTTTATTGTCTAAATTGAATTACATTCAGAGCCAGGGGTAAAGATCAGGCAGGAGCTAGAACACACACACAAAATATTTTATCAAATCAAGCCTAAATCAAAATTTTCAACAAGGTATCCTGTTAATTATTTGAAGATCTGGAGATGGTCTGACTTCTAAACAGAATGAGGTTGAGAAGTGTAATTGCACTGAGCATTTATAGCATGAAATAACAGACTGAAAGTTCTGGATCAGAGACTGTCTTAGTTTGGAGTGCCCTGAAAACAGAAATTTATTTGGGTGTAAATCCCAACAATTAGTATTGAGGAGGCAGGAATACTAGAATAGGATCAAGGAAGGAGAAAAATCCAACATAAAGTGCTTTCTCGTTGTCACTCATGTGGGTAGAAGGGCTCAGTTCTACTGATATGTCCTGCACAGCATTCTTACTTGAACCTATTGATCTTCCATGGGTCAAGGGAAAGCTGTGTGTGCTTGAAGCAGGGCTCTATCAGCATAAAGGGACTATGAACTCATAAAGAGCTCCAGAGTTGATAAACCAGAATTGCCAAGAAGACGTGAATATGAGCACTAGAGATTTTACCACAGTCCAAACCTGTACTGCTTAAAGTTATGCTTCTTAAGTAGCTCCCATCACCAACTTTTTGAGATGATAACCAAAATATCTATGAAAGATTTAACATAACCATGAATTACAATCAGTCCCTACAACTGTTCTCAAGTTTATAATTGACATTCACCATCTCTTCCACTTCCAGTGTATGGCACAAATCTTCAAACCTGAAGGGGCTGGGCCCTGACAGCCTTTATAAGTCATGGTTGCTGCAATTGCCCATTCATGTCATCTCCAGGCATGGATGAACCAACAGACACCAAAACAAATTTCTTTTTCTTTCTTTCTTTCTTTTTTTTTTTTTTACATCTTTATTGGAGTATAATTGCTTTACAATGGTGTGTTAGTTTCTGCTTTATAACAAAGTGAATCAGTTATACATATACATATGTTCCCATATCTCTTCCCTCTTGTGTCTCCCTCCCTCCAACCCTCCGTATCCCACCCCTCTAGGTAGTCACAAAGCACCAAGCTGATCTCCCTGTGTTATGTGGCTGCTTCCCACTAGCTATCTATTTTACATATGGTAGTGTATATATGTCCATGCCACTCTCTCACTTTGTCACAGCTTACACTTCCCCCTCCCCATATCCTCAAGTCCATTCTCTAGTAGGTCTGTGCCTTTATTCCTGTCTTACCCCTAGGTTCTTCATGACATTTTTTTCTTAGATTCCATATATATGTGTTAGCATATGGTATTTGTCTTTCTCTTTCTGACTTACTTCACTCTTTATGACAGACTCTAGGTCCGTCCACCTCACTACAAATAACTCAATTTCGTTTCTTTTTATGGCTGAGTAATATTCCATTGTATATATGTGTCATATCTTCTTTATCCATTCATCTGATGGTGGACACTTAGGTTGTTTCCATCTCCTGGCTATTGTAAATAGAGCTACAATGAACATTGTGGTACATGACTCTTTCTGAATTATGGTTTTCTCAGGGTATATGCCCAGTAGTGGGATTGCTGGGTTATATGGTAGTTCTGTTTGTAGTTTTTTAAGGAACCTCCATACTGTTCTCCAATTCACATTCACAATTCACATTCCCACTGGCAGTGGAAGAGTGTTCCCTTTTCTCGAATTTCTTGTGTTTATGCATATGCCTCCATATTCCCAGTATGGAGCAGGAATCCTAGCTCCTGATGATAATCAAGTTAGTTGAGAACCTCTTTCTTTGCCTTCTGTTCAACCAGCATAAAGATCTCAAATTGATTACATGGGAGTTGTACCTACTGGCTCAGTGGAAACATTCCTGTGCCACTGGTAAAAACTTGCTCTCATGGGAATTAGAACTTTGAATCCAGCGGAGACTAAGATCAGGGGGATGAGAAATACAAATTCAAAACGGGGCTGTAGTATGGCCTCAGCAATTTTTTGCTCACACCAAGGTATCAAACAGATCAATTTGTAAACCAGGTACAAATGTATTTCCTCCTCCATGGTGAATTTCTCCATGAGGCCAATGGTATGAGTTGAGGAAGAGGTGAGGTACAGCAGAGGTAGGTGCTGTGGGCATGGTGCCTTGTTTGTATTCTCTAGTTCTACCATGCCTAAGCCCACTTGAATCATTTTCATTGTAAACTGGATTGCTTCTGCATCCTGCTGATGCTAAGATTTAGTGCACAATACATACCCAGTTTGTGATTAACAGTTCTGGTAAATCCTTCAGTTCCTACTGGTGCCCAGTAAATTACCAGGAACAACTTTTGAAATGGAAAGTTGGTTTTTGATACAGAAGGCATGATTGTTGCTCTAGAACATTAGGGGTCTCTACTGAAACTCTCCAATTTGGACTTGCCAATGACTCGACCAATCATCCATATCTGCTATAGATTCTCTATTACTATGACATTTGATAATGGCAGAGAAATTTTTTCCACAGCCTTGATCGGTTGTCGAGCCTTCTCTTGGATCCTGCTTGAAATTAGGAGTCTCCTGAGTCACCAGTCAAATAGGTCTGCGCATTATTCCTAAATGGAGTACATGCTGCCTTTGAAATTTCAAGATGCCTACTGAGCACTGCATCTTTCTTAGTGTCAAGGGATACCCTAAGAGGGGATGTTCTGGCATGCTCAGACCACTGAACTTCTAAACCCTTCACCAATAAGGCTCTCTTATTAATATTTGTAGGGTTTAATCTCACAATTTCTGACCCTAAAGTTTTATTAGGGCATCATAAGTAGCTGTCATTTTGTATTTTCCAGGTCATGGTATGATTAAGGATTATGTTCTGTAGATGTCAAATAATTAATATCACTCTAGGCTATATTTTCTCAGAGATTAAGGCATTAATTATAATCCCAATATGAGTAAATATATACTTCCATTATCCAAACATAAATTCATCTTGCCCTTTATTCTCTTTATTAATTGAGATTGAAAATAATTTTATGTTCAGATCAATAGCCTCAGATCATGTGTCAGAGGTTCTGGTAATCTTATTCAATAAAGCTGGAATATCCAACTTGGGCTTTTTCAGGGAACATAATAATTAACAGAGTAGAGATAGGATATCTCCATTCAATGACTTCCTTTATATCTTTTAAGACTTGGAGGGTTTATCTAAGTTTAATAATTCCACTTGTGTTGTGATATTGCTTCCGACTTACTATCATGGATTGAGGAGAAGTTTCAGTGATTTCACTTGGTCATTTCTACCTTACTGACCTCTACCCTACGGGTTAGAGAACCAATGTGATCATGGCTTCTACCAGCTACTAAAAATATGCATCCTGATTGTGCACTAAAGGATCAAGGAAACAACTATGGTGTTCTATATGCCCACTGGATATACTGTAAAACTTGAGCTAGAGCTCCTTGTCTTCTCCTGCCTTGATATGTCTCCACCATAGCCAGGATGGGAATGGAGATGGGAGCATGATGGGATGTGAGCCCCTGGGTATCAGTTTCAGTTCAATAGCTCATATATTTCTGCTTGCTAGTGTATACCTCCATTAGGGTTTTTCCTCAAGTGTATCCTGTTCCTGGGACTAAAAACAGACTCCATTTATAAAATGTTTGAAGGCTTATGTTTTTCCATTAATCTCTGGTTTACCTATTCTTAATATTGTTGAGTATGTAAGTCAAACAATATATTTGTTTCCAACTCATCTATCTTGTCTCTAGTAACACATTATTTGTTAGGCATTGTCTCAGATCCCTGTAGTTGGGGCTCCCTATTTACCATCCTAGTTGCTCATTACCGTAATTGTATTCATCTTATCTCTGGTGGTTACGTGCTCCCACCTGGCTTGTGCCATTCTGGAAAGCTATCATCCCCACTGATACATAGAAGCATTTCCTACTATCAAAGCTGGCCTACAGAGTATAGTTATCACTGAGATAATCAAAGATGTTGGTATTCCCCACTCCATCACCTCCTCTTATTTCTTTAGGTATATAATGTAGACAGTGTTCAACTCCATCATACCAGAAAAAAAACTCTCAGTTTCCTTCTTAGAATTGTGCACCAGAAGGACAGCAGGCTGGAACAATATCCAGGTGCAATAACTGTCCCACACTTCTGGGTTGAGCTTTTATGTTAAGTTAGAAGGGTTTCAGAAGAATTGGGGAAAATCTTAGAGAGAAGGAAGATAGGTGCATGGCACACACTCAAGATGGAATTTATCAGCAGTAAGTTAGTTTGGACAGCTGTAGATTAAATCAGACAAAAAGGTTGAAGGTATATGCTTGGGGTCCAAAGGTGTCTGCTCTGGAGGCTCTGTCATAGAAGTGGGCATGGTGGTATTTCAGAGGGAATGTCATACACAGCGTTCTGAATTCTCATGAGGAAAGAAAAAACCTGCAAGCACACAGAATCACAGGTAAAAGCTTGTCATCAGAGAAATGTAGTCAGAGAAATATGTTTGATTTATCCTTGTTGTTTTTTTCCAAATAACTAAAATTTATGAGTCCATGAATGGATGAAATCCTGGAAGCTGAGCATCTTGCCAAGAACATGGATGAAGTGGCAGAATCAACTGTGAATCTTGTTTAATGACCTAATTTGAGACTTCAAGTGTAAGAAAGAATAAGTAGCTCAGGATCACGTGATACAGTTTAGAGATGGAGGCCCTTCCTGCCCACATTCACATCTTTGTCTGCCATAGAGAGTGGGATAAAAGGCAATCCAAAGTTTGAGATTTGGTGGTACAGGAATGGTAACTTTGTCTAACTTCCTATGTACCTGATTACTTTGTTGTAAAGCAGAGACTAATAAAAATAATAATAATAATTTAAAAAAGAACCAAAAAAAACCTTTATCACATGTTGCTTATTGTTAATTAGAATTATTTGGAGGATGTGGTTAAATAACTGTCAATTACACAAGCCATATATAAATTCTTCCTTTAAAAAACATATTCAGATCATTACAGATAAAGCTCAAGCCGTCATCCCTTTTATTTCTGACCTGGTCCATGTCTGTGCCTTTCCTCCACAGAGGTACCTGCTAGTGTGAGGTAATAATGAATAATGCATTTTTATTTACATTTACGCACATTAATGAGCTCATAGGAAATATATGATATTGTTTACATTTTAATAAGTTTGTTTTCCAAGTGCCTAAGCAAGAGTCTTATCAAAAATGTGCGGCAAACCATGTCTTTTCTTTTTTTTTATTAATTTTTATTGGAGTATCATTGCTTTACAATGTTGTGTTAGCTTCCATCACACAACAAAATGAATCAGCCATACACGTACAGATATCCCCTCCCTTTTGGACCTCCATCACACAACAAAATGAATCAGCCATACACGTACAGATATCCCCTCCCTTTTGGACTTCCTTCCCATTTAGGTTACCACAGTGCATTAGGTAGAGTTCCCTGTGCTGTACAGTATGTTCCCATGAGTTGTTTATTTTATACAAAGTATCAATAATGTATATGTGTCAATCCCAGTCTCCCAATTCCTCCCACCCCACCTCTTTCCCCACTGATATCCATACATTTGTTCTCTACCTCTGTGTCTCTATCTCTGTTTTACAAATAAGATAATCTATACCATTCTTCTAGATTCCACATATATGTGTTATTATATGATATTTGCTTTTCTCTTTCTGACTTACTTCACTCTGTATGACACTCTCTAGGTCCATCCATGTCTCTACAAATGACCCAATATCATTCCTTTTTATGGCTAATATTCCATTGTACATATGTACCACATCTTTTTTATCCATTCCTCTGTTGATGGACATTTAGCTTGTTTTCATGTCCTAGCTATTGTAGATAATGCTGCTATGAACATTGGGGTGCATGTCTTTTTTGAATTATGGTTTCTCTGGGTATATGCCAAGTAGTGGGATTGTTGGGTCATATGGTAGTTTTATTTTTAGTTTTTTAAGGAACTTCCATACAGTTTTCCATAGTGGCTGTATCAAATTACATTCCTACCAACAGTGCAGGAGGGTTCCCTTTTCTCCACACCCTCTCCAACATTTATTGTTTGTAGAGTTTTTGATGATGGCCATTCTGACCAGTGTGGGGTGATACCTCATTGCAGTTTAAATTTTCATTTCTCTAATAATTAGTGATGTTGAGCATCTTTTCGTGTGTTTGTTGGCCATCTGTATGTCTTCTTTGAAGAAATGTCTATTTAGGTCTTCTGCCCATTTTTTAATTGGGATGCCTCCTCTTTTGAGTAGCAATCATCTTGGGAATGCCAGGAGATGGGATTGCATTGGAAAAGACAAGAATCCTGAAAATCTAATTATCTGGAGTACTTGTAGAAAGGAACACTAAAATGTATGTTTATATAATAGATTTTGGGGAAATTTGTGGACCTGGAAAACATGAGGCTAAGTGAAATAAACCAGACACAGAAAGCCACATACTGTATGATCTTGCTTATATGTAGAATCTAAAATAATCAACCTCACAGAAGCAGAGAATAGAATGGTGATTGCCAGAGGCTAGGGGAAGGCAGAAATGGGAAGGAGATGGTTAAACGGTAAAAATTTCAGTTAAGTAAGATCAGTAAGTTCTGAAGACCTAGTATACAGCATAGTGCCTATAGCTATCAATACTGCATTATATACATAAAATTTGCTAAGAGGGTAGTGCTTATGTTGTGTCCCTATCACACAAAATAATTATAATAAATGGGATGAGAGGAAATTTTGAAAGATGATAGATATGTTTATGGCCTTGATGGTAGTAATGGTTTCACAGGTATATACTTATGCCCTAAACTCAAGTTTTATACATTAAATATGTACAGCATTTTATATGTCAATTTTACCTTAATAAAGATGTTTAAAAATATTTGAGAGCACCTAGGGTCATAAATCAATTCAATATTGATGATGTATTGAGAAGATGAAAAGGAGGGTCAGCTTTATCCCACAAATGAACAAAAAGGAGGAAAACAGCTACTGAAAATAAAATGCATCTGAATCTAGTTGTACCTTCATGCTTTTGTGTTGAGTGGAGGGAGAGAAGGTGACTGGGCTGGTACTTGCCATTTTGTGTGAGGCCAAGAAGGAATTACGTTTTTGTGGGAAAAACAGGCAAATCCCCCGACATGAATGTACATAAGAGTGGGTGCGAAAGATGATCTATCACTATATTAACATTTATTCTCAAAACATGAAAATAAGATTTAACATAATGGTATTAGCCTTTTAGCCTGTATCCATTATTCATATCAGACCAGAATACATTTTTCTCAATTTATTAACAGTACCTAGAAACTTTTGTTCTTCCTGAAATATTTATTTAGAATTTCATGTTTTCCAGCAATAATTTTCAGAATCAGCTTCTGCAAACAATTATTTTCTATAATTACTTCAAAGGGCAATGTAAGGATTTTAATACCTCATATGAGACAAAAATATGTGAACGCAGTTTACATGATTTAAAGTGGGAATTGGCAAACTTTTTCTGTAACGGCCAGGTAGTAAATATTTTCAGCTTTGTTGGCCATATGAACTCTGTCACTATTCAATCCTGCTGTTGTGGTGTAAAAGCAGCCATAGACAATACATAAACAAATAAGCACAACTGTGTTCCAATAAAACTTTATTTATAGAAAGAGTGAGTAGGCCAGATTTGCCTTACATGATATAGTTTGCCAACTCCTGTTCCCTCTTTCTCCCAAAAACTCTCCTGACTTTTAACATTTCACATTAGCGATTTTATTTGTTTAATTTGGGAGTTTTCCCACTTCTGATGTACCTTTACAAATATGAGGTAACCAATGATAGGAAAACAGGGTATTCTGTGAGCTCTAAACTTCGCAACATTAATTCATTTAACAATTACATATTGAAAGCTGCATTTATGCCAAGCACTCTTCTAAGTGCTGGCAAATGAAGATTAAAGATTCACTGCTGGTTCTCAAGAAACTTCTAGGCATGTGATGACAGGTGAACAGAAAATGAAATTATAATGTGCTAGTGAGAGAGGTTTGTTTAGGGGATTTAATAGTGACTGCAGACTTCTAGCAAAAGTTCTTCAAGCTGGGTTATTCCACATACAATGACTACTTTTGAGTGCTAAAGGGGTACACAAAACGGTGATTCACAGATTAGGAGAAAGAGTCAGGAAGAGAATTTATGAAACATATTTTACACATGAAGCATGCTCACTTACAATGCCATGTACAATCTCCACCACTACCCCAAGAGTTATTAGTAGCTCCATTTTATGTAATAGGTGAAGCTTTTGGGGCCCAGAGTAGGCTGCCCCATAATGTACATAAATGGCATATTGATTAGTTTGAATTAAAGTTAGTTAAGAAACGACCAATGCAAGCGAGACACTCTGACCCTCCTTTCTGTCTCCCAGAAGTCAGGAAATAAATCTCCCATGTGAAAGATACCCTCCCTCCATTTGGAGGTAGAAGTACACCCTTATCACCAAAGACTGGGAATTTAGGCCATGCTTTGTCCTGTCAATTCCTCACAAATTTATTGGTTTTTTTTGTCTAAAAAGTGTAAGAGTTACTGCTTTGGCCACTTCTTAGATCCCATTTCTATGGAACCTCCAAGGTCATGAGTTAAAATTTGTTTCTTTTTCTCCTATTAATCTGACTTGTGTCCATTTTATTATTAATTCAGCCACAAAAACTCAAGAGAGGTAAAGGGGGAAATTTCTCCCACCCGACAAAGCTGAGTCTCAGAGGTTAAACAACTTAGCCAATATCTGCAAGCCAAGATTCAAATTTAGGTCTCTGATATTTTAGATCCCTACCTTCTTTCCATGTGTCTGTTATCTCCCTCAGGCTCATAACATCCAAAGACATATACTGTATTCAGTGTCCAAATATTTATAAGTACATGAAAACAAAATAATAAGAGGAGTTAAATAACAATGCAAAAGATGCTACAAAGAGTACATATTTAAGTAGGAAATAGACATTAAACAAAAAAGGAGAGTAAGATATCAGTGGGCTGTCTTGGTAGGAAAGGATAAGAAAGGATAGATTTTAACTGTATCATAGAAGAGTGGTTTGAGTGAGAAAGAGAGAGAGAGAGAGAAGAGAGAGAGAGAGAGAGATCATTCTATAATTCTGCTTTAACCAGGTCTTAATAAGAGGTTTAATGGATTAAAGTTTATCTATTTTTTCTATTTCCTGGAACCCATGAGTGATATTCAGACATATTATACTGACTGTATAAATAGTCTTTCATTAAATAGATGTGGATTTCAATCTTCACTACCTTATTCACTAACAATGAGACCCAGCCATTTTGAGCCTTAGTTTCCACCTCTGTGAAATTGGAGTCATCATCTGATTCAATTTATAACTCAAATTTATTTTCCAAGGTCCAATCATCTTCTGCACAGGTCAGACAGGCATATTGAAAGACAATATGTTAAGAATCACCACCCTTACATCTTTCAAGTTTGTAATGATGATATTATTTTCTTTTATATTTTTTTAAGATGGTGTTTTTTTTTATTGAAGTATATGTGATTTATAATATTGTGTTAGTTTCAGGTATACAGCACAGTGACTCAGTTATCTATCTATCTATCATCTATCATTTATCTATAGAGATTCTTTTTCAGATTTTTTCCCCTATAGGTTATTAAACAATAGTGAATATAGTTCCCTGTGTTATATAGTAGGTATTTGTTGTCTGTCTATTTTATATATAGTGGTATGTATATGTTAATCCCAAACTCCTAAATTATCCCTCCTCCCCTTTGTCCTTTGGTAAACATAAGTTGGCTTTTTGTATCTGTGGGTCTATTTGTGTTTTGTATATAAGTTCTTTTATATCTTTTTTTTAGATTCCATATATAAATGATATCATATGATATTCATCTTTCTCTGTCTGACCTACTTCACTTAGTATGATAATCTCTAGGCCCATCCATGTTGCTGCAAACGGCATTATTTCATTCTTTCTTATGGCTGAGTAATATTCCATTATATATATTCATGTGTGTGTGTATATATATATATATATATATATATATATATATATATATATATACACACACCACATCTTCTTTATTAATTGATCTGTCAATGGACATTTAGGCTAATTCCATATCTTGGCTATTGTAAATAGTGTTGCAATGCACATGTGGTGCATGTATCTCTTTGAATTGTGGTTTTCTTTGGATATATGCCCAGGAGTGGGATTGTAGGATCATATGGTAACTCTGTTTTTAGTTTTTTAAGGAAACTCCATACTGTTCTCCATAATGGCTGTACCGATTTACATTCCCACCAACAATGTAGGAGGATTCCTTTTTCTCCACACCCCCTCCAGCATTTATTATTTGTAGACTTTTTGATGATGGCTCATTGTAGTTTTGATACACATTTCTCTAATAATTAACAATGTTGAACATTTTTTCATGTGTCTGTTGGCCAGCTGTACATCTTCTTTGTAGAAATGTCTTTTTAGATCTTCTGCCCATTTCTTGACTGGGTTGCTTGTGTTTTTGATATTGAGCTGTATGAGCTGTTTGTATATTTGGAAATTAATCTCTTGTCAGTTGCAACATTTGCAAATATTTTCTCCCATTCTGTAGGTTGTATTTTTTTAGCATTGTATTATTGTCTCTGATTTACTATTTTGTAATGGAGGGAAAGCTTCTAGCATTCTACTTGGTCTTTCTTCCTCTCCAATATGTCCCACCTTCATTGATCAGTGAGCCTCTGTGACAATTCAGGCAGTTTTATGTTGTATTTGTACCAACCATGCATTAAGAAACTAGGGTGAATCTGTAGAACCACCGTGCTTATTCATAGCTTGTTTTAGGCCAAATATCCATTTTTTACTAGATCTTCATCACCCCTCACTCTGACCAGAGGAGCATGGTATTATTTTAGACCTCCAGGATTAGCATCAACCTCTTGGCAGTGTCTAATAATTCCTGAAATATCTGATAATTTCTCTTTGACCAGTGCTCAGATGGCCTCCTTAAGACAGAGATATTTTCTTTTTTGAGGATAACTAACAGTATTTAATTGTGACAGTGTCATAAGCTCCTTCCTCAAGGGTCCCAGTTTTGTCTTCATGGAGACAGACCCAAGTCTGAAATGACTTAGTTCTGGGAACTAGCTGAGAAATATGATACTCCACTGTGGAAATTCAAGTCTTGTCTCTACTTACCAGATCTAAAGTTTTTTTCTGATTTTATAGATCAAGTAATACTTTGGTAGGATATCTATCCATTTTATTCCTAGTGACACCATGATGTTAGCCAACATAAAATATCTAAAAGTGATGATTACTCAGGCCCTGTTCTACCTTGTATTAATTGTAATCACTTTCTGTCTGACAATTAAGCTGGGAGCCAGAATCTTTGCCAGTATGGGATTCTATTATTCCCAATGAAATCAGGAAGCTTATTTCAATATTACCATCCCCAAGCATCATCCCATCATATGGAGGAAAGCCAATACTAAGCTTCACAAGGATGCTGGTATATTTTGTTCATTAACGCATTTTTGTCTCTTAGTGAAATGAATATCATTTTGACCTATTGGGAGACATACTGGAGAATGAGGGGAGACAGGTTGGAGGTTGTTCCATGAAAGATCAACTCCAATATTTCTGTCTCCTTATATTTGGGGATTTCTTCCTTCTATCAGAGAAGTTCAGGCATCTAAATTTCTTAGACAATAAACCACCATTGCCTTTAGGCTTTTTTCAACCAATCAAGAAAAGTGTTAGAACTATTTCCAGTTCTTCAGTATAATATATTGAACCCACAACCTCCAGTAAGTATATGTATCCCTGTCAACATCATAGCTCAAATCTAACATTATTTCTTTCCTCTTCTTAGAATTAATTTCCACACATATACCACACATTTTTCTTCATAAAACTTAGTAAAACCCATTAATTCTTTAAGTATAAACCATCTTCTCCTAGTCAGATTTTCCCCTTTTTCCCCTTGAAGCACAATGGGCTCTGACTCTCAGTTTAAAGCATTCAGTTTAAGTACTATAAAGAGTAGTTGTGAAAAGATTCAGTATCCCTTCCAGAGACTATTGTCTCAAGTGAGGTGATTACATGTCTTTAAAGAGGAAAGACTAGTTTCATCAGAAAGAAGAGGAGAGATGAATTCCTCTGGAAAGAGATACTCAAGGGAATTCAGGGTTTCAAGGTTGTGAAGTTTATCTAGGTGCAACTAAAAATCTCTACCCCAAGTGTCGGGTCCCATTTCTAGTCATCCAATGCACTGCACTAAACATGAGAAGCTTGGTAAATATGTCAATTCAACTTAGATTGAAATTTTGTTCTTATTTGCAGCAATATCATTCCCATCTATAAAAAAAAATATTGCTTTGGGAACACCATAGAATATATCTAGTCTGTGTCATGAGTTCAGAATTTAGGGCTCTAAACCTGTCATTTCTTTCTGTAATATCTATAATGTGATAAGAAATAACATAAGTCATGTGGTCTTTATTGTAATAATTACTACCATAATGGTCATAAGTGCATTACCACTTATTCTCCCAAAGCCTTACTTTTCTTTTATTTGTTTTTTAAATTATTTTTTTTCTAGCTTTATTGAGATATAATTAATAAATAAAGTAAATATACTTAAGGTACACAATGTGATGGTTTGATATACATGTACATTGTGAAATGATTACCACAATCAAGTTAATTCACATATCCATCACCTCATATAATTACTTTTTTTTTTTTGGTGTAGTGGAAACACTTAAGATCTACTCTCTTACCTTTAAAATATGCTCTATTCCAAGTCACCACTGACAATAACTTAAGTATTTGGAAAACCACTACTTTCCTTGAATTATAAAAAAAACAAAACAAAACTATTTACCATTGTCAGTGAAGTCAACTATACTTATAAATACAATGAGATGAGATAACTAATCCCATTTTCCAATATTTGAGAGTCAGTTATCTGGGCCCATTCCTGTTTCAGTATGGATCCATTCAGGAAAATATATTCATATTAGCTAGTATAAAGAGAGCATCCTTTACATCAACGCTTGCTTACAAATATGTTAGAAGGTACAAAATGAGGAGGAGAGAAGAGGAGAAAAATAATTTATCTGTGTGGCACTCCTAGATCAAGTGATACAGTCACTGGGCTGTTGCCTACAAGTTTACATTTTTGGAGGTGCAAGAATTACTGAAATGTTGCTGGCAAGCTCAGTGTCACCTTGCCCTTCCTGCTGTACTAGGGTAAGTCTGTTTAGGAGACAGGAGCAGAAGCCTTTCCCTTCCTCTTGCCTTCTAATCTCCTACCAGTGCTTTCCATTGGCAGAATTTAATAAGAAATGAGGGGTTGAAAGAGTCTGGGAAATAAGCTTTTCAAACCACCGTCTCAGCACTTCGGATCAGAGTAGAGAAAGGTTGGTATGGGGCTGAGCAACAATCACTGAATAATTGACAAATTTAAACCTTAAATATTTAAACCTTAAATTTAAACCTTAAATATTTAAACCTTAAATTTAAACCTTAAAATTTAAACCTTAGCATAATAGTGTTTATTAAAGATTCGTATTGTAATGGCAAGTCTATGGATGTGTTTTATATTGGACATACTGATTAAGAATATTAGCTCCCAGACTGATGGGTTAAAATTCTGATTACCTTATATGTCTATATTTTCTTTGAGGAGCTTTGTTTTTCTATTTGTAAAATGGAGGGTGTTAACCTTATTAAGTTGCTATAGTGTAAAATGTGTCAACAACTATGGCACATAATAGTCCCCTGTTAATAATGATGCTCATAGTAGTCATGACGATGCTACCACCACGAGTGAAGATGGCATCACTGATGGTGGTCATGATGTTGAATTGATGACTTTTTTCTAGTGAGATAATTCATGGTTTTGCTCATATTTTCAAAGTGACCAGACTCCCCAAATGTTAATAATCACGTCTAGGGTTAATGTGAGAATAATGAGAGTTTTGAGAAGGTAAGTGACATACAGCCAAACCTATTCCAGCATTATTAATCTGATCTTGGCATTTTGGAAGGATGATGAGCATGGGGAAAAGAGAATAGTACAGGGGAGTTAGCACTCATAAACTGACACTAGGTTTAGAACAAGTTATACAGTTTAGTTAAGAAAGTTTCCATACAAGATATTCTTTCCTCTGAAGAAGCTTACTGCCTAATTAGGGTGTAATTAAACTTATTCATATCATGCTAATATTGTTTGAAGTATAAGCAGAAGCCCTTGGCTCTTGATGTGGAGAATGAGGGAGAGTGAATATCAAGGAAGTCCTTTCACAGAAAATAGAAGGTCAGGAGGGAATAGCCAGTTGGAAGATGGATTCAAGTGTTAATTTTCCTTTCCCATTCTCCCTCTCCCTCCTTCCCTTCCTTAAAAAGGAATATTTTTTGTATTATTTAGACTATTAGGAAATTTATGTTTGCATATTTTTTCTAAAGTGAGAAACACAAAAATACCACCTACTTATTCAAATTTTATAAAGTAAGCATTAATGTCCATTCTCCTCCTCTACAGGTTTTTAATCTTTCCAGATAGTCTATTTGCTAATAAAATTTGCCCTGATGCAGGTAGAATGCCTCTAACATAAAATCATTGTTACAGTTGTCACAATCAAGGATGATATTGCTGCCTGACAGCCACAACAAAGATGGCAATTACCAAATCTTTGTCAGTGTAAGGAGCATCACTTCCTTTCTTTGAAGAAAGAGTGCAAACCATAAAAATGGTGCATTCAAATGTGAACTTTCCTAAGAACTGTAAAGATTCTACCTCTAAAAAGCCAAAGTGTCAGAAACAGAAGGAATGCCCTTGGCAGAGAATATGATGGGTTCATTTTGATCCAGACACTGCTACTCTGGTATCCTTCATTAGATTTTTATTTAATTTAGCCCTTAAAGCATCCTTTGAAGTCATGTTTGTTCAGCTCGTAGCAATTCCTGATCATTAGTGGCCTTTTTATTATAGCCTCACAACAATGTGGGTATCTGAACTTGTCTGTTTCTATTCGTAAGTCAATTTCTGCCTCCGTATCAGTCAACAGGTAATTTCTTCTTTTTCTTACATAGACCTATGGGGAAAAAAGGAAGCTGCAACATTGCCAGCACTTAAAATAGAGTGGTCAGGCAGAAAAAAATAGAATACTATTTCACTTACTCTCTTTCACCGTGACCAAAAATGTGTGGGAAATTCAGCTCTGATTGAAATCATTTAGGTAAAAACACAATAACAGAAACAAAACTGTATATTCTACACATGCACACACATAATCACACAAAAACATAACAGATATATAGACACACTTAATCTCCAATTATCTTGCCAGTGGAAGAAATCTATGTGGTTACATCAAGCATGAATGCCATATAACACTCTAACTTAAAAATGTGTGTGTGTGCATGTGTGTATGTGTGTGAGTGTGTAAAATGCTGTATTTATGACTTTCCTTGGTGGAACTCACCTGTCCGCTTTCAAACAAACATACAAAAAAGTGTTTATCATATGCTTGATAGCTTCCAACTCATTGGAAAGAAGGATTCTTAAGTCAATACATCAATTGCATAAATTAGAGTTTAAAACTTTGTTTGTATTACAAGTAGACATGAATCTTGGAGCATAAAGTTCCATAATTCTTCCAATTCCCCCCTCTGTATAATTGTCAAGCCATGATGGTATCCCATGGTTTTACTATTGAAGAAAGAAGTGGAGCCTTGGAAAATTCTGACTCTTCTGGGAGGAAATATTACAGAAAAAAAAATTAAAAAGAAAGTATATGCTTACCAAGATGTTCTTCTAGATGGTTAGATGGGACATTAGAATATGTTTGGAAACATACGCTGTGAATTGTGATCTGCTGTTTAATTCTCATAAGATGAACCTACATACCAAACATCATTGAATCTGGCTTTGGGAATAGCAATGGCTTGTATTGGAAGGGCAAAGAACCCATGGTTTCTGCTGTTCAATGAAAGGAAGTGTAGCTTGGAAGTGGTATGCTAATAAATGCTTAGCAACTAACTGTCTGGAAAAACAACATGGTTTACAGTGTTTGCTCTTTTGCTTGGCACAAATGTTCCCATCATGGATGATTTCAAGCTACTACATAACATTACTGAATGCAGCACCAAGAAGATAAACACACAGTTGGCTCTTGCCAGTCGTATTGACACAAGAGTCAATATGACTCACGAGAATTAGTGCTGGTACACCACTGAAGCTTAGACAGGAAGGGGCTGAACTAAGTTGAAAGACAAGAAAATCCTTTGATGTTATTCCTGCCCCAACTCTCCTACAGAGTTAAAGCCAACTTTCTGTCTGAGCATAGTCACTTTTCTTTTTTCTGATTGACTGGTGCTATAGAACTCAAGGCTTGTGCTGCCCCAAAATTCATATGTTAAGTCCCAACACCCAGTGTGATGGTATGAGAGGCATGGCGCTTGGGAAGTGATTATATCATGAGGTTATTCATGATCTAATCACTAGTGATTAGTCCTCATGGATGGAATTAAGGCCCTTTTGAAAGAGACCCAGATAATTTCCTTGTTGTCCCTTCCACCATATGAAGATATAGCAAAAAGATTGTCATCTGTGAAGCAGGAAGTGCAGTCACCAGACATGAAATCTGCTGACACCTTGATCTTGGATGTCCCAGCCTCCAGAACAATGAGGAATATATGTCAGTTACCTGGAAGCCACCCCGTTTATAATATTTTGTTGTAGCAGCCCAAACACATTAAAATAACTGGATTTCATTCATTTAGTGTTTATCCAGGAATCAGTCTGATGTGTGAAATACAGAACAGTTCAATAATAAGCGATGTCTACAGGTCATAAAAATTCAAATTCAAAATAAACACTAGGAATTTTCTAACCCACCTCTTTAGGGATAATATTTTTGAGATATAGGACTTTGTCTCAATGTAATTGGGAGGGGAAATTAAAAGGCAACTGGGCAAAACCTTGATCATAAAATCTTTATGAAAGTTCTTTCTCTGAATAGAATTTGGTCAGAACATCACCTGCATGGTGCTGCTGGCTAGACAATATGAAAACAATAATCTCCCAGAAGTTTTGAAGACATGAGAATGCAGATGGATAAGTGTAGTCCATCCTCAGTGCTGGTGATTACATGCATTGCCAACATATATCAGGGATATGGGTTAATTCAATATACATGGCAGTCTCTTGCCTTTAGGATGCATAATTGAATATACACATGGTCATAATTTTGTAATGTGTATATACAGAGAAAAAAGACTGGAAGGAACTATATCAAAATTCTAACAGTATTTATCTCAAGGTAGTATAAATTTAGGTACTTAATTTTCTTCTTCTTAAAAATATTTTCTAAATTTTATACAAACAGGTTGCGTGTTAAATTTTTTTAAAAAATGAGAAATAAAATAGAAATCTTCCATGAGTTTCTTTAAAGGTACAATCCATGTTTAGTTACTTGTGGTTTAGGCTGCCTTCTACTCCTACCTCTCTATTTTTTATTATTACAATTAAATATTCATAAGTATTTGTTTAGTATTTTTTTGCCATAGATAGATGCCATTGCCATAAAAGCAGGAAATATCTCCAACATGCTGTCTGGAAAGAGATTTTATGAACTCAATTTCTTGTATCTTCTCATATCCAGAAAAGCACTAAAACCATTAATGGAGACACTGCTCCTTGTGACTAGCAGCAACCTTCTGCCAAAATGTGTGTTTGATTACATGTATCCCCCCTTTCACTAAAGTAACATATATTCTGACCTACCCCACCTTTTTGGGGCAGACCTTCAGAGCTATCTGAGAGGCTGTCTCCTGGGCTATAGTCCTTATTTGGCCCAAAATAAAACTTAACTCTGAACTCTAACATTGTGTATTTTTTTCAGTCAACAGTTGATTTTCTTATTCTTGAACTTGATAAAAAGGGCACCTTGCTCTATATAGTTCCCTGAACTTACTTTTCTCACATAGTACCATGTACCTAGAGATTATCCATGTGGTTGCATGTAGATGCAATTTATTCATTTTCACTGCAGTGTATTTAATGAATCTTAATCAGTATCTTCAAAATTAAATAAATCCTAATGAAGATGTCTTTGGCAAAGTGACTGTTTCTCTTTTCCAACAAGTGTGTTCAGAAGGATTTGATCCACCAGCTATGTCATTTTGTAGCTTTCAATAAACACATTTTTCTAACATGAAACATATGGGGAAGTAAGTTATTTTTTAAATTGGATGATCATGTGTTTGGAATGCCTGAAGTAACCCTAAATATTAGATTGCCAAAATAATGAACTAATTTAGGAGAAAGATATCTGATTTTAATGATATTCAGTATCATATATTGGGCAGTTCTTAAGGGAGAGGGAAATTTTCCAATAGTCAAGGCTAAACTCTGGGAAACTGCAAGTAATTTCTTCTTCAAATAGCTTGATGTGTAGAAATTTTAAACTTGTTCTTCTGAGTCCCAAATATATCTCTCAGTTTCTATTTCATTTAAATTTAGTTAAAGTATTTTTTCATTATAATTTCTGGATATATTTGAAATCTCCACAGGAACCTATAAAAAAGAACTCAGATGTTATTAACAAATATGAAAATAACAGGTATGAAATAACACTTATGGCCAGAATCAGTGAACCATACACTAACAGACACAATTGTGACAGGAACTTTTTGTCTATGATAAAATTTCAATTGCTGGAAATCATAATAGAGAAAGCTTCACTCTCCATTTCTCCCGCTACCTTACTTATGAAGAAAGAAGAAACAAAAGATGCCCAAAAAAGCTGAGATCATAGATTTTTGACTGAAAAATAAGTTCACTGATGTGTCTCCTGCTTAGTCTACATTAAGCCTGTCTCCTGGAAGGCATGACACAGATGTCTCTGTGTTTCAATTTCCTTCTCTAGATTATGTTTGACTCCCTTCTAGCCATTCATATATAGTGATTTTATGTATTCTTTCTACTCATCAGTCATGGGGGATGAGAAGGAAGACTCAAAAAGATGAGCACTAACCCTGTGGAGTTTCGGGCCTCAAAGAGCTCCAGACTCTCCCTAGAGTGCCCTAAAACTCAGGGAGGAAATCTTTTCATAACCATTTTGACAAAATGCCTATTTCTGTTGTTGATCTCTCTCTCTACATTTCTCAATGGACTTAATCAGTAGTTGTGTTATTGTGAAAATAAATCCTCAATGTTGGAAATTCAGGTAGGGTGGAGCAGGAAAATTATTTTTAATCTGGAAAGCAGTGACTGATGGCCTACATTCAACTGTTGTTTCTGCCATAAATGAGCATTTTGATTTGGGACAAGGGACTTTTTACCTTTCAATGTCTTTTCTCATAAAAAAGAAACAATAATGAGAACAGGACCTTCAAGATGGCGGAGGAATAACACGTGGAGATCACCTTCCTCCCAAAAAATACATCAAAAATACATCTACATGTGGAATAACACCTACAGAACACCTACTGAATGCTGTTAGAAGTCCTCAGACTTCCCAAATGTAAGAAAATCCCCACATACCTGGGTAGGGCAAAATAAAACACAGACAAAAGAACAAGGACAGGACTGGCACCTGTGGGAGGGAGCTATGAAGGAGGAAAACTTTCCACACACTAAGAAGTCCTGGTGAAGACAGGGAGGTGGGCGGGGAGGAAGCTTCAAAGCCACAGAGGAGGGTGCAGAAACAGGTGTGCAGAAGGCAAAGCTGAGAGATTCCTGCACAGAGGATCAGTGCCAACCAGCACTCACCAGCCTGAGAGGCTTGTCTGCTCACCCTCCTGGGCGGGGGCTGGGAGCTGAGGCTTGGGCTTCAGAGGTCATACTCCAGGGAGAGGACTGGGGTTGGCTGCGTGAACACAGCCTGAAGGGGGTCACTCTACCACAACTACATGGGAGGGAGTCTGGGAAAAACTCTGTACCTGCCTAAGAGGCAAGAGACTATTGTTTCGAGGAGCTCAAGGAGAGGAGATTCAGAACACTACCTAAATGAGCTTCAGAGATGGACGTGAGCAGCGGCTATCAACTCAGACACCAGAGACGGGTATGAAATGCTAATGCTGCTGCTGAAGCCACTAAGAACCCTGTGTGCAAGCAGAGGTCAAAATCCACACCTCCCCTCTCAGGAGCCTATGCAGCTTGCCACTGTCAGGGTCCCATGATCCAGGGACAAATGCCCCAGGAGAACATACGGTGGTGTGCCCCAGGCCACTGAAACATCACAGCAGCCTCTACCACCACAGGCTCAACCCGCATTCTGTACCTGTCCCTTCCCAAGGCCTGAGTGAGCCAAAGCCCCCTAATCAGCTACTCCTTTAACCCCCTCTTGTCTGAGTGAAGAACAGATGCCAGAGGGCAACCTACATGCAGAGGCGGGGCCAAAAGCAAAGTTGAACACCATGAGCTGTGCCAACGAAGAAGATAAAGGGAAATTTCTCCGTACAGCCTCAGAAGTGGATTAAATGTCGACAATCAACCTGATGTACCCTGCATCTGTGGAAAACTGGAATAGAAAACAAATAATCCCAAAATTGAGGTGGTGGAACTTGGGATCAACTATAGACTTGTGGTTTGCTGTATACAACTGAGTAATTTCTGATTTTTATAGTTACTTTAGTTTAGTTTTTAGTGCTTGTTATCATTGGTGGATTTGTTTATTGGTTTGGTTGCTCTCTTCTCTTTTCTTTTAAATTACTTTTTAATTTTTTTTATTTTAATAATATTTTAAAAAATCTTTTATTTTTTTGTTTATTTTATTTATTTTATTTTTATTTTTCACACACACACACACACACACACACTGTATTTTATTTTTACAAGAGATAAATAAACTGACACCAAGCATTGTAAATGGATGACCACAACAAAAACAAAAAATGATTGCAATTATTGAACACGAAACACACTCATACTACGTCATAATATTGACATTCAGTCCAGTAATCCTCCACTATAACAGCTCCTTTACTTTGCAGTGAAAATTGATTTGTATATTTTTTCCCTCTGAGTTCTTGTGGGATTTTTTTTAATTCAAACAGAAAGTCACAAAAATTATAATCATCCTCATCAGTTCACTCAGTCCCATGTAATTAAGTTTTTTTTTCATCTTGATCTTTTGTTAGCACTTCTGTGAATTCATCAGTTTTCCATTAGAGTTCTGAAAATGCTTATTCATTCAGTTCAGCAGTATAGTCAGTTACCAGAAACCTGTACTTGTCAGAGTCTTTTCCATGAATTCCTTGAAGATGAAACACTTTTATAGGAACATTTTTGCAAAAACATCAGAGTACACCCAGAACTGTCTGTAAATGACAAAAGACTTAAAAATGACCACAGACTTAAAAATGACCACGGTTAATGATTTGATGAAAGTTCATAATAATGCAATTGACAAGGAAATTTAGTTATTTCTGAGATATACATTTTAAAGTAATAACTAGAATTATGACTTTTAACATTATACCAGAACATATAAAATTTTTAGAAATTTCATGTAATGTCTGAAACATTTATATTAACATATTTCCATACACATAACCCAAAGAAAGTTTAGTATTAGTTAGGTTTTTTTGTTTGTTTGTTTGTTTGTTTTATACTGCAGGTTCTTAATAGTCATCAATTTGATACACAGCAGTGTATACATGTCAATCCCAATCGCCCAATTCAGCACACCATTATCCCCACCCCACCAAGGTTTCCCCCCTTGGTGTCAATACGTTTGTTCTCTACATCTGTGTCTCAACTTCTGCCCTGCAAACCAGTTCATCTGTACCCTTTTTCTAAATTCCACATACATGCGTTAATATACGATATTTGTTTTTCTCTTTCTGACTTACTTCACTCTGTATGACAGTCTTTAGATCCATCCACACCTCAACAAATGATTCAATTTCCTTCCTTTTTATGGCTGAATAATATTCCATTTTATATATGTGTTACAACTTCTTAATCCATTCATCTGTTGATGGGCATTTAGGTTGCTTCCATGACATGGCTATTGTAAATAGTTCTGCAGTGAACATTAGGGTGCATGTGTCCTTTTGAATTATGGTTTTCTCTGGGTATATGCCCAGTAGTGGGATTGCTGGATCATATGGTAATTCTATTTTTAGTTTTTTAAGGAACCTCCATACTGTTCTCCATAATGGCTCTATCAATTTACATTCCCACCAACAGTGCAAGAGGGTTCCCTTTTCTCCACATGCTCTCCAGCATTTGTTGTTTGTAGATTTCCTGATGATGCACATTCTAACTGGTGTGAGGTGATACCTCATTGTAGTTTTGATTTGCATTTCTCTAATATTAGTGATGTTGAGCAGCTTTTCATGTGATTCTTGGCCATCTGTATGTCTTCTTTGAAGAAATGACTATTTAGGTCTTCTACCCATTTTTGGATTGGGTTGTTTGTTTCTTTAATATTGAACTGCATGTGCTGTTTATATATTTTATACATTAATCCTTTGTCAGTTGATTTGTTTGCAAATATTTTCTCCCATTCTGAGGGTTGTCTTTTTTTTTTTTTTTTTTCTTTTTGCGGTACATGGACCTCTCACTGTTGTGGCCTCTCCCGTTGTAGAGCACAGGCTCTGGACATGCAGGCTCAGAAGCCATGGCTCATGGGCCTAGACTCTCTGTGGCATGTGGGATCTTCCCAAACCGGGGCATGAACCTGTGTCCCCTGCATCGGCAGGCAGACTCTCAAGCACTGCACAACCAGGGAAGCCCTGAGGGTTGTCTTTTCTTCTTGTTTATGGTTTCCTTTGTTGGGCAAAATCTTTGAAGTTTCATTAGGTCCCATTTGTTTATTTTTGTTTTTATTTCCATTACTGTAGGAGGTGGATCAAAAAAAGATCTTTCTGTGATTTATGTCAAAGAGTGTTCTTCCTATGTTTTCCTCTAAGAGTTTTATACTGTCTGGTCTTACATTTAGGCCTCAAATGCATTTTGAGTTTATTTTTGTGTGTGGTGTTAGGGAATGTTCTAATTTCATTCTTTTACATGTAGCTGTCCAGTTTTCCCAGCACCACTTATTGAAGAGACTGTCTTTTCTCCATTGTATATCTTTGCCTCCTTTGTCATAGATTAGTTGACCATAGGTGTGTGGGTTTATCTCTAGGTTTTCTATCTTGTTCCATTGACCTATGTTTCTGTTTTTGTGCCAGTACCATATTGCCTTGATTACTGTAGCTTTGCAGTATAGTCTAAATTCAGGGAATCTGATTCCTCCAGCTCCGTTTTTTTCCTTCAAGACTGCTTTGGCTATTCAGGGTCTTTTTTGTCTCCATATAAATTTTAAGATGATTTTTTTTCTAGTTCTGTAAAAAATGTCATTGGTAATTTGATATGGATTACATTGAATATGTTGATTGCTTTGGGTAGTTTAGTCATTTTCATAATATTGAATTTTTTCCAATCCAAGAACATGGTATATCTCTCCATCTGTTGGTATCATCTCTAATTTCTTTCATCAGTGTCATAGTTTTCTGCATACTGGTCTTTAATCTCCCTAGGTAGGTTTACTCCTAGGTATTTTATTCTTTTTGTTGCAATGGAAAATGGGAGTGTTTCCATAATTTCTCTTTCAGATTTTTCATAATTAGTGTATAGGAATGCAAGAAATTTCTGTACATTATTTTGTATGCTGAAACTTTACCAAATTCATTGATTAGCTCTAGTAGATTTCTGGTGTCATCTTTAGGTTCCCTATGTATAGCATAATGTCATCTGCTAACAGTGACAGTATATGGCCTTTATTATGTTGATGTAGTTTCCCTCTATGTCCACTTTCTGGAGAATTTTTATCATAAATTTGTGTTGAATTTTGTCACAAGCTTTCTCTTCATATATTGAGATGATCATATGGTTTTTATTCTTCAATATTTTAATATCATGTATCACATTGATTGACTTGCATATATTGAAGAATCCTTGCATCCCTTGGATAAATCCCACCTGATCATGGTATATGATCCTTTTAATGTGTTGTTGGATTCTGTCTGCTAGTATTTTATTGTGGGTTTTTGCATCTATATTCATCAGAGATAATGGTCTTTAATTTTCTTTTTTTGTAGTGTCTTTGCCTGGTTTTGGTATTAGGGTGATTGTGGCCACATAGAATGAACTTGGGATTGTTCCTTCCTCTGCAATTTTTTGGAAGAGTTTGAGAAAGATGGGTGTTAGCTAATCTCTAGATGTTTGATAGAATTCACCTGTGAAGCCATCTGGTCCTGGACTTTTTTTTGTTGGAAGATTTTTAATCACAGTTTCAGTTTCATTACTTGTGATTGGTCTGTTCATATTTTCTATTTCTTCCTGGTTCAGTATTGGAAGGTTATACCTTTCTAAGAATTTTTCCATTTCTTCCAGGTTGTCCTTTTTATTGGCCTAGTGTTGCTTGTAGTAGTCTCTTAGGATGCTTTGTATTTCTGCAGTGTCTCTTGTCACTTCTTCTTTTTCATTTCTAATTTTATTGATTTGAGACCTCTCCCTGTTTTTCCTGATGAGTCTGGCTAATGGTTTATCAATTTTGTTTATCTTCTCAAAGAACCAGCTTTTAGTTTTATTGATCTTTGCTATTGTTTTCTTTGTTTGTATTTCATTTATTTCTGCTCTGGTCTTTATGATTTCTTTCCTTCTGCTAACTTTGGGTTTTGTTTGTTCTTTTTCCTCTAGTTTATTTACGTGTAAGGTTAGATTGTTTATATGAAAATTTTCTTGTTTCTTGAGATAGGCTTGTGTAGCTATAAACTTTCCTCTTAGAACTGCTTTAGCTGCATCCCATAGGTTTTGGATCATCATGTTTTCATTGTAATTTGTCTCTATGTGTTTTTTGATATCTCTTTGATTTCCTCTGTGATCTCTTGGTTATTTAGTAACGTATGGTTTGGCCTCCATGTGTTTGTGTTTTTTACGTTTTTTTCCCTATAATTCATTTCTAATCTCATAGAGTTGTGGTCAGAAAAGATGCTTGATATGATTTCAATTTTCTTAAATTTACTGAGGCTTGATTTGTGACCCAAGTTGTGATTTATGCTGGAAAATGTTCCGTGCGCACTTGAGAAGAAAGTGTAATCTGCTGCTTTTGGATGGAATGCCCTATGAATATCAATTAAATATATCTGGTGTATTGTGTCATTTAAAGCTTCTATTTCCTTATTTATTTTCATTTTGGATGATTTGTCCATTGCTCTATGTGAGGTGTTAAAGTTCCCCACTATTATTGTGTTACTGTCAATTTCCTCTTTTATAGCTGTTAGTAGTTGCCTCATGTATTGAGGCGTTCCTATGTTGGGTGTATATATATTTATAATTGTTATATCTTCTTCTTGGATTGATCTCTTGATCATTATGTAGTGTCCTTCCTTGCCTCTTGTAACATTCTTTATTTTAAAGTCTATTTTATCTGATATGAGTATAGCTACTCCAGTTTTCTTTTGATTTCCATTTGCATGGGATATCTTTTTCCATCCCTTCACGTTCAGTCTGTATGTGTCCCTAGGTCTGAAGTGGGCCTCTTGTAGACAGCATATATATGGCTCTTGCTTTTGTTTCCATTCAGTAAACCTGTGTCTTTTGGTTTGAGCATGTAATCCATTCACATTTATGGTAATTTGCAATATGTATGTGTCTGTGACCATTTTCTTAATTGATTTGGGTTTGTTTTTATAGGTCCTTTTATTCTTTTGTGTTTCCCACTTAGAGAAGTTCCTTTAGCATTTGTTGTAGAGCTGGTTTGGTGGTGCTGAATTCTCTTAGCTTCTGCTTATGTGTAAAGCTTTTGATTTCTCCATGAAATCTGAATGAGATCCTTGCCAGGTAGAATAATCTTGGTTGTAGGTTCTTCCCTTTCATCAGTTGAAGTATATCATGCCACTCCCTTCTGGCTTGTAAAGTTTCTGCTGAGAAATCATCTTTTAACCTTATGAGAGTTCCTTTTTATGTTATTTTTCATTTTTCCCTTGCTGCTTTCAATAATTTTTCTTTGTCTTTAATTTTTGCCAATTTGATTACTATGTGTCTTGGCGTGTTTCTCCTTGGGTTTATCCTGTATGAGAGACTCCCTGCACTTCCTGGATTTGGGTGGCTATTTCCTTTAATATGTTAGGGAAGTTTTTGACTATAATATCTTCAAATATTTCCTCAGGTCCTTGCTCTCTCTCTTCTCCTTCTGGGACCACTATAATGCGAATGATGTTGCATTTAATGTTGTCCCAGAGTTCTCTTAGGCTGCCTTCATTTATTTTCATTCTTTTTTCTTTATTCTGTCCCGCAGCACGAATTCCACCATTCTGTCTTCCAGGTCACTTATCCGTTCTTCTGCCTCAGTTATTTTGCTATTGATTCCTTCTAGTGTAGTTTTCATTTCAGTTATTGTATTGTTCATCTCTGTTTGTTTGTTCTTTAATTCTTCTAGGTATTTTTTAAACATTTTTTGCATCTTCTCGATCTTTGCCTCCATGGTTTTTGTGAGGTCCTGGATCATCTTCACTATCATTATTCTGAATTCATTTTCTGGAAGGTTGCCTATGACCACTTCATTTAGCTGTTTTTGGGGGGTTTTATCTTGTTCCTTCATCTGGTACATAGTCCTCTGCCTTTTCATCTTGTCTATCTTTCTGTTAATGTTTTTTTTTCCCACAGGCTGCAGGATTGTAGTTCTTCTTGCTTCTGCTATCTGCCATCTCTTGGATGAGTCTAGCTAAGAGGTTTGATGTGAGGGACTGGTCATGGGTAGAGCTGACTGTTGCTCTGGTGGGAAGAGCTCAGTAAAACTTTAATCCACTTGAGTGTTTATGGGTGGGCTGGTTTCCCTCCCTGTTTGTTTTTTGGCCTGAGGCAACCAACACTAGAGCCCACCTGGGCTCTTTGGTGGGGCTAATGGGAGACTCTGGAAGGGCTCACGCCAAGCCAAGGGGTACTTCCCAGAACTTCTGCTGCCAGTGTCCTTGTCCCCATGCTGAACCACAGCTCCCCCCCACTGCCTCTGCAGGAAACCCTCCAACACTAGCAGGTAGGTCTGGTTCAGTCTCCCCTGGGGTCACTGCTCCTTCCCCTGGGTTCCTATGTGCACACCACTTTGTGTGTGCCCTCCAAGAGTGGAGTCTCTGTTTCTCCCCATCCTGTCAAAGTCCTGCAATCAATTCCAACTAGGCTTCAATGTCTGATTCTTTAAGCATTCCTCCTCCCGTTGCCAGAACCCCTGGTTGGGAATCCTGATGTGGGGCTCAGAACCTTCACTCCAGTGGGGAGACTTCTGTCATATGTGTTCTCCAGTCTGTGAGTCATCCACCCACCAGTTATGGGATTTGATTTTACTGTCATTTCCCCTCCTACCTTCTAATTGTGGCTTCTCCTTTGTCTTTGGATGTGGGGTATATTTTTGGTGAGTTCCAGTGTCTTCCTGTGAATGATGGTCCAGCAGCTAGTTGTGATTCTGGTGTTCTCGCAAGAGGGAGTGAGAGAACGTCCTTCTACTCTGCCATCTTGGTTCCTCTACCATAACCTTCAAAAAATCTTTTATTTTAATATCTTTCTTTTCTTTCTTTCTTTCTTTCTTCTTTCTTTCTCTCCTTCTTTCTTTTCTTCTTTCTTTCTATTTCTTTCTTTCTTTCTTTTCTCCCTTTTCTTCTGAGCTGTGCCACTGATAGGGTCTTGGGGCTCTGGCCGGGTGTCATGCATGGGCCTCTGAGGTGAGAGAGCTGAGTTCAGGACATTGGACCACCAGAGACCTCCTGGCTCCACATAATATCAATTGGGAAGTGTTCTCCCAGATATCTCCATCTCAATGCTAAGACCTAGCTCCACTCTGTGGCCAGCAAGCTCCAGTGCTGGACATCCCATGCAAAACAACTAGCAAGACAGGAACATAACACCACCCATTAGCAGAGAAGCTGCCTAAAATCATAATAAGGTCACAGACACCCCAAAACACACTATCAGATGTGGTCCTGCCCACTAGAAAGACAACATCCATCCTCATCCACCAGAACAAAGGCACCAGTCTCCTCCACCAGGAAGCCAACACAATTTACTGAACCAACATTACCCACTGGGGGCAGAAACCAAAACCAATGGGAACTATGAAACTGCAGCCTGTCAAAAGGAGACCACAAACACAGTAAGTTAAGCAAAATGAGAAGATAGAGAAATACACAGCAGATGAAGGAGCAAGGTAAAAACCCTCCAGACCAAACAAATGAATAGGAAATAGGCAGTCTATCTGAAAAATAATTCAGAGTAATAATAGTAAATAGGATCCAAAATCTTGGAAATAGAATGGAGAAAATACAAGAAATGCTTAACAAGCACCTAGAAGAACTAAAGAGAACACAAACAATGATGAACAAAAAAATAAACGAAATTAAAAATTCTCTGGAAGGAATCAATAGCAGAATAATTGAGGCTGAAGAATGGATATGTGACCTGGAAGATAAAAGCATGGAAATAACTACTACAGAGAAGAATAAAGAAAAAAGAATTAAAAGAATTGAGGACAGTCTCTGAGACATCTGGGACAACATTAAATGCAACAACATACGAATTATATGGGTCCAGAAGAAGAAGAAAGAGAGAGAGAAAAAAAGAGACTGAGAAAATATTTGAAGAACTTATGGTTGACAATTTCCCTAGTATAGGAAGGGAAATAGGCAATCAAGTACAGGAAGCACAGAGAGTCCCATATAAGATAAATCCAAAGAGAAACACACCAAGACAGATATTAATCAAACTTTGAAAAATTAAACACAAAGAAAACTATTAAAAGCAGCAAGGGAAAAGTGACAAATAACATACAAGGGAATCCCAATAAGGTTAACAGCTGATCTTTCAGCAGAAACTGCCAGCCAGAAGGATGAAGCAGGATATCTTTAAAGTGATGAAAGGGAAAAACCTACAACCGAGATTACTCTACTCAGCAATGATTTCATTCAGATTCAATGGAGAAAGTAAACTTCTAACAGTCAGGCAAAGGTTAAGAGAACTCAGCACCACAAAACCAGGTGTACAGCAAATGCTAAAGGAACGTCTCTAGGCAGGAAACACAAGAGAAGGAAAAGACCTACAAAAACAATCCCAAAACAATTAAGAAAATGATAATAGGAACATACCTATCAATAACTACCTTAAATGTAAATGGATTAAATGCTCCAACTAAAAGAGAAGATAAAGAAATAAAAGGACTCAAAATTGGAAAAGAAATAAAGCCATCACTGTGTACAGATGACATGATACTATACATAGAGAATCCTAAAGATGCTACTAGAAAACTACTAGAGCTTATCAATGAATTTGGTAAAGTAGCAGGATACAAAATTAATGCACAGAAATCTCTGCATTTTGATACATGAATGATGAAAAATCTGAAAGAGAAATTAAGGAAACACTCCTATTTACCACTGCAACAAAAATAATTAAATACTTAGGAATAAACCTACATAAGGAGACAAAAGACCTGTATGCAGAAAACTATAAGGTACTGATGCAAGAAATTAAAGATCATACAAACAGATGTAGAGATATAACATGATCTTGGATTGGAAGTATCATCATTGTAAAAATGACTGCACTACCCCAATAATCTACAGATTCAATGCAATCTCTATCAAACTACCAATGGCATTTTTCACAGAACTGGAACAAAAAGTTTCACAATTTGTATGGAAAGAAAAAGACCTCAAATAACCAAAGCAATCTTAAGAGAGAAAAATGGAGCTGGAGGAATAAGGTTCATTGACTTTAGGCTATACTACAAAGCTACAGTAATCAAGACAGTATGGTCCTGGCACAAAAACAGAAATATAGAACAATGGAACAGGATAGAAAGCCTAGAGATAAACCAATGCACATGTGGTCACCTTATCTTTGAAAAAAGAGGCAAGAGTATACAATGTTGAAAAGACAGCCTCCTCAATAAGTGATGCTGGGAAAATTCGACAGCTACATGTAAAAAAAATGATATTAGAACACTCTCTAACACCATACACAAAAATAAACTCAAAATGGATTAAAGACCTAAATGTAAGGCCAGACACTCTAAAACTCTTAGAGGAAAACATAGGCAGAACACTCCATGGCAAAAATCACAGCAAAATCCTTTTTGATCCACCTCCTAGAGAAATGGAAATAAAAACAAAAATAAACAAATAGGAACTATTGAAACTTAAAAGTTTTTGCACAGCAAAGGAAAACATAAACAAGAGAAAAAGACAACCCTCAGAACGGGAGAAAATATTTGCAAACAAAGTAATGGACAAAGGATTAATCTCCAAAATATACAAGTAGGTCTTGCAGCTCAGTATCAAAGAAAACAAAATACCCAATGCAAAAATGGGCAGAAGACCTAAACAGATATTTCTCCAAAGAAGATATACAGATTGCTAAGAAACACATGAAAGGATATTCAACATCACTAATCATTAGAGAAATGCAAATCCAAACTACAATGAGGTATCACCTCACACCACTCAGAATGGCCATCCTCAAAAAATCTAGAAACAATAAATGCTGGAGAGGGTGTGGAGAAAAGGAAACCTTCTTGCACTGTTGGTGGGAATGTAAATTGATACAGCCACTATGGAGAACAGTATTGTGGTTCCTTAAAAAAACAAAATTAGAACTACCATATGACCCAGCAATACCACTACTGGGCTTATACCCTGAGAAAACCTTAATACAAAATGAGTCATGTACCACAGTGTTCATTGCCGAACTATTTACAATAATCAGGACATGGAAGCAACCTAAGTGTTCATTAGCTGATGAATTTATAAAGATGTGGTACATATATACAATGGAATATTACTCAGCCATAAAAAGAAACTGAATTGAGGTATTTGTAATGAGGTGGATGGACCTAGAGTCTGTCATACAGAGTGAAGTAAGTTAGAAAGATAAAAACAAATACCATATGCTAACATATATATATATATATATAATCTAAAAAAAAAAAAGGGTTCTCAAGAACCTAAGGGCAGTACAGGAATAAAGTTGTTGACCTAGAGAATGGACTTGAGGACATAGGGAGAGGGAAGGGTAAGCTGGGATAAAGTGAGAGAATGGCATTGACATATATACACTACCAAACATAAAATAGATAGCTAGTGGGTAGCAGGTGAATAGCACAGGTAGACCAGCTCAGTGTTTTGTGACCATCTATAGGATTGGAATAGGGAGGATGGGAGGGAGATGCAAGAGGGAGGGTATATGGGGATATATGTATACATATAGCTTATTCAGTTTGCTATACAGCAGAAACCAACACAACAATGTAAATCATTTGTACTCCATTAAAGATGTTAGGAAACAAAATGAAAATTATAATGGGTACCTCAGAGTATTGTTATAAAAAATTAAATTGCATAATGCTTGTGAGAAATCCTAGCTTAGTAGGCTCTCAGTAATGATCTCTGGATTCTGAGGTGGGCTGTTGGGGAAGAGGTGTGGAGAGCTTTTAGGTGTAAGCTTCCAAGAACAACAAAGAGCTACCTCTGATCTCACAGGCAATGCTGACTTAATTCCTGTGAATATGTCAGTCTTGCCTTCCTGTTCCTGTCGGTTTAAAGAGATAGCAAGAGAGGGGCACCCAGACACAGAAATCCTGGCCCTTGGGGAAACATCTAGACAAGGATTCATGGGTTTTCCACCAGCTCCATATCGCTAATTAAAAATATTTAAATGAAAGATAGCTAAACAGTTTGCTGAGGGAAACACTTGCATTAGTGAACATTTTATGAATTGCTTTAAACATGGGGAATTGTGAACATTTAAATAAAATTATTTGTGAGATTCACTACCCAATGAACTATAGAATAAAGACTACTGGGCATTGTAAAGGATTATTTTGCTACAAGGATGAGAGAGTGTAGTTCAGTTCACCCTCTTCTGCCAGGTTCCTCTTGTGATTTGATTAAAATTTAAAGGGTAGATTTTAAGTTTGAACATCTAGGGCCAGAAATTTGCCTCAGTCTCTACTGAGGGTTAAGGGTCTGTCAGTGAGTTATGGGAGAAATTCTCAGGTCCTCCAAGTGATCCAGTTTTATTCACTCATTCCCACTGTACACAATCCTCAAGCTAAATGTAGCCTGAGAAGTCTCCCACCTTGATATAACCATTCAATCCACACTCCCTCCATGTGGTGTTTGGTGATCTGGCTTGTGTTTGAAGCTTCGGAAAAAGAGTCCACTTTAAAACCCTTACCACATATTTCATTGCCAACTTTTTATAGTTACCTGCAATATAGTCTCAATTGTTTTTTTTCTTCCCATCTGTTTAGTTAAAGGTGTCATGTCGGAGTACAGGGAATCTCATCTCTGCCTCGGATCAGTATGGACATGTGTCATTTTTTGTTGTTTTCAAAATATGTATGCTTCCCCACTTCCTCTTCCCTCACCCCAAGATATGTTGGTCAAAGGGCCTATATATGTATATTTTAAAAATATTTCTAAGTTATTGTATATATACTCAAAGTTTGAGAACCACTGCCAGTCATAAAATGGCCCATAGAGAAAAATATTCCTAGATGATACATACACACACACACACACGCACACACACACACACACACACACATACACATCAAACGTTGAGAATCACTGCCAATGTTATGCAAAAAATCATTGAAAAATTCTTGTGTCTCAGTTTTTTCATGTCTTTACGTGATTTTTAAAAATTTCCCCCAAGTTTATTGAGATGTAATTGACATGTAACATTGTGTCAGTTTTAGCTGTATATGTGATGATTTGATAAACATATATATTATAAGATGATTTCCACAATAGGTTATGTACCTTTTTCTTTATTTGAATAATACAGTTAATGAAGGTATATTGTGAGGATTAGAATATGAAAAGAACTCCAGCACAAAGCAGTTGTCCACTTCATGATGCTAACTCCTATTTTTGACAATATAAGAAATGCTGATTATACAGGTTAAGCAAAGGTAGCATTATTCCAGATATATAAAGGACAAGAGGAATGTAGATTTATACACAAATTCAAGCAAGTTGCTCTGAGCACACCGTCTGTCTAAGGGTCAGCTTATCTCTAGACTGAGTCATTTATAGAAGAACAAACTATCTTAATTACAGTGGACTATGGAACTCATTTGATCTAGCTTCCTTTCCCATGCAGGACTCACCCTTTAAGCTATGGTTCCTTGGGCTCTGGGCCAGTAGGCCTCTCCCAGAGATAACCTGGAGAGATCTTGCTCATCCTTTATTTATTAGTTCAGTAAAACATGTCTTGATATGTTTCAACAGGGTATGCCAAAAATGCTATAGGGATATGAAGAAATGAATGCTTCTTAGCCTTACAATAGTCCACAATCATATTTAACATTAGGATTTGATACTGGTAACATTATCAGGGAAACAAATTGTACTCCCAGGTGATACGTTGAGGCAATGACCCCTTCCCCATCCATAAAGACATAGGCTATGGGTTTTTAAGGCCCCTATTCTTCCCATAATTAAACATGGCATCTGGATAGAATCTGGTTTGTTATTTACTCAGAGGTTCATATGTCTAGTGGAAGCTCAGTGCAGTTCCTTTCAAAGCTAACTGTAAGTAATCCCCTATTTGATTGAAAATATGTAATAAAAATAAGATTTTCTTGGGGCCTCCCTGGTGGTGCAAGTGGTTGAGAGTCCGCCTGCCGATGCAGGGGATATGGGTTCGTGCCCCGGTCTGGGAGGATCCCATATGCCGTGGAGCGGCTGGGCCCGTGAGCCATGGCCGCTGAGCCTGCGCGTCCGGAGCCTGTGCGTCTGGAGCCTGTGCTCCGCAACGGGGGAGGCCACAACAGTGAGAGGCCCGCATACCGCAAAAAAAAAAATAATAATAATAAAAAAAAATAAAAATAAATAAGATTTTCTTATGCCAAACACCTATGTAGTCAGGTCTTTTTGCTCCCACTCAAGGGAAATAACAAGGATGTTCTTAATTTTAGCTTTGATTCAATCCTGGTTCCACCATTTAGCAACTGTAAGAAAAACAGCAAATTTTTAAACCACTGTAAGACTCAGTTTCCTCATCTGTAAAACAAGGATAATAAGAGTAGCTTTCTCACGGTGATATAGAATTAAATGGGATAATATATGCAATTAGTATCTGGTCCAAAATACTGAATTAACTTTGCTATTAGAAAAGATCCACTAGATAAATGAGGAGTTTCATTTTTTAAATTACTGTCAGCCCTCTCTATCCACGGGTTCCACATCCTCACACAGGGAGAGTCAACTGTACAACACCATTTTATATAAGGGACTTGAGCATCTGAGGATTCTGGTATCTGCAGTGGGCCAGGAACCAATTCCCCATAAATACTGAGGGATGACTGTATTGTATGCGTTTATTCTCCCCTCTCTTCAGGCTATCTATTGGTCAGATATTCTGTGGGGACATAGAGGACTGTAATCTCCCAGCCATGCTCTAGAAGCCCAAATACCACAAGCCTAGCGAGCCTGTAAGGAGAAGCAAGACACAAATTCGAGAGATTGCAAGAGGATCTCACTGAACTGAGCTTGGAATTACATGAAAAGAAACTTTTAAGAGTTATTTCCTATTCAAAAAGGACTTGCTGCATTATTAAATTCAACCATACTGGGAGCTTTGCTCCTTCACATTTGTGCTTTCAAATATTACTTATTACAGTTACAGCATAGATGGGGTGAAGGAAGCTGAGAAGGGAACTGCTGGGCAATAGATCAGAAAGGAGATATTTGTAGAAATGAGAATAGTTCCAGCTTTCTACCTACATTTGTGCATTGCTTTTAACTTTTGAAAACACTTTCATTTCCACCTCCTATCGGGGTTGGTATCAAGGAGCTTGGCAGACGGTGAACCCGTAGATACAAGTCTCCTAGGTAATAAAACATATATGCTCTTGCCTACTCATCTCACCCCTTTAAAACCTTCAGAATAATATGAACACTGTGAGTGTTTTATAACAACATATTCATTTATTATGTATCCACGATGTGCATAATATATGCCGAATATCCTACATTCATTATGTAAGTAGTTTTTAAATCTACGCTTTGAAGTAACTGGTTTTGTTTGTTTCATATCAGTGACTTGCTCATGGTTCTGTAGGTAGTAAATAGCAGAGCTTGGATTTGAATGCAGAAATTTAACACGAAAACGTGTGCTTTAGCTAATCTCCTAAAATGCAGAAGACTTGGTCCTGTGCTTGGAAATAAAGATACAGAAACTGGTGGGAATTTCTATCCTGAGCTAAATTAAGAGAGCAGACCCTTGGAAGGAGAATGACATTTTATGGTTCGTGTATATTTAAATGGTTAAAGTCAATTCCAAGAGACAAAGAGAGCAGAGAAGGTGGGGAAAGGGTGATTTTTAAGGAACTAGAGGGGAGGAAGAAAATACAACTGAGCACATGGAGGACAGAGAGACTGTTTTATCAGCTAGAGTGCTGGTCAGCTGTGTGGTCAGGGAGGGTTGCATAGAAAGAAGGAATCTCAGTAAAATTTAATCCATGATATGTTTCTGTAACCCCATATCTTGCTGAGTTAAATAGATCTCAGTCCCTGCCAGCTGGCACTCATTTGGAAAAAGATATAAACAAAGATGCAACCTTTAATGAGTCAGTTCTAAATGTGTAGAGTCCTTCAGCATGAAGAGATTTCAGAGTAGCATAAGGAAGAAATGGAGAAATGAGGCACGGTCAATCAGAAATGTTAGTTGACTTGCCCAAGATTAAAATTTCTTTTGGGACTAGCTCAGATTACCTGGTACATTGTTTTTTGTCCTAACTGTCCTAGAATTAACCAAAGGTAACATATGTTCTCTAAATTAAAATTTTCTTATTTACGTATAATCATTTAACTCATGGGGCTAGAGCAATGGGAATTCTTCATGAAAAGAGGGCGTGGCATACGAAGTGGTGGCCTCCCCAGACCTGTGTTACCAGGAATCACCTATAACCCTTCCTCAGCTGTTTTCTGATTTTTCTGTGCTGAAGGGAGACATTTTGATATTGTCTGCCTTCTTGTCATCTCGGTTTTTTGTTTCTTCTCTTTTGTGCCTCTTCCTAAATGGTAACTGTCTCTTAAGGTTGTGCTCCAATCCCATCTACTCTGTGCTCCCTTAGCTAGCCTCAGCAAGCCTTCTCTCCATGTGATTCAGCCTGTTCATCAGAGGTGACCTGCTCTTCATCATAGTGTTGAAGAAAGCCTCATCTCCCCAAGACCATGACCTCCCTGGAGGGTAGTAACCAAGTCTTCTGCTTCTCCTTCATGCCCCCCCATAGCATATCAAGGATGTGCTCAATAAACCTTTGCTGAGTGACTACAGCATTAGCATTACCTCAGAGACAAATTATCAGAAATTTTTATTTTATTTTTTATTAAATTATGGTTGATTTACAATCATGTTTGTTTCAGATATAGGACATAGTGATTCAATATTTTTATAGATTATATTCCATTTACAGTTATTATAAATATTGGCTATATTCCATGTCTGTACAATAGCTTGTAGCTTATTTTATACATACATATGTATACATATACATACTATTTTATACATAGTATTGATAGCTTTTGTCTTAGTCCCATAACTCTATTTGCCCCTCCCCCTTTGCTTCCCCCACTGATAACCAATATTTTGTTCCCTACATCTATGAGTCTGTTTTGTTACATTTATTCATTTATATTTTTAGATTCCACATGTAAGTGATAATGTGCAGTATTTGTCTTTCTCTGTCTGACTTATTTCACTAAGCATAATATCCTCTAGGTCCATCCATGTTGTTGGAAATGGCAAATGTAAAAATTTCATTCTTATTTATGGCTAAGTAATATTCCACACACACACACACACACACACATGCACACATACACACACGCACACACACAGAGGCATACCTCGGAAATATTGGGGGTTTTTGGTTCCAGACTACCACAATAAAGCAAATATCACAACAGAGAGATTCACAAAAATTTGTTGGCTTTTTCACTGCATATAAAATTTATGTTTACACTGTATTGTAGTCTATTAAGTATATAATAGCATTATGTCTAAAAAATGTACATAGATTAATTAAAAATACTTTCTTGATGAAAAATGTTAACCATCATCTAAGCCTTCAGTAAATCATAGTAGTTTACATCAAAGATGACCATAACAAATATAATAATAATGAGAAAGTTTGAAATATTGTGAGAATTTCCAAAATGTGACCCTGAGACACAAAGTGAACAAATGTGGTTGGAAAACTGGAACCGATAGAATTGTTTGGTGCAGAGTTGCCACAAACCTTCAATTTGTAAAAAATGCAGTGTCTACAAAACACAATAAAGTGAAGCACAATAAAATGAGATATGCTTTTATAACTATAAAAATATAAATCTATAACTATATCCATATCTATATCATCTATATCTCCTATTGGTTCTGTTTCTGTATCATGACTAATACGGTAGGGAATTGCAGTGTAAGAAGAGATGAGTAGCTTGGGATGATTTTACATTTTCCCAAAGTGGATATGGTAGCTGCTGTGGTGCACTAAGATCTCCCTTCAGAAATGAAGACATTAGCACCCTAGCAGGTGAGAATTCCACTAAAGACAACTCTCAGGTGTTAGCCTCCTCAACAATTATCTCAGCTGAGGAGATCCATGTCACCTTTTCCTGGGATGGTCCCCATCCAGGGACTGATTAACATGGGGGTAAAAAGTACAGCTCTCTCACTCCAAATCATGACAACTGTAAAGGATCATCCCAGCTGCATAGCAGCCTAAGGTTAGTGGAGGCTCTTTGTAGCTCAATTTCTCCATCTGTTCAGCCCTGCTTCTTCCACTACAATTCCTCAGGCATTAATTCTGAGAGCAATACATAATAAAATTGCTGCATGTTAACCTCCATCTCAGAGTTGGCTTTCAAGGGAACCTGGCCTGCAGCAGAATCCAGTTTATGTCCTGCATCTCCTGAGACATCTCACTTGACTATTCCCAGTTCACATTTTACCTTTTGTGATACCAGCGGTCCTTTTATATCATTTAACATACATTTCAATGGTTGCATACCATGGCCTGCTAGGTTCATCTGGTCCTCAAATTTGTTTTGCTTGGGTTGAACTTTATTTTATGACATTTTAGAGTTAAATGACTTGGGTGTTGTATGCATGGTCCAGTTCATGATAAATCCTACTACTCCATATTGTCTTATATTCACCAGCATCACTAATTTTTTATTACTTGCAATACTCTGAAGACATTCAGTCTGTGACCCCCTTACTTACTTCTGTATCTTCTTTTATTTGTATAGTTTTATCTGGGGTGACTACATGTATAGTTAAGTCCCTAGAAAGCATGTGACTGTCCAGTATCTTGTGATGAAATATGTGGTTTCTCTTCTAGCATGCACTGGACCCTTTTCTTTCAATGCATAGGAGCGTGTGGTTTGTGTGAGATCAGCTGCATGTATGGCATACCCTTTCTTTTGTACATTATTAGATACCTAGTTGGCCCTCAAAAAAGATGTATTGGCAAATCAATAATTCAATTCACACATCAAATGAATCAATCATAGTTCCATGCCATTACATTTGGGGAAATTATCTGAAAAAAAATTGCTAAGATTCTTGGATCCAGAAAGTATATTTATTCAGCTGTAATAACATTTATTGAGCAGCCTACACTCCCCAATACAAAGAGTATCCATTAATAGCTCCAAATTGTAGCTTTTATGACAATAGTTTGGTTAGTAATGACCCAGAAATAGGAGGCAAGAGGGCCCCATATGGTGTATAAGGGCGGGGTAGGATCACCTTCTCTTCTAATTTGTTGATGGAACTTTTGTGTATCAAATGACCATTGTTTGGCTTCCCTGGTGGTGCAGTTGTTAAGAATCCGCCTGCCAATGCAGAGGACACAGGTTCAAGCCCTGGTCTGGTAAGATCCCACATGCTGCAGAACAACTAAGCCCATGTGCCACAACTACTGAGCCTGCACTCTAGAGCCCACGAGCCCCAACTACTGAAGCCCATGGGCCTACAGCCTGTGCTATGCAACAAGAGAAGCCACTGCAATGAGAAGCCTGCACACCACAACAAAGTGTAGTCTCCACTCTCAGTAACTAGAGAAAACCCGTATGTTAGCAAAGACACAATGCAGCCACCCCCCCCAAAAAAATTAAACAAAATGAATAAATAAATAAATTTATAAAAATAACCATTCTTTATTTCCATATTTTTATTTTTTCCATATTTTTATTTTTATTATCTCCATATTTTTATTTTTATTCCATTTTATTTCCATATTTTTAAATGTGGTTAGTTATACCAGATAACAGCAGTTAACATCATTGGGCTTCAGTTACCAAACAGGACTTAATAGTATCTAATGCAAATTCTAGCTCTAGGAAAGCTCGCTGATAAAGATCTTTGTGTAATATATATGTCTGTGCTCAACCAAGCTCTTGTGTTCATGTAATGTTATAAAAACAAGATAATGGCTGAATGTAGAAATGTTTAGGAAAAGTTAGCAACACGCAAAATGTTCATTTTTGTCTGTTATGTACAGTAGGGAAAAACAAACTTCAAGCAAAATTCGCAAACTAGGGAAAGATAAATTATGGTATATCAACTTTAGGGAACTTTATGCAGCTATTAAAATATTCATGAAACAAATGTAGAGCAATGCAAAAATATGCTTAGTATGTAGCTTTAAGAACAAACAGTAAGCAAAATTGTGTGCTAGAATTACAACTATAAAAAACAGGTATACATTTGGACAAAGTATGCATGAGAATACAGGAAATCAAAATAGCTGTTTCATAGTGATAGAATTATGGATAATTCTTTCTTCAAAATGTTCTTTAATGTTATATTGTTTTTGTAATACAGATACTGTGCATATGAAAAGAATTATAATGAATAAAGCAATCAGAGATTGTCTTAAAGAAAAGCAGTAACATGAAATCAAGGCAACCTTGATGAGAGATGTACTACATTTTTTGGAATCACTTCAAGGATAGACATTTCCCAGGAGCCTAAGATGGCAGCTTAACCAAAGAATGTTGACAACAAGATATTGGAGACAGAGATTGGAAAGGGGGTATAAGGGTTGCAGGCCTACCACAAACTCCTTTAAAGACCTTTTCTCTCTCCTTTCTTCTGACTTCAACATTGACTCATGTAGCTTTACACATTGTTAACACATTTTTCCAGCTCTCTGCTTCTACCATCCTCTCTGTTCCACAGAGCAAATTAATATGTAGCTTCCCCAAACCACCTAAGAATGATTTGTTATACTGGGGAGAAAGGCCAGGAAGAAGGCTCCTGTCCAGCTTTTTAGAGCAGCTTTGTATTGTGATTTATCAGAACGTCCAGAGAGCCATCAGCAGGAGAATAAAGTAATAAGGGATAGAATCTTTGAGGTTGGCTCTACCACTACAGAAATTTGTCAGGCTAAGTTTCAGGATAGCTGCATTCTATTTCATATTGTAATAAATATTCTTCCTTTAAAATTGTGTTTGACTTTCTACTGGAAGGGGCAAATATTGAATCATTTTAAGTTATAAAACATTTTAAAATGTGGGCATTTGTCCTATAGTATGGTGCTACAGTGACTTAAATTATACTTCCATGTGTATATTTAATGAATATGATTTAAAATAGGCTCTTGGGCATTAATTGAAGTATATTGTCACACTCGCCTATATGTTTAAAATCGAATCTAGTTTTTTCACACTGATACCAAATTACACAGTTAACTACTAGTTAGTATTTCACCCTAGAATTTTCATAGGTAATCTTTTCCAGGTCCTGTAAGATAACCTATTACTTTTTCTTCACTCCTGATACCAGGAGCAATGCCTTCCCTATGCCAGCGATCTTAATTTTCAAGGCAGGGTCATTATTTTAATATCTCTTGTATATTTCGTAGAACTGCTATTTGAATTTCACAAGACTGCTATTTGTTGCCCTGTGTATGGAAAAAATATTCACATACCATATATATTCGATAGATCCCGTGTTTAAATCTGCATACTGATGAAGGAAGGGACAAATATTTGGTGCCTGGAAGGATAGACTATGAGAACCATCAATGCTCTTAACAAAACATTTGTGTTTTTTTTTTTTACTTTATAGTCACATGCAAAAACTATACATCTGTATTCTTTTTTAATGTGGACATGGCCATGTGATTTATTTTGGCCAATAAGATATGTGCAGAAGTGACATGTATCATTTCTGAGAGTGAACACTAAAAGAAAGTGCCCAATTTGCCTCTCTTCCCTTTTGCACTGCTTCAATGAATCAAAATCACTTGGCAAAATGAAGCCTTGGTCAGTTTGGGGGTGTGAGGAATTACACAAGCAGAGCTGCCCACTGATCTATGTTGAAAATGTAGTATGAATAAGAAATAAACATCTGCTTTGTTAAGCCACTGAGATTTTTGGAGTTGTTCATTACCACAGCATAATAGAGCTATCCTAACTGAATTAAAATGAGTAAAGATCTGAGAAGTTTTTCAAGTTTTATTACTAGTCTTTGGAAAAGATGTATTCTTTAGCATTTGACACAAAAGAAGTATGTATGGATTGTTCATGTAAGTTACTAAGCATAAAAATGAAGTAAACACCCATGAACTTAACACCCAACTTAAGAACTAGAATATTTCTCTATTGTTGGAGACTTTCTTTAGATTCCTCCTCCATCTCAACGTCTAGCCTCCTCTTTGGATATAAGCACTGTCCTGCATTATTTTTTGTTTACTATTGCCTTGATTCTTGAGATATTATATATCCATATATGTATATGTATGAATGTATGTATGTAGATATCTATCATCTATCTATCATCTATCTATCTATCTATCATCTATCTATCTATCCATCTACTGGTACAAGCAAAACAGGATGCAGGAAAGTATGTGGGTGATATAATTTTTGTAAAGTGCTCATTGTATTTTTAATCACATTCTTGGTATAGAGGAACAGTTATTACTACTATACTACTAATAGTTGACTTACTGAGCACTTACTATTTACCTAATATTGTTTTGGTAGCTTTATATATGTTAATGTCTTTCTATGAGGTAGGAACTCTGCATACTCCCATTTTAAAAATGAAGCAGCTAAGGCACAGAAATTAAGTTCCTTGTTCAAGGCTAGGTATATTATAAATGGTAGAGCTAGAATATAGAGTGAACATTTGGCTCCTGTATTAGATTTCTATAGTGGCTATAACAAATTACCACAAATTTAGTGTCTTAAAGCAACAGAAATTTATTATCTTACACTTCTGGAGGTCATAAATCCAAAATAGATCTTCCAGGCTTAAAACCAAAATGTGTGCAGGGCTGAATTCTTTTTAGATGTTTTCAAGGAAAGTTCACTTTCTTGCCATTTCCAGCTTTTAGAGGTCATTTACATTCCTTGGCTTGTGGTTCCTTCTTCTATCTTCAAAACCAGCAGCACTGCATCTTAAAATATCTCTATAATTTTGACTCTTCTTCCTCACTGTTTTACTTATAAGGACCCTATTGGTTATATTGGGCCCACTGAATAATCCAGAATAATCTCCCCATCTCACGATCCTTAGTTTAAGTATATCAACAAAGCTCCTTTTGCTTTCTGTAAAGTAATATATTCACATGTTCCACATATTAGAATGTGGACATCTTTCCAGTGGCCACAGCTCCAAAACCCCTAGGATTAGTCACTATTTTAAACTGCCTCTAAGGGTAATGGTAACCTTGGAACAACCCTACTGTAATATGCAATGCTTAAAATTAACATCAATAGCTATAATAGAAAGTATATTCTAAAACTATGTGTCTAATAAATTAGCGTTATAGAGAAAACTCTGACCTCCAGCTTTGGATCCAATTTGTCAATTCTTCAAGATATTTTATGGTAGTGTTTTAGACTTAGGCAGGGGTAGAGTCCCATTCCTGTCACTTGCTGGTTGTTATTATCAATATTTTACAGATGAAGAACTTGACGCTTGGGAAGATTGAGTAAACTTGCCTAATTTATCAAAATTAGTAAATGAATGGTGGTTTATTTCCACTATGGCATGTTATATCTGAGCACATATAGGTTTTACTAAACAAGTAGAATAGGAATTAAGTGTTGTGAGTTCGAGGAGGGGTAAATCAGGGGGTTTGAGTATTTGAGGAAATCATTATTCAATTGTGGGTACTGAATTGTGTCTGGAAGAATATTAGGATATATAGTTGTAGAGTTTATGTGAATCCAAATATTAACTTTACTAATGTTCACTGATGCTTTACTCTGGGCTGAATGACATTTTCACATACTAATTAAAACAAAAAAACTTGGATGGGACTACTAAAAACCCCAGGCATTATTTACAGAACATGTTTGAGTGAAGAAGACAAGATTTGGACCTCAGGACCCAGAGAACAACACGGTGTTGAGTTCCTGGGTCTTTTAAAATCCCAAAATGGAGCTGAAGAAGTTGGAAACCCTGAAATTCCAGTGGGCATAGACAAACAAACAAACAGCCCAGATAAAATCTTGCTCCAAGAAAATGGCAGTCTAGTAAGTATGAAACTTTTACACAAAAGTCACTCTACTCCATGAAGAACCTAGGGGAAAGATGGGAATAAAGATGCAGACCAACTAGAGAATGGACTTGAGGATATTGAGAGGGTGAAGGGTAAGCTGGGACAAAGTGAGAGAGTGACATGGACATATATACACTACCAACTGTAAAATAGATAGCTAGTGGGAAGCAGCCACATAGTACAGGGAGATTAGCTCCCTGTTTTGTGACCACCTAGAAGGGTGGGATAGGGAGGGTGGAAGGGAGGAAGATGCAAGAGGAAAGAGATATGGGGATATATGTGTATGTATAGCTGATTCACTTTGTTATAAAGCAGAAACTAACACACCACTGTAAAGCAATTATACTCCAATAAAGAAGTTAAAAAAAAAACCAAAACACTGTACTCCAACCAAACAGATAAGATTGTAGGCCCACTCACACCCATACCAGAAAAGCCAAAGTAGGAAGCTTAGCCTTCCATCTTTGTGAGGCTAATGAGGTGCCTCAATACTCCACTAAGGAGCTGGCAGAGAAGTTTGAAAAGGGACTCAGCATCTTCATCCCCACTGGGTAGGAACAAGGCACTCCTGGCAGTGTCATTGGAGCCCACATAGTAAATCTGGGTTTCTACCTGCAAATGTCAGTAGTAAGGCAATCCCTTCTACTCCTATGGGCTCATGTTAGAGGATCAGAGTCACCTAATGGAGAGTCAGGACTTTCATCACTTCCAGTGGTATGCAGGCATACACCTCTCCCCTTCTACCATGGTCAATGGAGGCCATGAAGGGAGCAGCAAGAGACATTCTAGCATTGTCAACCAAGAAGATATGAGTGGAGGTCTAGTGAGGAGTCAGAATTCCCAATCCAAATGAGCAGCACTGAGGAGTTTCTCCTTTGGGTGTCACTGTATGCCAGAGGTTACATACTGTATGATGCCATTTATATAATATTCTTGAAAGGCCAAAATTACAGAAATGAAGAGCTGATTAGTAGTTACCAAGGGTTAAGCAGACAGTGAGGATGAAAGAGAAGTATGTTAGGCTATAAATGAGCAACAAGGCAGAACACCTACTGAACGCAGGCAGAAGACCTCAGACCTCCCAAAAGGCAAGACACTCCACATGTACCTGGGTAGGGCAAAAGAAAAAAGAAAAATATAGAGACAAAAGAATAGGGGCGGGACCTTCACCAGTGGGAGGGAGCCGTAAAGTAGGAAAGGTTTCCACACACTAGGAGCCCCTTTGTGGGCAGAGACAGGGGGTGGTGGAGGGGGAAGGCTTCGGAGCCATGGAGGAGAGCACAGCCACAGCAGTGCGGAGGGCAAAGTGGAGAGATTCCTGCACAGAGGACTGGTGCCAACCAGCACTCACCAGCCCAAGAGGCTTGTCTGCTCACCCGCTGGGAGGGTTGTGGGCTGGGAGCTGAGGCTTGGGCTTCTGTCGGAGCGCTGGCAGTGGGAAGAGAACCTGAAGGGGTTAGTGCACCATGGGTAGCCGGGAGGGAGTCCGGGAAAAAGTCTGGACGTGCAGAAGAGGCAAGAGACTTTTCCTTCCCTCTTTGTTTCCTGGTGCGTGAGGAGAGGGGATTCAGAGCACTGCTTAAAGGAGCTCCAGAGATGGGCGCGAGCTGCGGCTGAAAGCACGGACCTCAGAGACGGGCATGGGACACTGGGGCTGCTGCTGCTTCCACCAAGAGGCCTGTGTGCAAGCGCAGGTCACTGTCCACAACCCCCTTCCAGGGAGCCTGTGCAGCCTGTCACTGCCGGGGTCCCGGGATCCAGGGACAGCTTCCCCGGGAGAGCGCATGGCACGCCTCTGGCTGGTGCAGTGTCACGCCAGCCTCTGCTGCCACAGGCTCGCCCTGCACTCCGTACCCCTCCCTCCCCCTGGTCTGAGTGAGCCAGAGCCCCCGAATCAGCGGTTCCTTTCACCCTGTCCTGTCTGAGAGAAGAGCAGACGCCCTCCAGTGACCTACATGCAGAGGCGGGGCCAAATCCAGAGCTGAGACACGGGAGCTGTGAGAACAAAGAAGAGAAAGGGAAATCTCTCCCAGCAGCCTCAGAAGCAGTGGATTAAAGCTCCACAATCAACTTGATGTACCCTGCATCTGTGGAATACATGAATAGACAATGAATCATCCCAAATTGAGGAGCTGTGTGGATGAAATGTTCTTGGTGCTGCAGCCAGGAGTCAGTACTGTGCCTCTGAGATGGGAGAGCCAACTTCAGGACACTGGTCCACAAGAGACCTCTCAGCTCCACATAGTATCAAACAGCAAAAATCTTCCAGAGATCTCCATCTCAACACCAGCACCCAGCTTCACTCAACGGCCAGCAAGCTACAGTGCTGGACACCCTATGCCAAACAACTAGCGAGACAGGAACACAAAACCACCCATTAGCAGAGAGGCTGCCTAAAATCATAAAAAGTCCACAGACACCCCAAAACACACCACCATACATGGACCTGCCCACCATAAAAACAAGATCCAGCCTCATCCACCAGAACACAGGCACTAGTCCCCTCCACCAGGAAGCCTACACAACCCACTGAACCAACCTTAGCCACTGGGGACAGACACCAAAAACAATGGGAACTATGAACCTGAAGCCTGCACAAAGGGGACCCCAAACACAGTAAGATAAGCAAAATGAGAAGACAGAAAACCACACAGCAGGAGAAGGAGCAAGATAAAAACCCACCAGACCTACAAATGAAGAGGAAATAGGCAGCCTACCTGAAAAAGATTTCAGAATAATGATAGTAAAGATGATCCAAAATCTTGGAAATAGAATAGACAAAATGCAAGAAACAATTAACAAGGAACTAGAAGAACTAAAGATGAATCAAGCAATGATTAGAAACACAATAAATGAAATGAAAAATACTCTAGATAGGATCAATAGCAGAATAACTGAGGCAGAAGAATGGATAAGTGATGTGGAAGATAAAATAGTGGAAATAACTACTGCAGAACAGAAGAAAGAAAAAAGAATGAAAAGAACAGAGGACAGTCTCAGAGACCTCTGGGACAACAGTAAACGTACCAACATTCGAATTATAGGGGTTCCAGAAGAAGAAGAGTAAAAGAAAAGGACTGAGAAAATATTTGAAGAGATTATAGTTGAAAACTTCCCTAATATGGGAAAGGAAATAGTTAATCAAGTCCAGGGGGCACAGAGAGTCCCATACAGGATAAATCCAAGGAGAAATACACCAAGACACATATTAATCAAACTCTCAAAAATTAAATACAAAGAAAACATATTAAAAGCAGCAAGGGAAAAACAACAAGTAACACACAAGGGAATCTCCAAAAGGTTAACAGCTGATCTTTCAGCAGAAACTCTGCAAGACAGAAGGGACTGGCAGGACATATTTAAAGTGATGAAGAAGAAAAACCTGCAACCAAGATTACTCTACCCAGCAAGGATCTCATTCAGATTTGATGGAGAAATTAAAACCTTTACAGACAAGCAAAAGCTGAGAGAGTTCAGCACCACCAAACCAGCTTTACAACAAGTGTTAAAGGAACTTCTCTAGGCAAGAAACACAACAGAAGGAAAAGACCTACAATAACGAACCCAAAACAATTAAGAAAATGGGAAAAGGAACATACATATCGATAATTACCTTAAATGTAAATGGACTAAATGCTCCCACCAAAAGACACAGATTGGCTGAATGGATACAAAAACAAGACCCATATATATGCTGTCTACAAGAGACCCACTTCAGACCTAGAGACACATACAGACTGAAAGTAAGGGGATGGAAAAAGATATTCCATGCAAATGGAAACCAAAAGAAAGCTGGAGTAGCAATTCTCATATCAGACAAAATAGACTTTAAAATAAAGACTACTAGAAGAGACAAAGAAGGACACTACATAATGATCAAGGGATCAATCCAAGAAGAAGATATGACAATTGTAAATATTTATGCACCAAACATAGGAGCACCTCAATACATAAGGCAAATACTAACAGCCATAAAAGGAGAAATCGACAGTAACACAGTCATAGTAGGGGACTTTAACACCCCACTTTCACCAATGGAGAGATCATCCAAAATGAAAATAAATAAGGAAACACAAGCTTTAAATGACACATAAAACAAGATGGACTTAATTGATATTTATAGGACATTCCATCCAAAAACAACAGAATACACATTTTTCTAAAGTGCTCATGGAACATTCTCCAGGATAGATCATATCTTGGGTCACAAATCAAGCCTTGGTAAATTTAAGAAAATTGAAATTATATCAAGTATCTTTTCCGACCACAATGCTATAAGACTGTATATGAATTACAGGAAAATATCTGGAAACATACAAACACATGGAGACTAAATAATACACTACTAAATAACCAAGAGATCACTGAAGAAATCAAAGAGGAAATCAAAAAATACCTAGGAACAAATGACAATGAAAATACGATGACCCAAAACCTATGAGACACAGCAAAAGCAGTTCTAAGAGGGAAGTTTATAGCAATACAATCCTACCTCAAAAAACAAGAAACATCTGAAATAAAGAATCTAACCTACACCTAAAGCAATTAGAGAAAGAAGAACAAAAATTGCCCAAAATGAGCAGGAGGAAAGAAATAATAAAGATCAGTTCAGAAATAAATGCAAAAGAAATAAAGGAAACAGTAGCAAAGATCAATAAAACTAAAAGCTGGTTCTTTGAGATGATAAACAAAATTGGTAAACCATCAACCAGACTCATCAAGAAAGAAAGGAATAAGACTCAAAACAATAGAATTAGAAATGAAAAAGGAGAAGTAACATCTGACACTGTAGAAATACAAAGGATCATGAGAAATTACTACAAGCAACTATATACCAATAAAATGGACAACCAGGAAGTAATGGACAAATTCTTAGAAAAGTACAACCTTCCAAAACTGAATGAGGAATAAATAGAAAATATAAACAGACTAATCACAAACACTGAAATTGAGACTGTGATTAAAAATCCTCCAAAAAACAAAAGCCCCGGACCAGATGGCTTTATAGGCAAATTCTATCAAACATTTTGAGAAGAGCTAACACCTGTCCTTTTCAAACTCTTCCAAAATATAGCAGAGGGAGGAACACTCCCAAACACATTTTATGAGGCCACCATCACCCTGATAGCAAAACCAGACAAAAATGTCTGAAAAAAAAAGAAAACTACAGGCCAATATCTCTGATGAACATAGATGCAAAAATCCTCAATGGAATACTAGCAAACAGAATCCAACAGCACATAAAAAGGATCATACCCCATGATCATGTGGGGTTTATCCCAGGAATGCAAAGATTCTTCAATATACACAAATCAATCAATGTGATACACCATATTAACAAATTGAAGGATAAAAACCATATGATCATCTCAATAGATGCAGAAAAGTCTTTTCACAATATTCAACACTCATTTATGATAAAAACCTCTAGAAAGTAGGCATAGAGGGAATCTACCTCAACATAATAATGGCCATATATGATAATCCACAGCCAACATCATTCCAAATGGTGAAAACCTGAAACCATCTACACTAAGATCAGAGACAAGATAAGGTTGCCCACTCTCACCACTATTATTCAACATAATTTTGGAAGTTTTAGGCACAGCAATCTGAGAAGAAAAAGAAATAAAAGGAATCCAAATAAGAAATGAAGAAGTAAAACTGTCACTGTTTGCAGATGACATGATACTATACATAGGGAATCCTAAAGATGCTACCAGAAAACTACTAGAGCTAATCAATGAATTTGGTAAAGTAGTAGGATACAAAATTAATGCATAGAAATCTCTTGCATTCCTATACACTGATGTTGAAAAATATGGAAGAGAAATTAAGGAAACATTCCCATTTACCATCACAACAAAATGAATAAAATACCTAGGAATAAACCTACCTAATGAGACAAAAGATCCATATGCAGAAAATGATAAGACCCTGATGAAAGAAATTAAAGATGATACAAACAGATGTCACAAACATGTTTTGAATTCAGAGGCCAGAGAATGATTCTAGCAGGATCAACCCTAATTGCTCTAATAATAGTATTAAGAGTATCTAGGGCTTCCCTGGTGGCGCAGTGGTTGAGAGTCCGCCTGCCGATGCAGGGGACACGGGTTCATGCCCCGGTTCAGGAAGATCCCCATGCCGCGGAGTGGCTGGGTCCATGAGCCATGGCCGCTGAGCCTGCGTGTCTGGAGCCTGTTCTCCGCAATGGGAGAGGCCACAACAGTGAAAAAAAAAAAAAAAAAAGAGGAGGAATACTGAAATGGATTTACAAATGAACACAAAAGTGGCTTTTTCCACTGGGGAGAAGCTAGTCAAATGAACCTCCGCCAGACAGAATTTGGGCTTCCTTGGTGGCACAGTGGTTGCGAGTCTGCCTGCCGATGCAGGGGACGCGGGTTCGTGCCCCGGTCTGGGAGGATCCCACATGCCGCGGAGCGGCTGGGCCCGTGAGCCATGGCCGCTGAGCCTGCGCGTCCGGAGCCTGTGCTCCGCAGTGGGAGAGGCCACGGCAGTGAGAGGCCCGCGTACCGCAAAAAAAAAAAAAAAAAAAAAAAAAGAGTATCTAGATGATAAAATCACCATACAGCCTTGGTTTAGAATCAGTATGAAACCATGAAATAGCAGTGAAGGAAACTGCCATGTAATAAACCCAAGAAGAAAGGGGTAGAGTTCTTCCTTGCCAGAAGATGAGTCACACAAGAGAGAAGAACAAGAAAAAAGGAATCGATGGACATGTCAGTTGACAATAATTACATCTCTAGTTTGACTACTACAGAATTTTCACAATGCTTTTTTATATCCCCATTGTGGTAGACTACTGCAGTGGGCAGTATATTATATTTTGTTTTCCCCAAATATACTTTTCTGATTCAGGTACTGGCCTTCCTCACATAATTTATTATATTAGGAGAGAAGCAATCAAGGTTTTATACCACAGAGTCTCAAGACACTTAGAATGTTTTTCACCTAATGAACAGTGCAAGTAATAAGCTCTATGATTTCAAGCAGGGGGAGAGAGATCACTGAATAGATGGATATTTACAAATGACTTACCTATATATCCAAATCCACTGGACAATCCATTGAGTCTGAGAAAGAGGCAATATCCTAATTCTGTATATAAAATTCATGAAGGTTTTATGATCTCTCTTGGTTTCTTCAACAACTTGCTAAAGGACTCTGAAAACTGCCAATAGCCTTTTTGTTAAATCACCCCAACCCCATCAGTTACGCAAAAGTGCTAGATGTTGAACACAACATGAGGTGAAATAGTCGGCCTTGAAAGTCCATTTTTTTTAATTTTGTTGATATTTCTAAAATGTTTCAAATAACTAATACAGAAAGAAATAACTATAGGTTTGAGCTAGGAAGATGTTAACGAACAGTTTCAAAATAAATGGCTTTTCCCAATATAAGTGAATTTACTCCTATTTCCCCCCACCTAAAGGAAAAAGCAGAAAACTTTTCAGAATATTGTAAAATTATAGCATATTTCTTAGCATTACCCTTCAATATTTGATGACACATCTGAAGTGCAGTTATTTATTGGCGATAAGACAGAAATTGTGGAAGAGAAAGAGAGGCAGACTAAGTGTAAATGAATAGTATGAATTGCTCCACAGGCTTGAGGATATCAGCCCACTCACATTTCTAATTTTTTCAAATAAATTTTTCAGTCTCCCACCTGTTTAATATCAGGAATTTCAGTATCTCCTTCCATTTCTATTTAATTATCAGATAATTCTAGGAAATTTTTCAGTCTAAAGGAGCTTTAGCATGATTAAGTCCAGTTGCTGGTTTCTCGCTGTTATAGTATGTAACAGTTGATGACTGTTGCTTTAGTCTGATGGATGATGCCAGCCCTCTGCTCTGATGGTGTTTCTACTCCTTCAGATTTCTGTGGCAGAAAGGCAGTTTTTATTTTTTTAATTTTTATTTATTTATATATTTATATTTTTGGCTGTGTTGGGTCTTCACTGTTGCATGTGGGCTTTATCTAGTTGCGACGAGTAGGGGTTACTCTTCATTGTGGTGCACAGGCTTCTCATTGTGGTGGCTTCTTTTGTTGCAGAACACGGTCTACAGGTACTCAGGCTTCAGTAGTTGTGGCTCACAGGCTGTAGAGCGCAGGCTCAGTAGTTGTGGCACGGGCTTAGTTGCTCCGTGGCATGTGGGATCTTCCTGGACCAGGGCTCAAATCTGTGTCCCCTGCATTGGCAAGTGGATTCTTTACAACTGCACCACCAGGGAAGTCCCAGAAAGGCAGTTTTTACATGAGAAGGATCCTCTAGTGTAAAGATCATTTTTATTTGGGTTCCCAGGATGACAGCTCTTGATAATCAACTATTTAAGTTCATATATCCAGTCTCAGCCTCAAAGTACTGGATCAGGACTCATGCTTGTGTCTACTCCTTTCACACCTGGAAAACTATCTTCCACTTTTCCATCTGGTGACTACCTCTCCCAGAAGGATGGTAAAGATGGTATATTTTCTTTAAATCTTCACAAGTCAAGGGGTATGTACAGTCCTCTCCATGAACAATTGGACAGTTTAGGATTTACTCAAACAAAACCTACCAGTTAAGGGTGGCACCTCTAAATAGTTCCAAGTAATATTATATCTTAGGTTACAATATGAAAAATATGGCATTTCTCTAGCATAGGAGGAGGGAAAAGAAATTTTAAAAAAACTAAAACAAACGATTTTTTTCTCTATCGGCCCATTCTCTGACCTGATAATACAATGTTTTGTAATTCTTATGACTATACTAATTACTTTAAAAATATCATCTTATTGAAAATTTGCCATTTTGTAAGGGAACACAATCTAAAATCAGAGAAGTGAGTACTTACTCAAGATAACACATTTACTAACATAAATGAGTCAGGATTTCAACTTAGATGTCTGAGGTCGTAGCTATGCTCCTCCTAGCACGTTACTGAATGTGCCCAGGAGACAGGCATGGGGCATAAAAGAAGTCCATCTCACAGTCTTTAAATAGTTTTCATTAATTTGAAGGGGCCAAGGAAAATGCCAGACTTACACATATAGAAGTGTTGGAAAATAATAAAAGCACATAGAAGAGTGATAAATTAAATTTAACCACATATGGTATTGGGAGGACTTCTCAAAGGAGTTTAACTTATTTCAATAATGTTTATTAATGTTAATACAGTGTGACTGACTGACAGATTTCTGCTTGTGAAGCGCTTTACCTAGATTGTGCCTATTGGCTTAATGCCAACTCTAAATCTCCTTTAATGTATCTTCTTACCCTGTAGAGGTTAGAAAGCTAAAAATTTTCAGCATGGATTTTGTGTGTAGCCTAAATTTCACTAAGAAAATGCACTATATAAGACTTGGAAAGGGGAAGTCAGCAATATGAAGGGGCAGCCACAAGCATGGAGACTGACTCTTTGGAGGCAATTAGGTGGCATGGATGTCATCATAGAACAAAAGTGACTATGGGTTTTTGTTGAGTCCTGTTTTGCTAAAAGCCTTTTTTTCCTGTCCCTATCATCTAACATCTGGACTACTAGAAAATCTGTAGGATAATTGTAATAAACCCCTTTCTGCTTAATAGAGCTGCAGGAGATTATGACATTTGCTGCTAAGAACCTTGAAAGGTACAATGACCAATATCACAATGGCTTCAGATAAGGCAATGGGACTTGAGATTGTTTATCTCACCTAGTTGGGTTGAAAGTTGGGGTGGTCTAGTTGGCAGTAGAGATTGGATCACTGGTAGTCTGTAACACTTAATGGCAAAAGAGTTATTAAATTATGACCTTTTGTTCCTGGGAAAGATATAACATATCTATAGAAGGCAAAGGATATGATTTTAGATGGAATTGTTGAAGGGTGTGAAGAGTTAATGACAGTGGGATGGGCCATTGTTTCCAACTGAACTGGAAAGCATAAGGCAAGACAATGATAGAGGCAAGTTATCAAATCCTGGTCAAAGTACCAAGAAGTTTCTACAACTACCCTCAAAAATATCTTATATTTCTTTTAGGTATTGGGTATATACAATTAAGAGTCAAATCCAGAGACTGGTGGTGAAGCTGATGAAAAAGCGCAGGCGGAATTCAGATCTTTGTCAGGTTTTGAGTAAAAATATAGGTATTGACAGGAAAAAAGTTAAACCTAAAAAATTCTAATGTGGGAATTTGAGATGACTTAGTTGACTTAGAATATTCTGAACCCCCAAATTTTACAGAATGTTACTAGAGAGCACTAGCAGCCATGTTTTCCCCCTGAGCTGATAAGGCTCTTCCTACTTCATTTGAAAACCATGTAATCAGTTATTTTGCAAGGGAATAGCAATTTTTCTTTGTGTTCCATGCTGCCATCTATATAACTACAGATGTACCTCAGTTTGACCCAAAGGAAACAGATAGTCAAGCCCAAGAGAATAAAAGTTTTCTCATTTAGACTGACAAAAGCTTGGAATTTGTGTATTAAAAACTAGATGTAAGAGTGGTTTATGTTAAATTAAGTTGAAATGCCCCAAATTCCTTAGTTTTATAGAAGGAAAGATATAGAAGCTAATAGAGGTTTAAAATATGGAATGAACTTATCAAGTACTCAGTTATGTTTAAATATATCCATAAAGACAGTAATAAAAATCCATTTATTATGACTTTGAGAAATGTCATGTTACGAATGCATCAGTGTGTTTGTAAAGTTCTGTAGCGAACAGACTCCACAATAAGACAAGAGAATAGGTGGAAGATGTTGCTGTTGAACTCGGCTCTCTGATGGCAATGGGACTGATTGCGTCCTGGAGTGGAAGCAGCCAGGAAACAAGTTAGGAGTAATTACTCAATAAGTAACAAGGCTGGAGTGATCATCAAAATGGTTTGCCAAACAAGTAGCTTTGGCAGTGACTACCGAACACGATGTCCCTAGGACTGAATCAGTTGGACAATACATTAAAGTTCTACTTGAACATTATCATGATGAAAAATCTACTTCTCAGAAATGGTAGACAGATTTCAGTCAACAACAACTGCAATGAAATTGGCTCTTCACCCTATTCTTGGGTATTCAGAAGCCCTAGAAAGAAGGGTAGCCTGGATATCTGAAAAAAATGAGACTGAAAATAATATCCTATATATTTTATATAAATCTCTTCCTAGCCATGCACAAAGCAGACAGTGGATTTCCAGCCTTGTGGTTTTCCTTTTGTGTAGACAGTCCATACCATATGTAAGGCAATTCCTTGTAACAGATTTCTCACTCTTTATATACGTGAGTGTGTTTGTGTGTGTATGTGTGTGTGTATCTCTCCCTTTATATACATAAATGTAATATAATATAAAAACAATAAATACAAATATATAATCTAGACTCTATTCTCTGCTACCCTCTCTCTCTATATGCATGTACATATATACACATGTATGTGTGTATATGTATGTATATATATATATACACACACATACGTATGCATGCATGGATATACATATATCTCTTACTTGTTCTGTTTCTCTTGTTGAACTCTAGCTGATACAGTGGGTCAAGTCACCATATATGCTACCTGAGTTGCTATCATGAACGTGTATGCCACAAAATTCGAATGTGCTTAGGAGGACATCACTATCAATAGGAAATGAAATATACAGCATTGGGTCCTAGTGTGTCTAACGGCTGAAAAAAGTTGCTTTATCAGATGACTAACACTCCCAACATTTCCACTTCTGTGACTGTACTGTCACTTCTAGCCAAACTATGATGCAAAAAGAGTTCTCATATTATCAATTAACTGAGGGAAAAACATAAAGCTTTATTTACAGTAGATTCAATCTAATGTGTTGGCATCAGCCAAACATAGATTGTTTCACTCTTGTAGTCCCATTCAGGGATACCCCTGTACAAAAGTAGAGATGGTAATCTTCCTATTGGGACTAACATAAGTGCTAAATATGATAACCACCTTTATTTAAAGAGGAGGTCATTGTGATATGGATACATATCACTTCCATGGGTAGTAGGGGTAGATAATGATTTGCAAAGATGGTCAGAGACTTGAAATTAAAGAAAATGTTGGAATATCATTGACAAGGGAGTTTTAGTAAGAGATTCATGGATGCATTGCTTAAAATTGTCCAGAATGTAACAATATTTGTGCCTTAAGGAGATGCTTCCCATGATTATCACGGCTTTCAGTAATCATGGTAGTCTGTATGAACAAGATAATTGTCTGTTAGTATTATTCAGCCACTATTCTCTGCACTCCATATTTGCTCAATAGATTTGTGAATAAAAGTGACTCTGGTAATAGTGAGGAAAGTGAAGCATAGCTTCAAAAACATGGATTTCTCACTAGGCTAATCAGGTAAGTGCCACTGCTGAGTACTACATCTGCCAGCAGCAAAAATTAATGTTACATCACAATAAAGTCTCTTGTCTCAAGGCACTTAATGGACAACTCATGGTAGGTCAATGAAACCTCCTTTTTCATGGAAGAGAAAGTATTTTCACTAGAATAAATAATAAACTTTGCACTATGCAAGAATGTGGATTTATCTTCCCTGTATGCTTTATGTAATGACTCTCCATGTAGATGTACCAGGTTCCCTGTTCACTGTCATGGAATTCCCCACAACATTGTTTCTAGCCAGCAAACCATTTTACAAATTACCAGGGATATTAGCTTCTGCTCTTACTGGGATCCAGAGAAGACACAGCTGGAAATATATGAGTTCAAGAAGAGTTGCAAGAGATCATGTGGTGTTGTGAAGAGAACTTGACTCTCTGAGCCCAAGAATGTAAGTCTGTGACTGATTTTTACAACTTTCTTAGTCTTTGACCCCTGGCAAATTACATAACCTCTATGGGTTTGAGTTTATCTCTGTATAAGATATGTAAATAATAAGTAATTCTTGGGATTGTTGTGAGAGTTAAACAAAGTACAAGTGTTAATATGTTTAGCACATGGAGATAATTTTTAATAATTTAAAACAGGTCAAGTTGTAAGTTTTAAACTCAACATTCTAGAAACAGCAGAGATGAATTTTTCTATATGGGTCTCAGTTTTGCTTTTATTATTGACATATATTAATCAAACACTTAATATGTTCAAGGCATTGTGATTTTATTCAGAAACAGAAAAATAAACAATCTTTGCAAATTTCGTCTGGTATATATATATTTCTTTTATTTATTCCCCCTCTTATCCATAATGTGTATTTGTAGATCTTAAATATTTCACCATGTTATGAATATGAATGAAATTACATCAGTAGTAGTTATTTAAATTTCATTGCCTTTTTGCCTCAACCCCATGATGCAAGGACTCAGTGCTCCTTCAGGTGTTAAACTCTTCAAATTCAAAAGGTATGGACACTTCTATATTTAGGTTTTTTTTTTTTTTGAGAAATCTACCATGTGACCCAGCAATTCCACTCCTGGGCATATATCCAAAAAAACCAAAAACACTAACTTGAAAAGACACATGAACCCCAATGTTCATAGCAGCATTATTTACAATAGCCAAGACATGGAAGAAACCTAAAGTCCAACAACAGATGAATGGATAAAAAATATATGGTATATATATGCAATGGAATACTACTCAGCCATAAAAATAATGAAATTTTGCCACTTGCAGCAACATGAATAGACTTGGAGGGCATTATGCTAAGTGAAATAAGTCAGACAGAGAAAGACCGGTAATGTATGATATCACTTATACGTGGAATCTAAAAAATACAACAAACTAGTGAATAAAACAAAAAAAGGATGAGACACAGATATAGAGAACAAGCTAATGGTTACCAGTGGAGAGAGGGAATGGGGAGGGCAATATAGGGATGCAGGAGTTAAAAAAAGGTTATTATGGGATTATATGAAATCATGTGTGTGAAACTTTTGAAAATTGTAAAGCAACAGAGAATTTAAAGACTCCTTCATTCAATTAAAATAAAACTTTAAAAAAGTATGGGCACTTCAAATACTTCCTTTTGTGAGTTCAAATATATATTTGAAATTTTGAGAGTGAAAAATTAATGTATTTTATTCTCTTGCTTTGTTCTATGTTCTTTCTTAGTGGAGATATTTAGTTGGAAAACTGACAAAATAAATAGGGAAATGTGGAGGAGTAAGAAAAAATTAGGAGAATGCAAAAATACACACACTCACACGATCTCTATTATGTCTACTATATGCAGATAGAGAGATGTCAAGACATGGATACATAAATAGAAAAATATATTTTCATATACAACAAGTATTTGTAGTGAGGTATTTAGAAATAGACTTTTCAAAAGGACTAAATTTAAATGTTTCTAGTAGTTTCTATGGATAAACAAAGCAAATTACTTTGAAATATGTCATTTTGTTTTGAAATAGCCACCAGAATAACTGTCTAGTCCTTCAGTATAGAATAAATATTTTATTCATTGTTCAGAGTGAAGACTCTACATAGTGGATTGATGCCAAGCATGAAGCTTTCAACTGGAATGTTAACTATTATTTTTTAAAGGACTTCTCAGTAGTGAAAGTTGAACGTCTATGTATGGAGGTTTTTGATGTTCTTTGTTAGTGTTGGAGAGCAGGGCTTTTATCTCTCCTGTGGAGGCTAATTGACAGCAAAGCAGAAGCATCAAATATGAAGTATAGGGATTTTGTACTCTGTTACTAACTGTGGAGAAACCTTGCATTTAACCCAGGTAGAGAGAGAACACTGTCATGAGAAGATGAACAACATACAGAAGACTCAGAGAAAAGATCAGTTTAGGACAGAGTCAACTGATGAAGGTGAGGAGAAGCTAGTTGAACACAGGGAGCATGCAAACATCCTTTTGATGAGCCTCATAAACAACAGGGAAACATTCTGATGGAAAGGCTCAGGTCCACCAGACTCATCAGTTTGTCCAAGACTTTCTCGATTTTAGTGCTGAAAATTCTGAGTACCAGAAAAACCCTCAGTCTTTGAAAGAGAAGGATGGTTCGTCTCCCTATCTTCTGCAGATATTCTGATATACTTGCTCTAGGCTGGGGACCCTGGATGGCTCTTATGTGCAGCCACAGCTGAGGGTCACTTATGTACTGATGGATAGAGCTAGATGAGTGGTCTTGGGGCTGGATTGTGGACACCCTTGAATTTTAGGCAAAGGAGTATGTACGTTGTTCTGTGAGCACTCAGTGCAATTTTAGAACATTATTTTATTATGTGTTCAACACAGACATGATGGATTGGAGGGAAGTTGGAGGAAAAGGTGGCTACCAAACAGTCAGGCAGATAAGTGGGCCTAGATTTGGGTGGTGGTGGAAATATGAACATCTTCGAAAGGGAAGAGTTAGATTAAAGAACTTACACAAAGAGGAGGGAATATAACATAGATTATTTTTCCCCTTTTTATTCCCCCCCCCCAAAAAAAGGAGAGCCAGGACAGGTAAGCATCATCATATAATGTCCTCTAACTTCAGGTTATGTGACAGCAGTCCAGTTTAGACACATAGTTTAAGACATAGTTTAAGGATCAATGATCCTTCATGGCATGACCTTATATTGTGATGCCAGAAAAGTGTACAAGCCAGCACTATCCTCCCATGACCTTCCTTTGCCAACAGTTCCTTGGAAAGCAAAGATTTTCTTTGCATGTGTTCATTGTGGTGGTTGATAGCTGAGAATATTTGACAAAACCTCACCTGGCAGTGTAGAGTATAAGGGAGCAACAGCACATTTGGGATGTATTTCTGGTCCAGAAAATACACTCAAATATTCAGAAACTCACAACACATAGTATTCTCCACTCACACACAGTTAGACACACACACATGCACACACATACACATGCACATGCTCTTACATATCATACACACACGTAAAATCTCATGCACGTGCCTCCATGTCTTTTAAAAACCAAGCTAGCTGTGAGCAAGAAGATTTGAAAGGAAAATAGAAAGATGAAAGAAAAAGTCACCTTTGCTTTGCTGAATGTATAAGAAACACTTTTGAGAAGGGTATTGATTTATCATCAGGTAAATAATTTCATCTCCTGTGAAATCCTGTAGACCCTACAGCAATTACTGGGGAAACTTTTATCTAATGGTCCCTTGGAGGTGGCAGGTAGCAAAATACCAACTCCTGTGATGAAAAGGGGACACGTAACCCTTTAATAGCTGATTACATTGTGAGGCAACTGACTCTCCAGTTTCCTTGGCTAAAGAAAAAATTATCTGCTTAAGCCTTGGGCAGAGACTGTCCTGCCTTTAAGGAATGGACAAAAGGTTGGGAACAGGGAAGAGAAAAAATATTTAGTTAAATGGGCCCTGTAAGTAAATCAATGATTCTGGTTTGAGTGAGAAGATAAGAATAGAAAGAATTTATAAATAGATATAAATATGAATGTAGCTATATATATATATATATGTATATGTTTATGTATATATGCATATATATATATAAAGACATATGGTTATATCCTTATATATGAATATGGCTATAAATAGAGAAATAGATTTATCTAGAAAAGAGTAGAGAAAGAAAACCTCAGGTGGAGAACTGGGGAGGTTTATCTGCATTCTGAGTATAGGGCATGCATTTTATTTGGGGACTTTTAAGAGTAAATAGTCTTAGGTGAATTTTAAAACAATGAAACTGAAAGCATCTTTAGATAAGCGTTTTTAAATTTAATTTTAATTTTATATTAAAGTATAGTTGATTTAAAATGTTGTGTTAGTTTCAGGTGTACAGAAGTGACTCAGTTATATATATATCCATTCTTTCTCAGATTCTTTTCCCGTATAAGTTATTATAGAGTATTGAGTAGAGTTTCCTGTGCTATAAGGTAGTTCCTTGTTGATTATCTATTTTATATACAGTAGTTTGTATATGTTAATCCTAAACTCCTAATGTATCCCTCCCCCACCACATTTCCCCTTTGGTAACCATAAGTATGTTTTTGAAGTCTGTGAGTATTTTTCTGTTTCACAAATAAGTTCATTTGTATCTTTTTTTTTTTTTTTAGATTCCACACATCAGTGATATCATATGATATTTCTCTTTGTCTGATTTCCTTCAATTAGTATGTTAATCTCTAGAGTATAAGGCCACCCAAAAAGCTATCCTTAGAGAAAGTTCAAAGACTTAAGGACATACTTTTGGTCCATGAGGGTCTCCCACTTCTTGTCATCAATGGTGCATCTGTCATTCCTTCCATGGGTTTCTCTAGCAAAGTGGAGTGAGTGACATGAGGTGGGAGCATTTCTAGAATGTCTGGGATGTCTTCCTTCCTTACTGCTGCTATTGGTGTTAATTGCTATCTGAATTCTTCTGATCAGAGAGAGCTGTGGGTGGACACGGTGTGAATTTCCAAGACTCTTCTGTTCCTGGAATTTGCCTTGGGGCCCGCAGCTTGAAGGGAGGTATATAAATATGGTACAGTTGTTAAGAATTTACTTCTCTTAAGCATCTGTTGACTACTCTTAAAAGATGGATTTTTACCAAAAAATTTAGACCTATACCTGGCCAAGAATCTACATCTACTTACTTTTGTTTTTACAGAGCTCCTGTGTATCAGTCAGCAAGCTGGTTCCAGGTGATGTATACGATGTTGTAGGTTCTGTGTGTGTGGTTTCTTCTGACTCTTTTCCTATTTCTTCGATGAATGCCTTCCTCAGGATTATTTATGTCCTCTCCCTTATTTTTCTGCTTCTACTTATTTACAACAATTGCAACAAAATTCTATTATTTTAGTGAATAGGTCTACAGTTTTAACATGTATATGTCATTTTAAGAATACTAAATTTAGTCAATATCACTTCTTCACCCTGAACTCAGAAATTTGGATTTTATTTTAATCATCTCCATCCTGTCTTACATGTTATTGTCTAGTCAAAGTGTTTTAGATTTACCCATATATTTTATAATTTTGTTGCTTACCTTTGCTTCTAGTCTTTTAGTTCCTCCTTCAGTGTTTCATTTCCTTCTCAATATACATTTTTATGGGTTCCTTTAGTGAGGATGATTAGGTGAAAACTTAGTTTTTCCCCGGTAAATTTATATTAAAAGTTATTTTCTCTCAATGTTTTGAAATAGAATTTTATTGTCTTATGGCTTCTGTGGTTGCTGTTGAACTACTATTAGTATACTTGTAACTCCATTCCAGAAAAATCCTCCAAGATTCCCACCCCTGATGTACACACAGTATATAATCCCCTCCTCTTGGGTTTTATAGGTTCTGTGACTAAGATGGTGTAACACTCTGATGGTTAGATTACATTAGTTGGCAAAGTTGAAGGGATTTTGCAAACATGATTAAGGTGACAAGTGTGTTGATTTTAAGGTAAATAAAAGTGAGATTAATCCTGTGTGAGACTGATTTAATGAGGTGAAAGTCCACAAAAGATATACTGGGACATTCCTGAAGAGAGAGATGCTCTTCCATTGGCCTCAAAAAAGCAAAAAATTCATTTGTGAACTGTGTATGGTGAGGGCAGTCCTCTTGGAGCTGAGGGCCTCAGTGTTGCAACTGTGTAGAACTGAATTCTACACACAATATGAATGAGCATGAAATTGAACCCCAAGATACAGGTGAGAAAACTGCCTAGCTGACAACTTAATTGCATCCTTCCTAGGCCTAACCAAAGGATATAGTTAGGCTTTGCCCAGACCCCCCTAACCATAGAAACCTTGAGACAATGTGTGTTGTCTTAAGCCACTACGTTTGTGGTCATGTTACATGTCAATTTAAAAAAAATGAATACATCACCTTTTCTTTCTTGCACCTTTGAAAAATCTTTTTTAAAGTAATGTTCTGCAGTTTCATTACAACATGCCTAAATGTGGATCTAGTTGTATTTGTTTTATTTGAGCATTTTGTGCTTCTTGAACTTGAATATTTTTATTTTCCATAAATTTGGAAAAAGTCTCAGCCTTTTTCAAATATGATATTTCTATATTCTCCTTATTCTTATTCTTTTTTCTCAAAGTTATATATTTTAAACCTTATGTTCTCTGTACTTCTTAATATAATTTTTACTTTCCTTGTTTTATCTTTCTGTGGCTTATTCTGGGTGCATTCTTTAAATTTAATATCCAGCTTACTAAATTTATCTTCAGCTGTGCTAATGCAATATTTAAAGAATTCATTGATGTTTTAAAATGTCAGACCTTAGTTTTTATTTCTAGAAGTTCTAATAGGTGATTTTTCAAGTATGCCTATGTATTTAACAACGGATTTTCCCCTCATATTTTACTTCTTTATTTTAGTTATTAAATCATTGTAAACATAATTATTTTATATTTTGTATCTAATTATCAGTGATTTTTTTCCTCAAATTTAATTTTACTCAGTGTGGTCTTTGCCTAAACATTTATGGTGATTTGTTTATGGATCTTTAATTTTGTAATTTGAACTCATTTTGGATTGTACATACCTTGGAGAATCTTAAGTGTTCTAGATCAAATGTGACCTGATGGATTTGCCTTTGTTTCTGCCTAGGTTGCTTAGGTCTCCTTTTATGTGAAAACTCCGTGAGGTAGGTCCTGTATCACGCATTTGCCTGAGTGATGTCAGACCTGGGTTTATAACTTCTCTGGAGAGAATGTCTTTACTTTGTTTTTCCTTATTAGTGTCTGAGTTAAGATCTTATGTGGAGTGTTTATTTCTCATTCAATGCAACAAGGATTCTGACTTACAAAACCCTACTTCTATCTCCCCATTTCACACAAGCCTAATATTTATCTCCTGTCATTTTGAGGCCATATAAACTAAACCTCATGGTTAGTGAGATGGGCATATATTCTTAGGGTAGCCAACGCTTTAGCCTAACCACTCTGGTTTCCATTCTCCTTTAAGTGCTGGTCCTTGGACATTTCCCTATTTCCTCAGATCTACATTTTAAAGTATATTAGTTATATTTCTTCAGCATTTCACAGTTATTTCTAGAGAAAACTTTTTTCTAGTGATCTATTTTGTTGGAAACATATCTTTAGAAATATCTTAAAGGTCATCTAGACTAATGTATTATCCAGTGTTTGAATACTACTATTTCTAGTAATACCACCATTTATTGAAATTTGATCTGTATGACAGGCAGTTTACTAAATGCTTTCATGCATTATTTAACTTATCCTTACAAAAAACTCACTGATTTTAAAGAAATTATTTACAATTTATAGAGAAGAAAAATGAGGCTCTGAGATGTAAAATGACTTCCATATGTTCACATGCCAATGAAGCACTTGCAAAATCAGAATGCAAATCAAGACTTTCTTTTTTTACACTTTATAGCCCATTTGTTCCTACTGCATAGTATTTCCTCTCAATAGCTTTGGTACCAAATGGTTATTCAGCTTAATCTTAATTGCTAATAAAAATGCCAGGCTTCCTCTGTTTCCATTTAAGTCATTTCATATGGATGATAATGAATATTTAACTACTATTGGTAATCTTTCCATCCTCAACTATTTGGAAGCCAAAATGCACTTACAGATTTTTGTTTTAGTTTGAACCTCTGAGTTCATGCCATGTCAACACTTTAATATTCTAGACCCATTGAATCTTTTTTATTTTTCTTTCATTCCTCATATCAAAATTTTATGATTTCCTTCTCCTCCTTTCTAGTCATTCTCCTCTAAATACTCAGTTATTCTGGTATCACTCAAAAAACTGTGTCATCAAGAACTGAATATGATTCCCTAGGTATGAGCTGAAGTGTGATGTGTGGATTTGACTGACATTTCTTGAATGTAAGTTCATTTAGTCACCATGCAGAAAAACTCTTTTAGAAAATTACATTTATCACTCTGTTTTTAATCTCTACATTTAATCTATATCTCTATGTTGTTGTTGTTGTTGTTGTTGTTTCCATTGGAGCCAGCTCATATTTCAAAGTTCACCAGTGAATTACATGTCTTATAGCTAGAGACTATCCGTGCTTTATTGAGACATTTTAACATTTTGGTAGATAAATGGCAAGCAAGCTTTGAATGAATGTCATGCTAAAATTATGATTTGTTCTATGAAGCAAAGCTGTGGCTTAATCTTTCACTAGTTTATGTTAGGTTAGATTAAGACCATCTTTGAGTCAAAGCTTTGCTCTGAGTATTGGCAAAGAAGAAGTCAAAGAGGATTCTTAAGGTTTCTTGCTAATTCAGTGGGTGGGTGGCAGTGATGGCTGGATTCAGTGTGACTATGTATTTGTGGGATGTTTAGGTTAAGATAATCAGCAAGTAGTTTTATATTAAATTCTGCAGTTCAGGAGAGAGATGTGAACTAGACTCAAAGATTTGAAAGTTCTTAGTGTATGGGAACTACATTTGTTTCCAATTAGTGCTGTGACAAATCACCACAGACTTAGTGTTTTAAAACCACATGAATTTATTGTCTTACTATCCTGGAGGTCAGAAGTTCACAGTCAGTTTTACTGAGCTAAAATCAAGGTGTTGCCAGGCCTGCATTCCTTCTGGAGGCTCTAAAGGAGAATCCAATTCTTTCCCTTTTCCAGCTTCTAGAGAGGCTGCCTACATTCCGTAGCTTGTGGCCCCTTTTATCATCTTCAAAGCCAGCAGCATAGCATTTATTCTCCTTTCATATCTATGATTCTGTCCTTACATCTTCTTTCTCTCTGACCTCTTGCCTCCCAGGGGGCCCTTGTAATTACATTTGGCCACTAAGATTATCCAGGATGAGCTCCCTATTTCAAGATCTTTAACTTATCCATATCAGAAAAGTCCTTTTTGCTATGTAACGTAATGTATTAACAGGTTCTGGAGATTAAGCCACTGTTCAGGCTACCACAGGGGAGAATTGAAACTGTGAGACTATAATATTATACAAGGAGTGTATGTAGACCAATAAGAGAAGAGTGAGAAGATAATGATTTGAGGAACATTGTCCTTTAATGAGCAATAGAAGAAAGAGGCCTTAGTAGAGGATCATAAGGAAGAACAATAAGGAAGATTGGAGGGAACTATTGTTTGATATATTTGTTCACTAAAAGGTTCCTGAGAATTCATGAAGAAAAGGATTGTTATGTTCAAAACTCTGCTATAGAAGGCAAAATAAAAGATAGCACATCTTCAAAGAATTTCCTTGAAAAAATTAAAAATTTAGAAAGTTTTGATATTTGTAGACTTATAACTTAACAACTTGAAACATCCAAACTATTCAGCACCACTTATTTCTGCAAACATCATGTGTAATGGAAAGACTTCTATCAGTCTATCAGAGCTTCTCTTGCTTAGATTGTAGCTCCATCACAAAATAGTTGTGTGTCCTGAGCAACATGCTTAAACTTTCTAAACATTTACTCCATTTTCTTCCCTGAAAATTGGGATAATAATTTTAATTTGCAGAGTAATTGTTAGCACTCAAATGAGAACAATATAAAGTACCTGGCCCACAGTGACTCTTCAATAAATGATACTTAGTATTATTACTACCACTTTGGAAGATACACACACACACACACACACACACACACATTCTGTCTCTTTCTATATATACACACACACATATATATATATACACACACAACTTTTATCTCTCTCTTTCTCTATATATATATACATATATACACACACATTTTCTCTCTCTGTAGAGAGAGAGGGCACCACAAATAATAACCATTATAATTTAAGTTGTTCTCGATTTCAAATCAGAAGTAGGGTCAGCAAAATATGTACATGCCCTAAATAGACTTTAATTCTGGCCAATATTTTGTTTCCCAGTTAATACACTCTCCCATAGGGAATAGAATATCAAGTGAAACGATATTTTTGTTTTCTCTCATCAACAGTGATATCAGCCATTGTGAGGATTCTTGGAGATAAAGTTTCATAGTTGGTTTGCCTCACGTTTAAGTCCCTAATCTGCAAGTATCCACCATCCACTGAAACAGATCACTCTGGTATCCATCTTTGCAGCTTTATTCCACACTACTTCCCTCATTGAGGGATATTCTGGCCGCAGAGGGGGAATCCCTGCATGTGGCAGGTTTTTTCATGCTTCTGGACTTTTCTTTCCCCAACCAGGAACACTTGTCCCATCTGCCTACCTTTAAGATTCCATATGGCCTTCATAAACCAGCTCAAATGTTCCTTGTCTCTAAAGATTTTTCATAGCCACTGTACACAACTGATTATTCCTTTCTAAGTACTTACCACAGCACTCTGCTGCACCTCTGTTTAATACCAACTTCTTTTGGCCTTGGATTTAACCTGGTGATTTCTATGTATTATTATGTCCCCATGATATGTTTAATTTCTGTACAGTTAGAAAGCAGCATTTTTAGCAGAGCATCTTTCCGTAACCCTGGAAGAGTGAGAGCTGTATGGTAGAAACTCAGTCGTGGTCCATTTCTTGATATGTGTTGTTCAAAAAATACTTGTTAAAATAGTAACTTTTCCTATTAATGGAAAGAGTTGCTATGAGGGCAAAAAGAGCCAAGAACGGCTCTTGTTTAGCTTTAGGACAAGGCAGCTTAGTAACCCAGAGGGTTAATTCATCAGGAGGATAATCAGAATTGTCTGTATACACAGATGAATTTTGCAAAAGGCAGAACTAGATCTGTCGTTTAAATCTGTTTTCTCCAAGACTCTGGTGGCATTGAAGAAAGCAGTTGAAACTAATTTAATGTTCTATTTAAAGCTTTCAGGCATTTTTATTTGCCCAAAGCAAAATATCCCATTCAATAAAGGCATGTCAGGCCCTCAAATGGATGATAGCCAGGTGAAAAGTTTGCCTGAATAGATAATGAGGCTTCAAATCCCGAGTTTGCTGGAAATTAGTACTGGATTCAAAGGACTGTGATGGAGAGAGGACTGAGTTTGGAATCAGTAATAACATTCAGTTCTCCCCTTGCCCTGACACCTCTGGATCACAAAGCTACTTGCAAATGAGTTCTCTCATTACAGACTTTTTGTTTGCATCTGAATGAGATGAAACTAAGGTCTGGACAAATTCAGTCTCACAGAATCTGACTCCACCATATGCATTACACAGATTTTTGAGTAGAGACCTGATAGATTTGCAGGTGAAATGTCCTTTGTCCTTACTCAAGAAGTGATTGTCAAGAGATACTGTGCTTACATATGTGGGAAACAGAACATTTTTAGTTCAACAAAGCACTTTGTTTTGTCTGATTCACATGACATCAAAATGCATTTGCTCCCAGGGAATTAGAAAATTAGAAAAATCATAGGTGATTATTTAGTTCCCATGTATATTGGGGTCAACAAAGGGTGGTCTAATGTCCTAATAAAAGCATGCACTTGAGCACGTCCAACCCAAGTCCAATGCTTGCATTGTATTTCTGAGACAAAGTCAAAGGCAGGAAAAGAGACAAGAGATCAGGAGTTGAAAGGTAAGTATGGTACAATGCAGAATAATTCTAAATTACTTGGAACATAATTAAAGAACAGAACTAAGGGGCTAAAGTTCATTCTTATTAAGTGCTGCCACCATGTATTCAAATAGTTTGGTAGATTCAAAAGCAGAGATCCAAGGTTAGAAAGTAGGAAAGAAAGGGGAAAGGAGAAGTTCTTTCCATCAGCTTCTTGCAGTATCAAGTCCAAAATCTTTGGAGTGGCATCATAATCGCACTCCAACTTCCTGGTAAATTTATCTCCAACTTCTTGCCTTCATGCCTTTTATTCTTCGGTCAAAATTAGAGTCATCTCCATGCCTTTCACATATGCTCACCTCTCCTTAGGCCTTCAGTACTGCCCTTGTAGAATCACTAAAATTTCTGAGTTGGTTTTAAATCTCTCTTTCAGTTGGCCACCCTGGTGGCAGTGGGCAAGAAACATTTAAAACTATGGAAGTGAAGCTACATAAGAAGGTTTGACAAAAGGTGTAGATTTTTTTGTCATCAATATAAGAATCAGAGTAGAAGCAATGCATGGATGAATTCAATCAAGAAAAGAATACAATAGAAGGAAAAGCCATCAAGACTACCTGTATATTTTTCCGTGGAAAGGGAAAGAGCAGTCAGAGAACAAGCAAGCACAGGGAGGAAGTGATCTTTAGTGTTAATTGAAATAGAAAAATCAAGGAAGATTGAGACTCAGGAAAGTCCTGCTGGAATGGAATAATTGGAAATTAAATTTCTATATCAGATGTTTTTTGCTGTGATAGGGATAGGAACAGATTAGCGAAAAGTAAAGAGGGAAGGTGGAGGTAGTCTAGTAGAGAGAACTTTTAAGAATTTTATAATTTAGAGAAAGGAAACAGATGAGACAGTAGCTGGAGGATTGAGCTGGGATTCAAAAGCCACTTTGGTAAAATTTCTCTATATCACATTCATCATAAGAGGTTTTCCTTTCAAAGCACTCTTAAAGGTTATGTCTACCTTATACATGGTTGAGTCCTAGAGAAAGACCTGAATTCTGGGCAAATAACTAAATCTCATGGCCTCCATATTTGTTATCTGAAAATAGGGATATCAATTATTGCTTTTTAAAAGTATGTTGCAAAATCTCCAGGAAATATAAAATCATATTTTAAACTGCAAAACCTACATAAAATATGGTATTACTATCATTATGACCAACTACATAATTAAAAAAAGTCTAACACAAAAGGTTTCAAAAATTCATATTTCAAAATATGTTATTAGCAAGTAATTTTATAAGTAATAATTTGAAATTAAATTAAGGAAATGACCATTTATAAAGTACTCACACTACATATGCCAGGCATAGAAATAGATATTTAAATGAGTTCTCTTTCTTAACTTTCTTTAAGGAACAATGAGATAAGTACAGTTTTGTTTATTTTATAGAGGGAGAAAGTCTTTGAGATATTAACTAGTACTCTTAAAGACACTTAACCAATTAGAGAGAAGGCAGGATTTAGAATTCAAACTCACGGTATAAAGTTAAAATCTATGTTCATCAATCAAATCTAAGCACTTGGTTGTTTTCCAAAATTTTCTTATATATAAAAACAAGACACTTAGTAAAATAACTGTTTGATATGACTGGACATGTTAGTTAAAGTAACTACTTGTATAATTATGATCTGAATTCAGAGTTGAGGAAGACACCTTCAACAAATGAAAATCTTCCCAGGGGTTTTCTGGGTCTGATTCTCTTTAGATTTCCTGTGTGTTATTTGAAGAAATGAGCATCAGAAGTCCTAAATGAAATGTATTAATACCAATCTTCCTATAAACTTATTTAACTACCTAAATCCTAACAATTTCTCATTGATATATTCCATTCTTCCTCCACTGTTCTCTAAGGTGGGTGTGTTGAAAGTTGGCATACATTAATCAGCTAATTGGGTTCTATTCCCCAGTCAAATACTCCCAGTTATGTAGAGAGGTATAATTAGTAAACATGTATTCATGTATTTTAAAGTACCATGTGAAGACAATTTATCACTATTCTCACCATTATACAATAATTAAAATTCTATTTTTACTGAGGACAGAGAACCTAGGAGGCAAGGATAGAAAGATGATGAGGATGAATGGAAAGGAAAATACTTTATTCCAATGTAAAACCTATTATTTCCTTTAGGTAGGAGAGATGGCACAGCATAGTGGTTCAGACCTAGGTTTGAATGTAGACTCTGTCACTTACCAGCAAAGTGATTTTGACTTCACTATTCTGTGCTTTGGTTTCCTCATCCATAAAGTAGGATTTTTATAATTATTAAACATAAAAGAGTTATAATAATTCCTAGCACTACTACTATTATTATTAATGCTTTACTTTCAGAGTTATTCTGAAGGTCTCTCTTAATTTTCTTTCTTTCTTTCTTTCATTTTTGTTACAAATAACCAAAGAATATAGTGTCATCCAGAAAAATTAAAATTTCAACTCTATTTAATACAAAAATAAGGTTCCTTTGAGACATATATAAATTCCAAAAAAGAATATTAGACCTTCTTCTAAGTAGAAGAGTTCTTTTGTTGCAAGCCACTGACTCATTTATTCATATTTATTCAACATTTATTGAGTGTCTATTACATGCCTGTTGCCCTGTGTATATGAGACGACAGCCATCAATTCCTTCTTTACTATATGTGCATGTCACTCCTCACATTAAAGCTGGAGTCTGTTTCACCTACCCTTGAATCTGACTTACTTTCACAAATAACATGTAGCAGAAGGGATGTTGTGCCAGTTTCTCCTAGCTTTTAAAATAACTGCCAACGTCTGCTTCCTCTCCTTTGGAAACTGGCTTCTACATAAGATGTTCAGCTAAGTTAAGACACAACCTACTCTGAGAACGTGCAAGTCAGACATGTAGAGAGACAACATGAAGAAGAGAGAGATGCTCATCTGGTCCCTCCTGGTTCTAACCATCCCAGACACGTGAATGAAGACACAAGCCTACGTTGCCAACCCTATCAGGTACCATGTGGAGTAGAACTGCCCAGAAGCATGCATCCCAGACTGCAGAGTTCTGAGAAGTAATAAATTGTTCTAAGCTACTGAAGTTTAGGATGGTTTGTTAAACAGCTGTGAATAACAAAAACAGTGCTATTAACTCAGCAGCAGTAGGACAAAAGTAGTATCCTTAGCTCTGAAGAAATCAATGGCAATCAGTTGGGTAGTGTATTACTTTTCATGTCTGGTTCTCATGAAGGCAGATCTAGACACTCATATTCAACAATATATCCAGAGGTTAATAGTTTGTATAAATCAGAATGCCAATTTACTAATATATTATGTGACATGAACTGGAATATTCTAGTCAGCAAATTTTACCCTATATTTTGCAAGCTAAACAAATAGGCCAATTTATCATCAAAATATTGCATGATGGCCATGAAACCCAATGTGAGGAGTTATCCCTTTGCTCTTAATTGTAGAAATTACAGAACTAAGATAATCAGAGCCATCTAAGTGGGATAAACCTGACAAGGAGGAGAGACTACACATACCAGATCCTCTGAAAACCCTCTCTGTCCAGGACATTTATATGCATTGACAAATTCGAGCCATCTGATCTTGAGACATAAATGGACTTAATTAAAGTTTAATTTGGCCATCTGGTCTCTTTTTTAAAGGCTTCATGCTGCTTACTGTTTTCTTCCTGACAGAGTGTACATGATTGGGTTAGTTTTTCCCATTTGCTATGACTGGTTTAGAATGATTGACCCAAATTCTTTATCTTGAAACAAAACCAGTAACTCTTAGTTGGCTCTGGATGCTCCTAAAATTCTTAAGCCTCTGACTTCTGGTTAATCCTTAGAGTGACATTTTTACATTTTTATTAATTTTACTGTCATTTACTATGTTATCTTGGCTGCATGTTTTACAATGGAAGCTTTTATACATATTCCTAGGCTTCTTTACTGCTATTTGTGATAAGATTGCCTGAAATGTGTTCTTCCTCCCTGGACACGAAACTATCCTGGAGATCCACATTATTTCTTGGGCTCTTTCACTATATGTTTACAAAGATGACTTCACATTTTCTCAAACATATTCATGACCCAAGGTTCTATTGTAAGAACTCATCACTTCTCTTTCTATACATGCATCTCTGGATACTGGGTCTGTCACAATAATATCTGTGTAAACAACTTCTATGTAGAAGACTTTCAGGTCTGTCTGTTCATCCCTTATCTCTCTTCCAATAACAGTCCTACCAGATAAATTCGTTGTAGATTCTAACTGCACTTTAAAACCAACATGCAAATTGTGGAATACTCCATAGTTCCCTAAACATCTCTGCAAAGCTTTCATAAACATTTAATCTCATTACTCTCATATGTATAGCCCATACACTGAGAAACTTGGAATCTGGTGGTGTTTACTAAATATATCACTTTTTTTTTCAGCTACTTTCTACTTACAAAGCTCCCTGCCTCATCTTCCTAACTAAAAATGAAATAGTATCTGCCTTTGAGGCACACTGCAAATACAGGCTCTTCCATAATTTTTTTCATAATTCTTCCTACTCTTTCCTTCTTGAATATTTGCATCAATTTGTCTATATCTCTTATAACATTACTTATAACTTCAGTCATTTAATGAACCAGATTTATCCGATCTTTTCCACCAGGCTCTAGGATCCTTGAAGAAAGTAGCTGTGTCTTATTCAGTTTTTTGTTTGTTTGTTTGTTTTGTTTTGTTTTGTTTTTTTTGTGGTATGTGGGCCTCTCACTGTTGTGGCCTCTCCTGTTGAGGAGCACAGACTCCGGATGTGCAGGCTCAGCAGCCATGGCTCACGGGCCCAGCTGCTCCGGAGCATGTGGGATCTTCCCAGACCAGGGCACAAACCTGTGTCCCCTGCATCGCCAGGCGGACTCTCAACCACTGTGCCACCAGGGAAATCTTCTTGTTGAGTTTTATAGTCTTAATGAATTGCACAGTGCCTGGCACATTGTAGAAGCTTCATAATGTTTTTAACTTGGAATAGATCAGAGTTAAGTGGCCCACATGGGGATCAGGTCCATGACCTTAGTCTCATTATCACTGAAGCCTGGCCACAAGAAAAATATGAAAAGTGGCAAACATTCTTGCTATATTTAAGCTTTAATTAAAGTCCATTTAATTCTCAAGACACGTTCCAGTTTAGTGACCCTGAAGAAAAATAGAGATTGTCCTCTATTCAATATTCAAATGTTCTCTAGTCAATATTTGCCCAAACTAAGAACAAAGATAAGTGCCTAGAGTTAGAGATATGGGTAGTTATAAAGTTTTTTGAAGTTAAGTGCATTTGGTTAGCCAGAAACTTTGTTACTTCGTACATTAGACCTACTTTAAGTATTGGAAAGGATTAAAAAAATTAAAACATAAGGTCACTATTCTCAAAGAGCATATGTTCATTTCATATATATGAATTTATATTTGAATATACTTTTATATATACATGTATACATAATATACATATATGCATATAATATATAAATGAAATAACTAAAGGGAAGCACAACTATATAGATATACATATACATACATGTATATATACACACATGTATATATATATATATATATATATATATATATATATATATATATGTAGTTTTTGTTGTTTACTTACTATAAAGATAGACTGCATGATCAAATTTCCCTCTCTGCCATAAGGCTTCTATTATTTTATACCTGGATTATTCTTCAATTCCATCTATGACAGCCATCCCCAATCTTTTTGGCACCAGGGACCGGTTTCGTGGAAGACACTTTTTCCATGGATGAAGTGGGGGGTTGTGTGTGGAGAGTTGGTTCAGGTAGTAATTCGAGCAATGGAGAGTGATGGGGAGAGATGGGGAACAGCAGATTAAGCTTTGCTCCCTCTCCCACTGCTCACCTCCTGCTGTGCAGCCAGGTTTGTAATATGCCAATAACTGCTACCAGTCTGTTGCCCCGGGGATGGAGATCCCTGATCTATGACAACCTAGTTCAGGGATCAACAATGTTTTTCTCCAAAGGGCTAGATAGTAAATATTTTAGTTCAAGACTAAAAATTTAATCTAGGGGACCACATATGGTCTCTGTCAAAATGATTCATCTCTGTCGTGGTGAGAAAGCCGCCAATGACAATGCCTAAATAGATAGGTGTGGCTGCATCCTTAGCTGTACAAAACACAAAGCAGGCTGGATTTAGTCCATAAGTTTTACTCATCTTGTTTATTTGTGGGCTCCAAAGCTTTCCCCATTCAGGAATCCATCCATGTTTGTCTTTATCTTACTTGAGTTCCTCACTGATTTTTTTACTTCTTTGGCAAAGTTGTAATCTTTGATATAATACTGAAATAGTCAGGGGAGAGAGATTGGAGACTAAAAAAGCTGAAGAAAATTAGATGTTTCATTCAGGAAATTATGGCCAGAGAATTGGAACACCAAGGAAAGGGATTACATCTGCCAAATGAAATCTTCCTCTAATTCTTTCTTTGGGATCCAGGGAGACTTGGGTCAAACCCAGGTTCTTCCTAAAACAAGGCAACTTTTTATTCATTATAGATAAAAATAATCATAGACGTGAAAAAGAAATAAGCAACAGAGACAATGTCTCCCGAACTTCCAGTGTTAGGAGAAAAGTAAAACCTTCTGAGCAAGAAGACAGAAATCAAGATGAGGAAGAAGTCCTGACATTTAACTTCCTTTTCATTTCTGTGAACTTGCTGCTCTTGTTATCAACCTTCCAGGACACTGATAAGGTAGGAAAAGCAACCAAAGAAGCAGACTGTCTAGACTGCTCTGAACCACAGGAAATCTGAGTGTAAATTTCCTAGGTCAAGTTTTCTGTTATAGGGAATTTCCTTCCCCAGAGCTATCCCAGAGTAGACTTAGGAAAAATAAGGTGGATATGCAGCTGTATGTCATATCATTGAACATTTACCAAGCTCAAAGTGAGTGGTACCCAAAATTGCCTGAATAATTTGATAATCATTTAACTTTTAGTAACTTTTAAACCTTAAGATTCAATTCTCCTCAACATGACACAATCGTTTTTTCAAAATTTTTTTTTGAAATAAACCCCTCAATTCTTAAATTTCTATCCAGAATTTCTCCCAGGTGAAACTAACTTAGTAATATCAGGCCTTACAACTAGTTTATTTTTACTTGTGTGCATGGATTTATTTTTATTAGAATGTCAATATTATAAGTTAAAGCTTTGAATGAAAACTTAAATTCTATTTAACCAGATTTCTTCTGGACTTTTGGTTACCTTTACTCTTGCGGTTAAAAGAATGCACACCATTTCAAGTTCTGTGTATTTTTTATCCAATTTTGTTTTTCTTCTGTCTCCAGAAGGTCTTTCTTTCTTTTAAGATCCCAACAATCAGCACAATGTTTCCTAAATTTAATAATTTAAGTACATAATGTTGGCATGCCTCTCCCATAACCAAATTCCCCTGGTGATCAGTATTTACCATTTCTGGCAGAAATTAACTGCTTACCACACTTATTTCCCTTTCTTCCTGGGCATAGGGGTTGATTGTATTTCCCAATCATTCTGTTTGGGGTGATCATATGACAGAGGCTATTGAAATGTGGTGGAAATGATGGGTGTCCCTTTCAGACCTGGCCTAAAAGACCTACCACACCATCCTCATTCTTTTCTGCTTGCTGGCTAGAAGTAAGTGACTCAGATGCTCTAAAAGATGGTGGGACCATGAGATGGAAAGAAATTAGGCCGTTAAGTAACCATGTGGAAAGCTACAGACTGAACGTGTTCATTGGATTGTTAGTTGAGCAAGAAATTGAGTTTTATTATGATGAACCACTAAGATTTCTGGGAATTTATCTGTTACAGCTGGCCTTACCTTAAATTATCTACCACTTAACATTATTGCCATTATTTACATGATGCTTTCTATGATTTTATTGTTTCTTCCTCTGTTTCTTCTCTTCATAGTTGGAAGCATCTGATCACAAATGAGAGGGATTTCAAAATACAAAGCAGCAATATATTGCAATCATTTTCATTCCGTGTAATTTTAACAGCACACCTGAAGTACAGTTATTATTTATACTTATTCCTCAGATGAAGACAAGTATACCCAAAATATTGTGGTTTTTCAAAATCATACGGCTAATGACTTAAAGACCAGCACTCAAATACAATTTGACCTGGTGCCAAAGCTCAGGATTCTTACATTATGTCATCTTCTCTATCATGTTACAGAACCTCTAAAGAGCCTTTAAAGTTATCACAACTCCAACAATCTCTTTCTCAGCCTGCAATGAATACAAATCTCCTGGGGAATCATTTATGATTTGCAATGTCATTAAGACATTTAAGGATTAAATGGTAATAAGAGGGCCGAGAAAAACTTTTTCCTAAAGTTTATTAATAACTTCCCTTGGACAAAGTCCAAGAAGTTGGGTTATGCTGTTTTCTGCACTTCAGGGATTCTACCATGGCACCCAGGCCAATGAGAACATTGTAAAACCTCTAAATCCAAAACGTGGAATTTAAGACAAAACTCCATTGATTTAAAAGAAGTTGTTAAATATTCCTCTCAAATGTGAGAACATCATAAATCTTGAGTTCCAGGGGGAGAAGTGACACTTGACATGGTGATCCACATCATTTTTATATTTATAGGTAGAACAAGAGTAATGTTGTCCATCTAATTCACTGCTGCATACCAGCATGCTCAAAGAACAGTATTTGGTAAACAGTCATGGATCAGTAAATATTTAAATAAAAGTCAAAATAATATAAAATAATGTAATCAGATTTATAGCTGACACATAGTAGAAATTCCATATAAATACCCAAATCCTGGAACTATTAATTTGTCAATTGGCTTTACCATTAGTTTAGCTGATATTCAATGATTTAAATCTCTCTCTCAATCCAAAGAGAATAACAACATCATCATTGAGCATCACAAGGCAAATGGATGGTGAGAACAATGGTGGGACTCAAGGAGGTGAAGAAAAGGTGTCCAGGGGAGATAAACCAGAATGTTGGAAAACACAGAAAGGGAGAGACTTATACGTGGATCATAAGAAGTTAAAACATACATAAAGTTGCTGGTTTAGAAAAGTAAGTATCAAGATGTGAATGAGATCTATTAAGATATGGTATTGAAAGACAGAAGAAATGTTCATATTTTTAGGAGAGTACTTGGAACCCAATGCATTGATGATTGTTCAAAAGTAAAGTATAAAAACTATCTCTAGAAGGGAGGAACTGAGATGGCAATAGAGGAAGCTCCTGAACTTCCTGCCTTTCAAAAATGCACCAAATTTGTAGCTATGCGTGTAGCCAATCTCTCTGAAAGAAATCAAGAAATTAGCTGAGTGACTCCTATACACTGGGTGATTAAGAAAATACCCATTTCAAAATGGGTAGGAAAAGCTGAGACATACTCTCTTTATAAACTCCACCTCTGGTACAGCACCACACTATCAGGAGGGAATTCCTAACTTTCAGGTTCTCCCTGAGGAATGAAGGATTTGGACCACATATATAGGGTCTCAACTTTTAAGGCCCCTATGAAGGGAGCAAGACCCACAAACACGTAACTCTGAAAGCCAAAATAACTCACGTCCATATGATCCAGAGGACCATAGCAAACTTAAAAGGCATGTGCATGTGAGCACTTACTGTAACTATCCCTCAAAGGCTTAGCACAGAAGAAGCAGACAAAAATGTTAATCTCCAGGTCTTTCAATTAAAGGGATTTGACTGCATATTTTTTTAGTTTCTGCCTGAGGGTCAGACTGTTAACTTAACATGTATCTATGGTCTGGCTGCAATCCTCTCCAGAGGCAGAGGGAGTTGATGGACATTTTCCTTGCCTTCTCTCTTCATCTTGCTCCAATGATAAAACCAGGTTGCCAGCATCTCTCTGGAAGGAGCTTGTATATACATCTGGCACCACAAATTTTGTGGACTATGGCCTTTGATTCCAAAGGGGTTTGCATTCGCAAGTACCAAAGGACATATATATAGAATGGCTGAAAAGATTGAAAAAAAAAGGACCTAGCTACATGCTGTCTACAAGAAATTCACTTCACTTTTAAGAACACACATAGACTGAAAGTGAGGAATGGAAAAAGATATACTATAAAAATAGAAATTAAAAAAAAGCAGAGGTAACTAAACAGGTAAAATAGACATTAAGCCAACATTGTAACAATAGACAAGGAAGGTCATTATATAATAATACAGGGGTCAAGGCAACAAAAGAATATAACAATTGTAAAATTTATACACCCAACATTGGAGCATGTAAATATTTTAAGAAATCATTAACAGATCTAAAGAGAGAAACAGACAGCAATACAATAATAGTATGAGAGTTCAATATCAGACTTTCAACAATGAATAAATCAACTAGATGGAAAATGAGTAAGGAAAACATTGGACTTAAAATACACATTAGATAAATGGACTTAACAGACATTTACAGAACATTCTATCCAACAGCAACAGAATACATATTCTACCATTTATTCATTATCCATTTGTGTGTTCACTGACACCTGGGTTGCTTCCATTTCTTGGTTATTGTAAATGTAACTGTGAGTATTGGGGTACATGTATCTTTTCTGAATTAGTGTTTTTGTTTTTCTGGATATATATACCCAAGAGTGGAAATGCTGTATCATATGGTAGTTCCATTTTTAGTTTTTGAGGAACTTCCATTCTGTTTTCAATATTGGCTACAACAAATTACATTCCCATCAACAGTAGAGGTGGGTTCCATTTTCTCCACATTCTCTTCAAAATTTATTTGAAGTCTTTTTGAGGATATCCATTTTGACAGGTGTGAGGTGATAACTCCTTATGGTTTTGATTTACATTTCTTTAATAATTATATATTTTGAGCACCTTTTCATGTGCCTGTTAGCTGTCTCTATGTCCTCTTTGGAAAAAATATCTATTCAGGTCTTCTGCCCATTTTTTGATTGAGTTGTTTGTTTGTTTGTTTGGTTTGAGATTGAGTTGTATGAGTTGTTTATATATTTTGGATATTAACCCCTTTTTGGTCATATCATTTGCAAATATTTTCTCCCATTCCATAAGTAGTCTTTTTGTTTTGTCAATGGCTTCCTTGGCTGTGCAAAACATTTTAAGTTTAATTATCCCATTTGTTTATTTCTGCTTTTATTTATTTTGCCTTAGGAGACATCTTAAAAAAAATATTGCTATGGTTTATGTCAGTGAGTGTTCTGCCTATGTGTTCTTCTAGGATTTTTGTGGTTTCTGATCTTATATTTAGGCCCTTAATTCATTTTGAGTTAATTTTTGTATATGGTGTAAGAAAATGTTCTAATCACATTGTTAGGAAGAAAAGTCTGGGCTCTGTTTGTCCTTTTTTTGCTAATTCTTATAAGTAGTAGGTTAGGTTGTTTATTTGAGATTTTTCTTGTTTCTTGAGGAAGCTCTGTATCGGTATAGAATTCCCTTTTAGAACTGCTTTTTCTGCATCCCACTGATTTTGGAACGTTGTGTTTAATTTTCATTTATCTTGAGGTATTTTCTGATTGCCTCTTTGATTTTATCGGCCCATTGTTATTTTAGTAGCATGTTGATTAGTCTGCACGTGTTTGTTCTTCTCCCACTATTTCTTTCTGTAATTGATTGCCAGGTTGATACTGGTGGGGTAAGAAAAAAATACTTGATATAATTTCTATCTTCTTAAACTTGTTGAGAATTGTTTTGTGTCCTAGCACATGACCTATCCTGGAGAACATTCCATGCACACTTAAAAAGAATATGTATTCTGCTGTTTTGAGATGGAATATCCTGTAGATATCTACTAAGTTCAATTGGTCTGATGTGTCAGTTATAACCACTGTTGCTTTATTGACTTTCTTTCTGTATGATCTGTTCATTGATGTAAGTGGGGTCTTAAATTTCCTACTACTATCATATTATTTTCAATTTCTCCCTTTATGTTTGTTAGTATTTGCTTTATACTTTTAAGTTCTCCTGTATTTGGTGCTTGTATGTTAACAAGTGTAATATCCTCTTCTTGTATTTATCCCTTTATCATTATGTAATGCCCTTCTTTGTGTTTTTATAGCCTTTTTTTAAAAAAAGTTTATTGTTTTGATGAGAGAATTGCTACTCACACTTTCTTCTTGTTTTATTGTGTATGAAATAACTTTTTGCATCCCCTCACATTCAGGATGTGTGTGTCTTTAGATCTGAAGTGAGTATCTTGTAGGCGCCATATAGAAAGGTCTTTTTGTTTTTTATCCAATCAGCCACCTTATGTGTTTTGATTGGAGAATTTAGTCCACTGACATTTAAAGTAATTATTGATAGGTATATATTTTTGTCATTTTATTACTTGTTTTCTGGTTGATTTTCTAATTCTTCTTTGTTCATTTCATCTTGTTCTTGTTTCTTCCCTTGTAGTTTGATGATTTTCTTTAGTAGTATGCTTGTGTCCATTTCTTTTTAATTTCTGTGTAACTATTGTAGGTTTTTGGTTTGTGGTTACCATGTGGTTCATTTATGTTGACCTATAAATGTATATACTTGCTTTAAACTGGTAGTCATTTAAGTTTCAACATATTCTAAAAGATCTACATTTATTTTACTCTCCTCCTCATAAATTATATTTTTATGTCATATTTTACATCCTTATGTTTACCACTTAACTGTTTATTTTGATTATAGTTGCTTTTACAATTTTTTGTCTTTCAATTGTTTTACTGGTTTATTTATGTGGTTGATCCTCAATCTTTACTATATTTGCCTTTCCTAATGGGACTTCCCCTTTCCTATAAATTCTCACTTCTTTTCCACTTAGAGAAAGCCCTTTAGCATGTGTTTTATGGTAGGTTTAGTATTGATGAAATCTTAGTTTTTGCTTGTCTAATAAGTTCTTTTTCTCTCCTTTGATTCTAAATAATAGTCTTGCTGGTTAGAGTATCCTAGGTTGCAGTGTTTTTTCCTTTTACAACTTTATATATTGCATGCCACTTCCTTCTGACCTGTAAAATTGCTGCAGAAAAATGAGCTAGTAGCCTTATGGGGATTCTCTTATTGATTAATCTTTTTTTCCTCTTACAGCCTTTATAATTCTCTCTTTAACTTTTTGTTATTTTAATTATGATATATCTTGTATGAGTCTGTTTGAACTCATCTTGTTTGAAATCCACTGTGCTTTCTGTACCTGGATATTTATTTCCTTCTTCAGTTTTGGGAAGTCCTCAGCCATAATTTCATCAAGTACATTTTCCATCCCCTTCTCGTTTCTCATTCTGGAAGCTCTATAATGTGAACGTTGGTACACTTAACGTTACCTCAGAGATCTATTAAACTGTTTCAAATTTTTTAAAATCTGCTTTTTTTTTTTTTTTTTTTGCTGCTCTGGTTCTGTGATTTCCATTATTCTATCTTCCAGATCACCTATGTGTTCTTCTTTATCACTTATTCTACTATTTATTCCTTCTAGTGTGTTTTTTATCTCAGCTATTGAATACTTTTCTCTTGATTGGGTCTTTTTTTATATATATATTTTGTAGATCCTTGTTAAAAGTTTCACTGTGTTTATACATTCTTTTCCTTAATTCAGTTAACATTTTTATTTTCAATGCTTTGAATCCTTTTTTCTGATAAATTGTTTATTTCTGTTTCATTGCATTATTTTTTTCTGGGGTTTTCTCTTGTTCTTTCAGTTGCAAGCAGTTTTTCTTCCTTTCCTTTTGTTTAGCTTTCTCTGACTCTATGAATTTCTGTGAAACATTTACCTATTGCAGTCTTAAAGGAGTGTTCTTATGTGGGAACTTCCCTATACAGACTTGGTGTGCTCAGTGCCCTTGGGGGTAGAGCTGGATTTGACTTGGAGGTAAGCCACATCATTCCTCAAGGTGGGCTATCACCTTGGCAGGGTGTGGAATTGGAGTCAGAGTGTCTAGAGCTGGAGCTGGATGTGATGCAGGACTTCCCCTCTACTCAGTGACCCTCCTGCCCTATCTGGGCTGGGGTCTTATCCCAAGTTGGATCTTAAATCTTGTTGGTCATGTCTGAGATGGCTCTGTTCCCCTTAAGAGTGTTATTTTACCCTCTCCTTGCACTGGGACCCTTTTGCTGAGGCAGAGAGGAGTGCCAAAGCAAAGCTGTGGCCTGTGTAGGCTCTTGGCTCCTATCGACCATAGACAGATGTCTGAGCTGTCACCAATGTGCTGCTGTGCAGACACCCTCAATTCTTTATCTGGCTTTGTTCAGATGCAGCCTCAGGTGCAAGTTTCCTTTGTCCCTCACAGCTGATCACTTCCCCCAGCCTCAACCACCCCTTCTCTTTTGTGGAGTCCCACCCCAGGGCAGGGTAGGCCTGCCTAGACTCTTGGCATAGGTTGGGGCATGAACTTTAATAAATTTTAGATATTTGACATCATATTGAGCATCTTTTCCTTCCAATGCTACAAAACTTTAAATCAATTACAAGAAGAATTCTGGAAATTTCACAAACATATTGTGACTAACCAACATGCTCTTGAACAACCAATGGATCAAAGGCCAAAAGAAAAAAAAAATCAAAGAATATCTTGAGTCAAATGAAAATGAAAATTTAATACAATTAAGCATCTACATTAAGAAAAAAAGCAAATACATACCCCTAAATTTGCACCTCTAAGAACTAGAAAAAGACCAAATGAAGCCCAAAAATAGTAGAAAGAAAAAATAACAAAAATCAGAGTGGAAATAAATTAAATAGAGACCAAACAGAGAGTAGGTGTTTTTTTGTTTGTTTGCTTCTTTGTTTTTTGAAAAAAAAAATTGATCAACCTTTAGCTAAACTAAGGAAGAAAAAAAAGATGACTCTAATAAATAAAATCAGAAATGAAAGGAAACATTACAACTGGTAACACAGTAATATTACAGCTAATAAGAAACTGTATGAATAATTATACACCAGTTAATTGGAAAACCTAGAGGTGGATAAATTCCTAGAAACATCCAGTTCACCAAGACTGAATCATGAAGAAATAGAAAATTGAAACATATCAATTACTAGTATGGAGATTGAATCAATCAAAATCCTCTCAATACAGAAAATCCCAGGACCATATGATTCTACTGGAGAATTCTACTAAACTTCTAAACAAGAATTAATACCAATCCTTCTAAAGTGTTTCAACAAAATAGAAGAGGAGGAAACACTTCCAAACTCATTAATATTCCCTTGATACCAAAATCAGACAAGGACACTTATCAGAAAGGAAAATTACAGGCCAAAATTCCTGAAGAACATAAATGCAAAAATTCTCAACATAGTATTAGCAAACCAAATTTAACAGTACATTGAAATAATCATACACCATAAGTAAGTGAGATTCATTCCGGGGATGCAAGATGGTATAACATTCGCAGAACCAATCAATGTGATACACTATGTAAAATAATGGTAAAATGAAAGATAGAAAATTACATATGAACATCTCAGTAGATGCAGAAAAAGCATTTGACAAAATTCAACATCTTTTCATTATAAAAACTCTCAAACTGTACGTAGAAGGAAAAGACCACAACATGATAAAGAGCATATATAAGCTCACAGCTAATATCTTACTCAATGATGTTAAAAAGAAAAGATAAATGGTTTTCCTCTAAGATCAGGAACAAGGCAAGTATGCTCACTCTTTTCACATTTATTCAAAATTGTACTTAGCCAGAGAAATTTGACTAGAAATATAAATAAAAGTAATACAATTTGAAAGTAAAATTATCTCCATTTACAGATGGCATGATCTTATGTACAGAAAACTCTAAAGACCATACTCTAAAAAGTTTTAAAACTAATAAAGAAGTCAAGTATAATTGCAGAATACAAAAGCAATATGCAAAATCAGTTGTATTTTTGTATGCTATCAACAAAGTATTTAAAGGAAAAATTAAGAAATAAATCCCAATTACAAGAGGTTAAAAAGAGTAAAATGCTTAAGACTATATTTAACCAGAGAGATGAAAGATCTGTACACTGAGAACTATAAAACACTGACTAAATAAACTGAAGAAGATACAAATAAATGTAAAGATATTCCATGTTCATTGATTGGCAACAAATAATGGTAAAATGTCCATATCACCCAAAGTGATCTTCAGATTAAACACAATCCCCATAAAAATTCCAATGGCATTTTTCACATAAATAGAAGCAGACAATTCTAAAATTCATCTGGAACCACAAAAGACACTGAATTGTCAAAGTAATCTTGAGAAAGGAGAATAAAGCTGGAGACATCACACTTCCTAATTTTAATCTATATCATAGATATGTAGTAATCAAAGTATTATGGCACTGGCTTAAAAAAGGCACATAGATCAATGGAACAGAAAGGAGTCAATTAACTTTTTACAAAAGAGCCAAGAATAAATATATAATCTTTTCAATAAAGGGTGTTGGGAAAACTGGATATTCACATATAAAAGAATGATACTGGACTTCTACCTTAAAATAGTCACAGTAATCAATTCAAAATGGATTAAAGATTTGAATGTAAGTCCCGAACACATAAAAATAGAACAAGATATGATTACACATCTCTTAAGACGTCTATTATCAAAAAAACAGGAGGGGCTTCCCTGGTGGTGCAGTGGTTGAGAATCTGCCTGCCAATGCAGGGGACATGGGTTCGAGCCCTGGTATGGGAAGATCCCACATGCCGCGGAGCAGCTAGACCCGTGAGCCACAATTACTGAGCCTGCGCCTCTGAAGTCTGTGCTCCACAACAAGAGAGGCCGTGATAGTGAGAGGCCCGCGCACCACGATGAAGAGTGTCCCCCGCTCACCGCAACTAGAGAAAGCCCTTGCACAGAAATGAAGACCCAACACAACCATAAATAAATAAAATAAAATAAAATAAAAATACACACACCTTTAAAAAAAAAAAAACAACAGGAGATGACAAGTGCTTGGGAGGATATGGAGAAAAGGGAATCCTTTTCAACTGTTGGTGGGAATATAAACTGGTACAACCATTATGGAAAACAGTATGGAAGTTCCTCAAAAAATTAAAGATTGAAGCATTATATGATCCAGCAATCCCACTTCTGGGTATACATCCAAAGGAAATGAAATCATAATCTCAAAGAGATATCTGTACTGCCATGTTCATTGCAGCATGATAGCCAAGGTATGCAAACAACCTAAGCGTCCATCAATGGATACATGGATACAGAAAATTTATCTATCTATATATCTATAGATATATATCTCATGTGTATATTCCTGGCTTTCGACAAATGTTAGCAATTATTATCACTGATATTGAGGAAGTCAAGGTCATGTTTTATCATTTTCATTTATGGAGAACTAACAGATCCTAAGGATATTGGATGTCTGCCTATTATGATACAGTGACAATCTCACTTTACCCAACCCCTTCTGCCTTAGGTTCAGTGCCACCAGACTCTTTTCTAAAAGTGACCTTGGTCCAGCCCAATGGTGCTGCGACTTTAGCCTTGGATTCCAGTATTAATTCTTGGATTTTTTCTTGTTCTCATAACACAAAACCTTCTCAGAAAACTGAGCCCTCTAATAGAAGAGAGGAGCACAACCTATTTGAACACTTATAGAACTTGGGCCCTATCTCTATGTCCCAGCCCTCTTGGTTGAATCTGTGGATTCTAACCATGACACCTGTCTGAAAGCGTCTCCTCATAGCAAAGTAGGAACTCTTGCCTACTTCTCTGCCAATGATCTTGGGCATTGCATGGCTCTCCCCTTCCTCACGGCCAGAGAACTCCCCAACTTTTTATGAAAAAGGCTGAATAAACATTTTAGTCTATGAGAATCATATGATCTCTGTCACAACTACTCAACTATACCATTGTGTCACAAATGCAGCTATAGAGAATACATAAATTATGGACATGGCTGTGTTTCAATAAAACTTTGTTTACAAACAAGGAAGTGTGGAAAATTTGCCTGTGTGTTTAGTTTCATTTCTAGATCCCTGTTCTAGGCCACTGATAGGCTCTTCTTTTAGTTTACTTGATTCTTGAGGAGTAACTAACCCAGGGCCACTAACTGTGCCAAAGGTGTGACGTGTGCCATAAAGAAAGAAGAAAAAAAATTCATTCCAATCTTTTATTTTTTCCCATGAATCTCAGAAATGACACTTAGTTTGTAGCTTGACCTTGTTTTTCTCCATTCTCCATTAGTAAGTAGCTCAGGCTCCTGCTTCCAAGATAAAGATGCATAAGCAACATAAACACAAGCTGTCACTGCTGGTTAGGGACACACCATTATGCATGTGCTGCACACTTTCAGACTTGTCTCAAGTTTGCCTTTCTATCTGGCAGCAGGTGGAGTTACAGGTTTCTCGTCACTGTAAAAATAATGTAATCCCCATCTCAAATTGGGGAAAGGCTCCTAGGAATAAACCTTGAATATGTTGCTGGTGTTTCAGGAAGAGGGAAGCAGGTATCAGCTGAGAGAATGGAATTACTGACCTCTGGCGCTGTTCTGAAGAGTTAATGACAGAGCCAAGAACTGCCCCTCCTCAAATCTAGGGCCAATCCTTATACCTATGCTTTGCTCCCTTGAATGCTAGCCTGTTGAGGAACCATGCCTTATTGCTTAATCTTTTCTCTTTCTCTTATATATACAACTACTTCGTCTGAACTGAATTGTTATTTTTAAACACACTTAGGTCTCTTCCAAGCAATAGAAAACCAGAAATAAACCAACATTCCACTCTTCTTTTTCCCCATATTTTTTACTCCCCCATGTTTATGCTAGTTATCTCCATTTCATGCCACTTACCCCTCAGCCCTTCTAATATGCTTTCTATCCTCATCTTTCCACTAAATCAAGTCTTGTTAGAGTCACCAGTGACATATAGGTTGTTGAATTCAGTAAGCATTTTTCTCTCCTCAGTTCACTTGATTCTGAACAACATTTGATATAGTTGACTTCTCCTTTCTTAAAATACTCTACTTCCTGAGTTTCCATGACAAACCTCTTCCTGGATTTTGTCTTCTCTCTTGCTACTCACAGTGCCCTGTTGCATGCTATATTTTCTCATCTTTACCACCTGAGTGTCATGAGGCTTACATTTTATGCTAACCACTAGGCAAATCTTAGAATATAATCAGGTATAAAAGAAAGTCTGTAACTTTGCTGTGTTAAAGAAGTGGTATGTAGTAGTCCCTGGCCCCTCATTTCTTCTTGCTTTGCAGTCCTTTGCATCTTGTGCTTAAATTCTGAATTTGTAGTCTTTTTTTCAGTAATACCAAATGCTGATATCAGTGGAGCCCAAAGGGTATTTTATATTCACTATTTACCTGACTCTTCCCTCCCCTAAAGCTTGAATCTCACTCAGTTCATCTGTTTCTCTGACCCTTGACATATTTGTTGGGACCAGTTCCAGATTATGTAGCTCCCTTCTCCTTATCTTCACCTTATAACACTTAACTGACAACTGAAGAATAATTTTAAGCTAAAAGGCTTTCATGATAACAAGGCATTCTAATGTCTCTAATGGATTCAAGTACTCAGAGAACAGTTTCCATGAGAGACTAAGGCTCTTATTAAACTCTTAATATTGGAAGTAAAGAGGCCCAAGGCCCCAGAATATAGGCTGTGCAAGGGGTGGTATGTGTGGTGGTATTGGGGCCAAGTAAGTCACACCAACACAAAGAAACCTAGAAACAAGGTATGCAATGATGCTTTAAATAATTGAAGTAATTCCGAGAGAAGTAGGTAGAGTTAAGCTACCGAATATTTTTACTCCATTATTTTTCCCTAAGACTCTTTTAATTTATTTGATGAGAGTCATTAATTCAATCTTAACCCTAGAAATTATTCACAATTTTTCTCTAGTGATACAATTTTGGCCTTCATTTAAGAGTAATTTGTTGTCTGATAATTTCATGTCTTTGGGTTTCTGCTGTATTGTCTGGAAATCATCCCATGGATCGAGAGTTATGAAATAGAAAAGACGAACAACTAGACAGCTTCAATGAGACCCATAAAAATGCTCCAACCGGATGGTGGAATTTAAGAGAGATGGCAAATGTCAATTCTGAAGCACTTCTATAAGAATTTTGTATCCCCCATTAGAGAAGTAATGCAACCACCATCTAATTTGCAAGTTTAAAATTGCAAAATCAACTCTTGGGAGAAAATTGGGTGAATCACAAGTGACTATTGCTTAGGTTTCACATGAGTAAATGTATTGGCTGTGTTGGTATTATTTAACACTCAGAGCCACAAAATATATTTTTGTGCAACCTTATTTGTAGAAGAATGGCACAATTATTTTCAGAATAATTAACTCTTCAGTTTAGTGACAATTATGTTCCATTATAATAATTAAAATCACACACTGCTATTTGGATGAACTCAATAGAATAATGATTTCTTAGGGGAAGATTTAATCGGATCATTATTTTTTTCTCCAGCATTAAAAATATCTGTAAATTATTTCAATTCATTATACCACTGCTTAATTTTGATTTTTTTGCTCTCTTATGGAAAGAAATATCACAAACAAAATGGATGTCTCAACCCATCTTTGAACCATCTGTGCATCATAATTGTTGTTGGAGGTATGCCATGGCAAAATACAGAGCTCATGGATGGGCATAACAGCAGGGCTACAGATGATGGAAGTACCTGAAATCAGATGGGTAGAAGCAGGTGGTGGGCAGAATAGTGGTGTTTCAGGAGATTGGTCTATTGAAAGGAGAGTCTAGAAAGTGAGTGAGAGAAAGTGAAGAAGAGTCAGTAGCCCTCCTGGGGATGAAGTTAGCAAGAGCTTGGAAGGGTATTAGGGTCCCAGGCTAAAGGGCTGAGGTTCAGGAAAGCACTCTTGCTTTTAAGGGTGAACTGAAGTATAAAGCAGAAAACCAAGGGAGGATGTGTCAGAACAATAAGGCAGGAACTGGGGAAGAGCTAAGGCTTTTTGGACATTGTGATGTTCTAGTTCATTTTGAAGTGTATTTGATACTGGAATCAAAGCAGTGAGATTATCAACCCTAATTGGACAATTGATAGTCTATTGTTAGTTACTGCTAATGCTACCTGCTTTTGTGTCAGCTTGGGTTACCTCGTACACTGGATGCAGGGGTCAAGGAGTGACCATTTGGATTAAATGAGTGAGGTGCTGAGGATCTTGATAGATAAAACCTAAACCTGGGACAACAAGGCAAGAGAGTGAGAAGCGATAGAGCCAGAAGTGCTCTCATTCCTTAGATAATGATAGGTTGCTCTGCTGTCCCCTTTGTATGTCCTTATGAATGTGAATGACTTGAGAATTAGGAGGTAGTTTGTTGTCAGAAGGTCAGAGCCCACTAGACTGAAAGATCTACATAGGTGGGAATCGAGAACCTAAAAATGTCTGCCATATAGTAGGTACTTAACACATACTTCTTGAATGAAAATGAATGAATTAATGAATAAAAAAACATCAAGTGAATTTTGTCACTTGCAGAGTTCCCAGACGCTGAATATGGGAGCAGGGTCAGGTGTCATCATTCATTGGCTGGTTCTTTATTATTTTCTGATTTTTTTTCTTACCACTTTTATTCTGTTATAGTAAGTATACATCTCATGAAACTCAAACTTTCTAGCAACAACAGGAGCAGAGAAACATTACTAATTCTGGAAGAGAATAGCTTCTCCAAAGAAAATGTAAAAAGTCTTCTATGGAGAAGTAGAGTTTACCTGGAAATTGGGGTAAGACAGGAGCCACTGTAAGAATTCCTAATTACATTTAAAAAGAAAATAACTTAAAAGGATGGATATGGACATTTCTTGAAGAGATGCAGTTACTTTGGACAAGATTCCTCCACTCTACCCTGTTGGTATAATGAATTCAGTCTTAATGAGGGGGCTCAATAGGACCTCATCCTAGGAAAAAAGAAGTTCTTGATATTCTTATTCTGTAGAAGAAACTATATAACATGCTGGTGGCTTAGTACTGGAATGAGATGACCAAGTGTTTTGTTTGTTTGTTATTTTAGCAATGTAAATAGAGCCAAGATTGACAGTATATAGAGAGATATCTGCTTTTGGGGAGAAAACTGCACCCCATTAGAAAAATATTTCAAACAATAGGGATTAAAATGTTCTATACTCAGGGGGGCCAAGTCTCACTGACGTGGGGTGCAGGTAAGATCCTCTAAGGTCACAATGTCAGCACCTACGTCTTCAGAATTAGCACAACCTAAGTCTTGTATTTCAGTCCATCCATAAAAATCAAGCTATGTATGTCAGAAAATTTTTTCTTTAGTCATCATACTGTATCCTTTTGCTTACAACTTAACTCTTTCAATTCCCCCCACCACACTCGTTCCAGATACTTATTTGTTCACCTGATTACTGTTTCTCTTGGTGAATCTGACTCTTGGCCTAACTCTAACTTTTGGGTCTTTGGCTTTCCATAGTATCACTGATATCTTCTTACCCAATCATCGTTTTGATCTTGTGAAACTTATTCTAGAATTATATCTTTTCCATTTCATGGTATCTTTCAGAGTACATTACACTTAACCATAAGTTTCTTGAGGCCATAAAACATGATTTTTCATCATTGTATTCTGGTCCCTGACACAGTGGTTGGTAGTCAGTACATGTTGGTTGAATGAATTAATGACAAGTGTGCATCTTCCTCATTCTTTGGGCTCTGGGAGTTTATAAAATGTTGCCTTTATGAAATAAAAGCTGGAATCATTTTTAAAAGTTCTACATTCACTTCACATCATTATCCTGAAGTTGTGGACATGCTTCCTGCCCTTGAAAATCTCCTGGTCTATTGGGAAAACCAGATACAAAATAGTATCTATGAGAGGTTATGATAAACGTGTATATAGAGTTCTGTGGAAAGGTGGAGGAACAACTCTGCAATCTTTTAGGGACAAGAAAAAGAAATAACACCTAATGTGATCTTTAAATATTGAAGAGTAAGGACTTCCCTGGTGGCGCAGTGGTTAAGAATCTTCCTGCCAATGCAGGAGGCATGGGTTGAAGCCCTGGTCCAGGAAGATCCCACAGCTGTGGAGCAACAAAGGCCGTGTGACACAACTACTGAGCCTGCACTCTAGAGCCCGAGAGCCACAACTACAAAGCCCATGTGCCACAACTACTGAAGCCCACACACCTAGATCCCAACAAGAGAAGCCACCACAATGAGAAACACATGAACCACAATGAAGAGTAACCCCATGCTTGCCACAACTGGAGAAAGTCCACGTGCAGCAACGAAGACCCAATACAGGCAAAAATAAAATAAATAAATAAATAAAGGTTACTAATCAGGTGGAACAGTTGGATGGTGGTTACACTAACTGAAAAAGAGATTGCAAGAGAGGAAAAGTGAGGAATTCTGCTGTAAGTAAGGTGTCTGCAGAACGTCCACATGAGTATGTCTGATATTCAATGGATTGCATGAATTGGAAGTTAGAGGAGAAAGGGCCGACAATGTCAATTTGGAAATCATTAGCATATAAGCAGTTAAGATAATGAGAATGTATGAGCTCACTCAGGGAGAATATCTGGAGAAGAACACAGACCTGAGCACTGAATCAGGGTGAATAACTACATTTAAGTAGTGTGAGATAAAGAACAGCATATAAATTTAACCAATAAATGTCAGGCTTTCCTTAGGTGACAACATAATATTTCCCCATTTTCAGTTTCCTCTCACCTTAGCTCTAATGCACTGCAATCTGGATTCTGCCTCCCAATACACTTTTTTTTTAATTACACTGTTCATTCAGAGATAATTATAGATTCACATGTAATTGAATGAAATAATACAAAGATCTCATGTGCCCTTTACAACTTTCTCATCACGGTAAAATCTTGCAAACTATTATCACAACCAGGATATTGGCATTGATACAGTCAAGATGAAGAACATTTCCATTAATACAAGGATTTGTCATGTTGTCCTTTTGTAGCCAAATCCTCTTCTCTTCAGCCCTAAAACCCTCCTTAAACCCCTGACAAGAACCATCGTCTTTTCTATGATTTTGTCATTTCAAGAATGTTTTGTAAATAGAATCATACAATATATAACCTTTGGGGACTAGCTTGTTTCACACAATGTGATATTACAGAGATTCATTCAGGTTATTATGGGTATCTATACTTTCATTTATTTTTATTACAGAATAGTATTCCATGGTAAGGATGTATTACTGTTCATTTACCCATTCACCTTTTGAGGAGCTTTTGTTTTTGTTGTTGTTGCTGTTAGGAATAAAGCTCCTATAAACATTGTATACAGCTTTTTGTGTGAACATAGGTTTTCATTTACCTGGAATAAATTACCAGGAGTGTAATTGCTGAGTCCTATGGTAGTTACACATTTAGTTTTTAAGAGACTGCCATGGTGTTTTTGAGAGTGATTGTACAATTTACATTCTGCTCAGTTAATTATGTGTGATCTGGTTTCTGTGAATCATTGCTAGCATTTGGTGCCATCACTATTTTTTTATTTTAGCCATTCTGATAGATGTTTAGTGATATTTCATTTAGATTTTAATTTATATTTTCCTAGTGGCTAATGATGTTGAACATACTCTTATGTGCTTGGCTGCCATTCGTAAATCCTGTTGGGTAGAATGTATCTTCATATCTTTTGCCCAATTTTCTATCAGACTTTTTCATTTTTTACTATTGAGATTTGATTTATATGTTCTTGATATTTCTACTTTGTTAGCTATGTGGTTTGTAAATATTATTTAAGTCTGTGATATATTTTTAGTTAAATGTTATGTATTTAGGTCAAATTTTAGGGTTTTAAAAATGCCTATATAGGTCCAATTGCTCGAGTACCGTTTATTTAAAATGGTATCTAAATTTATTTTGCACTTCTGTCAAACATCAGTTGGATGTATTTATACAGGTCTATTTCTGAGCTGTCTATTCTATTCTATTGATCCATGTGTCTGTCTCTCTGCTAGTTCCACCTGTTTTTGATTATTATAGCTGTCTCATAAGTCTTGAAATTGGGTATACTGATTCTTCCCTTTTTATTCTTTTTTAAAAATTGTTTTAGCTATATTAGTTTTGTGGCCTTTCCAAATAAATTTTAGGATAATCTACTATATATCTACCAAAGACTGTTGGGATTTTGATAGGAATTGTGTCAAAGAAGTATATTGATTTGGGGAGAAGTGACATGTTTAATACGTTAAATTTCCCAATCCATGAACATGGTATGTTTCCCTATTTATTTTCATTTTCTTTGATTTTCTTCATCAGCATTATATAGTTTTCAGGATACAAGTCTTATACAAGCTTTCTCTTTGTTTGTTTGTTTTTAGATTTACACCAAAGAATTTCATTTTGGGAGCTATTATAAATGGTATTATATTTTGAATTTCATTGTCTATGTGATTTTTTCCTAGTATGTAGAAATACAACTGATGGCTTTGTGTTTAACTTTTATCCTGAAACCTTGCTGAACTCACTTATTAGCTCTAGAAATATTTTTATGGGTTGCTTGAGATTTTTTTATTCCAAGAATTATGCATGCTATTGGCATATGGGGACAGGCTTATTTCTCTCCTTCTGAACAGGAAATCTTTTATTTCTTGCTTATTCCACTGACTAAAACTCTTAGCACTATGTTGAATAAGACCAGTGAGAGAAGACATCATCATTTTGTTCACAATCCTAGGAGAAAGAATTCAGTCTTCCAGAATTAAATATAATGTTACCTCTAGGTTTACTGTAGATGCACTTTGTCAAGTTGAATTCCTTCCATTTCTATGTTTTCAAGAGTTTTTATTATGTGGAAGTATTGTATTCTGTTAAATGCTTTTTCTGCAACAATTGATATGAACATATGATATTTATTCTTTAGTTTATTAATATAGTGGTTTGAGTAGATTGATTATTGAGTATTTAGCCAGACTTGCACCATGAAACAAATACAACTTGGTCATGGATTAAAATTATTTTTACATATTGCTGAATTTTATTGGCTAATATATTTTAGGAATATTTGCCTCATATTTATAAGTGATATTTTTCTTTAGTTTTTTTTTCTGTCTTTTCTGTTTTGGTATAAAGGATATACTAGATTCATAAAATGAATAGGGGAACCTCGCTCTGCCCACCAATGATCCAGCACTCTCATTAGAACCTCCTGGGCCTCAGCCCTGTGAAACAGTGCTTTGACAGCAGCTAGGCCACAAAACAAATCTCAGTAAATTTAAGAAAACTGAAATCCTATCAAGCATCTTCTCTGACCAAAACATTATGAGACTAGAAATAAAGTACAAGAAAGAAAGAAAAAAACTGCAAAAACACAATCATATGGAGGTTAAGCCATATGCTGTTAAACAACCAATGGATCATTGAAGAAATCAAAGAAGAAATAAAAAAAAAAATCTGGAAACCAGTGAAAACATAACAATGCAAAATCTATAGGATACAGAAAAAGCAGTTTAAGAGGGAAGTTCATAGTGATAAAAGCCTACGTCAGGAAACAAGAAAAATCTCAAATAAATAACCTATCCTTACACTTAAAGGAACTAGAAAAAGAAGAACAAACAAAACCCAAAGATAGTAGAAGGAAAGAGAGCCTAATGTTCAGAGCAGAAATAAATAAAAATAGAGAATAACAAAGCAATATAAAAGATCAATGAAATTAAGAGCTAGTTCTTTGGAAAGAGAAACAAATTTGATAAACATTTAGTGAGGCTCATCGAGAAAAAGAAGAGACAGGGTCAAATCAATAAAATCAAAAAGTGAAAAAGGAAAAGTTATAATTAATACCACAGAAATACAAAGGATCATGAGAGATTACTATGAACAACTATACACCAATGAAATAGACAACCTAATAGAAATGAACAAATTCCTATAATGTACAATCTCCAAGGACTGAACCAGGAAGAAACAGAAAACATGAAGAGACCAGTTACCAGTAATTAAATTGAATTAGTAAAAAAAAAAAAAATCCCAATGAACAAAAGTTCAGGACTGCAGGTGAATTATACCAAATATTTAAAGAAGAGTTAACATCTATCCTTCTCAATTTATTCCAAAAAGATTGCAGTGGTTAGAACACTTCTGAACTCATTCTATGAGGCCAGCATCACCCTGATTCCAAAACCAGACAAATATATCACAAAAAATAAAATTATAGGCCAATATCACTGTCAAACATAGATGCAAAGATCCTTAACAAAACATTAGCATATCAAATTCAACAATACATTAAAAGGGTCATACACCATGATTGAGTGGGATTTATCTCAGGATGCAATGATGGTACAGTATCTGCACATCAATCAATGTGACATACCACATTAAGAAGTTGGAGAATAAATATATGATCATTTCAATAGATACAGAAAAAGCTATTGGCAAAATTCAATATGCAATATGCATTTATACCATCCAGAAAGCAGGTATAGAGGTAACATACCTCAACAAATAAAGGTCATATATATTATAAACACACAGCTAGCATCATACTGAATGGTGAAAATCTGAAAACATTTTCTCTAAGATCAAGGAAAATACATGGATGCCCATTATTGCCACTTTTATTCAACATAGTATTGGAAGCCCTAGATAGAGTAGTCAGAAAAGAAAGAATTAAATTTGAACATTTCTGCACACCATATATAAGAATAAACTGAAAAAGGATTGTAGACCCAAAGGTAAGCCCAGAAACCATAAAACTACTAGAAGATAACATAGGTAGAACACTCATTCCCTTAAATCATAGCAATATTTTTTTTTGGTCTGACCACTTGATACAGCAATTCCACTGCTGGGTGTATATATATCCAAAGAAAATGAAAACACGAATTTGAAAAGATACATGCACCCTGATATTCATTACAGCATTACTTGCAGTAGCCAAGATATGGAAGCAACCTAAGTGTCCATCAACAAATGAGTGGATAAAGAAGTGGTACATGTACAAAATTGAATACTACTTAGCCATACAAAAGAGTAAACTATTGCCATTTGCAACAACATGGTTGGTACTGGAGGGCATTTCCTGTAGTGTTCCCTTATTATGCATTTGCTGTCTGCAAGATCTATAGTAATATTCCATTTCTTTGTTGATATTGATAATTTTTATCTTTTCATTTTACTTTGTCAGTGTTTCTAGAGGATTTTGCAGTTATTGATCTTTTCAAAGAACCAGCATTTTGTTTCACTGATTTTCTCTATTTTTCTTTTCTTTTTTTTTTGTAAAGTGTTTATCCATTTAATGTATTCGTTCTTCTAAATATTGTCAGAGAGGATGGAAATTTTAATGATGGTGGATAGAGCACTTACGCACAAATAGCACATATACTTTCAATCACATTCCACAATTATATTGTTAAAACACTGTGGCAGAGGGCTAGAAATCACAGCCTTCTGCCATGATGTACAATTTATAGTACAGGTTGTGCCAGGAGGATAAACACACATTGTGACCAAGGAGAAGACTTTGTGAGAAGATTACTTCAGGGTATTCCTTATCAGATGAGCACACCCTGGATCTTATACTCATTGTCAAACCAAAGTTGGTGTGAAATGGTCAGGTGAGGATTTTTCCCTTCCACAACTGTCAGCTGCATCTGAATTTCCAAATCAAATGCAGATTTGTCCATCTTAAGTATCTGTAAACCACAGTCCAGGTGCCTCAAAGTTTCACATAGAAGCACTGCCCCATCATGGTCAAGGTAATGTCATCCAGCTTCAGTCTCCTCTGTGATTTGCAAACAGTGAGAGGTGATTCTATTTTTAATTTCATTGATTTCTGCACCTCTTTATTGTTTATTCTTTCTGCCTGCCTTTTTGAGGTCATTTTGCTTTTATATTTCTAGGTTTTTGATGTGGAATCCTAGATTATTCATTTGAGATTGTTTCACTTTTCAAATGTGTGCATTTAGTGATGTAAATTTTCTACTCAACACAACTTTCATTTTGGCACACATATTCTGTCTTATTTTCATTTTCATTAATTTAAATTTAATTTTTAGATCTCCCTTGAGACTTTCTCTTGATCTATGGATTGCTTAGTAGTGTGTTGTTTAGTTTTGAAGTATTTGGAGATTTTCCTGTTATCTTTTTATTATTTCAAGTTTGCTTCCATTGTGGATGGAAAACCAGACTGCATGATTTCTACTATTTTATATTTATTAAAATTTATTTTATGACTCAGAATATGGTCTATTTTGGTATATGTTCTGGGATAACTTGAAAATAATGTATAATCATCTTTTGTTGTGGGGTAGAGTGTTCTATAAATGTCTATCAGATCTTGTTTGTTACTGGTGTTACTGAGTTTTCTATCTTTTCTAATTTTCTATCTAGCTGTTTTATCAGTTGTTCTGAGAGGGATGTTAATATATTAAACCACTACTGTGAATTTTCTATACTCTTTTCAGTTCTATTGGTTTCTGCTCCACATATTAGGCAGCTCTATTGTTTGGTGCATACTAATTTAGGTTTGCTTTTCCTTCTTAGGGGATTGACCTTTTATCATTATATAATTTCTTTGCTCTGATGTCTACTTTGTCTGATATTAATGTAGATACACCTCCTTTCCTTTTATTAACATTTGCATGATATATTTTTCATCCTTTAACTTTCAATCTACTTATACATAGATTTTTTTAACATCTTTATTGGAGTATAATTGCATTACAATTGTGTGTTAGTTTCTGCTTTATAACAAAGTGAATCAGCTATACATATACATATATCCCCATATCTCCTCCCTATTGTGTCTCCCTCCCACCCTCCCTATCCTACTTCTCTAGGTGGTCAAAAAGTGCCGAGCTTATCTCCCTGTGCTATGCAGCTGCTTCCCACTAGCTATCTATTTTTCATCTGGCAGTATATATAAGTCCATAACACTCTTACTTGGTCCCAGCTTACCCTTCCCCCTTCCCATACTCTCAAGTTCATTCTCTATGTCTGCATAATCCTGTGCTGCCCCTAGGTTCTTCAGAACCTTTTTTTTTTAAGATTCCATTTATATGTGTTAGCATAAGGTATTTTTTTTCCTCTTTCTGACCAATTCACTCTGTATGACAAACTCTAGAATCTATAGATTCAGTCATAGATTGTTTTAGCTTTTTTGATGGTCACAACCACAATTAATCCATATTTAATTTGCTGTGAAATCTATTCTTAAACTATTGTTGCATATACATCTGTTTCAAGCTTCATTTTCTCCCAACTTTTACTTAGGCTGTTGGTTTTGAAATTCCAGGGTGGGATATTTTAAATAAAAATGTAACATGCAGACTTGTTCAAAATCATATGACACAGTTACACTTTACACAGGAGTATACAACCTCAGCATGCACTGGAGCAACAGCTATAAAATACTTGGCACAGTAGATAACTATTTTAGTATGCCTACTTTGTTCCAAGTTCTGCATCTGAGGGGGTGTCTTTGCATAAATAGATGACACAATGATGTATTGTTTCCTTGACTGTTGTATATTTTTATGCCCCTTGTGTAAGTACTGGTCAAGCAAATCAATAAACACAGAATACATTAACTACTGTATAAGGAATATGAATCTTGTAGCTCTATGTGTAAAATCATTGAAGCTTCTGACCTCACTTACTTTTCTCTTTCTCATGTAATCACTTAACCTCATTATCTAAGACTTTACAGATGCTTCATCTCAGGAATATCCTGGAGTTAAAAATATCTTCTCACTGAGTTTTCAGAAATACTTATTCACAGTGCTGTTTTTCTACAAAATAAAATAAAATAGTTCCCTCACAAATGTAGTTAAATACTAACATAAAAAAACAGGGAAGATGGTACTTGGAAATAAATGTTGAGAGTCATCTACAGAAATTTCAATTTCTGGCTAAGGTAGAATTACTAGTATACAATTTTTTCACCTATTGAAAACAATTAAAACACTGGACAAAAAAATGAAACACATATTGGCCAGACAGGCAACTCAGTACCTTGATATCTTAGAGAAGGGGAAAACAAAGAGATGAGCCCTGGATTTCTGCCTAGAGGCTCTTCCTCAATTTTTGTGCAGGGAGAAGTGACCCCAGTAGAGCATAATGATCTTGTTGAACTGAGGAGAAAAAGATCCAAGTTTGGAGGGATTGAAGAAACTAGACTTCATAGGGCAGATCATTAGAGAACAGGATGGTACAGAGAAGTATGCAGAGAGTTCACACTGAGTCTTTGGTGAATGATATATTTAAAAATTGTATCAGAGAGAATGTGTCACCAATAATTCTGACTATAAGCATGTTAATTTTTTTCACAAAGAAGGAAATATTAGCCAAAGGAATCTCAGATCACCACAAAGGAAGGAAGAACACCAGAAGTGGTATAAATGTGAGTAATTATAGACGATTTTTTTCTATCATTTAGTAAAATAGTAAAATATAACTGACTATGTAAAGCAAAAGTAATAATGTATCAAGGAGTTTATAATATAGAGAAAAGTAACATGTATGACAACAATAGGACTAAATATGGCAAAAATAGAAAGATACTTATTGTGTTTCTTAGACCATGTACGAAGTGAAATAATATTCAAGATAGACTGTGATAAGTTAGAAGTTTATTTTGTAAATGCAGAGAAACCACTGAAAAATTTTAAAGAGGAGACCAAATGATCATAACAATGTTCAATTAATTAAAAGAAAAAGGAAAGAGAGAATATAAAACAAAAACAGTTGGTAGGCTTAGACAAAAGAATGTCAATAATTATATTAAATATAGTATACACATTCTAAGTAAATGGTCAAAACAGACCAGAAAAAATAGCAAGACATAACTAAATCCATTTTGTTTTAAATATAAATTTGCAGGTAGATGAAAGTAAGAGGAATGTATATATTGCTAACCCTAATAAAAAGAATGCTAAGCAGGCTATATTGATATGAGAAAAAGTAGATTTCAGAATGGAGAATGACACAGGGATAAAATAGAACATTTAGTAGTAACAAAAAAATTAATTCAACAAAGAAAGAAATACCAAATGTGTATGCTCTTAATTACAGAGCTTCAAAATACATGAAACAAAATACTAATAGAACAAAAAGAAATTAGAAACCCACAATTATAGTTAGATAATTCAATACTCCTTTTAGTAATTATAGAAAAAGGATGGAAAATCAATAAGGATATAGAGGACCTATATCCTCTATATCTTGATGTAATTGACATTTATAGAACATCCCACCAAACAACTGCAACACTTTGATTCTTGTCAAGTGCACATGGAATATTCACCATATTAGACCACATTCTGGGTTATAACAAGAATCCATAAAGTTAAAAGAGTCATATAAAATATGTTTTCTTATTGCAGGCAAATTAAGCTAAAAATGAATAACAAGTATCTGGAAAAGAAAGCTTAAAGAATTTAAATAAATTTTCATGTTAAGAAGATAAGAAAATATAATGATATTAAATTTAAAGTAAACAATATAAAAAGAACATAAGATCAGAAGTCAATGAAATAAAACAGATATACACAAAAACAAGTGAAAAAGAAACTCAAAAGCAACACTTACATATGATCTCACAGTTCTGTAGGCCAGAAGTCCAGGTATAGAGTGGCTCCCTGTTTTTCTATACCAGTTTTCATAAGGCTGAAATCAAGGTTTTTGGCAGTGCTGTGTCCTTTTCCTGAGGAACAGAGGACAAATCCTCTTGCAAGTGCATTTAAGTTTCCAGAAGAATTCAGTCCCATGCATCTGTGTATATATATATATATGTGTGTGTGTGTGTGTGTATACATATATACATATATATATACACATATATATGTATATATATACATATATACGTATATATATACACACACAGTAACTAAATATATATATATATATATATATACACACACATATGCATATATATACACAGTAAGTATATATATATATATATATATATATATGTATATATATATGTATATATATACTTACTATCTATCATCTATCTTTCTATCTATCTATCCATCCATCCTATTGATTCTATTTTTCTGGGGGACCATTATATTTTATACTTTCAGCACATCTCAATTCAACTAAATCTTCTGTTCCTTAGTTACACCAGCTGCATTTTAAATGCTCATTAGTCACAGGTGGCTAGTGGCTACCATGATGGTCTAGAGCAAGTGTTGGCAACTTTTTTTTCTTTATCGGGCCAGATAGTACATATTTTAAGCTTTCTAGTTCATATGATTTCTGTTATGACTACTCATCTCTACTAGTGTAGCCAGTAAGTAGCCACAGATAATATGTACAAGTAGGTGTGGCTATGTTCCAATAAAACTTTATCTACCAAATCAGGCAGCAAACCAGATTTGTCCAGCCAGCTCCAGGTGTCATTTGCCAACCCATGTTCTAAAGGAATTGGAGCAATTTTCTGGTTCTACTATACTATGATTAAAGAGAGCTTTGTATTTCATTAAATTTGTCCTAAAAAAATATTCTTTTAAATACCAAGGCAGTTTTACCAACTTTACCTTTTTGTTAAATATCAAATAAATCATAAGTTTACAAAGACTAACGAAGTTCACATATACATTGATAATCTGGAGTACTTAAAAATATTAATGTGGTCATGATATTAAGAAAAATTAGAATATTTTAGTATATTTTATTTCCTTTTAGGAGAGTTTCCTATAAAGAATATTTACACAGTAACATATCTGCTTTCTTATTACTTTAGTCAAAGCATGTAACAAATGCAGGGCTTTATAGATTTATAAGTGGTTCTAAATGGAAGGGTAGAAGAAGAGTAGAAATAAGTTCCAGTGGACTTTGAAATCTTCATATAATCTGTAAACATGTACTTCTTCACATTCTGGGTTGAAGACAAATTTTGACATTTTTGTCATGCCCCCAGTGAAGGTGTGGATAGGACTATGTAGGTATTGAGGTTGGTTCCAATTGCACCAGCTCCTGTGTCAGAAAATTAGTAATTTGAATATTCTGTACTAATGTTTTAAGTTCCACCTAACTTTGGAGTCTTTGGGCAGGCATTGAGCCCAGTGTCAGTTGAGAAAGAATGTGCCAACCAAGAAAAGTTCCAAATGATTCTTTTATCCTCAGGGCCACTGTGAACTCTGCAGTGTGCACTGGGAATTTGCTTTGAGATGACTTCTAGACATTGACCTTGGCAAAATTAGGCAGTGTTTAGACAGAACTGTTACCATGATTATTTTGTCTGAATGGATGGTTAGGTCAAGTAATTAACTAATTAATTAGACATTTAATCAATCTTTAAGTCATTTAATTAATTAACTTGATACTTAAAATGTGAGACATAGCTACTCCTAAAGGTAAGACACGGTCATAAAATGCAGTTAATGTCCTCTACGAGCTTTCTCTTATTCTCTGACTCCCTGACTCTCTCTCCCTCACTTTCTTTCTTTCTCTCTCTCTTTCTTTCTCTCTCTCTTTCTTTCCCTTCTTTCCTCCCTCTTTTCCTTCCTTCCTTCCTTCCTTCCTTCTTTCAAACCTTCTGAACAGTCTGAGGTGGTTTTTTTTGCTTGTTTTTGCATCTTAATACAGGATGTGATTAAGGTTTACATCATTGTCTTTTGTAATTATGTTAAGGATCCCACATTTTGTATGAACTTCTTCAGTCTTGGGTCCTATGATTTTGTGAAAGAACTATTGCATTATTTCCTCTAGATCTGAGGCACTTTTCATATTCTTCCATTTTCATGCCCTTGATAATATAAATATTTTGATCTTTCTTTCTTCCAATTCCTTCAGAAACTTTTGTGAAACATTTCTAACCATTCTGGCTTTTTTCCCTTACCTTATTGCTGATCATCTGAAAGATGTCTGTTTAAAGTTTTAACACAACCTGGAATATATACAAGTTTCTTACTGGGTGAAATTAAAAATTCTAGTTGGTTGTTAGGTACTGCTAAACCATAATTTTCACTGAGCCTGTCAGCTTCATTTTGACAGAGACTTAAACTTTATGTTAAAGTGTTCTTTATCCTGTCCTTGTTTCCAGTGGGACCCTGAGCAAGCTGAAGTCAGTATGTCTGTAGTTCTGAAGTTTCATATCCAAAATATTATTTCTTCATCTCACCATCCATTCCTAACACTTGTGTGAAACTTCCTTTGATTAATTTTTTTGTGAATAACTATGTTTTCTGTGATAATGCTGCCTCCCATGTTTAAACAAATCATACTTCCTGTAACAAAAGCTGTGGATCTCTCATGTTTCCTGACCTCACCCTTGAATTCAACTACAGCTGAGGTGACAGTGTCATGAAAGAAAGCCTCCTCTTCAAGGCCTGTGTCTCTTTGAGGGCTTTGCTCTAGAACTGTGAATGAATGATAGTCAACAATAATGGCTGCCCAGAATGATCAGAGATCTAACACCTCCAGGAGTGCCTGTCAACAGATGATGGACTGGAGTTGATGGACAAATGCCCCAGCTTCCCATTACTCATATGAAAATATTGAAACACATTCTACAAACTCCTAAGAGGGGCCCAGTTGGAATGAGTCTTAATTGTCCACAATGGGGGCTTGTTCAGTAGCACACCCACTATTGATTTTTTCCCTTTCTTGGTTCACTTTCCCCACTCCCTTACTTGTGCTTCCTGAAATCACATCCCAAATAAACTATCTAACATTCCAGATAATTTATCAGGTTAGGTTTGGGAGGAATCCTACCTAAGACCCCCTTTTTTTTTTTTGGTTTAATAGCACAGGGAGAATGCATCTGTCCCTGACTCTGTATACTCTCTGATACTACAGGTCTGAATGAGTCTCCCAGGAGAGGAACAGACTATGATTCAGCTGCTGTTTACTTGTCTTCATATGCTTCTCACTGTACAAAGCATATTGGTACACACAGATGGAGACTTCTCTTCAACTTTCTGAGACAAGGTTGAAATTAACTAATGGCATGATCATTTACACTGGGCAAAATACATTCATATGCTTATCTAATTTATTCTTCACAACATTTTGAAAGTTCAGCATAGATAACCCCATTTACAGATGGGAATACTGAGAGTTGGATTAAAGGACTGTATAAAAACCCAAGTATGACATGGACTACAAAAGACCACATCAGTAAAAGAGTCCTTTTAACTTCATAGTCAGTGGACGCTTCTAGATATAATTCAAGGTATGAAATCATTACATAGAAACTGAAAATCCTAGGGAACACTTTATTTTCATTAATATGACCACTTTATATCATCCCATCATAAGGAAAAACAAAACCTAAAACACTTTTTTTTTTCTCTGAAGTTCAATAAGGTTAGTGATCATTCAAGCTTCCTTGTCTTCAATCATAAAATCCAAGACTTTGGGGGAAGGAAAGAAGGACTTTAATGTAGATCTAAATAGCCATGTTTCAAATACCAAAAGTAAGCTCACTTCCAACTATAAACAACTGTTCTTTCATAATATTACCACTGTCTCCAAGACATGTCACCAGTTTCTGCTTACTGCATCATATCTTCATTGCTTTTCCCTGGCCTTTGAAGTTATTCTAAATATAGTCCTTCCTGTCAGAACTTTTTGTATTATCATTTGGTCTCAACACATCCTCCTTAGAGTCAGACCACTTCTCTTACCATCACTTCTTTCTGCTCAACTAATGCCTGTATCCCTCCATTCAAATTCCACCCATACTTCATGTTCCCACGGAAATTCACCTTATTCTGCTCCCAAAGAACCCCACTGTCTCCATCCTTGTGGGCCATCTTCCTTTCCTAAACTGTTACGTATATTGGGTTTCAATCCATTTAAGGGAAAGAACAGGTTTCCCAAGTCCTTAGCAGCTCACTAAATACAATGTAATTGCACAAAACACATCTCAGGCAAAGCAATAAGGAGAAGCTCCAAAATGGAGAGACAACCAGTTGTAATTCTGAGACTTTATTTCTTTAACCAGGAGATCACTAACGAACTCTGATTATTGCTCTGGGCCTTAAGTGCAGGAAAGTAACAAAAGAAAATTCCTTTGAAAACCCCAATTTCAAGCATGTTATGTATTTTCAGTCACAGAAGAATGTATGAGAACTCAACTCCAAAATGTATAAGACTCAAATCTTCACCTGCAATGTGGAAGAGTCACCCAGATACTTCTGGGATTAGGTTTAAGATTTTCCCTTGAGATGGATTCTATGGAAAACATTTGAGGCTTTATGAAAAAAGAATATTGAGATTGTCTTGCAAGCATTTTAGGCCAAAGGGAAGAGTAAGCATTTTTTGTGGTTAGAGTGCAAATAAGGGAAATTTCCCTGGAGCTGTTTAGGAAGTGAGTCTGGCTCAATTTTAAGAGGGCTCCTGCTCTGCTCTGCAACCTCTTCAAGGAGCTGATCTAGAGACTCTTCATGAAATAACTTGGAAGCAACTCAGAGTTTTGGTCAGCTCTGTAGGGAAGACAAAGAAAATCAGCCATTGAGCTGAATGGATTATTATTATTATTATTATTATTATTATTATTATTATTATTATTATTATTATTTTGTAGTATGTGGGCCTCTCACTGTTGTGGCCTCTCCCGTTGTGGAGCACAGGCTCCAGACGCACAGGCTCAGCGGCCATGGCTCACGGGCCCAGCTGCTCCCCGGCATGTGGGATCTTCCCGGACCGGGGCACGAACCCGTGTCCCCTGCATCGGCAGGCGGATTCTCAACCACTGCGCCACCAGGGAAGCCCCGAATGGATTATTGAATCAAGAATTTGGAAGGGGGTGGGGGGCAAGACTAGAAAAGGGTTGCTTCTTAAAAGAGGGAGCAGAAGTTTTGCAGCAGGGCTGAAGATAATCTTTCTGCCAGGGCTGCTAGATAACTGCCAGCTTCTTTGCTTATGGAAGGATTGTTGTTACTAAGGTCACCTTAGGTATTGCAGATAAAACCATAAACAACTGTGCTCCTCACAATTCAGGAAAGGTTTAGCTGAGGGCAAGCTAGATGGATGGCAAGGAAATTGATTAAACAGATGAAAGCCAAGAACTATTAAATGAGGAAGCAGTCTAAAAATAACAAAACAAAACTTCACTCTGTTAAGGTAAAGTTACAGGATAATGACCAGCCACTCAACAAATTAAAATTTGCCACTAATGTGTCTCAGGCCAGGTTTGTCAGATGCTAGGATAAACATGGTAAGTTGGTCAGACCATGAGATCCTGCTCTGCCAGGAATTTGTATTCAAAGAATGCCTGAGTAGGAAAGGATTAAGAGATGATTTAGTCTAGAGGCAAATCTGACCAGAAGTCTGAAGATATGAACTGTTTATTTCTAAAACTTGAATTTGAAGGCTAAATGCTTTTAGACTAGGTATGTAAATCCCAGTTGCCTTTGTTCTAAGCCCTTCTTGTTCTTGAGCCATTGAATTTCCTAAAATATTTTCTTGCCACTGAAAGCATTTGAATTTGCAACTCCTGCCCATCTCCTAGATTTACAGATGGGGAAACTGAGGATGAGAGAGGATAAGGGATTTACCTCTGTTTTCACTGCTGAATATGAGCAGAGGCAGAACTAGGACCTGGGTTTCCTTATTCCTTTTCTAATTCACTCACATCAGAGCTGTTACCATTCTGTGTAATCATGGAGAATGAGTCAAGTCCTAAATGTCTCTCTTGGGTTATTCAAAATATCAGTTTCTGAATAGTATATGATCATAGTCTATTGCTTTAGCCACTCAGCACCCCTCCTACCCCTTCTGATGTTTTTTTTTTTTTTTCCTTTTCCCAGGTGAGTAAGACAATGAAGCAATCTCAGACAGGCTTTAGAATGTTTGGAGCAAACTGAGATGGACTGCTCCAAAATTCAATTACTGTTTCAGGTCCACTGAAGAGGGGCAACAAGATAGAGACAGATGTTCAAATCTGTTCCTTCTCCCCCACCCCTGTACCAAATTCCTTATCTTGGCCTCTTCTACTCTGTAGGCTCATGTCCCGTCAGCTCTTCAGTCTTCATGTCTGGATAATCGCCCTGATGTAGACTAGGGATTACAGCCACCCTTCCTCCCAGCAGCATCACCCAGAAGCCATCAGCATATAATGATTTTCAGTTGCAACTGAGCAGGGTGAGAGTATCATTTTAATTGTTATTGAATAACTATAAATTAAGCAGGGCAACAGAAAAGACATGAAGTGATGGGGATGGGAATTGTACTTCTGTTCAGAGCCATAAATTTTGGACTACTGCAATTTTACTGTGACTCTGAAAACAGAGAATTTATTATTTCTTTTATATATACTGGGAAAACTTCTAGAATCTATTGCATTTTCTTTCTAATAGTAGATTTAGTTTGTTCTCTATAGAAAAAATGACAGAGCAATAAAAGAGATCCTTGCTTTATGGCACCAGAATATTTTAGATAAGACTCAGTCCTGAGACTTAATTTCTTTTATGCTGGTGGAGAGCAACAGCAAAGTAGGAGGAAGACATAGAATGGGGGTATCAGAGCCCCAGCCAATTTAGCTACAGGCTTAGAAACAAAAGAGGGAGAAAAGTAGCATTTTATGTATTAGAAAAATCAACAGGCTTTTCACCCATTCATTGACAGCCATGTGCCTATCCCTGGGTTAGGTTCTTTGTGACATTGAGTAGAATGAGAACAAAACAGAAAAACAAACAAACAATCACACAAACCTGGTGCTGTTTGTATGTAATTTAGTTTGGAAAACAGAAAAGATGTGTAGAATCAAAGACTAGGTTGTGTGGTTCAACTAAATTACATGACTCTGAAGAAGGAAAAAAACAGGTATGAGTTAGAGAAATCTAGGAATGTTTCTTGCACAAGTCAGATATGGAGAGAAGATTTGAACAGATAGAGAGAAGCAGGGAAGGTGTGGGGTCTCAGGAGATGAGTCTGGTGTGATATAGTTGAGGCTGGAACAATGGAAGGGGCACTGAAGGGACTCACTAGTCTGAAGCAGAGGGTCTGTGTGATGTTGCTGATAGATGGCCATAAATGTCGGTCACTCAAAGACAGAGCTGCTAAACGCTTTCTGAAGGTCCTCATCCTGACTTATCAACAGGGATAACAGTCCTCTTTCAGAAACATGAAATAAGGTTTGTTACCTGGCTGAAGTAGGGAGCTAGCTAGGTGGAATACTTGGCCCCAAATCTGTCCCCTGATCTGCTTGATGTACTCTGAGGTCATCTAACCAGGAGCAAAGCCTTTCCGTCTACCATGATAAATGTGGTTTCACATGCCAAGAACCTTGACAGAGGAGACATAGAGATAGGGAGTCACTGAATGTGACTGATGGCCGAGGCTTTTCTGAGATGACAGTTTGGTGAGTGGAGAGGGAGATAAGGTGTGACTTGACTGCCTGGAGGTGATAGAGGCAGTGTGCACATTTTGTTGACAGGGTGATGAGCAGTAAGAAAGGACGTATGCACATCACTCACTATGACAATCTCTAGGTCCATCCATGTTGCTGCAAATGACATTATTTTGTTCTTTTTTATGGCTGAGTAATATTCCATTGTATATATCTATATCTATATCTATATCTATATCTATATCTATATGTATATATATATATGTAACACATCTTCTTTATCCGTTCCTTTTTTGATGGATATTTAGGTTGTTTCCATGTCTTGGCTATTGTAAAATTGCTGCAATGAACACTGGGGTGCATGTATCATTTTGAACTATATTTTTTTCAGCCAGAGAAAGACAAATATTGTATGATATTACTTATATGTGGGATCTAAAAAAATGGTACAAATGAACTTATTTACCAAACAGAAATAGTCTCAGATGTAGAAAACAAATTTCCCGGTGGGGGGGAGGGTGGAAAGGCAGGGGGAGGGATAAATTAGGAGATTGGGATTGATATATACACACTACTATATATAAAATAGGTAACTAATAAGGGCCTATTGTATAGCACAGGGAAATATACTCAATACTCTGTAATGACCTGTATGGGAATAGAATCTAAAAAAGAGTGGATATATGTATTTGTATGACTGATTCACTTTGCTGTACACCCAAAACTAACACAACATTGTAAATCAACTATGCTCCAATAAAAATTATTTAAAAAAGTAAGAAAAGTATGCACAAAGAGAGACCTCCTGATGTGGGAGAAAGAGCAAGGCTCTGAGGTTCAGATGGACCTGAGTTTAAGTCCTGACTGTCAACTTCAGGGGATCAGCAAGTACTCAGGTTTCAAATAAAGATGGCAAAATTTATGTTAGATTAGAGAATTAGAGAGTGTGTAAGTAAAACTTATGGCACAATGCCTGGCTCCAACAAGAACTGAATAAATGGTAGTAATTATTAATTTAAAGAAAAATATGGGGGCTTCCCTGATGGCGCAGTGGTTGAGAGTCTGCCTGCCGATGCAGGGGACACATGTTCATGTCCCGGTCAGGGAAGATCCCACATGCCGCAGAGCGGCTGGGCCCGAGAACCATGGCCACTGAGCCTGCGTGTCTGGAGCCTATGCTCCACAACGGGAGAGACCACAACAGTGAGAGGCCCGTGTACCGCAAAAAAAAAAAAAAAAAAAAGAAAAAAGAAAATAAAAAAGAAAGAAAAATATGGGAACATCACAAAGGAACTTAACCAGCTTGACAATGTTGACAACTTTAGCACTGATGAAAGAGGAACTGAGGCTCAGTTGCAAAATTATTAAAAGTATCTTCCTGTTCTTCACCCCATGCTTCCCAACCAGTGTGAAATCATGTCAGGACTTCCTTCTCAGGACTATGAGATACATCTGTTGTTTTAAATCTACGTAGAATCTACTATATCTTTTTCTGGTAACCACACCTCAATTTTTCCTAGAGAAATCATCTCACTCTACACTTAGTCCACAGAGTTGGTGAAGAGATGAGCCTAACTCCCAGCTGCAGGGCAAGCATTTGATTGAGGCATAACAAGTCAGAATTGTCCACCCTCTGTCATCCCCACCCCCAACTACACCCTGTATTCCCAGGAATTTAGTTCTAACTCACCAGTCAGTCCAATCAGAGCAAGTCAAAGGTCTTGTAACTACTGGGGAAAAGCTTTCTACTGGGGTTGCTGTGAGGACAGGAAGAAAGCTGAGAGCTGGCTACCTAATGAGAAGAACCTGCCAGAATGAAGCCACCTAGAGGAAAGCAGAGAGGAGAGATGAGAAAGAGTCCTGAGGTGAATACAGCAAATGTGCCAGGCACTGGACATCAAATTTACTTAACCTTTCAAAAACTCTACGAGAAATTTATTAATAATATCTCCGTTTTAGAGAAGAAGAAACATTGATTCACTGAAAGGCTGAATGAGTAGCTTCGAGTTCCACACCAAATACATAACTGTACTGGGATTTAATCCCAGGTCATCTGGCTTCAGAGTGCTTGCCTTAATCAGTGTGTTGTGTTGTCATTTCAAGCAATGTTTTAGATTCTGAGTTCCCTATACTTTTCAGTTATGTGAACCAACACATTTCCCTTTTGCCTTAAGCCAGTTTGAGCTAGGATTTTGTCACTGGCATCCAGAGGAGTCCCAAGTAATTCACTTGCACACCCAATGTTCTTTCTGTCTTTCTCAGGCCACAGTCTTAGCTCAGACCCTCCTCTTTACCTGCTGAGGTCATAGCCCAAATATATAAACTTTCATTCAGAGTCCTCCACATTCTAGTACAAAACTGTATTTGGAACTTATTTCCATTCCTCTTCTACAAAAATTTCCTCTTTGTTGCTTATTAATGATCTCTCAAACCTACAGTTGAGCTAAATACCTCCTCTAAGTCCATTGAGCTCTCTGACTTTGTGCTCACTCATATTACTAGGGAAGAAGTTTAAAGTAATATCTTGCAATTTCTGAAAACTCCATCTCTCATTCAATAAATTTAGTCATCCCTCCCCCCTTTTTTTTTCTCCTTTGCAAACGGGAGTGAAAGACTGCAGTCTTCTCACCACACACCAATGCTCCTTGTTAGCATAGCAAGGAGTATTGACATATTTTAAACAAGGTTTCATTGTAACCATTTCTTCCTCCTTTCTATATTTTCTCCTTGTCAAGGTGCACTCCCAGCTCTGTGGGATTGTTTGGTGTTGGTCTGTAGTGAAAGGATGAGAAAAATAGTTGGTTAACATAAAGACTGAGGGAGGGATTCCCATACGACGATCTAATCTTTGATGGGAGAAAGTTGCTGTTTCTAACTTTGTTAGAAAAGGCAGCATTTTCAGATTGAAATCTCTAGGACTGAGACAGATTTCTTGAGAATGTTCATGGTCCTCCACTTGACCACATGGATTTGTTTGGGACTTTGCCCTGCCTCAAAGGCATGGAGGAGAGTAATCTGTTAGCAACACACCTGAATTCCCTCCCTACCCTGTGTGCTCTAAAATGATCCCCCAATCCTGAAGTAGGCTGAGCTTTTCCCCTAAGGCACTGGTTATACACTGCCAGGTTCTTAAGCTTCATTCTCAGCTTCCTCATTTTCTTCTTTCCCCAATACCTGATTTTCCCATCAGATCTGCAAACACACAAACTTCAACTATGAATTACTTGCAGCTCCAAAGAAACAAACAACAGGATGGGGAAGAAACAAACACTCACAACAACCCAAGATATTTTCTTAGGGAAGATCTTGTTGTCCTCACAACCTATTTTCAGAGAGAAACAGTTGTTGTTTCAGATGATTGAGGAGGAGTACATTGGATTATCACAGTGCTGAAATGGTATTTCTACATAAGGCTGAATAAAAGTCCATCTTAAACATAGTCTGCCTCCCTGATAATCCATTATGGCAAGGTCCCTGCATCATTGCAGTGGTGAGAGTCTCCTTGGGAAATTCAATGTTGGTGAAGAACCCAATGGACACAGCTTAGAATCTGAATTTTAGCAGTGCCCACTATAAATCCCTGCCCCTTCCCGAAGTAGCAGAAGCTCTGTTCAACAGCAGCTTGAGATGGTGGCCAAAAGGGCCAGGGGAAACTCCTCAGCTCTGGCTCCAGAGCCTATAAAGTGCTTGAAGTTCTTGGGAAAAATGTGTAGAGTAGTGAATATATTTTATACTTTCCCCTAGCATACCCTGAATACAGATTAACCTAATTTCTCCAGTGGTTTTCCTGTAACAGAGAGTAAATGCACATTTATGAATTGCTTGAACAATACTAATACACTTATGGGACTTTGTCTTTAACTCATATCACAAGATTGGAAAGAGAACGTATGCATCTTGAATGTCGCCATTCTATCCTGAGTCCTGAGTCTTAAAAAGAAATATATATGCCTTTTTAATTTCAAAGATTTCTGTTGATCTAGCCAATTGCATTCTGTTGATTGTGAACTATTTAATCAGATTTTCTAGTTCCTTGGTTCCATCACCATAAGAAAAGTGATTTGTTTCTTTACAGTTCACTGGGTGAATAAATGTCCAGTCACTTTCTGGGGTCATCACTGCTTACTGTCATTTGGAGTTTTTGCCTCTGGGCTCCACTTCAGATTCCTGTCCAGTTACCTAATCCCATTTCTCAGTGGCTTGGTTATATGAGGCTTCTAGGACACAATGCCATCTCAAGACACAGAGTTACAGGGAAAAAATGATGCATGTGGTTCCTGTTTCAGTTCATAATGCAGAAGTCATATACACTACACTCATCTTGACTATTATTGAAACAGGAGGGAAGGGGGCAAGGCATAAACTTTGAAAGAATGACATAGCCTGGGGACATGACATAAACGGATTAGAACCAAATGGGTCCAAGATGGTGGACAAGTCGACTTCCACTAAACCTTGAGCCTCAGTATACGCTCATTGTAACACATCAGCAAGCTAAATGACACACCCACAGGCGCCATGACAGTTCTAAGGCGACTGTAAGGATCAAAAAGTGGGCAGTGGCCCAAATCCTGGAAATCCCTGCCCCTTCTGGAAATGGCTGGAATATTCCTACCACTCATTAGCCTATGAAATTACTCACCACTATAAAAATTGACAACCCCATACCCTGGTGCCTTTCTCACCTTCTGAGATGGCCCACACTCTGTGTGTAGAGTGTGTTTCTCTCTAAATAAATCCACTTCTTACTTATCACTTTGTCTCTCACTGAATTCTTTCTGCGATGAGACATCAAGAACCTTAGCTTAATTAAGTCCTGAAACCAGGTGTGTGATCTCAGTTGGAAGACTCTGGGTTTTGGCCAGGTTTGAGTCCCAGCCATGTGGATTCATGTCCCAATCTGGGTTTTGGCCAGATTCGAGTCCTGGCTGCTTGGGTTCAAGTCTCAATCTGGGTTTTGTCTGGGTTTGAGTCCCAGCACATGGGCTCAAGTCCCAAAGTGAGGTGCACGGTTTCATTACTTCTTTGATCTAGACATCTTATTGGCATCTTTTACTTTTATATTAATTCTTCTTACATCCAAACTCCAGATACTCAATAACAGGTCCATCTTTTTGTTCTCCAAAGAAAGAAGACCATCGCCTATTTTTACTTGGGAATTAGATAATTAACTTGATGTTTCTTTCTGAGAATACCTTATGAAAACTCTTGATTTTTTCCTTACTCCTCCCAAATTACAATCTACAATCCAACTCTATGAAATGATTTTAATTGCTTAGAAAGAAATAGAGTGTAATTCCTGGGCTATTTTAAACAGCAGTTTTATTAAAACTATAATAAATTATATTATTTACCTACCTCACCCTTTATATGATAGAGTGAAGGGAATGCAAAACTTACACAGAAACCTAGATGAGGGTATATGTAATACTGAAGAGTTTATGATTTCCACTGTAGAAAGAAAGTTAATAATTGGGAGTAATTTCTACTGTCTTCCAGTGGGTGTTATAACCAATGTTAGATTTAATTAGGTCAAGAATAACTTTGAATAAGCAAGGGTGCCCTGCTTATAATCCTCATTTTTGGAATTTAATGAAGAACATTAAAAAATATATAAAACATTAATGAGTTAGCATCACTTCTCACCAGTTTCTTCTAGTGTTAAGCAGTAATTTTATGGCTTATTTATAACAAATTTTTCATTCGTGTTGTCTAAACATGTTTATCTTATCTTTTTTTTATTATAATGGGTGGGTCCAGGCAATTTTCAGTGCTTTGGGAAGGGGGTCTTTTTACAACCAAAAACTACTGCAACTTCAAAGGAAGGAATCATAAGAGAAGGCAGAAACAACTAATAATAGCAACAACAATAATAACACAACAAGATGCCCTCTGTAAAGTAAATGCTCTCGAGTTCACTGAAAGACTTTTAGCATAACCCATGTTTTAAATCAGTATGTTCTAAGGCCAGGGACCTGAGTTTCTCTTCTCATCAAATCTTCACCTCATAAGACTATATTCTTTTTGTTCTCAGTGTTTCAGAGGGATATGTTCAAATGGCTTGTTTTCTGGCTCACCAAACCTTTCTTTAGCTGTATCCAACCTGTTATCAAGCCCATCTATTGAGTTCGTAATTTAAGCTATTGTGTTTTTCAGTTGCAGAATCAATTTCCATTCCATTCATTTTTATAGATTCTAGTTCTTAGAAGAAAGTCTAAATTTTGGTCATCTATTATTTTGAATATATTAATCAAAATTAATTAAAAGTCCATGTCTAATAACACTGATGCCTGGGTCAGCTATAGTTCAGTTTCTATATTTGTTTGATTTTTAAATTCTGGTCAATTTTTGATAATTAATTTTAACTGAATGATGAAAAAAATATATATATATAGTTGTACTGTCTTAAGATGATGCTAGATTTTTTCCAGGGGTTTCATCCTATTCTCTAGCAGGCAGCAGAGGGACAGATCACCTTGATGAACTCAGGGACTTGAGGCTGCTTTGCAGTATTTGTGAGACTTGTTATAATACTCGTTCTATGACATTTCTCAGGGATAGCCCTGCAGAGATACAAACTGGGACTAAAAGATGATAAGAATCTCTGCTCAGATATTCAGCCACTTTCTTTTGGTGTCTGCAAAGCTCTACAGGCAAATTTCTTGAGGGGAAATTTGGAACCTGTCCTGTGCCTAGTGTCAAGCTCACTTCTTTGTGTCTCCTTCCTTCTGGGACCTGGATCCTTCAGTCCTGCCTGCCTTGGCAATCTTGAACATCAATCTTCCCTGTTCAGCCCTGTGAATTTTCCTAAAGCTCTGTTAGCTTCTCTGTATCTCAGTAACTACTTTATGCCTGGCTGGTCAGCCTCTTTCTTCATTCATAAATGAGAGAAGGCCCTGAGGAAAAGAGCAACACCTAGAAAGTTAGACTCACTTTGATGATATTTCCTTCTCTCCAGGTCCTAGTCCCTCAAGTCCTGGCTGTTTCTGAGGCCTTTGATCAGGTTTCTTTTTAATTTAATCTGACTTATATGATTGATTTTGATTGGATAACTGCTGCAAGCTTTTCCATTATAGATAGCACAGAAGCTTCTTCATGCAGTTTGGAAAAATAATTTTCAAAAGGAGTTAAGAAACAAGTGCTCTCTTCCCAGGTGTCCAATTATTTTGACCAAAGCTGTGTCTTTCAATTACAAGCTAAAAAACCCTGGCTTCTTTAGCATATTCTCACATACTTTTTGTATAATCTTGATACCTTAAAACAGGAGTTTCTCTTATGCCATTTTTCCTGTGTGAGGAATGACATTTTCTGTCTCCTTGTGTCTCCCAGTCTCACATCTCTTTCAATGTATGCTAGTGACTTCAAGTAATAAGATGGAAGAATAGGCATATATCCAAGTGTGTTTTACAGAACTCAAAGATATTAATAATGATTATATGTAAAATGTAGTTAGGAGCATAATAAAGTTTATTACTAGAATTTTCCTACATGTAAACATTTCCTTGGCAGAATTTCTCAGAGTTTATAAAATACTACTTTGAATCGTGATAAAGTGTGTATAGTGTACACTGTTTCTCAAACTTTTATGACCAAGGAATCCTTTTTCATAAAGTGTCTTGAAGGATAAGTATACTAAGGAACCATATTCTTAAACACAGACTATACTGTTGGTTTAGGACTAGGTTACCTTGATAAGTATCAAAGGCTGAAATATCCCTTAAATATGTAAAGTGCCACTTTTAGTTTGCAGAAGTTGGGGAAGTAGGAGTATTTACCGTTGGGTGATTTTTTGTAGTCTATTATTATTTTTAAATTGAATTACTTCTGTTAGCATGTATGGACACTCCTTCTCCAATAGTAAATATTCAAGAGATATTAGTTTCCTTTAGTTCATAATTTCCCTTAAATCATACAACAACCCATATGAAATAAAGGATATCTGTAATTTAAATATGAACAGATTCAGGCTACAAAAAGTTAAATAACTTTTCAAGATGTTAGAAATATTAAGTGACAGTGTTGGGATTTGACTTAATATTATCTAATTCTAAACTAAATGCCTAAATAATCAGACTCCCACACTGCCAGGCTGAGAAGTGCTAGAGAAGAACAAAGGGAAAATGGTGATATGGAAAAGCAGATTTTGAGAACATCAATATTTTATGTCTTAATATGTTGAGGTGAAATGTGATGGTGATTGGATCTTTCCCTATGAGTATTTTTAGTTACCCATGAGGTAGAAAATTCCAGGAAAGAGGGAGTGTGTATATCTTGATGGTAAAAATACATGATGATATATTATAGCTAACACTTCAATGGTACTTATTTTATATACAAGACACTGCTCTAAGTGATTTACAAATACCTATTAACTCAATCTTTAAAATCATTCAGATGATGTTAGTGATAATTTCCATGTACAGAAATTGTTATCAATTATCAGATATTTATTTTGTGCTAGGCCAGCTTTATATGCAGTGCCTCTTTTAATCCTAACAATGCATCAAGAGATGCGAACTATTTTTTCCATGATGATACTGAGGCATAGAAAGTTAAATGAGAGTGCTCCATATCACTTGGTTAGTGGTCCCAATCCAGAGTGTATGAAAAAAATAAAAATAAAAATAGTATTTTTAATCACCATACTATACTTGAACTAAACTTTGAGGGCTGTGTTAATGGGGAAAATAATCTGAGAAACACTACTTAAATTCTATGCCTCTTTATGTGTTCTCAGTTAAAGTTCCAGAAAAGACTGATGACCAGAACCTAAGCAAGTATATTGGTTTGTATGATTTTTATGGTTAAATAATAAATACTATGAGATCCAGATAGAATTAAGCATAATAAAATAGTAAAAACATGTCCCAAGAGCAGATTTTTCAGTTTTCTACTCCAGCAAAATTACAACTAAATTCCCCGAAGATAATAAATGTAATTAATTTCTAACATTGGTAAGCATAGCATTCAATTGAGAAGGGCAACTTTGGGAGTACAAAAATAAGTTTATAGCCATAGAAATGACAGCATAGTGTTCCTTGTATTTAAATTGAACTGTTCCTTCATCAACAAACTCTACCACATCCAGCCACATTAAGGAAGAGGATAATACTTTTACTAAGAATTTAAGTAATCCCTAAGAAGTGTTCAGGTCAGTGCTTCAGCTGGATCTTTCTGTAGCTAAGAGTAGATATTAAGAGACTCAATAAATGCATAAATATAAGACAAGGTTGCTCCTCAAAAACAGTTCTCAGGGCTTCCCTGGTGGCGCAGTGGTTGAGAGACCGCCTGCCGATGCAGGCGACACGGGTTCGTGCCCCGGTACAGGAGGATCCCACATGCCATGGAGAAGCTGGGTCCATGAGCCATGGCTGCTGAGCCTGCACGTTCGGAGTCTGTGCTCCACAAAGGGGAAGGCCACAGCAGTAAGAGGCCCACGTACCACAAAAAAAAAAACAAAAAAAAAAACAGTTCTCAGAAAAGTTTGTGTTAGATTTTGTTCTTGATCCTAGTTATATCCTGCCCTCTCTGGGATAAGATTATATATCCCCACCAGTTGCTATGTGATTTGTAGTGCTTTTTTTCAGGATGAATGTATATGTTTGTCCCTATTCCCATGATGCAGCGAATGGTGATCTGACTTGCTTTGATCAATGAAATGTGAGTACATTTCATTGGTAAGGCATACTTCTCCTGCCTGAATTTCAGGATAAAGAAGATATTGAAACATGAAATAGAATGGTATGGAACTGACATATAATGTTAATAATAAATAAAACCTGTTGTTGTAAGCCATTAGGATTATAAGGCTCTTAGCTCAGCAAAACACAGCAAAACTTGACTGATCCAAAATTACTATATATACAAGTCCTTATAACTTTTCCCATTTAGAGTGTTATTTTAATTACTTAATTTGAGAGAACAGTTACTGTTTGGGTAAAAATAAAAAATCATACAAGTCTAATTTTGGACATCTCTTGGGTTAACTTCAGGGAACTGATTAAAAGGTAGCATATAAAGTTAACACAAACTTAGTAATTATTCCTAGGGATATGAGCTCACAATTGCAAATGTTGGATATCCTTGTAAGCTGGTGTTTTGAAAGATTTTAATGACCACTATAAACAGGAATATATTAGTGATGACTGAAAAAACACAAAATTAATGAGATAAATAGCAACAACTGTATATCATTAAGCAGTTACTTCTTACCTAGAGCATCACTTTTATTGAAAAAAAAAAAACCCTACAGCTCAGATTATAAAAAATGTTTATCTCAAACAACATAGAAAGTAGGGGATATGTTATATTCTGGAGATCTATGTTAGATGACTCAAAACTAGACTCCATACCTATACTAAAGTTGAAGATGCATGTGAAAAATTAGAATAAAAGTTTTCATGAAATATGAATAAAAACTTGCTAGATTAACATATTATTGTTCATAATATGTATTTTAAATATGCATACACAACTATATTAATAAATTAAATATTATAATAGACATTGGCATAGTTTCATCCATGTCTATAAGGTTTTTTTTTTAACCATTTTGAGTATATAACCTGTAAGAAACATGGATAAAAAATTTTACTTGGGAAAAAAAAATAAGTTAATATCGGGGGCCATATTATATCCAAAAGAAACTGCATACTGTGACGATAAGGGTACAATTCATTCTTAGCAGCATGGAATCTCTAATAATGCTAGTCTTATATTTCACTATGTAATAATTGGACCTATTAATGATCTTTTTTAGATGATAAGAAATGAAAGTATCTTATTTTCTATAATACATGTACCCTGTTTCTTAGACTGGGCCATCCAAATCTTTAATGTTTATTTCCTGGATCTTTAATGTCATTCAACTTATCAGCTGTAGCTTTGATTGTACCAATTTGAAAAACTAATGTTTCCCCTTCAGTGGTGGGAGACGCATGTGTATATGTGTGCCAGTGAGAGACTGGATGGGGGTGGGTGGGCATGAATTAAGAGTTTCTTTCAGACTTTTCAAGATGAAATAAAAAATGAGACATTACAATGCACACCACAGAAATACAGAGGATCATAAGAGATTATTACAAGCAACTATATGCCAATAAAATGGACAACCTAGAAGAAATGGACAAATTTTTAGAAAGGTACAACTTTCAAGATTAAACCAGGAAGAAATAGAAAATATGAACAGACCAATCACAAGTACTGAGATTGAAACTACGATTAAAAATCTTCCAACACACAAAAATCCAGGACCAGATGGCTTCACAGGTGAATTCTATAAAATATTTAGAGAAGAGTTAATACCAATCCTTCTCAAATTCTTCTAAAAATTGCAGAGGAAGAAACACTCCCAAGCTCATTCTATGAGGCCATCATCACCCTGATACTAAAATGAGCCAAAGATATCAAAACAAAAGAAAATTAAAGGCCAATATCACTGATGAATATAGAGGCAAAAATCCCCAACTAAATACTAGAAAAGCTAACACAACAGCACATTACAAGGATAATACACCATGATCAAGTGGGATTTATCCCAGGCATGCAAGGATTCTTCAATATACTCAAGTCAATCAATGTGATATACCATATTAATAAATTGAAGAATAAAAAACATATGATCATCTCAATAGATGCAGAAGATTTTGACAAAATTCAACACACATTTGTGATAAAACCTCTCCCAGAAGTGGGCATTGAGGGAAACTACCTCAACATAATAAAGGTCATATAGGACAAACAGACAGCAAACATCATTCTCAGTGGTTAAAAAAAGAAAGCATTTCCTCTAAGATCAGGAACAAGACAAGGATGCCCACTCTCACCACTATTATTCAACATAGTTTTGGAAGTCCTATCCAGGGCAATAGAGAAGAAAAAGAAATAAAAGGAATCCAAATTGGAAAAGAAGAAGTAAATCTGTCACTATTTGCAGATGACATGATACTATACATAGAAAATCCTAAAGATGTTACCAAAAAACTACTAGAACTCCTCAATGAATTTGGTAAAGTTGCAGGATACAAAATTAAGATACTGTTTAAAGAAATCAAAGATGACACAAACAGATGGAGAGATATACCATGTTCTTGGATTGGAAGAATCAATATTGTGAAAATCTACAGATTCAATGAAATCTCCAGATTCAATGCAATGCCTATCAAATTACCAATGGCATTTTTCACAGAATTAGAACAAAAAAAATATACAATTTATATGTAAATACCAAAGCAGTAGCAAAAGCAATCGTGAGAAAGAAAAAGGGAGCTGGAAGAATCAGTCCCCCCGACTTCACACTATACTACAAAGCTACAATAATGAAAACAGTATTGTACTGGCACTCAAACAGAAACATAGATCATTGGAACAGGGTAGAAATTCCAGAGATAAACCCACACACCTATGGTCATCTAATCTATGACAAAGGAGGCAAGAATATACAATGGAGAAAAGATGGTCTCTTCAATAAACGGTGCTAGGAAAACTGGAGAGCTACATGTAAAAGAATTAAATTAGACACTCTTTAACACCATACACAAAACTAAACTCAAACTGGATTAAATACCTAAATGTAAGGCCAGACATTATAAAATTCTAAGAGGAACACATAGGCAGAACATTCTTTGACATAAATCACAAAAAGATCTTCTTTGACCCACCTCCTAGAGTAATGAAAATAAAAACAAAAGTAAACAAATGGGACCTAATTAAACTTAAAAGATTTTGCACAGCAAAAGAAACCATAAACAAAATGAAAATACAACCCTCAGAATGGTTGAAAATATTTGCAAACAAAGCAAACAACAAGCTATTAATCTCTGAAATACACAAACAGCTCATGCAGCTCAATCTCAAAAATACAAAAAACCCAGTCAAAAAATGGGCAGAAGACCTAAATAGACATTTCTCCAAAGAAGACATACAGATGGCTAAAAAACACATGAAAAGATGTTCAAAGTCACTAATTATTAGAGAAATGCAAATCAAAACTACAATGAAGTATCACCTCATATTTGTCAGAATGGCCATCATCAAAAGATCTACAAACATTAAATTCTGGAGAGGGTGTGAAGAAAAGGAAACCCGCCTACACTGTTGGTGAGAGTGTAAATTGATACAGCCACTATGGAGAACAGTATGGAGGTTCCTTAAAAAAACTAAAAACAGAGCTACCATATGATCTGGCAATACCACTCCTGGGCATATATCTGGAGAAAATCATAACTTGAAAAGATACATACACCCCAACATTCATTGCTGCACTATTTACAATAGCCAAGACATGGAAGCAACCTAAATGTCCATCAACAGAGGAATGGATAAAGAAGATGTGGTACATATATACAATGGAATTTTACTCAACCATGGAAAAGAAATAAATAATGCCTTTGCAGCAACATGGATAGACCTAGAGACCATCATACTGAGTGAAGTAAGTCAAACAGAGAAAAACAGATATCATTGATATTGTTTATATGTGGCATCTACAAAAATGGTACAAATTAATTCATTCATAAAACAGAAATTGACTCACACATGTAAAAAACAAACTTATGGTAACCAAGAGGGAAAGGGTGGGAGGGATAAATTGGAAGATTGGGATTGACATATACACACTACTATATATAAACAAGATAACTATCAAGAACCTACTGTATAGTATTGGGAACTCTACTCGATACTCTGTAATAGCCTATATGGTAAAATAATCTAAAAAGAGTGGATATATGCATATGTATAACTGATTCACTTTTCTGTACAGCAGAAACTAACACAACACTGTAAATCAACTATACTCTAATAAAATTTAATTAAAATAAGAGTTTCTTTCTTTACAAATCAGCAATTCATGCTGATCAACACATTTTGAAATGATTCTGTTCTATAGGATTTTGAGTAAAAATACCCACCCTAGATTGTCTTGCTGGAGCTTGAGGATTTATCTTAGAGTGGGTGACTTGGACTAAGGGAAATGTACTTTTAGGAAAATATGATGGATCATAAGACAAAACCAACACTTCTGGGTGAGGAATGGAATTTTCAGAAGATTAGTTAAACATTTGCATGTGAAAATTTGCAGACCTAAGGACAGAATGGAAAATTTAAAAACCAGGTTGAGCCCGTTTTGACATACTTTATGAATGTTTTACCTTACTGAGCTCTATGGCAGATTAAATATGGACACAAATTCTTTAATTCTCCTAGTGACATATGGAATGTCCTCTTGAATCTGGTAAGTTCTGTGATTGCTCTGACCTATGTAATATGGTCAGACATGGTCCTGTATCAAGTGCTAGATCTAGGACATAAGAGACTGGCAACTTCCACTTTGTCCCTTGGAACACTTGAAATGGGAGCAGCCAACTACCTTGTAAGAAAAATGAATATTTTGAGACTGTCATGCTGTGAAGAAACTCAATCTATGCATGAGTAGAAATGCCAGAATAGACTTCAGCTGTTCCAGCCATCCTAGTCCAGATGCCAAACATATGATTGAATAACATATGTTCATGTGACTCCAGTCTCAGCCACCATCTGACTACAAACATATGAGGGACTTCAAGAAAGAATCCCCCTGCTGAATTCATCAACTCTAGACATTTATGCTATAATAATAATTAAAAAAACTCAATAAACAACACAAATAATCATCATGTTGCTTAATCCAGAAACTTGGGAATCATGCTTGACTCCTCCCTCAATTGTACTGCCCACAGTGTATTCAAATCTCAGTGTATTCCTGAGCATAATAGGATATATATATTTTATTTATACTTATATGTATTGTATATGCATATATATGCATACACATATTTATGTATATATAATGAATAAATGGAACTTTGAAGTATATCTCAAGGAAGCAGATGATATATTTTCACACATTTGGAAATCATTTATGTTGCTTAGATGAAACCAGAATGTAGGACGTATCCTTCAAAATGTGTTTTGCATTTAAAGGGTATTCTGAAGCACAGAATTTCATCATTAAAAACAAAAAACATTTTTCTAGAAATACATATGAAACCAGATATATTCAAAGATAATAAGAGGTTTGGTGTAACATTTTATGCATAGTTAGACAAATTAAACAGGATTTTTTACCTTGGTTATGGTAGAAGTCATAATTAGCACAGAAAATTAAGTATATTTACTCTTTTGTTGTTTTCTTCTTTAGTTTTCCATTAAATTTTTGTAACTACACAACTAAAATTTGGGTGGTAGTGTTGTTAGGAGAAGTGAGGTATGGGCTCTGCCCTTTTGAAGGTAACAAAAACATACTGAGGAAAATTGTAATCTCTGAACCTACATTGTCACCAGCCACTAATCAAGGTAGAGATAAAAAGGGGAAGAGAATGCCACCACCTATAGTAACTGTGGTTAAGCATGTGGCCCAGCAACATACATAAATCAACCTCCCTGCTTAGCCATTACTCTTTTTTTTTTTTTTTTTTTTTTTTTTTTTTTGCAGTATGTGGGCCTCTCACTGTTGTGGCCTCTCCCGTTGCGGAGCACAGGCTCCGGACGCACAGGCCCAGCGGCCATGGCTCACGGGCCCAGCCGTTCCGCGGCATGCGGGATCTTCCCAGACCAGGGCACGAACCCGTGTCCCCTGCATCGGCAGGCGGACTCTCAACCACTGCGCCACCAGGGAAGCCCTAGCCATTACTCTTTACAAATATATTAGAAGAATATATTTTAAGAGAAAGAAGAATTGACCTAAATACACTTGTGCAGCCCGATTTTATACCATATGGAAAAGAGTCTATCTATTTCTCCAACAGTAGAAAAGAAATGCATCCAGTTATCTGTACGCTTCTCACTCTGGTTCTGTACGCATTTCTCGATAATTGGTTTGGACTCAAGGTTACATTCTGTGACTAGAGAGCACAAATTGATCATAGTTCTGGGAAAAAGATGGAAGATGGCCCCAAATTCCCGAAATCAGGTGATGCTGCCATCCTTGATATGGTTCCTGCCCACAGGAAATATCCTGAGAGTCCCACCTGTGAATGACTGGGAGGAAGAAATTAATACATACCCTCTGGAGGCTGACCAGAACCAGGAAATGTTTGACTTTACTCCCTCCGCTAACTCGGGCAAGATGGTTCTTGGGGACACAAGTCTACCATCTTCTTGGTCTGCTGGCTTTCTGAATAAGTCACTATTCCTTGCACCCCCCACAAAAAGTATTGCTATTATATTTAAATAAGTATATTTACAGTTACTATTACATTTAAAAATATATAACTATTACATTTAAATATTATTACTATTACATTTAAAACATTACATTAAATAAGTATTATTTATTTACATTTAAATAAGTCCTAAAAGTGTAGTTATCCTAGAATATAGGAACATATGTAATGATGGAATTTCAAGCTTCAGCATAGCCCTTAAACACACAACATTTATAGAACATATACTAGTGTGACTAAATTATGTGCTTTCATCTAAGTAACATGAAAGAGCTCTGAGCTTGTGAAACTGCATCATCTAGTCTCAAGATATAAATGAAAGTTTCATTTATTTACTATATAAGTATATATGTAGACATACAATGTGTTCAGGCACTGAAAGTTGAAGAAATGCATGGTGGGCAGGGAGGATAAGGAAGAGATCAAGTATGATTTCTAAACTCCTGGCTTAAGCAGTGTGAGGATTGTTCGTACTGTTGATCGAATTATAAAACACCAAAGGATAGTATATTTTGTGAGTGGAGAGATGATAAGTTCAGTTTGGACATACTGAACTTAAGAAGCCCAGAGATAAACCCATGCACATAAGGTCACCTTATTTTTGATAAAGAAGGAAAGAATATATGATGGAGAAAAGACAGCCTCTTCAATAAGTGGTTCTGGGAAAACTAGACAGCTTCATGTAAAAGAATGAAATTAGAACAATCCCTAACACCATACACAAAAATAAACTCAAAATGGATTAATGACCTAAATGTAAGGCCAGACATTATAAAACACTTACAGGATAACATACTCAGAACACTCTATGACATAAATCACAGCAGGATCCTTTTTGACCCACCTTTTAGAGAAATGGAAATAAAAACAAAAATTTAAAAAAATGGGACCAAATGAAACTTAAAAGATTTTGCACAGCAAAGGAAACCATAAACAAGACAAAAAGACAACCCTCAGAATGGGAGAAAATATTTGCAAATGAAGCAACTGATAGGAATTAATCTCCAAAATTTGCAAACAACTCATGTAGCTGAATATCAAAAACAAACAAACAAACAAACAAACAACCCAATCGAAAAATGGGCAGAAGACTTAAATAGACATTTCTCCAAAGAAGATATAGAGATTGCTAAGAAACACATGAAAGGATGCTCAACGTCACTAATCATTAAAGAAATGAAAATCAAAACTACAATGAGGTATCACCTCACACCAGTCAGAATGTTCATCATCAAAATATCTAAAGAATATAAATGCTGGAGAGGGTTTTGAGAAAAGGGAACCCTCTTACATCATTGGTGGGAAAATAAATTGATACAGCCACTATGGAGGTTCCTTAAAAACCTAAAAATAGAACTACCATATGACCCAGCAATCCCACTACTGGACATATACCCTGAGCAAACCATAATTCAAAAAGAGTCATGTACCACAATGTTCACTGCAGCTCTATTTACAATAGCCAGGACACGGAAGCAACCTAAGTGTCCATCGACAGATGAATGGATAAAGAAGATGTGGCACATGTATACAGTGGAATATTACTCAGCCATAAAAAGAAACGAAATTGAGTTATTTGTAGTGAGGTGGACGGACCTAGAGTCTATCATACAGAGTAAAGTAAGCCAGAAAGAGAAAAATAAATACCGTATGCTAACACATATGTATGAAATCTAAAAAAAATAATAATAATAAATAAAAGTGGTTCTGAAGAACTTAGGGCAGGACAGGAATAAAGACACAGACACAGAGAATGGACTTGAGGACACGGGAGGGAGAAGGGTAAGCTGGGACCAAGTGAAAGATTGACATAGACATATATACACTACCAAATGTAAAATAGATAGCTAGTGGGAAGCAGCTACATAACACAGGGAGATCAGCTCGGTACTTTGTGACCACCTAGAAGGGTGGGATAGGGATGGTGGGAGGGAGACACAAGAGGGAGGAGATATGGGGATATATGTATATGTATAGCTGATTCACTTTGTTATAAAGCAGAAACTAACACACCATTGGAAAGCAATTATACTCTAATAAAGATGTTTAAAAATAATTAATTAATTAATGGGTGCTCAAATCCCAAAGGAAAACTCCATCCTGGAAAAAAATAAAAGATGTCTGCTATGCATCTAAAATGAGATGTCATGTTGACAGTTGGCATTATATGGATCTTGTAAACAGGTTAGATGTCTGGACTATATAGATTTGGAAGTTTTCAGTCATCAACAAATAGATGGTAATTGAGGCCATGAGAGACGAGATGAGTGGGATAGAATTTCTATAGAACTTCCAAGATAAGGTTTCAGTGAGATTGAGCAGAAGTTGGAAACCAGCCAAGTAGTCAAATATGTATGATTATAGAGGTAGGAAGAAAATCAGGAGATCTGATTGTCAGAACTAAAGGGAGAAGAGTTTTTTCTAGAATGAAGACATGGTTGGTAATGTCAAATATTTCTAAGTCAAGCAAATAAATAAATGAAAAGTACCTGTTGGATTTAACTATGTAAATGTCATTAATGATTGTTATGGCAACAGTTTTTGTAGAATAATGGCAAAAATCCAGGTAAGAGCTAGTGGAAGAATTTATGGAATATAAAGAATTTAAAACAGAGACTATAAATAACTGTGTATGGAATGGTGACTATGAGTGGAAATAAAGATATGGGAGGTACCTGATTGGGTATATTAAGTTGAAAATCTATTCTATTACTTTGTATTAGTTGGCATGTTAATTATGAACCCTCCCTTGGATCATCAGAATAACTTGTTGGCTTTATGTACAAAACACCAGCAGCATATTGTGGACACAAAAGAATAACTAATAATCTTTTAAACATTTTGTGTTTGTTCCAATGAGAATGAAATATTCTCAAGAATTGGAACTTAAGTTCACCCTTTTGAGTATTTCCTCCATAGTCACTCACATACTGCTTGTCATACACTGTCCATTCAACTACCTCCCTGAAACTGCATCCAAACCTAGTTTTGTCCTTCAATCTAAGGTGACCTAATCTTGACAATGGTGATCAGGAAGTTTATCCATATGATATTATTCCTCATTCTCCTGCCCTGTTTTAAATGTCATCAGCTCTTCAGTAGTCTAGCAAATAGAAGAAATCTAATACAGATATGTGAGAGTGTGCACTGTAATTGATATTTTTTACATTGTCAATTTCTCTCTTTAAAATAGTAATTCAGAATTTTGCTGTTAATTAATATCAGCTTTATCGATTTGTGGTTTTGAGAAACTAAATTTATCCTATCAAAATCAAGATACACATCTTCCATGTTCAAAAGATTTTATTTTACCTTTCTCAATATCCATGATATCTTAGAGATTACCAATAGTGACTTTAGATTTGGCAATTACTTCAGTATTCAAACATAACTTTTCTGGAATTGAAAATGTAAATAAAATGAAAATGACTGGATGCTTCCTTTGTATCTCATCACCTATTACAGACCTTGAGTCTCTCATGACCACCAGTAGCAATGTTTATTTTAAATTTATTCTTTATGATGTAGATGTAAACTAAAAGTTGTGTAATTTAATTCTTCTTAGTGTTATTAATTTCATTAAAAAAGCAGAAAATAACTTAATTTTTAAAAGCTTCTATTTTAATGGCATAGTTACAGGAAATATTCAGCACACTGCTTCCCACTTTAGAGCTTTTATAAAATAACATTTCACACTCCTACAATAAATTATGTTGATTGTGTGTTTCTCTTCTTTTGTAAATCTATTGGTCACAAATTTTATTTCTTGGCTGCAATCATTTGATACAAAATTATTTTTAGTGTGTTTATGGCATGCTTATCAAATTAGCATTTAAATATTTGTTATAGTTTTATGATGCAAAATTAGACCTATAATGATTTATTACAGTATAATCCTACAAGAAAGTTTCTATCTTTTCTGGTTGTGTGATGGATAGTTCCTCGGAATATATGCTGGAATAATAATAATATTCATTAAACTTGTACAGAGAAGGGAAATTTTAGAAAATCCTCATGAGGGAGAGACTTCAAGATGGCAGAGGAGTAAGACAGGGAGATCACCTTCCTCTCCACAAGTACATCAAAAACACATCTCCATGTGGAACAACTCCTACAGAATACCTACTGAATGCTGGCAAAAGACCTCAGGTTTCCCAAAAGGCAAGAAAATCCCCACGTACCAGGGTAGGGAAAAAGAAAAAAACAGTTACAAAATAATAGGCACAGAATGCACACCTCTGGGAGGGGGCTGTGAAGGAGGAAAAGTTTCAACACACAGGGAAACCCTTCACTGGTGGGGATGTGGGGTGGGTGGGGGGAAGCTTCAGAGCCACAAAGGAGAGCACAGTAACAGGGGTGCAGAGAGCAAAGCGGAGAGATTCCCACACAGAGGACTTGTGCCCACCAGCACTCAACAACCTGAGAAGCTTGTCTGCTCACCTGCTGGGGCAGGCGGGGGCTGGGATCGGAGACTCAGGCTTCGGAGGTCAGACCCAAGGAGAGGACTGGGGTTGGCTGCATGAAGACAGCCTGAAATAAGCTAGTGCACCACAGCTAGCTGGGAGGGAGTCCAGGAAAATGTCTGGACCTGCCAAAGAGGCAAGAAATCATTGTTTCAGCATGTGCGAGGAGAGGGCATTCTTTCCTCGTGTGCCCACAGAAGGTAGAGCACCACCTAAGTGAGCTGCAGAGACTGACACAAGCCATGACTGTCAGTTTGGACCACAGAGATGTGCATAAACTGCTAACGCTGCTGCCACAGCCACCAAGAATCCTGTGTGTAAGGGCAGGTCACTACCTGCACTCCCCGGGAGTCTGTGCTGCACACCACTGTCAGAGTCCCATGATCCAGGAACAACTTCCTTGGGAGAACAGTAGCATGCCTCAGGCTGTTGCAATGTCATGCTGGCCTCTGTCGCGACAGGCTCACCCAGAATTCCAAGTATGACTACCGTACCCCTGCCTTTCATTGGCCTGAGTGAGCAAGAAAGCCCTAAACAGCTGCTGCTTTAACCCCCTCCTGTCTGAGTGGGGAACAGACTCCTGAGGATGGCCTACACACAGAGGCAGGGCCAAAACAAAATCTGAACGACAAGAGCTGTGCAAACAAAGAAAAGAAAGGGAAATTTCTCTGTGCAGCTTCAGGAGCTGCAGATTAAATCCCCCAAAACAACTTGATAAACCCTGCATCTGAAGAACACCTAAATAGACAATGAATATTCCGAATATTGTGTCAGTGGACTTTGGGAGAAACTGTAGACCTGGTGTTTGTTTCCTGTGTCTAATATGTTTCTGTTTTTATGTTTATCTTAGTTTAGTTTTTAGTTCTTATTATCATTGGTGGATTTGTTTATTGGTCTGCTTACTCTCATTTTTTTTCCTTTTTCACTTTTTGTGAGTGTGTATGTGTATGTTTCTTTATGTGATTTTGCCTGTTCAGTTTTGCTTTTACCATTTGTTCTAGGGTTCTGTCTGTTGATTATATTTTCTTTCTTCCTTTTCTTCTGAGCTGTGTGGCTGGCAGGGTCTTGGTGCTCTGGCTGGGTGTCGGGCCTGAGCCTCTGAGATGGGAGGACCGAGTCCAGGACACTGGACTACCAGAAACCTCCCAGGCCCATGTAATATCAATCAGTGAGAGCTCTGCCAGAGATCCTCATCTCAACACTAAGACCAAGCTCCACCCAAAGACCAGCAAGCTCCAGTGCTGGACACCCCATGCCAAAGAACTAGCAACACAGGAACACAACACCACCCATTAGAAGTGAGGATGCCTAAAGTCATACTAAGTTCACAGACACTCCAAAACACACCACTGGATGCAGCCCTGCCCACCAGAAGGACAAGACACAGTACAGCCCACCAGAACATAGGCACCAGTTCCCTCCACTAGGAAGTCTACACAAGTCACTGAACCAACCTCACACACTGGGGGCAGACACCAAAATGACAGGAACAACAAAGCTGCAGCGTGTGAAAAGGCGGCCACTAACACAACAAATTAAACTAAATTAGAAGACAGAGAAATATGCAGCAGATGAAGGAGCAAGGTGAAAACCCAGCAGACAAAAAAAAAAAAAAAAGGAATAGGAAATACATAATCTACATGAAAAAAAGAATTCAGAGTAATGATTGTAAAGATGATCCAGAATCTCAGAAATAGAATGGAGAAAACAAGAAATGTGTAACAAGCACCTGGAGGAACTAAAGAGCAAACAATGATGAACAACACAGTACATGAAATTAAAAATACACTAGAAGGAATGAAGAGCAGAATAACTGAGACAGAAGAATGAATAAGTGATCTGGAAGATAAAATGATAGAAATAACAGCCAGGGAGCAGAATAAAGAAAAAAGAAGGAAGATAATTGAGGACAGTCTCAGAGACTTCTGGGGCAACATTAAATGCACCAACACTAGAATTATAGGGGTCCAAGAAGAAGAAGAGATAAAGTAAGGGTCTGAGAAAATATTTCAAGAGATTACAGTTGAAAATTTTGCTAACAAAGGAAAGGAAATAGTCAAGTCCATGAAGTGCTGAGAGTCCCGTACAGGATACATGTAAAGAGAAAAATGTCAAGACACATATTAATCAAACTATCAAAAATTAAATTCAAAGAAAAAAATATTAAATGCAACTAGGGAAAAGCAACAAATAACTTAAAAGGGAAAATCAATAAGGTTAAGAGCTGAACTTTCAGCAGAAATTCTACAAGCCAGAAGGGAGTAGCAGGACATACGTAAAGTGATGAAAGGGAAAAACCTACAACCAAGATTAGTCTACCCAGAAAGGATCTCATTCAGATTTGATGGAGAAATTAAAACCTTTACACATAAGCAAAAGTTAAGAGAATTCAGCACCACTAAACCAGCTTTACAACAAATGCTAAAGGAACTTATCTAGGCAGGAAACACAAGAGAAGGGAAAGACCTACAAAAACAAACCCAAAACAATTAAGAAAATGGTAATAGGAACACACATATTGATAACTACCTTAAATGTAAATGGATTAAATGCTCCAACCAAAAGACACAGACTAGATGAATGGATACAAAAACAAGACCCGAATATATGCTGTTGACAAAAGGCCCAATTCAGACATAGGGACACATACAGGTTGAAAGTGAGGGGATGGAAAAAGATATTCCATGTAAAAGGAAATCAAAAGAAAACTGGAGTAGCCATTCTCATGTCAGACAAAAGTAGACTTTAAAATAAAGACTATTACAAGTGACAAAGAAGGACACTACATAATGATCAAGGGACCAATACAAGAAGACATAACAATTGTAAATATTTATGCACCCAATAGGAGCACTATAATACATGAGGCAAATGCTAACAGTCATAAAAAGGGAAATCAACAGTAACACAATAATAGTAGGGGACTTTAACACACCACTTTCAACAATGGACTGATCATCCAAAATGAAAATAAATAAGGAAACACAAGATTTTAAAGACACATTAAACCAGATAGACTTAATTGATATTTATAGGGCATTTCATCAAAAATAACAGAATACAATTTCTTCTCAAGTGCTCATGGAACATTCTCTCACTAGGATAGATTATACCTTGGGTTATAAATCAAGCCTTGGTAAATTTAAGAAAATTGAAATTGTATCAAGTATCTTTTCTGACCACAACCCTATGAGACTAGACATCAATTATGGCAAAAAAACTGTAAATTATACAAACTCTTGCAGGATAAATGATACACTACTATATAACAAGGAGATCACTGAAGAAATCAAAGAGGAACTAAAAACTACCTAGAAGAAATGACAATGAAAACATGATGACCTAAAACCTATGGGATGCAGCACAAGCAGTTCTAAGAAGGAAGTTTATATCAATATAATCCTACCTCAAGAAACAAGAAAAATCTCAAATAAAGAACCTATTCTTACACCTAATGCAATTAGAGAAAGAACAAAAAAACCCAAAGTTAGCAGAAGGAAAGGAATCATAAAGATAAGATCAGATATACATGAAAAAGAAATGAAGGAAAAAATAGCAGAGATCAATAAAACTAAAAGCTGGTTCTTTGAGACGATAAACAAAATTGATAAACCATTAGCTAGCCTCATCAAGAAAAAAAGGGAGAAGACTCAAATCAACAGAATTAGAAATGAAAAAGGAGAAGTAACAAATGACACTGCAGAAATCCAAAGGAACATGAGCGATTACTACAAGCAACTATGTGCCAATAAAATGGACAACTTGGAAGAGATAGACACATTCTTAGAAAAGCACAACCTTCCAAGACTACACAAGGAAAAAATAGAAAACATAAACAGACCAATCACAAGCACTGAAATTGAAACTGTGATTAAAAATCTTCCAACAAACAAAAGTCCAGGACCAGGTGGCTTCACAGGTGAATTCTATCAAACATTTAGAGAAGAGCTAACACCTATCCTTCTCAAATTCTTCCAAAATATAGCAGAGGGAGGAACACTCCCAAACTCATTCTATGAGGCTACCATCACTTTGATAACAAAACCAGACAAAGATGTCACATAAAAAGAAAACTACAGGCCAATATCACTGATGAATATAGATGTAAAAACTCTCAACACAGTACTAGCAAACAGAATCCAACCACACATAAAAAGGATCATACACCATGATCAAGTGGGGTTTATCCCAGGAATGCAAGGATTCTAAAATATACACAAATCAATCAATGTGATACACCATATTAACAAATTGAAGGATAAAAGCCTTATGATAATAGATGCAGAAAAAGCTTTTGACAAAATTTAACACCCATTTATAATAAAAACTCTCCAGAAAGTGTGCATAGAGGGAACATAACTCAATATAATAAAGACCATATATGACAAACCCACAGCCAATATCATTCTCAATGGTGAAAAACTGAAAACATTTCCTCTAAGATCAGGAACAAGATAAGGGTGCTCACTCTTAGCTTTGGAAGTTATAGACACAGCAATAAGAGAAAAAGAAGAAATAAAAGGAATCCAAATCAGAAAATAAAAAGTAAAGCTGTCCCTGTTTGCAGATGACATGACACTATACATAGAGAATCCTAAAGATGCCACCAGAAAACTACCAAAGCTAATCAATTAATTTAGTAAAGTAGCAGGATACAAAATTAGTACACAGAAATCTCTTGCATTTCTATACACTAATGACAAAACATCTGAAAGAGAAATTAAGGAAGCACTCCCATTTACCATTGCAACAAAAATAATAATATACCTAGGAATAAACCTACTTAAGGAGAAAAAAGGCCTATATGCAGAAAATTATAAGACACTGGTGAAAGAAATTAAAGACGTTACAAACAGATGGAGAGATATACCATGTTCTTGAATTTTAAGAATCAACATTGTGAAAATGACTATCCTACCCAAAGCAATCTACAGATTGAATGCAATCCTTATCAAGCTACCAGTGGCATTTTTTACAGAACCAGAACAAAAAAATTGACAAGTTTTATGGAAACACAAGATCCCAAATAGCCAAAGCAATTTGAGAAAGAAAAATGGAGCTGGAAGAATCAGGCTCCTTGACTTCAGACTATACTACAAAGCTACAATAGTCAAGACAGTATGGTACTGTCACAAAAACAGAAATACAGCTCAATGGAACAGTATAGAAAGCCCAGAGATCAACCCATGCAATATGGTCACCTTATCTTTGACAAAAGAGGCAAGAATATATAATGTAGAAAGACATCCTCTTCAATAACTGGTGCTGGGAAAACTGGACAGCTATATGTAAAAGAATGAAATTAGAACACATCCTAACACCATACACAAAAATAAAGTCAAAATGACATTTTTCTCAAGTGCTCATGGAACATTCTCCAGGATAGATCATATCTTGGGTCACAAATCAAACCTTGGTAAATTTAAGAAAATTGAAATTGTATCAAGTATCTTTTCCGACCACAATGCTATGAGACTAGATATCAATTACAGGAAAAGAGCTGTAAAACATACAAACACATGGAGGCTAAACAATACACTACTTAATAACGAAGTGATCACTGAAGAAATCAAAGAGGAAATTAAAAAATACCTAGAAACAAATGACAATGGAGACACGACGACCCAAAACCTATGGGATGCAGCAAAAGCAGTTCTAAGAGGGAAGTTTATGGCAATACAATCCCACCTTAAGAAACAGGAAACATCTCGAATAAACAACCTAACCTTGTACCTAAAGCAATTAGAGAAAGAAGAACAAAAACATCCCAAAGTTAGCAGAAGGAAAGAAATCATAAAAATCAGATCAGAAATAAATGAAAAAGAAATGAAGGAAACGATAGCAAAGATCAATAAAACTAAAAGCTGGTTCTTTGAGAAGATAAACAAAATTGATAAACCATTAGCCAGACTCATCAAGAAAAAAAGGGAGAAGACTCAAATCAATAGAATTAGAAATGAAAAAGGAGAAGTAACAACTGACACTGCAGAAATACAAAAGATCATGAGAGATTACTATAAGCAACTCTATGCCAATAAAATGGATAATAAAAAAAAAATAAAGTCAAAATGGATTAAAGACCTAAATGTAAGGCCAGACACTATACAACTCTTGGAGGAAAACCTAGGCTGGACACTTTACGACATAAATCATAGCAAGATCCTTTTTGACCCACCTCCTAGAGAAATGGAAATAAAAACAAAAATAAACAAATGGGACCTAATGAAACTTTAAAGCTTTTGCACAACAAAGAAACCACAAACAAGATGAAAAGTCAACCCTCAGAATGAGAGAAAATATTTGCAAATGAAGCAAGTGATAAAGGATTAATTTTCAAAATATACAAGCAGCTCATGCAGCTGAATATCAAAAAAACAAACAATCCAATCCAAAAATGGGCAGAAGACCTAAATAGACATTTCTCCAAAGAATATATACAGATTTCCAACAAACACATGAAAGGATGCTCAACATCACTAATCTTTAGAGAAATGCAAACCAAACCACAATGAGGTATCACCTCACACCCATCAGAATGGCCATAATTAAACAATATACAAACAATAAATGCTGAAGAGGGTGTGGAGAAAAGGGAACCCTCTTGCACTGTTGGTGGGAATGTAAATTGATACAGCCACTATGGAGAACAGTATGGAGGTTACTTAAAAAACTTAAAATAGGAGTACCATATGACCCAGCAATCCCACTACTGGGCATATACCCTGAGCAAACCATAATTCAAAAAGAGTCATGTACCACAATGTTCATTGCAGCACGATTTACAATAGTCAGGACATGGAAACAACCTAAGTGTCCATCGAAAGATGAATGGATAAAGAAATTGTGGCAAGTATATACAGTGGAATATTATTTAGCCATAAATAGGAAGGAAATTGAGTTATTTATGGAGAAGTGGATGGACGTAGAGTCTGTCATAGAGAGTGAAGTAAATCAGGAAGAGAAAAACAAATACTTTATGCTAACACATATGAAATCTACGTGGATTTATATATGGAATCTAAATAAATAAATAAATAAATTGTTCTGAAGCACCTAGGGGCAGGACAGGAATAACGATTCAGTGGTAGAGAATGGACTTGAGGACACAGTGAGGGAGAAGGGTAAGCTAGGATGAAGTGAGAGAGTAGCATTGACATATATACACTACCAAATGTAAACTAGATCACTAGTGGGAAACAGCTGCATAGCACAGGGAGATCAGTTTGGTGCTATGTGACCACCTAGAGAGGTGGGGTAGGGAGGGTGGGAGGGAAGTCAAGAGAGAGGAGATATAGGGACATATGTATACATATAGCTGATTCACTTTGTTATACAGCAGAAACTAACACAACATTGGAATGAAATTATACTCCAATAAAGATGTTAAAAAGAAAAGAAAATCCTCATGAGCACTTGTGGTAAATTAAATTATTCTTAATAATTTCACTTAAATATGTATTTCCATTAAAGTCTTTAAGTATGTACCCCATGACCATAAACTCAAAGCAATAGGTAAAATCCAAAGTAAATTACAATCCCATTAAAATTTAAACAAATATATTAATATGATGGCTGAAATTGTTTCCCTGAAGCTAAATTGCCAATCTTTAATTTACGAATAGAAATGTATTTGTTTATTCTGTGTTTTGCTTGAGACTCACTTGACTATTTTGATTTAGAGCACAGTGGACCAGCAATTAAATCATCCTCATTCTTATTGTTTCTTTAAAAGTTCTCAATTCTTTTACTTTTAACCAATAATTCATCAGTTTGATTGTCAATTCACTGATGTATCAAAATATGGCATAGTAATACATACTATTTTAATAGAAAATTACATATTGTCCAATTACTACTAAACATTTTGCAAAATAAATTATTTTAATGGAGAAAGTCTCTTTTATCATTCTGGGTAGGATTTGTTATTGCTTTTCATTAGACGGAATTCTTATAGCTAGTCACCGTCTTTACATTTTACTTGCTTAGAATTTTTCTTAAGAATGACTGCCAAATTTATCAAATGCCCTTTTAGCATGTAACAGTGGTGTTTATGTTTGTGTGTGTTTCTAAGTAATTGTATCACATGTGTAAATTCAGATTCATGCCATCACCACCACAGTCAACATATACAACTGTTCCATCACCATAGGGATCTCCTTTCTGCTACCCCTCTATAGTTGTACCCATCCCACTCCTGTGATCCTGGCAAATAATATTCTGTTTACTATTTCTATAATTTTGTCATTTAAAAACATTATATACAGGCTCATCTCATTTTACTTTGCTTCACTCTATTAGACTTTGCAGATATTGCATTTTTTACATATTGAAGGTTTGTGGTAACAAGGCATTGGCCTGTCAGTGTCATTTTTCCAATAACATCGACTCACTTTGTGTCTCTGTATCACATTTGGGTAATTCTAGAACTATTTTAAACTTTTTTATTATTATATTTGTTTTGGTGAACTGTAATCAGTGATCTTTGATGTCACTATTGCAGAAATATTATGACTTGCTGAAGGCTCAGATGACAGCAATTTTTAGCAGTAAAGTATTTTTTAATTAAGCTATGCACTTTGTTTAGATATAATGCTATTGCACACTTAATAGACTACAGTATAGTGTAAACATCACTTTTATATGCACTCGGAAACCAAACAATTCATGTGACTCATTTTATTTCAATATTTTCTTTATTGTAGTAGTTTGGAACTTAACCTGAAATATCTCTGAGGTATGCCTGTAAATGCAATTATACAGTATATAAATTTTTGAGATTGACTTTTTTTTAAACTCAGTGTAATGCTCTGGATTTCCTTCCAGAGAGTTAAAGTATATCAATAATTTGTTTACTTTGCTACATACTATTCCATTGTACAGATTTGCCAGTTTGTTTAACTATTCCCTTACTGAGGTCACTTTGACTGTTTCCACGTTTTGACAATTTTACAAATAAAGCTTTACAAATAAGCTGCAATGTTAACAGGTTTTATTTAAGTTCACTGAATTAAGGGAGAAGACCACTTATTAGAGATTTAGCAGAGTCTCAGAAGAAATTCGTCAGAAGTTGGTTAATTATAGGGCTTTGTTGTCTGGTTTAAGGTAGATCTTTTGAGATAGAGGGCTGATTGGAATCAGGTACATCTTAAGATATAATAGTTGTGGGTTGGTAGTCATAGAAAAATAATGGCTTTAAGGTAAGTTTGGTAAGTAAAATGTCATTTAATATGTAAACTGGCCAAGTCAGCAGACCCTGTCTTTGATAATTTGTTCTGAGGGAATTTTGCAGACAGATAGTCATATAATTTATTGGTTTATAGTCTTATCTCCCCTGGGCCAAGTTTTCCTGGAACAAATAGCCAAGTTATGTTGGCATAGGTGGTCTAGTCTTACCTAAGTCATGGTGACACAGATGGTCTCAGTTCTCAAAAACAATTATATTATAAATTTCCTAACATTTTGACTACTCGTTGAGTCTGTGAAATAAACTTTACATGTCCATAAAGTATTTTACTTGTTATAAATTATTAGATAATATTTTTGAAAATATAATTGGATGTATAGTTTACATATTCATAAATGCAATTCATCTCATAAATGCAATTGATCTAGAGTTTTCTTTTTTGTACTGTTGTCAGGTTTCAGTATTAAAAGTAGGCTGCCTTCAAAATATGAACTAAGTAAGCTCTTAAACTTTGAAAATTCTGGTAGATTCTAAAAAAGTTTAAAATAATCTAATCTTTAGATGTTAGATGAACTTCATCTCTAAACACATCTGGTTATTGTGCTTTTTTCCTCAAGAGATCTTTATTCACCTTTCAATTTTCTTCAATGTCAATGATCTAGTCAGTTTCCCAATTCTTCTAGGGTACATTTTCTTCTTCTGTTTCTCTCTCATTTGTTTTTACATGTCCTTTATTTTTACTGTATGTGTCTTCATGTTTGCTCCCTCTTCTCCCATCACACCTGATTTTAGGTTGGGCAAAGTTGCCATCCTGAAGAGAATATATAAAGTCAACGACTGCACTGTTGATTTCCTGTGTCTATAAACTGTCAGCTGTGTAAAAATGAAGAATATGATTAAATTCCCTAAACCTCAATTTTTGTCAGTAAATGTAATACATCATGTGGGCCAGCACCCAGTCCCTGCTTTCAGGACTGAGGCACTCCCCCCATTTGACAATGATGCACAGCTGAGTCCCTTTGTAGGAATTACCCTCAATCATAGGGAACTCCCTGGCTTTATGAGTGGTCAATGTACAGATACAAAGTCCAGGTTCCTTTGATTTAATTCAGGATGTGTCTGAAGAGTAACCTCGACTCTGGAGCTCCATCTGGGATCAGCTGAGGCTTCTGCTGTAAATGCCTGAAAGTTCAACTTTTCTCCTGACCAGTCCTGTTACCCTCAAAGGCTCACAGATATTGTTCCTAGGAGCATGCCCCAGTGAACCTCTTGTGGGAAAATCTCCTTATCAGAATATGCTTCTTGCCTTACCCCACCTAAACCAGTAAAGTTGGCATAACAATAATGCCTACCTCTTAAAGTTGCTGTGAGCATACTGTGAGGTTTTAGATATAGAGTATATGTAATATGAACTCTTAACAAATGTCATTATTTTATAATGAGGTGTTAAAAAATAACTTTCTCTTTACTCAGGCTTTTGGCTAAAGCCACAAAGCTTAGGATTAGCTTTATGAGCTGAGAAATTTTTATATATTTTAAAGATAAGTGCTAGACACATCCATGCAGAACTTACAAAAGATATCAGAACTGGTTTTGTCTCACTTTATCACAATCATGAAACTCCAGCCTATGGAAAACACTAGATTTACATATTGTTTGATTTTTTGAAAGGAGTTTGTACAAGTATAGATATAATTGGCTTCCCTCCCTGTCCCCTACTCCAAGCATGTACATGAGACTGAGGGAACCATGGTGAAATAGATTTGGGGAAACCTTGCATGTGTCCCAAGAGTTTTGAGGGTAGAACAGAAAAAAGGCACCAGGACCCACTTCTTGCATGGAGAATACAGAAGGAAGGAAGCAGGGTGGATCTGCCTGAGATGGCAAGCCAAGGAAAGAACAGAGAGTGTTGGGCAAGCATCACTTCTGCCATTTGTCAGGCAGAGACATTTGTTACCAGTGCAGAAGTAACTCCTACAGAGCACTAGTGTGCCTTCCCAATACAGTGGCTTGCCTAAATGAATAGAGATTTATAGTAGGAGCCTGTGGGCGGTGGTAAGAATATAGTCAGGACGTAGAGAGGAAGCTTGCAAGGGTTTAGCCAAAAACTGCAATACTTCTTCAGGGAATTAGCAATGTAGAAGGTGGCGTCAGAAGTAATCTACAAAGATACTACAAACACACTCGAAAGAGATTTGTCTCATGAAAGATGTATGATTGCCATGGAAGAAATTATAAACAGCCAGATTATAAGGACTCTCTATTTTCCCTAATCCCTTCTTCCTATGATACAGTCCTGTAAGATGAAGTAACAGGAACATGAGAAAGGTGTAGCAGTAGTAAAACCTATCTGCAAATCATTTGATATTACTCTTATCAAAACTGGCATCTAATTTTCCTAGCCTTGAAATGGGTGAGTCTTATTAAATGTATAGCACTTTCTGGATTCTCGTTTTAGTTGTGATTATATTTTGCACAATATAGATGGATTATTATTTTTTTCTTTAAATAAGAAGGTTAATCACATTAAACTTATTATCATAGTAGGCTTTTTACTGTTATTTCAGCTACATTATTTTGTTTTCTACTTCCTTGTTTCAATTTTCTTCCTATACATTGTGTAAGCCAGGAATATTTTTCCTCTGGTAAAATGATATGTTATAGATGAATTTTCATTCTCCTTATGGTTATATTTAATTCTCTACAAAGCATTTAAGTCTATATTTCTCAATTTATCAACATTGAGAATAAAATTATCTTTTGATTACATGGAAATGATGAACATATTAGGCACACTTATGCTTACTTTAAAAATATTATTATTTTTTATACAGCAGGTTCTTATTAGTCATCAATTTTATACACATCAGTGTATACATGTCAATCCCAATCAACCAATTCAGCACACCACCATCCCCCCCACCCCTGGGTTTTCCACCCTTGGTGTCCATATGTTTCTTCTCTACATCTGTGTCTCAACTTCTGCTCTGCAGACCAGTTCATCTATACCATTTTTCTACGTTCTGCATACATGCATTAATATATGATATTTGTTTTCCTCTTTCTGACTTACTTCACTCTGTATGACATTCTCTAGATCCGTCCACGTCTCAAAAAATGACTCCATTTTGTTCCTTTTTGTGGCTGAGTAATATTCCATTGTATATATGCACCACATCTTCTTTATCCATTCATCTGTCGACGGGCATTTAGGTTGCTTCCATGACCTGGCTATTGTAAAGAGTGCTGCAATGAACATTGGGGTGCATCTGTCTTTTTGAATTATAGTTTTCTCTGGGTATATGCCCAGTAATGGGATTGCTGAGTCATATGGTAGTTCTATTTTTAGTTTTTTAAAGAACCTCCATAATGTTCTCCATAGTGGCTGTATCAATTTACATTCCCACCAACAGTGCAAGAGAGTTCCCTTTTCTCCACACCTTCTCCAGCATTTGTTGTTTGTAGATTTTCTGATGATGCCCATTCTAACGGGTGTGAGGTGCTCCCTCGTTGTAGTTTTAATTTGCATTTCTCTAGTTATTAGTGATGTTGAGCAGCTTTTCATGTGCTTCTTGGCCATCTGTATGTCTTCTTTGGAGAAATGTCTATTTAGGTATTCTGCCCATTTTTGGATTGGGTTGTTTGTTTCTTTAATATTGAGCTTCATGAGCTGTTTATATATTTTGGAGATTAATCCTTCATCCATTGATTCCTTTGCAAATATTTTCTCCCATTCTGAGGCTTGTCTTTTTGTCTTGTTTATGGTTTCCTTTGCTGTGCAAAAGTTTGTAATTTCCTTAGGTCTCATTTGTTTATTTTTGTTTTTATTTACTTATGCTTACTTTTAATTCTCATTCATAAGCTTGTTGTCCACTTCATTTGTTGTATTTTCTGCAATGCTGATTCTGTTTTTATTACTAATAATATTATAATTTTGCTTTTTTTTTCTTTTTCTTTCCTTCAAGTCTTTCTTTAACTAGGTCATTTTTATTTGCTATTGTAATGCCTTCTCTTATTTTCTATTTTTCCTTGCTTTACATTAGCTGTGTTTTAATTTATTTAAGATCACAAATAAATTTATATCTAATGCACTGTTGATACTTGGACTAAATTTTTTTCAAACATAAGCAATTTCCATATATCTTGCATGTCTTGTTCAAATTTTTCTTTCATTTCATAGACACGTTTTAATGCCTTTGTCTTTAGTAAAAGAAAGTTGTCTGAGACCTTTCTTTTTGCCTTGAATTTCAGGTAAAGCTCAAAGCTAAAATAAATAGATAAGCACTAGCACATTCTAAATGGAGTTTCTAGGCACACCTCTGCAGGGCTGGTTTAACTATTTTGGTGGACACACCCTAAGGAGATCCCCAATATATTACACCTTTGTATATTTCCCTGCCCTTAAACTTGAGGGGATCCTGTGACTTCTTTCTCACCAGGACAACATAATATGAGTGATGGGATTTCATTCCCTTGGTTAGATTATATGTCAGAGGTACGGAATCTAATCTATGTATGTTATATAAAATACATAAGATGCCATTTCTAAGCCTCCATATTAACCAACTGCAGAGAGACACTTTTCTCCAAGCCATAACAAGACAAATAGCCATATTGACAACTAGCTATGAGTAAGGTCACACATCAGGGAACTGTGGGTAGCCTCTATTACCTGATGACAGGTTCCAATCTGTATCCAGTGTGAAGCTGGTGTGCTCAGTCATATAGCTCCAAGGAAATGAATTTTGTCAACTGTCTTCATGAGGACTACAGCAGATTCTTTTCTAATTGAGCCTCCAGATTAGAACACAGCTTAACCAACATCCTGAGTGTAGTCTTGTGAGACCCTGTGCCAAGGACCTGTTAGACATACCTGGACACCTGATACATAGGAAATTGTGAGATAACAATTAGATATTATTTTAAGCTGCCACATTTCTGGTAATTTGCTATACAGTAATAGAAAGCTGATTTAGTTATTAAGAGTTCCTTGTCAGTTACACAAGCATCCATCTCCAACCATCTTTATTGCAATGAGGAGACTAGAAACTAGAGAGAAGTATTAAGATAATGTGATATAGCACTAATTAGTGGGGTGTAAGCCTTGGACTTTATCTTCTTCTTTATGGTGGAAGAGAGAAGAATTTTTCCAACCACAACCAATTCAAGTCAGGAGAGCTCCCAGAAAACTACCTATAGAAATTGGGGGTTGGGGAAGAATGGAATACTGATATCTTTTGTCTACATGCCTGCTGAAGAACTGCAACTAACTGACTCACCCTGTGGTAAAAAAATACAAAAATAAAATAAATAAAAAATAAAAATAAACCTCCTGGGAGAGCCTTTCATGAATCCTTGGAATTTAGAGAGCTATATGAACAAAATGACTGTTTTTCCCCTTCCTCATTAAAGTCTGGCTTCTGGCTACAACAGCAGAGGAAGAAAAGTTTTGACAGAGGAGTCATTAGCACTGTCCCACTTGCCAACCATTTGGCAAGGCAAGAATCTCCTGAGTTTTCCATGGAGGTTATCTATTACCTAGACATCTTGAAGATTACTCAACCCAAGATGGTTTGTCAAGATGAAAGGGACTGAATGGTAAGAGGTTATGGGCTGTACTATTACAAGCAGCACTTACATGGGGACTGTGAGGATTCACTCAAAAAGCTTATCACCCAAATCAGGAAACTCTATTATGCAGAAATCCATATGGTGCTTCTAAATAAACACACAAATACATTACACAAGATATCAATAACTTTACCCAGGAATTAGTGTCTGCCTCATAGGACACTGACAATGTTACATCAATACTGGTGATGCAGATTTTTCTCTCTTTTCCCATGAAACCTCCTTCCATTAACTTGGCCCTGGAAGATTCAACAGCAGAAGAAGATGAAGGAAAGGCACATGGACAGATCATGGTTTTCTTCTCTATAGAAATTCCCTAAGCCATGGGTCAGGTATGAATTTTGGGTAGAAAAGAAATTTTTATCTTTATAGGAGTCAGCTGTTTTATATTAAACTTTACTGGACTTTAATTTGTTTTAAACTGAAGAGTGATCAGTCAGAAATCAGATTTGCTTATAGTATTACCAAGAGACAGAGAAAGGAAATGTAACAGGACAATGTCAAAGGCAATAGCTGGAAAAAAATAAAAATAGTATTTTGTTTGTTTGTTTGTTCACCATAAGGTACAACCATTACTGTAATCTTATTATTTCTTTCCCCCTTGTTTATCCCTGGATCAGAGTAGATCTCTCCAGGACTATTATTAATCCCCACCTCTAACATCCACCCCCCCGACCCCTCCTCAGTGTAGGGAGGTTCTTTTTGCATTCTTTCACTTAGCATTTTTTGATTCTTTCAAAGTGTAAGTTGAACTGGGAGATGGTATAATTATCTATCACCAATTCAGTTGTTAACTTAGTCTGAAGAGGGGAAGGTGGGAACTATGGTTATGAGCAATCCTAACTAGAGAGCATTGCCTCTACACAATTACTTTTCCTTTGTTTACTAGAAATTATTACACTAAAAACAAATTTTTCAGCACTAGAGTTCTGTTTATCTTGTATTCAAGGTATACTGTTGTTAATTCTGATATTCTTCCTAGAATTTTGCCTACCAGAGTTGGGGAGAATGCTACATTCTGGGGATGATGTATAGTTCTCCTAGAGTTTGGAATTTTCTGGCTTTAGAATATATTGGCTACCTTGTTGAGAATTGGATGGACCCAGGTCAGTTGTCCATAGACTTCTAATCATGTGGTTGCATGTACTTCCCCAGTATTTCCTTCAATGTCTGTTGGCTGGGAATGACAAAAATGGATTCATTATGACCTTATGAACCCTGAGCATTTGTCTCATGCTCTTGCTCCTCCAAATTAGGAAATTCTCCCTCAGGCTTCGCAAATAATCTCTCATGCTGAAGGAAACCCTTATTATTATTTACAAGTAAGTATAACTTATTATTTAGAAGTAGAGGTGACTGAACCTAAATTTTTTTATGATATTCCTGGTTTATATTTATTTTCATGCTGCAAATAAATATAATTATAATATAATAAATAGTATAAATAAAGCCACTTTTATTTTCAAATTAACTTGACTGGGGCTACAATTTTTACAGTTACCCTATTGTGAATTCAAGTCAAGCATCATTGAAAACTTTTTATTACACAAGCTAGCACTTATTCTTATAGGCCCATTGTTGCAGACTCAGAATGTTCTCAATTCTTGTAAGATAAAAGTGCTCCAAAGACAATGAGATTGACCTCACGTGTCATGCCCTTCCCTTGCCTCCAGATGTTGTACTCCATCCCTTAATTTAGACAACAGTGTGTTAATTTTTAGGAAAAATATTTGTAAGTTAGTCCATGGTGACTTCTTTCTCAAGTTGTTCCCACGTGCTCTATATGTTGTCAAAATTCTTATTTTATAAAAGAAAACTTGATGAGTGTTTTCCCTTCTATATTTTACAGAGTTTTGGTTTTATGTCTATGATAATGGGTTCTGTGCAGACAGTGAATGAAACACACAGACCTTGGGGCTTGTAAGGGAACTTTTAGGTCAGTTGTTTATTTGGCTAAAACTCAAAATGCCTAGGGCAGATTCCACAAATCTGTAGTTTTCACAGAGTCTTTTGGTGCTTTTGATGAATAGATAATTTTGTAAATCTCTGGAGTGGTCTTACTTTTCAGGTATTTAAATGGCCTGATTGGCAAGGGGTATATATATCCAATTATACCTCAGTCTGTAACAGAGTCAAATAAGAAAACTTGGGTTTTAGATTTGATACTGTGTCTTGCAGAATTCCATTCCTTCCTGCAATATTTCTTTGAAACTTCATATATATAAAATAAACTATGGCTGGAGGATTTTTGTTTTAATTTCTACTCCACCCTCGTCTCTGGACTGCAGTCTAGATGGCTTAGGGTCAATTTGTTTTTCTTTCCTTAAGTATCATTGAGCTTAAATTGTTTTCTGCCTGTCTAGAAGATTTCTCTCCCTTAATATTATGGAGGAAGATGAACTACTCATCAAGGTGACAGGAGTAAGAGTAGTAGGATTAGTTGGGTTTCGGAAATGATATGTGGCTGCAAGTTGTAAAATCAACAGAGATTCATATCCTGGAAGACTAGTTAGTCTATTGCAGCTGCTGCCATTATTTCTTTCAGTTCACAAATCTGCAGGAAAAGAGTGAAGGTCAGCTACAATTTTTTTTTTTTTTTTTTTTTTTATGGTATGCGGGCCTCTCACTGTTGTGGCCTCTCCCGTTGTGGAGCACAGGCTCCAGACGCGCAGGCTCAGCGGCCATGGCTCATGGGCCCAGCCACACCACAGCATGTGGGATCTTCCCAGACCGGGACATGAATCCATGTCCCCTGCATTGGCAGGCGGACTCTCAACCACTGTGCCACCAGGGAAGCCCCACAACTATTTTTGAATTATCTGGTTTTGTTATTGACAAAATTGATTAAAACTACCTTCCACTTTGTGTCGTAAATTTAAGGGAAGCAGAGATAATTAGATGGTTATGCAGAAGTATTTGAAGAGTCAGACAAAGTTAGGTGAAGCCAATGACTAATGGAAATGTAATACTGATTATTTTCACCTAATTAACCTCTGAGATGCTCTGATGCTTGGCCAAAATATGAAATTGGTAAAAGGTATTTCTTCTTCCAGCTATTTTTACCTTCTCTCCATTTTCTCTTTACAACCAAGCATTAGGGGATTGGCCCTTTTTTTAATCATCTAGTATTCATACTAGCCCTTCTTCCCTCAGGTGTAAGCAAAAATCTATCATATCTGTCATATGATTAATGGATGCCCCTGACCCTCAGCATCAGTTATTGGAATATGATTTTAGATATGAGTAGTTTGTAACTGTCTATGAATTTTATCCCTGAACCTATGGCATATAGAGAATGGGGGTCCATCCAGGTGTTGGGCAGCTTTCAGAATTCCGTGAGTTATACTGTGCTTAATTAAAAATCAGGCTATTTTGTTTAATCATTACTAAAGTTCAGACAAATAAATTATATCTTCCTCAAAGCATAAGTTTCCTCTAGAATTATACCTGAAACAGTGTCATTCTCATTCTAATGAATCAGTATAAACATAATACTCCAAAGGTTAATGGTAATTGCAAAATGGGTAAAATTTTAAATAATTCAAAGTGTTCTGAATCAGATTCTAAAATTTATGGAAGATTATTTGTTAATATGTCTATAGCTCTTTACAGCTTACAAAGGACTTTAAAATGTAAGATCTTATTTAAGGTTCATCACAGACCTTGAAGATGAGTTCTATGATCTTTATTTTACAGAAGAGGTAACAGCACTCAGAGCTGAACGTGGTAACTTAGGTCCCTAACCCAGGTCTTCTGACTCCCTGTCTATTGGTTTCTCCATTTCACAGATCACTCAATCACCCTGTTATTATAGTATGTATGCTACCAAATATAATACATATTTCTAACATTGCAGTTATTTAGGAATTCAGAGAATATATTTGATGGTCAGTAAAGTACAAGTGATACTGAAGATAAAATCCTGGACTAAGAATTAAAAATATGTGTAACACTATCTGGGTTCTACCTTCTACTAGCTATATGACCTTGGGTAGATAGCCTAATTTTCTCTGATATTCAGTTTTCTTTACTTTGAAAGAGATGCTGAAGATTCCTGGTGGACCACAGTTTCAGTTTTTTATTGTGCTACAACACAACACCCCAAACTTAAAAGAACAACAGAATCATTATTTATTATGATTCTGCTGTTAGGACTACAAGCAGAATTCAGCAGGAACCTTCTTCTGCTCCTCTAGGCATTGACTGGGGTCATTATCTTGGTTGAATTTAGTTAGAAGCTGGGTTGGGCTGAGAGGTCCAAGAAGGAGTCACAAACATGTTTGGCACCTCAGTACTCCTCCGTGTGGCCTCTGCCTCTGTCTCTGTCTGTCTCTACCTTTGTCTCTTCCTGTGTAATGTGTCAAAATTCAATAATCCTTCCTAGTCTTTTCATTATGTGGCTAGCTTCTAATGGAGACGAAAAGGGAGATGTCATTTTCTTAAAAGCTAGGCTGAAATTGGCACACAATCACTTCCTCAACATTCTATTGACCAAGCCAAGTCTCAAGGTCAACTCAGGTTCAAAAGAAGGGAAAATACATTTCATCCCTTGATGGGTGGAGAAGTAGGCACACATGGGGAAGGAAGGTATTAATGGCACTCACCTTTGGAAAGTATATCACCATCAGCCATAGATGGCTGTTGAGATTACTCAGTAAGAGACCTAAAGTTACATTTTTTTCAAACACAAATAATGATTAGGTACCTGTTATAGAAGAACTGTTCTATGTTGTGAGTATATAGTCTTGAACAAAGCAGGTGTTTTTTTGTTTGTTTGTTTTGTTTTTTTTCTTCCTTGTGATAATATAAATGGTAGATATCAACTAAATAAATACACAGAGAAGCATTTAATTATAAACACAGAAAGAGCTATGAAGGAAAACTACAGCATGCTAAAGCACAATGGCCTGACTTAGACTCATGGGTCAGGAAAAGCCTCTGAGCAAGTGATATCTGTGTTGAGAGCTGTAGTCCAGGTTGGAGTTAGTAATGTGAAAAGAAAGAAAAAGGACATTCCAGGCAGAGGCCACAGCACATAGGATGGCCTGAGATGTGTTCTAAGCACTGAAAGGTCAGTGTGGCTGGAGCGTATGGGTCCAGGGAGTGTGGAATGCAAATGATCCTGGAGAGGCAGTCCAGGTAGCATTGTTATTACCGTGTGAATGTTCCTCATTTCATCCAGATGTTGAAAGCCAATTCGGTCAAAGTTGTATCCATACAACAAATATTATAGCATGGCTGAATGTGACTGAATTAATGAATGCTCAAAGAGATTCTGGTTTCTTCCTTTTTGTTAAGTATGTTCCCACAGATACCGACAGGTGTGTGTGGGCAGGAAGGAGAAGAAAAGGGAAAAAAAATCAAAGATAGAGATTCAGGAGCTTATTTTATTTTTTTTTATTTTATTTTATTATTTATTTATTTATTTTTTTTGATGTACGTGGGCCTCTCACTGCTGTGGCATCTCCCATTATGGAGCACAGGCTCCAGACATGCATGGCTCATGGCTCATGGACCCAGTCACTCCGTGGCACGTGGGATCTTCCCAGACAGGGGCACAAACCCACGTCCCCTGCATCGGCAGGCGGACTCCCAACCACTGCACCACCAGGGAAGCCCAGGAGCTTATTTTTATAAAACGAGCTCATTTCTCCTTCCTGAGCATCTATAATTCCTAATGTTATTACTCTTATGACTTCTACATTATTAAGTGAATCTGTGATCTTAACCTGCAAATTCAATCTGCACCAGGCCTGCAAACATAGAATCACACAAATGAATACTTTGAGCTGACAAAGTCCAAATGAAAATTACTGTCACTTAAATTTTAATTATGCAAGCAGAAAAAAAATTATGTTCCAAATGTAAGGTTTTTTCCTCAAAAAAGTAAAGCCCCAAACTAAATGATAAATTCAAATTCAAGCAGTTAGAATCGTCACAGATCTTGGATATCTCTGCTTGGTACAGGATGAATAAACTGAAAAAGATACACTGTCTTCTGGTAGAGAGAAATAATCTGCTAGATAGTAATTTACACCAATTCACCACCTATTTACTGCATATTTATTGTGTGCTTAGTCCCATGCAGTGTATTGAAGGAAGATACAAAAAAAGTATGATGCTGTGAAACTGACAGTGTTGCTGAATGCACAAAAGAAGCCTCATCAGGAGGGCAAAATGGAAATATAATGTAGCATTAAAAACATCAAAGCAGTTATACTGTTTTTTTTCTTGATCTTTAGAGGAGAGTCCCTTATGTGTAAAAACAAATAAGAGTGATTAGATCCATTGAGGCATGAATAAATAGCCACTACAACCAGGCACTCTGATATCTTTATTGTCTTCCCAGCATTCATTCTTCTCTTCTTCCTTCTGCCTGTGGTTATAGGTATATAGACTAGAAAAAAACAGTGTGTGTCTTATGCCTTTATGGCTCAGTGGTTGGGTGAGGTGAGACATTTGCTGGGAGCAAATCTCAGCTCTCATGCTTGGTCTGCAGGGATATATCCTCAATCTCATAATCCAAGGATTGCTCATGATCACTTGGGAACCATGGAGAGATATCTGCTGGAGAATGGAATCGATACTGAACAAATGTTAACCCAAGATTTGAGACATAGAAAAAGGATTGCCTGAAGCCTTTGCATTGTTTTATTTTGAAAATTTTATTTACCATTAGTAATCTAACTGATAAGAAGGATACCACATCTTGGATGATTCCGGTTGTTCAATCAATACCTACTTTCACTTATTCAGGTGAGAGGATGGTCAAATAACCCTAAGAATACCTATCATCCTGAGAGTTCATGACACTAATTTCTTACAAGAATCACTTCCAGCACCAGATGTGACCAATATCTCCACATTGAAACCGGTGATCATATGGTAAGTGGAGTAAGGTAATTGTATGAGCTGGAGTGGAGAGTTTAGAGCAAAAAAAAGAGTAAAAGAAGGAAAGAAAGGGTGGGCAGAAGGAAGGAAAGAAGGAAGGAAGGAAAGAAGGAAGGAAGGAAGGAAGGAAGGGACCTAAAAAGAAAGTAAACTCAATTCCTAGCTAGCTAATAAAGAATACCATGGATTTTCCCCCTCAGTATACTTATATAAACCTAAAAACATAATTTGTAATCATAAACAGTCCATACATTATTAACATGCATTTAAAAGAGTGTGTAATTTCAACTGCATTGTATATTGTCTAAAGGCAGATTTCATGTGATATTCAAATGTGTATTGGATGAGCCTAGCACAGTACTGGGGTTTCCGGTTAGAGAAATTTCAAGTTTCCTTAACAAACATGTCAGGAATGAGGGAGAGTTGGGTGCAAGTACTTTGTATTGGCTTTAATGAGAAATCACAAGAGTGGTGGAAGAAAAACTTGTGATGATTCTAATATATATATATATATATAATTATATTATTATTATTATTATTATTATTATTATTATTATTTTGCCTGTGGAACAAGAGATAAAATGCTAGAACTAAGATTAAAGAAGTAAGTTTGGCTATGTCCAGGGAGATAATTGGAAAATGTTAAGTCTCTCTTCTATTTGGTATTCAAAAATGCCCAGGAGTAATAGATTTGTTGCTCTTGACACTTTTCTATATTCTTTCTTTTTGTATTTTTATTTTTTTATTTTCCTTTCTTTTATTTATTATTAATTTATTTTAATACAGCAGGTTCTTATTAGTCATCAATTTTATACACATCAGTGTATACATGTCAATCCCAATTGCCCAGTTCATCACCCCCCCACATCTCCCCACAGCTTTCCCCCCTTGGTGTCCATACGTTTGTTCTCTGCATCTGTGTCTCAATTTCTTCCCTGAAAAGGGGTTCATCTGCACCATTTTTCTAGGTTTCATATATATGCATTAATATATGATATTTGTTTTTCTCTTTCTGACTTACTTCACTCTGTATGACAGTCTCTAGATCCATCCACGTCTCAACAAATGACCCAATTTCGTTCCTTTTTATGGCTGAGTAATATTCCATTCTATATATGTACCACAACTTCTTTATCCATTCATCTGTCGATGGGCATTTAGGTTGCTTTCATGACCTGGCTATTGTAAATAGTGCTGCAGTGAACATTGGGGTGCCTGTGTCTTTTGGAATTGTGGTTTTCTTTGAGTATATGCCCAGTAGTGGGATTGCTGGATCATATAGTAATTTTTTTTTTTTTGTGGTACCAGGACTCTCACTCTTGTGGCCTTTCCTGTTGTGGAGCACAGGCTCTGGATGCGCAGGCTCAGTGGTCATGGCTCACAGGCCCAGCTACTCCGCAGCATGTGGGATCCTCCCAGACAGGGGCACGAACCAGTGTCCCCTGCATCGGCAGGTAGACTCTCTACCACTGTGCCACAAAGGAAGCCCTATTTTTAGTTTTTTAAGGAACCTCCATACTATTCTCCAGAGTGGTTGTATCAGTTTACATTCCCACCAACAGTGCAAGAAGTTTCCCTTTTCTCCACACCCTTTCCAGCATTTGTTGTTTGTAGATTTTCTGATGAAGCCCATTCTAACTGGTGTGAGGTGATACTTCATTGTAGTTTTGATTTGCATTTCTCTAGCTATTAGTGATGTTGAGGAGCTTTTCATGTGCTTCTTGGCCATCTGTATGTCCTCTTTGGAGAAATGTCTGATTAGGTCTTCTGCCCAGTTTTGGATTGGGTTGTTTGGTTTTTTAATATCGAGCTGCATGAGCTGTTTATATATTTTGGAGATTAATCCTTTGACTGTTGATTCATTTGCACATATTGTCTCCCATTCTGAGGGTTGTCTTTTTGTCTTGTTTATGGTTTCCTTTGCTGTGCAAAAGCTTTGATGTTTCCTTAGGTCCCATTTGTTTATTTTTGTTTTTATTTTCATTACTCTAGGAAGTGGATCAAAAAAGGCCTTGTTGTGATTTATGTCAAAGAGTGTTCTTCCTATGTTTTCCTCTATGATTTTTATAGTGTCCGGTCATACAGTTAGGTCTGTAATTCATTTTGAGTTTATTTTTGTGTATGCTGTTAGGGAGTGTTCTAATTTCATTATTTTACACATAGCTGTCCAGTTTTCCCAGCACCGCTTATTGAAGAGACTGTCTTTTCTCCATTGTATATCCTTGCCTCCTTTATCATAGATTAGTTGACCATAAGAGTGTGGGTTTACCTCTGGGCTTTCTATCTTGTTCCATTGATCTATGTTTCTGTATTTGTGCCACTACCATATTTTCTTGATTACTGTAGCTTTGTTGTATAGTCTGAAGTCAGGGAGTCTGATTCCTCCAGCTCCATTTTTTTTCCCCTGAAGAATGCTTTGGATATTCAGGGTCTTTTTTGTCTCCATACAAATTTTAAGATTTTTTGTTCTGGTTCCATAAATAATGCCATTGGTAATTTGATAGGGATTGCATTGAATCTGTAGACTGCTTTGTGTAGTATAGTCATTTTCACAATGTTGATTCTTCCACTCCAAGTTCATGGTATATCTCTCCATCTGTTGGTATTATCTTTAATTTTTCTCATCAGTGTCTTATAGTTTTCTTCATACAGGGCTTTTGTCTCCCTAGGTAAGTTTATTCCTAGGTATTTTATTCTTTTTGTAGCAGTGGTAAATGGGAATATTTCCTTAATCGCTCTTTCAGATATTTCACCATTAGTGTATAGGAATGCAAGAGATTTCTGTGAATTAATTTTGTATCCTGCAACTTTACCAGATTCATTGATTAGCTCTAGTAATTTTGTGGTGGCATCTTTAGGATTCTCTATGTATAGTATCATGTCATCTCCAAACAGTGACAGTTTTACTTCTTCTTTCCAATTTGCATTCCTTTGATTTATTTTTCTTCTCTGATTGTCAAGGCTAGGACTTTCAAAACTATGTTGAATAATAGCAGTGAGAGTGGACATCCTTGTCTTTCTCCTGATCTTAGAGCAAATTCTTTCAGTTTTTCACCATTGAGAATGATGTTTGCTGTGGGTTTGTCATTTATGACCTTTATTATATTGAGGTAGGGTCACTCTATGCCCACTTTCTGGAGAATTTTTATCATAAATGGGTGTTGAATATTGTCAAAAGCTTTTTTTGCATCTATTGAGATAATCAAATGGTTTTTCTTCTTCAATTTGTTAATATGGTCTATCACATTGATTGATTTGCATATACTGAAGAATCCTTGATCCCTTGGATAAATTCCACTTGATCATGGTGTATGATCCTTTTAATGTGTTGTTAGATTCTGTTTGCTAGTATTTTGTTGAGGATTTTTGCATCTATATTCATCAGTGATATTGGTTTGTAATTTTCTTTTCTTTTTTTTTTTGTAGTATCTTTGTCTAGTTTTGGTATCCAGGTGATGGTGGCCTCATAGAATTAGTTTGGGAGTGTTCCTTCCTCTGAAATTTTTTGGAAGAGTTTGAGAAGGATGAGTGTTAGCTCTTCTCTAAATGTTTGATAGAATTCACCTATGAAGCCATCTGGTCCTGGACTTTTATTTGTTGGAAGATTTTTAATCACAGTTTCAATTTCATTATTTGTGATTGGTCTGTTCATATTTTCTTTCTTCCTGGTTCAGACTTGGAAGGTTATACCTTTCTAAGAATTTGTCCCTTACTTCCAGGTTGTCCATTTTATTGGCATAGAGTTGCTTGTGGTAGTCTCTTTGGATGCTTTATATTTCTGTGCTCTCTGTTGTCACTTCTCCTTTTACATTTCTAATTTTATTAATTTGATTCCTCTCCCTCTTTTTCTTGATGAATCTGGCTAATGGTTTATCAATTTTGTTTATCTTCTCAAAGAACCAGCTTTTAGCTTTATTGATCTTTGTTATTGTTTTCTTTGTTTCTATTTCATTTTTTTTTTTCTCCTGTGAACTTTATGATTTCTTTCCTTCTGCTAACTTCGGGTTTTGTTTGTTTTTCTTTCTTTGTTTCCTTTAGGGGAAAGGTTAGATTGTTTATTTGATATTTTTCTTTTTTCTTGAGTTAGGCTTGTATAGCTATAAACTTCCCTCTTAGAACTGCTTTTGCTGAATCCCATAGGTTTTGGATTGTCGTGTTTTCATTGTCATTTGCCTGTAAATATTTTCTGATTTCCTTTATGATATCTTAGTGATCTCTTGGTTATTTAGAAACATAGTGTTTAGCGTCCATGTGTTTGTGTTTTTTACGTTTTTTCCCCTTTAATTCATTTCTAATCTCATAACGTTGTGGTCAGAAAAGATGATTGTTATGGTTTCAATTCTCTTAAGTTTACTGAGGCTTGATTTGTGACCTAAGACGTGATCTATCCTGGAGAATGTTCCGGGCACACTTGAGAAGAAATTGTAATCTACTGTTTTTGGATGGAATGTCCTATAAATAGAAATTAAGTTGATCTGGTCTATTGTATCATTTAAAGCTTCTGTTTCCTTATTTATTTTAATTTTGGTAGATCTGCCCATTAGTGTAAGTGAGGTGTTATAGTCCCTCACTATTATTGTGTTACTGTAGATTTCCTCTTTTACAGCTGTTAGCAGTGGCCTTATGTATTGAGGTGCTCCTATGTTGGGTGCATATATATTTATAATTGTTACATCTTTTCTTGGATTGATCCCTTGATCATTATGTAGTGTCCTTCCTTGTCTCTTGTAACATTGTTTATTTTACAGTCTATTTTATCTGATATGAGTATTGCTACTCCAGCTTTCTTTTGACTTCCATTTGCATGGAATATCTTTTTCCATCCTCTCACTTTCAGTCTGTATGTGTCCTTAGGTCTGAAGTGGGTCTCTTGTAGACAGCATATATATGGGTCTTGTTTTTGTATCCATTCAGCAAGCCTGTGTCTTTTGGTTGGAGCATTTAATCCATTCACGTTTAAGGTAATTATAAATATGTATTTTCCTATGACCATTTTCCTAATTGTCTTGGGTTTGCCTTTGTAGGTCCTTTTCTTCTCTTGTGTTTCCCACTTAGAGAAGTTCCTTTAACATTTGTTGTAGATCTGGTTTGGTGGCAATGAATTATCTTAGCTTTTGCTTGTGTGTAAAGCTTTTGATTTCTCCATTGGGTCTGAATGAGATCTTTGCCAGGTAGAGAAATCTTTGTTGTAGGTTCTTCCCTTTTATCACTTTAAGTATATCATGCCACTCCCTTCTGGCCTGTAGAGTTTCTGCTGAGAAATCAGCCATTAACCTTATGGGAGTTCCCTTGTATATCATTTGTCATTTTTCCCTTGCTGCTTTCAATAATTTTTCTTTTTCTTTAATTTTTGCCAATTTGATTACTATGTGTCTCAGTGTGTTTCTCCTTGGGTTATCCTGTATGGGACTCTCTGTGCTTCCTGACTTGGGTGGCTATTTCCTTTCCCACGTTAAGAAAGTTTTCAGCTATAATCTCTTCAAATATTTTTTTGGGGGTCCTTTCTCTCTCTCTCCTCCTTCTTGGACCCCTATAGTGCAAATGTTGTTGCATTTAATGTCCTAGTGGTCTCTTAGGCTGTCTTCATTTCTTTTCATTCTTTTTTCTTTATTCTGTTCTTCAGCAGGGAATTCCACCATTCTGTCTTCTAGGTCACTTATCCGTTCTTCTGACTCAATTATTCTGCTCTTGATTCCTTCCAGTGTAGTTTTCATTTAAGTTATTGTATTGTTCATCTCTGTTTGTTTGTTGTTTAATTCTTCTAGGTCTTTGTTAAACAGTTCTTGCATCTTCTTGTTCTTTGCCTCCATTGTTTTTGCGAGGTCCTGGATCATCTTCACCATTATTATTCTGAATTCATTTTCTGGAAAGTTGCCTATCTCCACTTCCTTTATTTGTTTATCTGGGGTTTTATCTTCTTCCTTCGTCTGGTACATAGCCCTTTGCCTTTTCATCTTGTCTATCTTTCTGTGAATATGGTTTTTGTTCCACAGGCTGCAGGATTGTAGTTTTGCTTGCTTCTGCTGTCTGTCCTCTGGTGGATGAGGGTATCTTAGAGGCTTGTCTCTTTTACTTATTTTTTAAATTTTCTCTGAGAACTTGATAAAAATACAGATTCTGAGCATCTTCTCCAGACTTGTTAGTGTTGGAGGGCCTCCTGAAGAGGTGGGGACTGGCTGTGGCTCACCGTGGGGACAAGGACACTGGCATCAGAAGTTCTGGGATGTACTCCTTGGCATGAGCCCTCCCAGAGTCTGTCATTAGCCCCACCAAAGATATATTCTTTCTTTCTTTTTTTTTTTTTTTTTTTTTTTTTTGCAATACTGGGTTTCTCACTCTTGTGACCTCTCCCATTGTGGACCACAGTCTCCGGACATGCAGGCTCAGCAGCCATTTCTCATGGGCCCAGCCACTCCGTGGCATGTGGTATCTTCCCAGACTGGGGCATGAACCCACATCCTCTGCATTGACATGTGGACTCTCAACAACTGCACCACCAGGGAAGCCTTATTCTTTCTTAATTAGTTATTTTTTCACACCTTCCCTGGAAGACAAGATCATATTATTAACAGTTATCCAAAATATACCAATGAGATGATCTGTCTAAATGAAGAGTGACCTATGCAGCCTGGAAAGTATGCAGCCTTACTGTGAAGAGTGTCACATTACAGTATGTTTTTAAAATGATTTTTAAAATTAATTCAAGTGATACATGTATCTTTTGCAATGACAATATTGCTTTTTATCTTGAGGCAACACTTCATTGTTTCCAAACCACTATAGATACTACTAATTGTCACCATAAGGAAATACCTCTACTGATGATCTCTGTGGATACAGGTATATGTTATCCAGTCAGGACGGTTTGTTCTAGATAAATAAGAGTGATCAGCTGTATCCCTCAACTCAGAAACAAAGAAAATAACTGAGATGTCTAATGGTGACAAACGATTGTAATAGCCCATTTGATTCACTGAGGATTCCCACTTCACAGAGGTAGTTATTAACATGCTCAGCTCCCTGTCAGCTCCACTGACAAGCTAAGACTTAGCTTAGCTTGGCTACAAAAATATGCCCTCAAAGCAAACGGTAAAGTTACTTTCTAAGAGTCAAACCACCAAGTATAAGCTCAGAATAGGAAAAATATCAATCAGATGGAAATATCCCTGTGGCTAAGAGACATGGAACATACCCAAGTCCAATTAATGCAATGAAGCTATATATTCAAGCTGAATAACACTAAAGCAAGTGGTAACCTAATCAATACTATTTAGGTCTTCCATAAATCTATTCAAATATTTTATTGATCACATTTTTAAATGACAGGCATCACAAGGTTAGGAATTGTAGATGCAAAGATAACTGAGACATGACTTAGGTTTTAAAGATTTGTAATATAGCAAGAGACACAGATGTATAAACATATGACAGTGCTATGTAAGAGTGTTATAATAGAGACGTTTACAAAATTTGTGTAACACAGAGAAGGAAGCAAACACTGTCTAGAACCAAATGCAGTCAAGAAGGGGCTTACAGAGAAGGTTCTGTTTAAGCTGGTTCTTGAAGACTGAGTGTTGCAGGTGTCACAATTAATGGTAAGGGATATGAAAATCACTTATAATGCAGACATCACTCATTTTTAATATGAAAATGATAATTTAGAGTGGGTACTGTTTCCAAGCAGGCAGGAGGCCTCAGAGGTGTTGATTAGGTAGAAAAAGTACACAACATCGAAAGTGACCATAGAAAAATGAGTTTTGATTTAGGTCTGAGGGATGGTTGGTTGCACTGAAACTTGTGGCACAAGTATAACATTAAAGAATGACAAAAAGAAGGTTGACATGGCAAAATTTTAGACAGTTTGAATGTAAAGGCGTTAGTTTTGCACAATGTTAGTGATATGTAGTAGGTGTACTAGAAGTACCATTGACTAGGGAACATTCAAAGTTTAGAAGGCTCAAGGGATATAGATGGTGCTGTGCTGGGAGCTGTATAATATGCTGTTGAATTTCATAATGTGTTGATATTCAAGGAGTGCTTTGGTGAACAGAGGTATGTAATATATTAACATTCCTCCCCCTCCAAATCTATTGCACTTAAAGACCATGATGCTCTTTGAAAATCTCGGATTGGCAGATTGATATAAAAAAAAGGGATTAGTCCTTTTACAGCTGGGAAATATAAGGAAAGAGGTGTTTAAGAAAGGCAGAAGAGAATATGTATGAAAAGTTATGGAATGTTTTGGAGACACCAAATTTAACTGAGTATGTGATTTGAGGGAGGAAATATTGTTTAGTACTTTGGGATGGTGGGAGACAGACAATGCACGAGGCAAATATAGCAGTAAAGTGGGTTGTAAAGTTTATAAAAAGATAACTAATACGAGCAAATCCTATGGATGAAGAACTGACTCTGGCCTCTTCGTGGAGGGCTGTTAAGGAGAAGAGATGGTTCAAATAAAGAGATTTTAATGCAACAAATATTTACATAAATGCTTAGAACCATTCCAGATTAAGGGAATGGGCAAGCAATGTTGAGACATCCAGAGACTACTGTTTACCACCCACAGGAAGGGGAAGGAGAAGGAAATAATTATGCAGGATCCTGATGACAGATGGAGTCATAGAGTGAAGGGCTCATGGTGGGAGTGGTGGTGGTGGTGAAGTTTGGAACCAAAGCAAGGAGGGCACAGGGATAAAATATCCCAGCTTTTCTCTCCTCTCATACTCTAGTCTCCTGCTAGTGCCTCCCACTGGTGAATTTAATTTGAAGCTAACTGGAAGTGCTGCCCATGTGACTTAACCCATAGAGATCAGCCTCCTGGGGCAAGAGAACAAGGTAGAAAAAACCATGAAAGAAAAGGGCCAGTGACAAATGGAGATAACAAGCACAACAGACTGAGAAGAAAAATAGTTGGCTGACTCTTCCATATACAAAGAGCTATTTCATTCAAGATCTTCCAAATCCTGTAGTTCTGTTGTTTTTTTTTTGTCTCCCCAAGGAGTGTTTTCATAAATTAACATGGCTTTTTGTGTTACTTGATAGCCAGATTTAAGGGGTCTTATTAGCCAGTACAAGTCTTTTGAACACAAGTACAAACTACCTCCTGTGATCTATAAATATATTTATAAATGGCCCATCCATTAGCCTATTTTTAAGATCAGTTAGTGTGAATCATTCCTCAAGAACTTGGTCACCTCTGGGTACTACTTTCAAACAAAAGACGTGACACTTTAGTGAGTTAGTTTCACCAAATTAATAAACACCTATCAGTACCTTGTTAAATTATAATTTTCCACAACGTAAAATCCTGACTCATACAAATGTAAAATGAACATATGAAATTAACGAGGTAATCATTAAGATATTAAGATCAGTTGAAATGAGAATTTGAGGAACTTGGTGTTCATAAGCTATTTAATAAAGGGATTTTAGGAAAAGACAATTGGACTTGATACAAAATAAAGTCCTAGAGAATAATAAACTCAATATTAGAGGTTTTGTTTTTTACAAAGACAAAACTTATTTGCAAGTTTACTGAACTAAAAGTTACAAGTTAATCTTGGCCTTATAGAGTTGTAAATAACACAATCAAGAGAGTGTCAATAAAACATACAGTCCAGGGCTTCCCTGGTGGCACAGTGGTTGAGAGTCCGCCTGCCGATGGAGGGGACATGGGTTCATGCCCCGGTCTGGGAAGATCCCACATGCCGCAGAGCAGCTGGGCCCATGAGCCATGGCCGCTGAGCCTGCGCGTCTGGAGCCTGTGCTCTGCAATGGGAGAGGCTGCAACAGTGAGAGGCCCACGTACTGAAAAAAACAAAACAAAACAAAACAAAACAACAACAAAAAAAAACATACAGTCCATCACTGCACTGAAAGAACATCCAATATTCTCTTTTGCCTAATTCTAAGTTTCAGATACTTTTTTTTAGAGCCTATTTAAGAATCCACTAAGCGTCCTTCTCAGATTTCTCTATTTTTAGAAATCTTTTTAGGAGGAACAAATCATGACAGTCACAGAGAAATTTCTGGTTTGCTTGAATGTAGTGAGTTCCAGGTTACTTTCTGGGAAAAACAACTAGAGAAAATATAAAGGAGAGAAGGGAGAGAGGAGAGGAGACAGAGAGAGAGAGAGAGAGAGAGAGAGAGAGAGAGAGAAGAGAGATTATAGAAACTTGATTCTCCATTTTATGTTAAAATGTGTTATTTTGTTTTTGTAAGGGTTATGAATATTTCAAATTTTCACTTAGGTGGTGTCTCCCATTAAATTTGTCTGACCTTTATTTAAACATCTAATTTTCCATTCCTTCAACCTGAGAGATAGAAAACTTCAGGGACTTTAAAATCTTATGTTGGCAATAGATGTGGGTGCCATGTTTAGTGTTCCCTTGGTCTTTAATTGTTATTAATTAAATATTTTAATTTGCTTCCTTGGAAACCAGGATAATTTGTTTCTTGGAGCTTTCTCTAACTCATCTTCTGATACATTTTGGCCCGTATAAAAACCAGAGAATCACCAATGTTGGTTTGCAGACATTTGATAGACTAGCAGTAGTTCTGTTTTGGATTCTGTTGCTTGTGCTTTCTTGTTGCTTTCTATTACATGTTCAGCACCATCCAGTTTATCTGACATAGATTTCCTCTTGGAAGGAGGAGTTACTTTGTATTTTTCATTTAAGTACAAAAACCTGCCCCCATCTTCTATATCAGTCAGAGTAGACTGGTCAGAGTAGGTCTCATTTTTACTTGTTTGACCCAGATGGAAGCATTTTCCGGCTATCAAAGCAAACTCTGAGAAGGTGTTAATGTGTTAGAAAGCATCATGGGAAGATCTTAAAGGAAACTTGAATTTACCCTCAACTGCAGATTTAGCTATTAGCAATAGGCCTTTGTTATTCCCAAGCTGAACCCTTTAAGATCCTTCTTAAAACTCAACCTTTTGTTTTTCCAGAAAATAATGCCCATCCTGACACTACAGTATTACTGCACAAAATCTGGTTTTCAGTTTCAAAGCACTATTGTCTATATCTCTTATTAGGCCTTTAATCCTGTTATTGGTCATCTTATTGTTTTTATGGGTCTTCATCTCTATTTTAAAACCCTAAAATGCAGGGATACATGGTTTCTCTTAGGCACTGTATAGACAAAACTGCCAGAGAAGAACAGTCTGGGAGCCTAGAAACTAAGGCAAGAGCTGTCGCCATTTACTATAATCCAGTCCTATGGAATATAATGAATTAAGGAACAAGGTAATTTCTTGAAATTGTCATAATATTGCCCAAAGTATTTTCATGTTGCTTTTTTGGCCACTAAAACTTCAACTGGGTAGCCAATGATGGCTAAATATTATTATCTTCTCAACTACATTAAAATGCACTCACACTAAGTATAGTCCAAGAGCATAATAGCATAGGATCCTTCTCTCTGAAACACAACAATGGAGACTGAATAAGTTAGTCAAATAATGGAGACTGAATAAGTTATTCAAATAAATGCTTATAGAATCCCCCCACCCCTTATTTCTATGGGATATGTTCCAAGACCCCCAATGGATGCCAGAAACCATAGATAGTACTGAACCCTGTGTATACTGTTTTTTCTTATACATACATACACATGATAAAGTTTAATTTATAAATTAGGCACAGTAAGAGAATATTAAATTTGCCAATATCACTACTCCACTGTTTTGGGGCCATTATTAAGTAAAATAAGGGTTACATGAATACAAGCACTGCAAGATCAAAGCAGTTGATCTGATAACCCAGATGGCTAAGTGACTAATGTGTAAGATATGCTGGCCAAGGGAATGATTCATGTCCCAGGCAAAATGGAATGGACAGCATGAGATTGCTCAGAATGGCACGTTATGTAAAACTTATGAATTGTTTATTTCTGGAATTTTCATTTTATATTTTGGACCATGATTGACTGTGAGTAACTGAAACCACAGATTAGGGGAGATTACTGCACTACTGTTTACTAAGAAGTTACCCCTCCTAGGTAGTGAAGTGTTTAAACTATTAGAAATTTTCTAAATGCCCCACAGGAGGCCTATAACTATATACCTCATAATTCACAGGAGATTATTTCTTTGCCAGTGAATAGCATCCTGGGTGATTGGACTGTGTTGGGTGTGGGGCACTAGAAATCTTTATCCAAAGTCATTGATAATTACAATTAATTCTTAGGTAACTTTCATTCATTTGAAATGCTGAACAAAAATATTTTCTTTTGAGATTTTTAATTCAGTTTTACTGGCAAGATATGTATATATATATATATATATATATATATATATATATATATATACAGTTAGATAGATAGATATAGATATAGTTATAGATAGATAGATATAACTATATATATAACTATATATAACTATATATATATATATATATTTCTCCCCTTGAATTTTAAAATTATTTTATAGACCCGTTCATTTAGATATTTTTTGTGTGAGTTGTATTACTGCACAATACCTGGTCTTTGTCCCATGAAACACCTTTACTTCCCCCTGGTCAAATCCTGTAAGTCATAACACTAAGTTAATGGAACATTCTACTTTGGTTCTAGACTTTTACCTTATCAGTTCAGGGATCAGTTACTAATATTCTGCAGCTAAATTTCTAGCAGCACTAATATCCAAGTGTATCAGACAGAATTCAGAATTGAGTTTCTCTTTCTGATAGCATTTAGCCTTTAATCTCCTGAATAAATGTGAAGACTAGCATGTTATTTGGAATCAGAATACATATCCATATTTGTGAACTTACCTACTTACTGTAATTTGTTTATAACCTCAAAATGAATACTACTGGCATTTCCCCAGTCATTTGCAGACATGCACTAAGTGGTAAAACTTTTAAGTTGCCTGACACATAGGTTCCCAGCTGACATTGAACAAGGCAATGTTTTGCCTTTTGTTTGGTTCCCATTCAGAGATGACCAATTATGGAGTTGGTACAGAACAGTGCAGTGTAGTACAAGAAACATTAGTACTGGGCCAGTTGAATGGAGTTTGAATCCCAACTCTGGTACCTGTTAGAGGGTGGTCTCTGGAAAGTCACTTCACTTTTCTGAACCTCGTTTTCTCTTTTGTAAAACAAAATAGAATCTACCCAGAAATCTGCATAGAGCATAACTAGTGCAAATAATGAGAATCAACAGTATCTAGGCTAACTCCAATCAAACTGGTTAAAGAAAAACTTTAACAGGAATTCCAGTGTCATCTCAGAGCAACAGAGACTAGAAAACCCAAGAGAAACACTTAAATCTATTATAGATGTTAAGGGGATTCAGTAAGGTGGCTGTACCAAAACTGTATAAAAATCAATATCCTTCACATACACTAATATTAGGATCTAAAACTATTTTACCTATTCAACAAGTGTTAGATTATGTCAGGAAATAGCAGTAACCTCTCATCATTAGCAGTAGTTTGAAGTTAGAACTTCACTCCCCTGACACCTTCCCAGCAAGTCTGACAGATTTGGATGGAAAAGAACAATGAGCCCTTTTCAGATTCAGATGTTTTATTGCTTACATGGACAATAAAAACACACACACAAAAAGGTAATAGCTCACTATGTTTCCTGCTCCACAGGACAACACCAAAACCGAAGGGGACTGATGACAATGCAACATGAATGCTAGGGCACCCTGTTGCTGAGTTGCTGCTTACATGCTGCGGCTCACCAGTTTTACAGTTTGCAACTGTACTATGAGGATGAGGGCAAGGCAAAACTCTTCATACCTCATAGGATCCTGGGAGAGGATGAGAAACTATCTCATAGATTGATTCTAAGACATAGGTAGGTGAGAAATGGCCTAATAGCAATTACTCACAAGACCCGGATGCTCTTGTGTTCCAGGAAGGTCACAGGACATTCTGCCAAGGTCGGCTGTGGTTAAGCCCTTTCTCATGTGGCCTTTGTGGATTTGTCCAAGGTCATCAAGGTGTTAGCCTGGATCAGTCCCTGTTACCTCATGTTTCTCAACAGTGAAATTGGGTCTTAAATCAAGTTCTGAGAAAGATATAAACAGTTACTAGCAATAATTCAAAAAGTTGTCATGGTACTATTTTTGTTTCTCAAAGCAAGAAACACGCTGACTAATATCTACCTCAAAAGGCTCAATGTGAAGTGGACATAATGGCATTCTAGTGGGAGGGCCAGTCAATTGGGTCATTCCATGGAGAGCTCCATCAAGGAGAGGAACATAAGGTGAATAAGTCCCTGCATCTCAGAAGCTGCTACAAAACTTTGGGAAACTGGGCTCACTTTTCTTGGAAATCTCTTACTTCATTTCTGCTAAGGCAGCAGGATTCCTAAAAAGCTTCACAGCCAGATCAAATTTTCAAACATCATTAATCTAACTAGGTAATATACATTTCTGACATCTATTTTACTAATCTATAAAGCTTTAGGCTATTTAAATAACAATATTCAAAGTGATCAACTGATATATTTTGAGTGTTTATTTCTTTTTTATTTTTTTAATTTAATTTTATTTATTTTTTATACAGCATGTGCTTATTAGTTAGCTATTTTATATATTAGTGTATATATGTCAATCCCAATCACCCAATTCATCCCACCACCACCCAAGCCTCCAATATCCCCCCTTGGTGACCATACATTTGTTCTCTACATCTGTGTTTCTATTTCTGCCTTGCAAACAAGTTCATCTGTACCATTTTTCTAGACCCCACATAAATGTGATAATGCATAATATTTGTTTTTCTCTTTCTGACTTACTTCACTCTGTATGACAGTCTCTAGGTCCATGACATCTCTACAAATGACCCAATTTCATTCCTTCTTATGGCTGAGTAATATTCCATTGTATATATGTACCACAACTTCTTTATCCATTTGTTGGTTGATGGGCCATTAAGTTGCTTCCATGACCTGACTATTGTAAATAGTGGTGCAGTGAATATTGGGGTGCACGTGTCTTTTTAAATTACGGTTTTCTCTGGGAGTATGCCTCATAGTGGGATTGCTGGGTCATATAGTAATTCTATTTATAGTTTTGTAAGGAACCTCCATACTGTTCTCTATAGTGGCTGTATCAATTTACATTCCCACCAACAGTGCAAGAGGGTTCCCTTTTCTCCACACTCTCTCCAGCATTTATTGTTTGTATATTTTTTAATGATGGCCATTCTGACTGCTGTGAGGAGATACCTCATTGCAGTTTTGATTTGCATTTCTCTAATAATTAGTGATCTTGAGCATCCTTTCAGGTGTTTGTTGGGAATCTGTATGTCTCCTTTGGAGAAATGTCTATTTAGGTCTTCTGCCCATTTTTGGATTGGCTTGTTTATTTTTTTGATATTGAGCTGCAGGAGCTGCTTGTATATTTTGGAGTTTAATCCTTTGTTAGTTGCTTCATTTGCGAATATTTCTACCATGCTGAGGGTTGTCTTTTTGTCTTGTTTATGGTTTCCTTTGCTGTGCAAAAGCTTTTAAGTTTCATTAGGTCCCATTTGTATATTTGTGTTTTTATTTCCATTTCTCTAAGAGGTGGGTCAAAAAGGATCTCACTGTGATTTATGTCATAGAGTGTTCTGCCTATGTTCTCCTCTAAGACTTTTATAGTGTCTGGCCTTAAATTTAGGTCTTTAATCCATTTTGAGTTTACTTTTGTCTGTGGTGTTAGGAAGTGTTCTGATTTCATTCCTTTACATGTAGCTGCCCAGTTTTCCGAGCGCCACTTACTGAAGAGACTATCTTTTCTCCTTGTATATCCTTGCCTCCTTTGTCATAAATTACTTGACCATAGGTGCATGTTTTTTTTTTTTTTTTTTTTTCTGGGCTTTCTATCTGGTTCCATTAGTCTATATTTCTGTTTTTTTGCCAGTACCATATTGTCTTGATTACTGTAGCTTTGCAGTAGAGTCAGAAGTTAGGGTGTCTGATTCCTCCAGCTCCGTTTTTTTTCCCCTCAAAACTGCTTTGGCTATTCGGGGTCTTTTGTGTCTCCATACAAATTTTAAACTCTTTTGTTCTACTTCTGTAAAAAATGCCACTGGTAATTTGATAGGGATTGCACTGAATCTGTAGATTGCTTTGGGTAGTATAGTCATTTTCAAGATATTAATTCTTCCAATCCAAGAACATGGTATATCTCTCCATCTGTTTATGTTACCTTTGATTTCTTTCATCAGTGTCTTATACTTTTCTGAGTACAGGTCTTTTACCTCCTTAGGTAGGTTTATTCCAAGGTACTTTATTCTTTTTGTTGCAGTGGTGATTGGAATTATTTCCTTAATTTCTCTTTCTGATCTTTTGTTGTTAGGATATAGGAATACAAGTGATTCATGGGCATTAATTTTGTATCCTGAAACTTTACCAAATTCTTTGATTAGCTTTAGTAGTTTTCTGGTAGCATTTTTAGGATTCTCTATGTATAGTATCATGTCATCTGCAAACAATGAGAGTTGCACTTCTTCTTTTCCAATTTGTATTCCTTTAATTTATTTTTCTTCTCTGATTGCCATGGTTACAACTTCCAAAATTGTGTTGAATAATAGTGGTGAGAGTGGACATAGTTTTCTTCTTCCTGATCTTAGAGGAAATGTTTTCAGTTTTTCACCATTGAGAATGATGTTTGATGTGCATTTGTCATATATGGCCTTTATTATGTTGAGGTAGGTTCCCTCTTTACCCACATTCTGGAGTTTTTGTCATAAATCGGTGTTGAATTTTGTCAAAAGTTTTTCTGCATCTATTGAGATGATCATATGGTTTTTATTCTTCAATTTGTTAATATGGAGTATTGCATTGATTGCTTTGTGTATATTGAAGAATCCTTGCATCCCTGGGATAAATTCCATGTGGTCATGGTGTGTTATCCTTTTAATGTTTTGTTGGATGCTGTTTGCTAGCATTTTGTTGAGGATATTTACATCTCTATTCATCAGTGATATTGACCTGTAATTTTCTTTTTTGTAGTATCTCTGTCTGGTTTTGGTTTCAGGGTGATGATGGCTTTGTATAATGAGTTTGGGAGAATTCCTTCCTCTGCAATTTTTAGAAGAGTTTAAGAAGGATCAGTGTTAGCTCTTCTCTACATGTTTGATAGAATTCACCTGTGAAGCTATCTGGTCCTGGATTTTGTTTGTTAGAGGATTTTGAATCACAGTTGCAATTTCATTACTTGTGATTGTTCTGTTCATATTTTCTATTTCTTTCTGGTACAGTCTTGGAAGGCTATACCTTTCTAAGAATTTGTCCATTCCTTCCAGGTTGTCTGTTTCATTGGCATAGAGTTGCTTGTAGTAGTCTGTTATGATGCTTTGTATTTCTGTGGTGTCCATTGTAACTTCTCCTTTTTCATTTCTAATTTTATTGATATGAGTCCTCTCCCTCTGTTTCTTGATGAGTCTGGCTAAAGGTTTATCAATTTTGTTTATCTTCTCAAAGAACCAGTTTTAGTTTTATTGATCTTTGCTATTGTTTTCTTTGTTTCTATTTCATTTATTTTTGCTCTGATCTTTATGATTTCTTCCTTCTACTAAATATGGGTTTTGTTTGTTCCTCTCTAGTTCCTTTATGTGTAATGTTAGACTGCTTATTTGAGATTTTTCTTGTTTCTTGAGGTAGGATTTTATTGCTATAAACTTCCCTCTTAGAACTGCTTTTGCCACATCCCATAGGTTTTTGACCATCGTGTTTTCATTGTCATTTGTCTCTAGGTATTTTTTGATTTCCTCTTTGATTTCTTCAGTGACCTCTTTGTTATTTAGTAGTGTACTGTTAGTCTCTATGTGTTTGTGTTTCTTATGTTTTTTCCCCCTTGTAATTGATTTCTAATCTCATAGTGTTTTGGTCAGATGCTTGATATGATTTCATATTTCTTAAATTTACTGAGGCTTGTCTTGTGACCGAAGATGTGATCTATCCTGGAGAATGTTCCATGCACACTTGAGAAGAAAGTGTAATCTGCTGTTTTTGGATGGAATGTCCTATAAATATCAATTAAATCTATCTGGTGTATTGTGTCATTTAAACCTTGTGTTTCCTTATTAATATTCTGTCTGGATGACCTCTTCATTGGTGTAAGTGACGTGTTATAGTCCCTCACTATTATTGTGTTACTGTCGATTTCCTCTTTTACAGCTGTTAGCAGTGGCCTTATGTATTGAGGTGCTCCTATGTTGGGTGCATATATATATTTATAATTGTTATATCTTCTTCTTGGATTGATCCCTTGATCATTATGTAGTGTCCTTCCTTGTCTCTTGTAACATTCTTTATTTTAAAGTCTATTTTATCTGATATGAGAATTGCTACTCCAGCTTTCTTTTGATTTCCATTTGCATGGAATAACTTTTTCCATCCTCTCACTTTCAGTCTGTATATGCCCCTAGGACTGAAGTGAGTCTCTTGTAGATAGCATATATATGGGTCTTGTTTTTGTATCCATTCAGTGATACTGTGTCTTTTGGTTGGAGCATTTAATCCATTTATGTTTAAGGTAATTATCAAAAGGTATGTTCCTGTTACCATTTTCTTAATTGTTATGGGTTTGTTTTTGTAAGTCCTTTTCTTCTCTTGTGTTTCCCACTTAGAGAAGTTCCTTTAGCATTTGTCATAAAGCTGGTTTGGTGGCGCTGAATTCTCTTAACTTTTGCTTGTCTGTAAAGCTTTTGATTTCTCCATCAAATCTGATTGAGATCCTTGCCATTTAGAGTAATCTTGCTTGTAGATTCTTCCCTTTCATTACTTTCAATATATCCTACCACTCCCTTCTGGCTTGTAGAGTTTCTGCTGAGAAATGAGCTGTTAACCATATGGGAGTTCCCTTGTATGTTATTTGTCATTTTTCCCTTGTTTCCTTCAATCCTTATGCTTTGTCTTTTTGCCAATTTGATTACCATGTGTTTTGGTGTGCTTCTCCTTGTGTTTATCCTTCCTGGGACTCTCTGTGCTTTTTGGACTTGGATAGTTATTTCCTTTCCCATGTTAGGTCAGTTTTTGACTATAATCTCTTCAAATATTTTCTTGGCTCCTTTCTCTCCCTCTTCTCCTTCTGGGACCCCTGTAATGTGAAAGTTGTGTTTAATGTTTTCCAAGAGGTCTCTTAGGCTGTCTTCATTTCTTTTCATTCCTTATTCTTTATTCTGTTCCACGGCAGTGAATTCCACTATTCTGTATTCCAGGTCACATATCTGCTATTCTGCCTGAAGTATTCTGCTATTGATTCCTTCTAGTGTATTTTTCATTTCAGTTATTGTATTGTTCATCTCTGTCTGTTTGTTCTTTAAATCTTCTAGGTGTTTGTTCTTTAATTATTCTAGGTCTTTGTTAAACATTTCTCGCATCTTCTCGATCTTTGCCTCCATTCTTTTTCTGAGGTCCTGGATCATCATCACTATCATTATTCTGAATTCTTTTTCTGATAGGTTGCTTATCTCCACTTCATTTAGTTGTTTTTCTGGGGTTTTATCTTGTTCCTTCATCTGATATATAGTCCTCTGCCTTTTCATCTTGTCTGTCTTTCTGTGAATGTGGTTTTCATTCCACAGACTGCAGAATTGTAGTTCTTCTTGCTTATGCTGTCCACCCTCTAGTTGATGAGGCTATCTAAGAGGTCTGTGTAAGCTTCCTGATGGGAGGGACTTGTGGTTGGTAGAGCTGGGTGTTGCTCTGGTTGGCAAAGCTCAATATAACTTTAATACACTTGTTTGTTGATGGGTGGGCTGGGTTCCTTCCCTGTTGGTTGTTTGACCTAAGGCAACCCAGCACTGAAGCCCACCCAGCTCTTTGGTGAAGCTAATGGCAGACCCTGGGAGGGCTCATGCCAATGAGTACTTGTAAGAACTTCTGTTTCCAGTGTCCTTGTCCCCATGGTGAGCCACAGCCACCCCTTACCTCTGCACAAGACCCTCCAACACTAGCAGTTAGGTCTATTTCAGTCTCCTATGGGGTCACTGCTCCTTCCCCTGGGTACTGATGCATACACTACTTTGTGTGTGCCTTCCAAGAGTGGAGTCTTTGTTTCCCCCAGTTCTATCAAAGTCCTGCAATCAAATCCTGCTAGCCTTCAAATCTGATTCTCTAGGAATTCCCCCTCCCGTTGCCAGAACTCCAGGTTGGGAGGTGTAACGTGGGGCTCAGAACCTTCACTCCAGTGGGTGGCCTTCTGTGGTATAAGTGTTCTCCAGTTTGTAAGTCACCCACCCAGCAGTTAGGGGATTTGATTTTATTATGATTGCACCCCTCCTACCATCTCATTGCAGCTTCTCCTTTTTCTTTGCATGTGGGGTATCTTTTTTGGTGAGGTCCAATGTCTTCCTGTTGATGATTGTTCAGCAGTTAGTTGTGATTCTGGTGCTCTTGCAAGAGGGAGTGAGCTCACATCCTTCTACTCCGCCATCTTGTACCAATCTCCTGAGTGTATTTTTCTGATAATTGTACATCAAGTGCTAATAAACTACCCCTATGGTAGAGATTAACATAAAATAAATGCACACACACACACAAACACGAATGCACAAACATATCTCTAGTGCATCACTTGATTGAAGTATATCTACTTGAGTATACTAAAGGAAAATCATCAAACAACTATGTAAAAGATAGAAACACCCAGATAGACTATATGCAATGGAAGAAAGGACCTCATTTACTGAAGCAATTTAAAAAAGTAAAATGAACACACTACTCAAGAACTTACTTGTTAAGAGGTGGGCAAGTTCTAGATTAAGAAATTCGAATGTTGCTTAAAGACTTAAAAATAGATTTGAAAATAGAAAGTTATTGAATACATTGTGTTTTGATTAGGAATGTTAAATACCATAAATATGTCAGTTCTCTCTAAATCAGTCTATAAAATTAATCTGATTTCAATAAGAATACCAATGGCAATTAGATAGGATGATTTTAAATTTTGTAGTTACAAAAGCAATAAATAAATAAATAAATAAATAAACCCAGGAAAATTTCCAAAAAGAAGTGTCTTGGGTGGTAGTCCTATTAGATATTATACTATATCTTCTGAATAATACAGTGATTAATTTTTACATTAAGATATAGATTAATGGAGTAGCCCCCAAAGTTCAGAAAGAGAAAAAAATAGGAATTTTGTATATGATAAAGTTAATATTGAAACCATAGTTGGAAAAATAGATGATAAATAAAGTTAACTAAGTAGAAATATCCTTTCTTAGCAATTTATACAAAAAATAAATTCCAGGTGCATTAAAGACTTAAATGTGGAAAATAAAACTTAAAGTACAAGAAGAAATGTTGGAAAAGGTTTGTCTTATATTTGAATGGAAAAGTTCTTTTAAATTATGGAATAAAATAGTGGTCATAAAAGAAAAAAAACTCGTGATTTTGGTATATAATTCTAAAACTATTCTACATAGCAAAAACAATAAAAAAGTAAGAAACAAAAAGTTTTCAATTCATATAAAAGCAAATGGATTAATTTTCTTAATAAGTAAAATTTTTCTATAAATCAATAAGAAACAATAACAGCAGCCCAATTTAAAATGAGCCAAAAATTTAGACAGGTTAGAGAAATGTAAAAATAACTGGCCCTTAAATATGTGAAAATATGCTCAAACTCATTCACAATAGGATAAATATAAGTTAAAACCATTATTTTTCTATTAACAAATATTAAACTGTTTATAAACACATTGTGTTGGTGAGGGTATGTAATATAAGCACTTTCATATATTTTCCTGGGAATCTAAAATGGTACTATATTTATAGAAATGATTTGGCAGTATCTATGAAAATTTGACACAGAAGCAGCAATTCCACTTCTGGGAATTTGTTCTATGTGAATACTTTCATAAATTTGTGCATATATTCAACGTAGCATTGTTTGTAATAGCACAACATAAAAAAAAGTAAAATCCTAAATATGAGGACTGTTTAAATAGGTTATGAAACGTCTCTATAATGGAAGTGTTGTTTTTTTAAAAAAAAGAACAAGGGAATTAATCAGATATGGATTTAGAAAATCTTCAGAACGTATGCTAAGTGACACAAGCAAAGTATAGAAGAGCATGTTGTGTATTTGTTAAAAAGGGGAAAAAATACACATGTTCACTTGTCTCATGCAGAGAATGTCTCTGTACAAAGGTATGGGAATCTGACTCTGGTGGCAGCTCCTGGAGAAGAAAACTCAGCTGCTGGGAGATTCAGTTGAAAGGAAATTTACATTTTATTTTATACCTTCTTGTACCTTTTGCTGTTATTTTGCATATATGTTCCAAAAACATCAATTTATTTTAAACATTTTAAAAGGATGTGTGGAGATTTATCAGTCTATCTGTCATGGAGGCAAGGTACCAAGGGAGAGAATCATATTTGAAACTTAGAGAAACAAGGTATCTAGCTAGGAGTAGAGCTACCAGTCAGGAGTAGAGCCAGAAAACTGAACAAAAAGGAAGTTTAAGAGCTAAATCAAGTAATACCAACTGTCTGCTCCAGCATCAGCCAGTCTTATTTTAGGCAACATATATGGTTGTCTCCAGGGTGTGACTCAGCCTGTCTTGGTAATTTGAAAATCATTTTAATAATTCCCTCAAACTTTAAGGCACTAAAATCAATAGCATTTACTGTATCTGATTAATCTACTAGCACAGATTTTTTCAACTAATTTTAGCATCACAACTTAAAAAAAATAAAATATTGTACAACTTCTCAATATCTACATAAGTAAAATGAAGTTGTTCTGCTTCAGTGAGGGAAGGGTAGTAGAGGCCCATCAGTCCATCTGCTCAAAGTTCCTTGTTCAAATACACATCTCAGTAGCCCACCAACCTTTAGTCTTATTGAATGCTGTAGAAAGTCTCTGTTTCATGGAGAAAAAAAAAAGTAAAGATAAAAATAAACATTTGGTGTTGGTGACATAAGGGTTCTCCTACAGGTAGCGAGAAAATTCATGGGTGGCTCTGGCTTTGTGGGCAGAGTAGTGGTCAATAGGGATAAACCTTTAGAACCTTCAAAGTTTTACAGGGAACTTTTCCTATCTTGGGATGCTCAGTTTTTACATCCACTTAATATGCAGCCATGACCTAGACCATGAAGAACAAGAGAATTGGATTATCCTTCCCACCTGTCAGAATGTCAGCCCAAGGCAAGGAGTTTTTCTTTTCCATCCATCTTATTTCCATCATAGGTTTACTTCTCCCACATTCTCTGTACTCTGCCTCTCAATGTTGACAAAATATTTTATTTAGTAGTACAAGCAAGATTTCAATGATCTCCCTAAATAGTTGTTCAGACTACCAACCTGTGTGTGTGTTTGTGTATGTATGTATGTACATGTTTGTATGCATTCACACACAGACAAATGACTTCCTGCCTTTCGGTCTTCACATTCTCATGTTCATACTCATAAACAATATTTCCATTGCACTCCTGAACCAGAACTTTAACCACTATAAAGTGCCATGGTTAGTGATTGGAGTAGGGAGGCTCAAGCATCTGATATTTTCCCCAAACAGTTTTCTGTTCCACTATGCAAAGTTGAGCAAGTTATTTGAAGTCCAAAGCAGTTTCAAAAAGGGGAGTGTGCATGTATTTACTTAGTAGTGTTTCTATGAATCCTGATCCTCATATGTGAAGAGCCTGGAGTGTGACTCGTTTTCAATAAATTGTTAGTCTGTTTGCTGTTGATTAAAGGAATAGCAGCCATAATTAGAGAATATCAAATATACTATGTATTTTCAACAGAATGCAAATACATGTATCATTGTCTTAGTGTTTACCTAACATATACAATGAAAATGGGAAAAAAAATATCAAACAATCAAACGAAAAAGGTGATCAACATCAAATCTATGGGTTATTTGTACTTCAAGAGAATTATACATAATTCACTGTGAGTTTACTAGCAGGTTCATTATAACACTAGTGTCAATAAATAATATTGTGTGTATTATTTATAAGAATACATGATATTCATGCCTATTCCTCATCACAACTGAAGTGGATCTCACAAAACACACACATAAGGAAATCTTGCAAGTAAGGCAAAACATTTTTAATGTATGAGTTCTGCTTGAATTAGACAAGTAATAGCATTTAAACTTCAGATGTAAAATATGTCTGAATAAGACTCATCAATTATTAGGAAATATGTAGATATTCTGGAATGAGAAGTTGCACAGGAGTCTCTTACATGAAATTTAGTTGATCTCAGGATATCTCAGAATACTTCCCTTCTCTCTGAGTTGGTCTTCTTGCTTTTGTTCTTGTGCATCATGTCAATTCCCTACTTAATGAGTTATATTTGTTATTATTTAAGGACAAAGGTTGAACAGTTTAGGTAATTGTCTAAGACTATTACCAATCCAGCTCTATATTTCCCTTGTCTGTTTGTAATAACAGTAGTTAAGACAGGACTTGAGCTCACATTCTCTCACTCCATATCAATATGCCATATGAGCTATCATGATGCCACATATGATCCCAATCCAGCCTGGACTCTCCATATCCCTTCTCACCTCTGTGATTTTTATTCAACTTTGCCCTTGCCTAGAGTCCCATCACCCCTTCTCCACCACCACATACACATTAATTTCTCTCAACTTCTAAGACCTGGTTCAATCCACTTTAATGAAGCTGGAGGGATGGAGGTAGTGGAGATGAAGAAGAGGGATGTGTGGGTTACTTACTGTCAGCAACTACACCTTCCTTGCATGTAGAGTCCTGATATCTTGTTAGCTCATTTGATACGTGAGCATTGACATATTTAAGTTTAATAGTTTTATGATTGTTAGTCATATGCAAGAATTGTGATTGACACTTTTTATAAATCTCCTTAGCATAATAGAGGGTGTGAAGAGTGTCTAGTCTAAATGTTCTTGCTAAATTGATTTGGGTTGAATCTATGTAAATGACTGCTTTTTTTCACATTAGCTTTTACTTTAACACTTTAAAATGTTTTAGTTTTTTTTTTATCTTTCTGTTTAAATTCTTGCTACTTTACATTGAAGCATTTGGTAACAAACTTTATGAGGTTTAGTTCAGTGGTTTTTGAATTTTTATACAAATAGATTTTCCTGAGATCATTTTCAAAAGTCATAAGCTGGTTTCTATTTCCCACAGTATAGTGGAATAGATATTCTGAATGACCTTCTTGATTACAATAAACTATAAAGGTTGGTAAAGTATTAAACAATATTTTTAAATTCATGACTGACTGAGCTGACAAGACTGTAAGATTTTTGCAGAGGACAAGAAAGTCAGGACTTGAGGCAGTGAAAAGTCAAGGGGAAAATAAAAAGTACAATTAGTCACACAATGATACCATTTATTTAATGCATTTAATGGAGACTGTCAAATAAGAATATGAAATATGCATCAAGAAATCAGAGAGATGTTTGATGGAAACATTCTGTATCCATTGACAATATGGTGGAGATACATGACTGAATATATTTGTCAAAAACTTGTTGAATTATACATCTACAAGAGTGAATATAATTATTTGTAAATTGAAACTCAATAAACCTGACTTATTGAAAGAATTACCATCTATAAAGATCTTAAAAAAAAAGAAAACTGTGGGGCACAAAGTGATAATTAGAGTGTCATTTACAGTTTTAAATGCTTCTAGTTGTAAAGAAGAAAGGCTGAAAATAAAAGATGTAAAATATTAGACAATAGGAAACAAAACAAAAATGTCTAAGAATAGTAGAAAAGAATAATAAAATCAATGCTTAAATTAATAAAATAGGAAATGAGTATTCAGTAACGAGTGCCAGCAAGGAGATAAAAGTTGATATTTTATGGAAAGTAATTAATTATTCAGTACCCTCAATAGCAAGTTAGTATCCGAACTCTTTTGGAACCCAGTCAATGAAAGACAGCTGCTTTATTAATTTGTTTCTGAAAGTCAGCCCACCAACAACAGACACATTCTGATAATCATGCATCCACAGCTAAATGCTAACCAATCAATCACGAAACACTTGTATCTCTGTGATTGGGGCAATCCTTGAATTGCGTGCTTGTCAAATCCTACATCAATGTTCTCTGGTTTGCTCAGAGAGGTGGTAGTAAATACAAGTTTTTCAGACAATCGGTTGTAGTTCTTTTTTTTTTTTTTTGAATGCTAATTTTAAAAAATTATTTATTTTTGGCTGCTTTGGGTCTTCGTTGTTGCATGCAGGCTTTCTCTAGTTGTGGCGAGTAGGAGCTACTCTTTGTTGTGGTGTGTGGGCTTCTTATTGCAGTGGCTTCTCTTGTCTTGGAACATGGTCTCTAGGCATGCGAGCTTCAGTAGTTGTGGCATGTGGCCTCAGTAGTTGTGGTGCACAAGCTTAGTTGCTCCACATCATGTGGCATCTTCCCAGACCAGGGCTCGAACCCACATCCCCTGTATTGGCAGGTGGATTCTTAACCACTGCATCACCAGGGAAGTACCTCAGTTGTAGTTCATTTGGTACCATATACCTCTGGGAAGTACTCAACAGGTACGAGGGTCTTCTGCTTTTGTGAACCACATAGTGCCCTTGCTCAGAGAAAGCCTTCCTGTTCATCTGTAAATTTGCAGCCCACAACCCTTCCCTCTGTTCGGTTATACCACCAGCTGCCTCTTGAACATCACCTGCATCCCTTATACTCACTCCAGAGATATCATACATAAACTGATCTCACTGTGTTCCCTATCTAGTACCAGCATCTACCCGGTCTCCCAAGCTGGAAATCTTGAGTTTCATACTTAACACATGTCTCTCTCTATGTCCTACATCAATCACCATAACTTGCTAATTTTACCCTTAATAGTGTCTCTAGTCAGGAGTTTGCAGCCTTGGCTACATATTGGAATCACCTGCACAGTTTTTAAAAAGACCCGTGCTTCAGTGTAAATTTTTAATTAAATGGTCTGTGGTGGGGGAAGTGGGGTGCTGGGCATCAGGATAGTTAAAAGCTCCGTAGGTGCTCTAAAGTGAAGTGGAAGTAGAGAACCAGGCAGCACCCCATCTGTCTTTCCACCTCTATTATCACCTTCCTTCTGGTCCCCACAATTTCTCATATGAATTAGTACAATGATTATTAAGACCAGTTCGGCTCCTGGTTTCCAGTATTATTCACTTCAAATTCATCCTTTGCACAGCTGTCTAGTAGCTATAGGTATATGACATTTCTCTGCCTTGAAAAAAAATCTCTCCTTGACTGCCCATCAATAAACAATAAAGTCTAAGCTCTTTTAACAAGTCCTACAGCATCTTCTACCATGTACTCCTATCTGATGATGCACAGCCTCATTTCCTGTCACTTAGCTTTTCAATATAATCTAACATCATTGAAAATGTTCTGGTCTTTACACATGGTTGTGCTTTCCCTTCTGTCTAGACTGACTTTTTCCATCTCTTCTCCTGACTAGTTATCAAGTTAGATTTATGTATTAGTTTATAAAATAAGCAAATATTCCCTTCTCCAGGAATCCTTCTTTGACTCTCTGAGGAAAGGCCTTGTTACTCTCCTTTATGCTCCCTTAATACCTCAAAATTTCCCTTATTTCCTTTAGCATGTGTTATTATAACCCTATGTTCCCACATCCTTCAATAGGCTGTTAAGTTGCTTGAGTCCACTCAGAGTTTGGTTCAACCCTTGACATAGTTTGGGATGATGGGAAATACATTAATCAATAAAACCAATAATTGTACTCCATTTGCTTATAACAACTATGCACATATACATAAAATGATAGTAGAGTTGGACAAATGCAACAGTAGCCATGTGAATACATATGAAACAGAAACAGAACAGAAACACAGAGGAGGAAGCAAGTTATGTAATGTGGAAGGGATGGAGGTGGGAAGGATGTTTCCATTAGGAGATCAGCCTCCATCTAGAACTGAATTCATTGCAACAATTGCAGTTAAAATATATTTTAGTTTCATCAGACCTGTGACTCCTAATGATAGATTCTTTTACTCTGCATTAGGATGATTTGCTTTCTATAATATCAGTTATAGCCACTACATTTTCATTTTGCAGGCAGAACATCTGCTAGAAAATTTCCAAGTGGCAGTTCATGGTAATGGTATCTGGTTATAATGCTTTGCATATGGTGAATTCTCCATAATATAGTACTTTCTCTGGTCCTTGCCTATGTAATAGTCATAGAACTATACATAATATTGCATGACCAGGTGGACCACAGTGTGAGCAGGGAGGGGAGAATGGGCTCTTTGCAATCTTTTTCCTGCTATGAGGTTGCAGTTATCATTCAACTTCCCTCTCCATTATGTATTTCTCAGCTTTCAGCAGCCTAGTCACCAACTGCCTGAATTTTCAAAACTAATAAAACCACCAAGACATAGAACACAAGATGCCTGGAGAATCAGTGGGTAAGAGTAATGTGTGCATGTCACATTTCTCTTTCTCCTTTGAACACTTCCTTTTGCTCACATATTCACGACAGCAGCATTTGCATTAGCTGAATTTTATCTCTAGCTCAAGCATACTGGAAATGTTACGTCTAGTAGCAAATTTATTATCACAAAATTATGATGCAATCAAACTATTTGATTGCCTTGTGGATTTCATTATAAAGTGATTCCACATAAATTGTGTGATAAATGAAAATGGAGAGTATATGGTATTGCATTTTCAGAGAACATTTGCTTAAAATCATCTCCTTGGAAATAATTTACAATTTTAGAGCTATATTAACTCTTTCAGGTCAGGCAGGGTAATATTTAGTGCACCAAGCAGTAACTTTCTCACTGATTTTTCTCCCTGAAGTATTTCCTTCCTGACCTAAATGTACTCCTGCTCTCATCCAGAGCTTTTATTAACATGTACAGGGAAATTTTGTGATTTTTCTTCAGCATGAAAATGTTCTATGTTTCTAAGACCGTTTCTTCTCCTTTGAAGGAAAACTTTCTTTCCTTTCTCTATACTTTTATTCTTTGATGTAAGAAAAAAAATCAAGCATTGTATCTAGCCCATTAATATCTACAAAAAAACAAGATTGCTCTGTGATCAAATTCAACAATGCAATGTTAATCAAGGACAGGCACTTCTCTTTCCCATGGTGAAGGACAATGTCAGAAAAGATATATGTGTTTGGTTCTTGTTTATGACTGGCCTGGGTTAGCATTACAGCTGATGAAGGAAATTACCTAGAATAAGAGTTTCTACAGAGATAATACTTGTGCTTGATTGCCCCTCTTTTTGAAGTCATGGGATTTGGCATGTCCATCCTGATAGAGACCTGTATGCTGGAAGGTCTTCCAAGGTATGGAATAATAATGGTTACTTTTATTTCTATCTGCCTAGTCTTCTTCTGTAGTTTATCAGTAAGGCTGAATACTAAGGACTTTTCTCAAATTACTTCTAATTAGAGCAATGGTTTCCAGTCTCTGTTCCTCCTTATCACATGACTGATGACACTCAGTGGCTTGGGCCACTCTTATGTATACTCCCAAGGTTATCTACAATTCCAGAGTTCAGTTCTTCCATTCTCATTAAGAAAGCCAGAAAGTGAGCTGGATGATATAGGTATAACTGAATTCTCTCATTTCCATAAAAAAATAATAAAAAGAAAATAACTTGTGATTTTGGGTGTTTTAGTTTTCATAAGTAAGACATTATTTGATAACTCCTTGCAGTTTATCATATCATATCAATATTTAGGGACCCAGTCATGGAGAAGAGAAGATTTGATTGATGGAACAGTTATAAAATTTAGTTGTCTCTGATTCAAAATGTGTGGTACATCCTAAAGCCTATACATAGTCCCTGCCACTTAAATTGTTTAAGAAAATCTTTAATTTCCTAGTGTCCTCAAGGATTTTCAATACAAAGTCCTTCATGAGCCTATAATTCTTGTGCACTGAAGGACACTGAATATTATAATTCATATATGATGTAGGTACATTGTAAACTTTATTGATAAACTCACTTTGCTCTGTCTACCTGCAGGAAGCACAAGAGAAGGAAAAGACCTACAATAACAAACCGAAAACAATTAAGAAAATGGTAACAGGAACATACATATCGATAATTACCTTAAATGTAAATGGATTAAATGCTCCAACAAAAAGACATAGACTGGCTGAATGGATACAAAAACAAGACCCTCTAATATTATTTTAAATTGTATGTGGTGGTCTGTAATCCCACTCACAGTAGTAATAAATGCCCTGCTTTTAACCACAAGTAAAATTTGCCCCACTTTGAAGCCTTTAATCATGTACCACATGTATTCCCCTTCTTTAAAATACATGAAATAATTCAGACAAACAGAGGAAGATATGAAAAAAGTTTGGTTATTTTAAAAAGTACCATATATATATATATATTTGATATAAAATAGTATATAATTTCTGGTATACAAAATAATGATTCAACATTAGTATACATTTTGAAATGATCACCACAATATGTCATTACCCTCTGTCACCACACAAAGTTACAAAACTTTTTTTCTTGTGGTAAAAACTTTTAAGATTTCCTTTCTTAGCAGTTTTCAAATTTGCAACACCATATTATTGACTCTAGTCACCATATTATAGACTACACCACAGCTCTATTATATGGGTGAGTTAGGAAGCCATCATCTAGAAGCTATTCTCTCTGACCCCTTGTGTTAAATATCTTTGTATATGACACATCTGGTGCTGTGCTTTTGTGCTATCTGCAAAACATCTTACACAAACCGGTTTCTATACTTCTCCAACCTGATTTTTTCCAACCTAGAGTATTCATTAATGGACCACGTTGAGTTTATCCAATGAGAGGCTCTGGTAAGAGCAGTGGAGGTTGGGATGATGATGAGTTCAGTGTATTTTTCTTTAGCTCCTTCTTTGACAGGTTGCAGTGAATTGACTATGTGCTTTTACCAAAGGTCATAGCTTCTACTAGTAAGCCTTCTGCCTATTCTTTCCCTTCATGTCTTAAATCTGTTAACTTCTCCCTCTCCTTGCTCCTTTATACCAAAGGTGGCAACTCTGCTGTAAGTAGCTTTGGAGTACTGTACTATATGTCATTTTGATGTCATTTTTAATCTTGCCCATACTTCTATAAACAGTACCTTATAGGCATTATGGGTCCTGAATAACTCAAACATGGTATTACTCAAATGCTCAAATTATCTTTCATCTCCACTATCAGGACCAAGTCCAGAAGTACTCCAAGAACCTACAAAGGGGGATAAAAGAAAACAAGAGAGGAGGCACAGTGCTACTGACTAACACTGTCACTTCATTAGGGATCAGTCATTATGGGGAAAGTGTCGAGAAAATAGATCAAAATAGAGACACATTCTTGCTTAATAAAAAATAAAATAAGTAATTTTAAGCAATTTTTTTCACATGGAAAAGTATCTAAAAGAAAATGAAAGAGAGACTACCTCACTTCAACAAATTTGAAAGGTATAAAGAAAGGAAGACAACAAGACTTTCAAGATGGTGTAGAAGTAATATGTGGAGATCACCTTCCTCCTCACAAATATATCAGAAATACAACTACATGTGGAACAGCTTCTACAGAACACCTACTGAACGCTGGCAGAAAACCTCAGACTTCCCAAAAGGCAAGAAACTCCCAACATACACAGGTAGGGCAAAAGAAAAAAGAAAAAAACAGAGGCAAAAGAATAAGGATGGGACATGTACCTCTGGGAGGGAGCTGTGAAGGAGGAAAAGTTTCCACATGCTAGGAAACCCCTTCACTGGTGGAGATGGTGGGTGGTGGGGGGAAGCTTTGGAGCCATGGAGGAGAGCACAGCAAAAGGGGTGCAGAAGGAAAAGCAGAGAGATTCCTTCACAGAGGATTGGTGCTGACCAGCACTCACCAGCCTGAGAGGCTTCTCTGCTCACCCACCGTCTGGGATGGGTGGATGCTGGGAGTAGAGGCTTGGGCTTCTGAGGTCAGATCCCAGGGAGAGGACTGGGGTTGGCTACGTGAACACAGCCTGAAGGGGACTAGTGTGCCACAGCTACCTGGGAGGGAGTCCGGGAAAAATTCTAGAACTGTCTAAGAGGCAAGAGACCATTGCCTCAGGGTGCACAAGGAGAGGGGATTCAGAACACTACCTAAACGAGCTCCAGAGCTAAGCGCAAGCCATGGCTATCAACGCGGACACCAGAGATGGGCATAAAACTCTAAAGCTTCTGCTGCAGCCACCAAGAAGACTGTGTGCAAGCACAGGTCACTACCCACACCTCCCCTCCCAGAAGCCTGTGCAGCCTGCCACTACCAGGGTCCCGTGATCCAGGGACAACTTCCCTGGGAGAACACATGGTGCACATCAGGCAGTTGCAACGTCATGCCAGCCTCTGCCACCACAGGCTGACCAGGCATTCTGTACCTCTCCCTCCCCACCACCAGCCTGAGTGAGACAGAGCTCCTGAGTCAGCTACTACTTTAACCCTGTCCTGTTTGAAAGAAGAACAGATGCCCTCAGGCAACCTACATGCAGAGGTGGGGTCAAATCCAAAGTTGAACCCCAGCTTCTTTATGCGATCAAAGAAGAGAAAAGGAAATTTCTCCCAGCAGCCTCAGTAGCAGCAGATTAAATCTCCAAAATCAACTTGATGCACCCTGCATATCTGGAATACCTGAGTAGACAACAAATCATCCCAAAATGTCAGTGGTGGACTTTGGGAGCAACTGGATACTTGGGGTTTGCGTTCTGCATCTAATTTGTTTCTGATTTTAAGTTTATCTTAGTTTAGTATTTAGAGTTTATTATCATTGGTAGATTTGTTTATTGATTTGGTTGCTCTATTCCTCCTTTTTTAAATATATATATATATATATATATATATATATATATATATATTTCTTTTTACTCTTTTAGTGAGTGTGTCTGTATATGTTTCTTTGTGTGACTTTGTCTATGTAGCTTTGCTTTTTACCATTTGTCCTAGGGTTCTGTCTGTCTTTTTTGTTTGTTTGTTTGTTTTCGTATAGTTTTTAACATTTGTTGTCATTGGTGGATTTGTCTTTCAGTTTGGTTGCTCTCATTTCTTTCTTCTTTTTTTTCTTCTCTTTGTTTTATTACTTCTATTTATTTTATTTTTAATAATTATTTTTTATTTCAATAACTTTATTTTATTTTTTTCATTTTTTCCTTCTTCATTTCTCCTGTTTCTTCTGAGCTGTGTGGCTGAAAGGGTCTTGGTGTTCCCTCCTATCAGAGGCAGAAGAAAGGATAAGAGACCTGGAAGATAAAATAGTGGAAATAACTACTGCATAGCAGATTAAGAAAAAAAGAAAGAAAATAATTGAGCACAGTCTTAGAGACTTCTACAACAACATTAAATGCACCAATATTTGAATTATAGGGGCCCCAGAAGAAGAAGAGAAAAAGAAGGAGACTGAGAAAATATTTGAAGAGATTATGGTGGAAAATTCCCTAATATGGGAAAGGAAATAGTCAGTAAAGTCCAGGAAGCACAGAGAGTCCCATATAGGATAAATCCAAGGAAAAACATGCCAAGACACATATTAATCAAACTATCAAAAATTAACCAAAAAGAAAAAAAATATTAAAGGCATCAAGGGAAAAACAACAGATAACATACAAGAGAATTGCCAAAAGGTTAATAGCTGATCTTTCAGCAGAAATTCTGCAAGCCAGAAGGGAGTGGCAGGACATATTTAAAGTGATGAAAGGGAAAAACCTACAACCAAGATTACACTACCCAGCAAGTATCTCATTCAGATTTACACAGAAATTAAATTTTTACAGACATGCAAAAGCTAAGAGAATTCAGCACCACCAAACCAGCATTAAAACAAATGCTAAAGGAACTTCACTAGGTAGGAAACACAAGAGAAGGAAAAGACCTACAATAACAAACCAAAACAATTAAGTAAAGGGTAGTAGGAACATACATATCAATAACTAGGTTAAATATAAATGGATTACATGCCCCAACCAAAAGACATAGATTCACTGAATGAGTACAAAAACAAGATCTGTATATATGCTGTCTACAACAGACCCACTTCAGACCCAGGGACACATACAGACTGAAAGTGAGGGGATGGAGAAAGATATTCCATGCAAATGGGAATCAAAAGAAAGCTAGAGTAGCAATTTGCATACCAGACAAAATAGACCTTAAAATAAAGGCTATTACAAGAGACAAAGAAGGGCACTACATAATGATCAAGGGATCAATGAAAGAAGATATAAAAATTGTAGATAACTAGGAACCCAACATAGGAGAACCTCAATACATAAGGCAAATGCTAACAGCCATAAAAGGGGAAATCAACAGTAACACAATCATAGTAAGGGACTTTAACACCCCTCTTTCACCAATGGACAGATCATCCAAAATGAAAATAAATAAGGAAACACAAGCTTTAAATAATACATTAAACAAGATTGATTTAATAGATATGTATAGGACAATCCATCCCCAAAAAAATATGTCATGAAGAACCTAGGGATAAGACAGGAATAAAGACACAGACCTACTAGAGAATGGACTTGAGGATATGGGGAGGGGAAAGGGTAAGCTGTGACAAAGCAAGAGAGAGGCATGGACATATATACACTACTGAACATAAAATAGATAGCTAGTGGGAAGCAGCCGCATAGCACAGGGAGATCAGCTCAGTGCTCTGTGACCACCTAGAAGGGTGGGATAGGGAGGGTGTGGAGGAGGGAGACGCAAGAGGGAAGAGATATGGGAACAGATGTATATGTATAATGGATTCACTTTGTTATAAAGCAGAAACTAACACACCATTGTAAAGCAATTATACTGCAATAAAGATGTAAAAAAAGAAAAAAAAACAATATACTTTGTTCTCCAGGGCTCATGGAACATTCCAGGATAGATCATATCTTGGGTCACAAATCAAGCCTTGGTAAATTTAAGAAAATTGAAATCATATAAAGCATCTTTTCCAACCACAACATTAAGAGACTAGATATCAGTTACAGGAATAAATCTGTAAAAAATATGAACACATGGAGGCTAAACAATACACTACTTTATAACCAAGAGATCACTAAATAAATCAAAGAAGAAATCAAAAAAATACATAGAAACAAATGACAGTGAAAACACGACAACCCAAAACCTATGGGTTGCAGCAAAAGCAGTTCTAAGAGGGAAGTTTATAGCAATACAGTCCAACCTCAAGAAACAAGAAACATCTCAAATAAACAACCTAGCCTTACACCTACAGCAATTTGAGAAAGAAGAACCAAAAAACCCAAAAGTTAAAAGAGGGAAAGAAATCATAAAGATCGGATCAGAAATCAATGAAAAAGAAATTAAGGAAACAGTAGCAGAGATCAATAAAACTAAAAGGTGGTTCTTTGGGAAGATAAACAAACTTGATAAACCATTAGTCAGATTCATCAAGAAAAAGAGGCAGGAGACTCAAATCAATAGAATTAGAAATGGAAAAGGAGAAGTAACAACTGACACTGCAGAAATACAAGGGATCATGAGAAGTTACTACAAGCAAATGTATGCCAATAAAATGGACAACTGGAAGAAATGGTCAAATTCTTAGAAAACTGCAACCTTCTGAGACAGAACGAGGAAGAAATAGAAAATCTAAACAGACCAATCACTAGCACTGAAATTGAGACTGTGATTAAAAATCCTCCAACAAACAAAAGCCCAGGACCACATGGCTTCACACGCAAATTCAATCAAACATTTCGAGAAGAGATAACACCTATCCTTCTCAAACTCTTTCAAAATATAGCAGAGTGAGGAACACTCCCAAACTCAAATTCTACGAGGCCACCATCACCCTGATAATAAAACTAGATAAAGATTTCACAAAGAAAGAAAACTACAGGCCAATATCACTGAACAACATAGATGCAACAATCCTCAACAAAATACTAGCACACAGAATCCAACAGCACATTAAAAGGATCATACACCGTGATTAAGTTGGGTTTATCCGATGAATGCAAGTATTCTCCAATACACACAAAACTTTCAGTGTGACACACCATATTAACAAATTGAAGAATAAAAACCGTATGAAAATCTCAACAGATGCAGAAAAAGCTTCCAACGAATTCAACACGCATTATGATAAAAACCTTCTAGAAAGTAGGCATAGAAGGAACTTACTTCAACTAATAAAGGCCATATATGACAAACCCACAGCCAATATCATTCTCAATTGTGAAAAACTGAAACCATTTCCATGAAGATCAGGAACAACACAAGTTTGTCCACTCTCACTAGTATTATTCAACATAGTATTGGAAGTTTTTCCCACAACAACCAGAGAAGAAAAGAAATAAAAGGAGTCCATATCAGAAAAGAATATATAAATCTGTCACTGTTTGCAGATAACATGATACTATACATACACAATCCTAAATATGCTACCAGAAAACTACTAGAGCTAATCAATGAATTTGGTAAAGTGGCAGGGTGAAAAATTAATGCACAGAAATCTGTTGCATTCCTATACACTAATGATGAAAAATCTGGAAGAGAAATTAAGGAAACACTCCCATTTATCACTGCAACAAAAAGAATAAAATGCCTAGGAATAATCCTACCTAAGCAGACAAAATACCTGTATGCAGAAAATTATAAGACACTGATGAAAGAAATTAAAGATGATACAAACAAATGGAGAGATATACCATGTTCTTGGATTAGAAGAATCAACATTTTGAAAATGACTATACTACACAAAGCAATCTACAGATTCAATGCAATCCCTATCAAACTACGAATGACATTTTTAACAGAAGTAGAACACAGAATTTCACAATTTGTATGGAAACAAAAAAGACCCTGAGTAGCCAAAACAGTCTTGAGAAAGAAAAACAGAGTTGGAGAAATCATGCTCCCAGACCTCAGACTATGCTACAAAGCTACAGTAATTAAGAGAGTATGGTACTGTCACAAAAACAGAAATATATATCAATGGAGAAGGATAGAAAGCCCAGAGATAAACCCATGCACATACTGTCACCTTATCTTTGATAAAGGAGGTAAGAATATACAGTGGATAATAGACAGCCTCTTCAATACATGGTGCTGGGAAAACTGGACAACCACATGTAAATGAATGAAATTAAAATACTCCCTAACATCATACACAAAAATAAACTCAAAATGGATTAAAGACCTAAATGTAAGGCCAGACACTATACAACTCTTAGAGGATAACATAGGCCGAACACTCTATGACATAAATCACAGCAAGATCCTTTTTGACCCACCTCCTAGAGAAATGGAAATAAAAACACAAATACACAAATGGGACCTAATGAAACTTAAAAGCTTTTGCACAGCAAAGGAAACTGTAAACAAGATAAAAAGACAACTCTCAGAATGGAAGAAAATATTTTCAAATGAAGAAATGGACAAAGGATTAATCTCCAAATTTACAAACATCTCATGCAGCTCAATAAAAAAAAAGAAAAAAAAAACAATGCAAAAATGGGCAGATGACCTAAATAGACATTTCTCCAAAGAAGATATATCCATTGCCACAAACACATGAAAGGATGCTCAACGTCACTAATCATTAGGGAAATGCAAATGAAAACTGCAATGAGGTATCACTTCACACCATTCAGAATGGCCATCAGCAAAAAAATCTACAAGCAGTACGTGCTGGAGATGGTGTGGAGAAAAGGGAACCCTCTTGCATTGTTGGAGGGAATGTAAATTGATACAGCCTCTATGGAGAATAGTAAGGGGGTTCCTTAAGAAACTAAAAATAGAACTACTATATGACCCAGCAATCCCACTACTGGGCATATATGCTGAGAAAACCATAATTCAAAAAGAATCATGTACTACAGTGCTCATTGCAGCTCTATTTACAGTAGCCAAGACATGGAAGCAAATATCCTAAATATATCCTAAATATCCATTGACAGATGAATGGATAAAGAAGATATATATGTACAATGGAATATTACTCAGACATAAAAAGAAATGAAATTGAGTTATTTGTAGTGAGGTGGATGGACCTAGAGTCTGTCATACAGAGTGAAGTAAGTCAGAAAGAGGAAAAAAATATTGTATGCTAACACATATATATGGGGAAAAAAAAGTTCATCTAGAACCTAGAGGCAGGATGGGAATAAAGATGCAGACCTACTAGAGAATGGACTTGAGGATACGGGGAGGGGGAAGGGTAAGCTGGGACGAAGTGAGAGAGTGGCATGGACATATATACACTACCAAATGTAAAATAGATAGCTAGTGAGAAGCAAGCCACATAGCACAGGGAGATCAGCTTGGTGGTTTGTGGCCACCTAGAGGGGTGGGATAGGGAAGGTAGGAGGGAGTCACAACAGGGAGGAGATGTGGGGATATATGTATTTGTATTGCTGATTCACTTTGTTATAAAGCATAAACTAACACACTACTGTAAAGTAATTTTACTCCAATAAAAATGTTAAAAATAAAAAAAAAACAAAACAAAAGAAAGTGTGATATCACTTATTGTGGTGTAAACTGAAGTCATAATAAATTAAGAATAGTTACTTCTTTATTGGTTCCTAGAATAGATTTATTTATGAAATCTTCAACCTGTTAGGAGGGAGGGTGATGATTGTATGTTCATGGGAAAAAAAAATCTCCTTAAATATAATCAAGAATATTGTTAAAATTATGTCTATAACAGCATTTGATAGTTTCCAGAATAAAATGCACCAAACAGACTAGAGAAACATATAAGTACTTTTTAATGGTAAATCTTTGCTGATCACTGAAGAACTATCTCATTATCCCCAGTGGAGAGTAAACAGTAGCCAAAAAAATTCTAGCCAAGTATATTTGAAAACATAATGTCAAATTAAATGCATGATAAGATTAAAATGACTTTAAAGCCACTTTCAATAATCTCAGTATATGAAACGATTCTGTACCATTGTATCTTTACTGAAGATCTCATATTTTAAGTAAGATAATGCCCATATTCTAGATTAAAGGACGGATACATTGAAACTTATAAGTGGATGATTCATATCTTCCCAATATTCAACCTGAACATATGTAGATAGGGGTATTTGAGAAAGAATCTCAATTTGCTGCTTTAATTCTCCTTGGTCAGTCCAAAAATGGGTAAACATTTAGAAGAAGCAGAATGCTTTTGTCTGCCTTCAAGTACTATGGTTTTATTAGTGTAAAGGCTAGTATGTGGTAACAAGAGACATAAAAACAATTCATTGACTTAACAAATAGAGTTCATTTCTAGTTCACGTAACAGTCTATGATATGTGTTGCAAATTAGTAAACATCTCTACTCATTCAGTCATTCAAGGACCCTGACATAAGCTCTGGCATCTTCAATATGCGGCTCTCTTAACAGGGTGGCTGTCCCAGAAGAGGAACAGATCACTTAAACTTTCATTGCTTGGGCTGAAACTTATTCATAAAACCTCTGCGAACTCAAGGAGACAAAGGAATGAAGTTCAGCTTAGTAGTTAGAGAAAAACAATTTAGGAAGAATCTTTGTGAATAGCTGTTGTTTTATTTATGATTGTTGCAGATATTTTGAGAGGAATCCTTTGCTCAGAAGAAAGTTCAACCTTTGTGGGATAGGTTTGGAGTTATTGAGACTAGTGTTATCCAGCAGAAGACATGGGCCAGAAGAGATCTTCTCAGTATTCTGATGAGAAACCTTCAATATTCAGGATACACAAAATAATGTATAAAATTGACTTTTATCAATATTGTAGTTCACCAGATTTTTAAAAACTTCTTGTGATGTAACATTTGAATTGTTTATTCCTTTTAAGTGTCAGTATTCTAATCACAAGAATATGCAAAATGGGTCACTAACACCTACCACTCATGTCTGTTTTAAGAAGTAACTAAATTCTATATGTACAGAGCTTGGCACAAAAAGGCAGCACAAAAAAAAGGATGGTTTTCTTTCTCACTCTTTTGGACCAAAACAGTTTGAGCTTGTGTTTACCTCTGGGATTTGCCTTTGCGTTTTTTTCTCATAGACTGACCCCATTTTACATTTCAGTGTTTACCAAAAATCTGCATTGTACCTATCATTCTAGGAAATCACCTGAAAGATCACCTCACCACTGAAGCCTTCGCAGATTCTCTCATCTGGACTCTCCTTCCATTGTTTACCATTAGCATTTTATTTGTGACACTGATGATGTTATCCTTTCTAACTTGAATTAGAGTTGCTTTTAAACTGCTTTTCATCTTCCAAAATACAAAAATCATGTTAGAGTTCTCACCAAGATGTTTCCTTGAGGATATGAAACTTGATTTGATCCTTGAATGGTTAAGAATTATTTAGATGGGAGAAATATAATAGATCTAATAAGAGCACAAGGGGTCAAGATGTGGTGGTATTAAAAGTAATCTTTTTTTTTTTTCTAATGACAAATGAGAGAACAATGCTGATGTTGCAGCATAAATAGAAATGAGACTTTTCTGATAAACAAGGAAAATAAGGAAATAATGAACAGGCTGAGGAAACAACATAAATAGGCCTGAAAGTGTTAAACAATCTTGGTTATTCTTTAGCTGTTACTACTAACAAACACTTGTAGCTAGACTTCTCCTTCACAAAGCTGATTACTCTCTGACTCCATATGAATTACTCTTTGCACCTGACATTTCTTCTCCCCCTACACTCCCTTGTAGTACTCTTCATTTCAGAAATAAGGTCATGGGATGATAACTTCAGAGACACCAGACCCGGTTGCTGTGCCACCGGACGCCAGCTTTGGCCATGAATTTGCCGAAGAAAAAACGTGCAAGACCTTTATTACTTTGAGCCTTATCACCTACCCCAGACCATGAGCCCTGGACTATATAACCTTTCCCTATTCCTCAGAGAAGGAGGCACAGTTCTTGTGGTGCTAGCCTGCTGTTTTTCCCCCTTTTCCTGGCAAAGAAATAAAGCTTTCTTTCTTTTCCTCCAAAAACTCTGTCTCCATATTTCTGTCAGGCAGTGGTGCACAGAGAGCCAAGATTTTTGGCATTACTGATAATCTATTACTGATAAGAATTCATCATCACCAATCACTAAACAAATGATATCTGCTATGAGCAAGGCACTTAGGAAATAAGTATATAAAGTGGTGAAATATTTGTGGTCTGTTTTGAAGAGGTTTATGTGATGATTTTTTTTTTCTTATAGTAGAAGAGGATTTGCACTAATCCATCCACCCTCTCTCCCTAGGGATTGTCAGCATGTTTGCACATCAACTGGTTTGTGTTCAGAATCCCATTTATGGTCATGAGTTTTGTGTTGATCACTAAACCACTCAGAAGCAAACCCTAATCTCATAGTCATATTTCTAACATTTTTCTCTCTGTTAAAAAGAGAACCTTAATTCCTTCATGCCCTGGTTCATGTACCCCTGGGGGCATACAAAGATGTACCAGAGTAAATTATTAATTCAAAGGACAAGCATAATTTATTTTCTAAAATGTTAGGTAATTTTAAATATTAATTTTTCATTAAAGTCTAGATACAGTGTGGAGTAGAAAGTTACAATAGTATATAACTTAGGACAAAATATCAGAGTTCATAGTAATTGTACACTTACACTAGCTATTTCCTCTTTCTTCCCAAGAGTCTTAGGTTAAAAATCAACTCTCTGCAGCTCTTCGGAATTCTTCATTGGAAGAATTTGAGTATCCTTTCTTTAGTCAGCTCTGAGATTATTAAGCCAATGAGTGTTCAATTTGGATTTCTCCTTCCAGGAATCTGAAGATCATGTTAAAAAGTGGTTCCTTGGCTGGTACAGAGTGGAGCAATAAGAACATTCGGGTTAATTAGTTGTGGATCTGGGATCATGGGTTAAGGGACTTGGCCTCTATGTAGAGATATCATAAACTACTGAACATGTCATACTGGGCAAGTTGAGACAAGCCTGCTCACAATTCCACTTCTGACTAGAATCCTAAGGAATGTCTTTTGATTTCTAAGATTATCTTTTCTAACTCATCTGCACAAGGCACTCTGAAGGCATCCTCAGTGGCTCAATCCTTCAGAAAATCAAGGTCAGAAACTCTGGCCTAGTTCCCTTGTAATATCAGGGTACATCACTCTGTCCAAAACCTATTTTGTAAGAATTTAATGTTATTTTTGATGATGTTCTATTATGTAAATATTGTACAGAAACAACCACCCATCAAACTTGAGATGGGAATGGGGTTACTTGGATGCTCTTATTCTTGCCCATTTTCTTTCATTATTTAGATGCTCTCTACTTTCAATTTTTTGAATTAAAGAGTGTTTCTTTTCTATCATTCTGACTGCACTTCTCTCGACATTGCTGGGTCTTCCCCAGTATTGGGATTCAATGGGCTCTTCCAGAAACCATTACCATAATGGCAATCAGAAAATTGGTAGCAAATGTAGAATTTTCATGTATAGCAGACAGTAGATGATAACTGCTTGGGCAACCATAGTCATACCCCAGTTGTGTTTTTGGAAATGGACCAACTAGCATAGTGGTTAAATGTGATCTTTAATATTAAACAAGACCAGGCTTAACTTTATCCCATGACACTTAATAAAAGTTTAATTTTGGTCAAATTACTTGAGTAAACTAAGTTTTCTTGTCTATAAAATGAGTACAATGAGAGTGCTGATCTTATAAATTTCTTGTGTCCATATTTGTATGACACCTAACTATAGTCTTAGTACTAATATTATGTTAGTGTTCTGTTTCCAGACATACTTTTTTCCTTTACTTTCTATCTATTTCTTCTTTCTAGGCTAAAATTTTGAGATGCTTATCATGAAAATTTTTGCTTTCAGGTTCTGAAACTCTACTGTCTTGCCCAGCTGGGACCTCTTCACACCTACTTTGGCAAGCCTATTTGTATGGGAGACTCTACTGTGCCCTCCAGTTTGGTTAGATACTCTGATTCTGATATCAGCTTCATTCCATAATTTTGACTCACTTTTTTCCCCATATAAATTGCTTTTTATTTTGTTCTCTCACTTGCACATCAGCCCAGTCATTTTACTCATTGTGCAACTTGGCCTTTGGTCTCTCCTTAATTGTGCTGTTCTGTAGCTGTATGCTACAAACACTGACTTCTGGACTATGAGATAAATCTCTAGCAATCCAGGGGTTCCTGGCTTCTTTATTCCTTCTTCATTTTCTTGAGACTAGAACAGTGTACCTCAACAGGAAAAAAAAATCTGACTGAAAGTCATTAGCTTTTCAACCTTCACTGACAGTCTTAAGGACAAATATTTTCATCTTTCTTGGCACATGCTGAACTGGTATTATTCTGCAGCTTGATTAGAATCCATAGGCTTTTCTTCCTTCAAAGTTGACTGATTCAATATTGGTATGATGGATGAAACCTAAGACGAGAAATCAAGTTGTTTAATGCCATATTTGCTTGCTGGTTCCTAAAAAGTCTCTATTCAGAAATTTCTTTGAAAGTTTGGGGAAAATTCAGGGTAGATCTTAGATGGATAAGAGCAGCACAGAGAGTGGGGTGGTAGTCCCTGCTCATAATGAGAAAACAATACTGTTATTTTGTAGCCTAGCTCTTGATAATTATCCAGAAAAAAATACTTATTAGATACTTGCTGAATCGGTTTCAGTACCTAAGGCACTGATGAAGAATGTCAACCAATAGATTAATGAAGATTCTTTAAGAGGAAATGGCACTCAAGATCAATGATAGTTGTAAGGTAGAATAGTTTCTTTCCTTGTGATGTGTGGGCTAGAAGGAATTTTCCTCATATTACTACTTAAAATATCCATCTTACTCCACTTGATCATATATCTATTATTTATACCTCAGATTCAATTTCTGGGAATATGTTTCTTCCAATAAAAACTTTCCCCCTTTCAGATTACGTATAATACTGAAAGGAGTAACATTGTGTTTATACCATGCTTAAGCCTTTCTGATCTGTTAATGAATTGCTCTTGTGCTCTTCAGTTTGATGGTTAATTTAAATCAGGTAAAGATAGGTAGGGAGAGAAGAAAATGAGAGTATTGGACATCTACATGTGAGTAGAAAGGTGAGTAGGGCAAGAGGAAATGGGAATACATTGAAGGTAAACTAGGCCTATTTCATCATTTGGATGGTACAATTTTCTTTGTAGTTAAAGGTGGAAATGGCACTATTTACCTATGTGCCAATTTGGGAAGTGGCATTCTATAACTCAGAGACTGCCAGATGCTAGAAGGGGAGAGTTTATGGCAGTTCTACTCATTGGGTATCATCCCAATGAAGTTGCCAAAACAGTCACCAAAATATTCTCATTCCTCTCTCCTTTATTTGACTCTGTGCTTCCCTGTGAGTGCCATCCTGGTAAGATATACAGGTCCCTAACTTTTACCACTTAAGATCAAGGTAGAACATTCTGAGTCCTAATGCCAGGTTAGTTCTTCCAGATGATTAAAGCATTAGTCAGGATCCACTCAGGAGATAAAAAACACACACATTATTTTAATGGAGAGAATTTAGTATAAATAATTCTTAACTAGGTAGACAGTTGTTAACTAGGTAACTGAAAAGGCAACATGAGGACATCTAAGGTATCAAGGAAGTAGAAGCAATAGGGCACAACTTCCATCACTAAGGGTGAGATAATGAAGGGGAGATACTAGGATTATTAAAACTTAGAAGCTTAGTAGCAGAAACTCAGACAACTGAGGATGGGGTGCTGCTCAGCTGGGGTTGGCATCTCTGACCTCGGAGAAGGGACCTCATGAGGTCGGGATTCATATCTCTGAGGAGGACATACTGGTTTGCTGTGTTAATGTCTCTGAGGTGAGCACAATGAAGTTAATTGGGTAGTGTCTGAAAAATTGCAAACTGATCTCTCATCAATAAAAGCCTAGAATGTGACAACTTCACAGGTCTATTCTATCAAACACTTTTTTTCCTTCCCCCTCCCCATATCTTCAAGTCCATTCTCTAGTAGGTCTGTGTCTTTATTCCTGTCTTACCCCTATGTTCTTCATGACATTTTTTTCTTAAATTCCATATATATGTGTCAGCATACAGTATTTGTCTTTCTCTTTCTGACTTACTTCACTCTGTATGACAGACTCTAGGTCAAACATTTAAAGAAGAATTAATACCAATCCTTTTCAAATTCTTCTACAAATTTAAAGAGAAGGGAACACTCCTAAACTCATTTTATGAGGCCAGCATTACTGTGATACCAAAGCCAGAAACAGATACTACAAGAAAATAAAATTACAGGCCTATATCCCTGATGAACAAAGATGCAAAAATCCTGAACAAATATTAGCCAATGAAATTCAACAGCACATTAAAAGGATTATATAACACAATCAAGTGGAATTTGTCTCTTGTAAGGCATATGTAAGGCAATAAAAATATATATCACATTAACAAAATGGATGACAAAAGTCATGATTATCTCAATAAATGCAGAAAAAGAATTCGATGAAATTCAACACTGTTTCATGATAAAAACTCTCAACAATTAAATGTTGAAAGATGTACCATAATAAAGGCCACGTATGACAAGCCACAACTAACATCAGACTCAGTGGTGAAAAGGTTCAAGTTCTTCTTTGAAGATCAGGTAAGAGACAAGAATGCCCACTCTCTCTGCTTCTAATCAATATAGTATTTTAAGTCCTAGACAGAGCAATTAGCCAAGGAGAAGAAATAACAGCCAACAAAATTAGAAAGGAAGAATTAAAATTGTCTGTTTGCAGGGGATATGATTTTATATACAGAAAACTCTGAAGACTCTACCAAAAATCTATTAGAAATAATAAATGAATTGTAAAGTTACAAGATACAAAATTAACATACAGAAATCAATTGCATTTCTACACATTAGCAAAAGGCTACCCAGAAGAAACACACACACACACACACACACACACACACACACACACACAAAATCCCATCTACAATAGTATCAATAAAGAAAAAAATAAAGTATTTAGGGATAAATATATCAAGATGAAAGATCTGTACACTTAAAACTGTAAAAGTGATGAAAGAAGTTGAGGACAGAAATAAATGGAAAGATATCCTGTGTTCATGGAGTGGAAGAAGTAATATTGTTAAAATGTCCATACTACACAAAGTAATCAAAAAAGTGATCTCAGATTTGATGTACTCTCTATCAAAATTCTGATGTCATTTTTCACAGAAATAGAAAAAAAAAAAACACCTGAAATTCATCTGGAACCACAAAAGACCATGGATAGCCAAAGGAATCTTGAGCAAAAAGAAAACAACAAGTTAGCAGTATCACATTACCTTATTTCAAAATATACTACAGAGCTATAGTCATCAAAACAGCATAAAAAAGGCAGTAAAATAGACACAGACCAGTGGAACAGAACTGAGAGTCCAGAAATAAATCCAAACGTATATGGTCACTTGATTTTCAACAAAAGTTGCCAAGAACACAAAATGAGGAAAAGATAGTCTCTTCAATAAATGATATTGAGAAAACTGATCTATCATATGCAGAAGAATGATAATGTACCCTTATCTCACTCCATGTACAAAAGCACTCTAAATGAATTAAAGGCTTATATATATGAACCAAAACCATAAAACTATTAGAAGAAAACATAGGGAAAAATCTTCTTGATATTGGATCTGATCCTTAAATCACAGGCAACAAAAGCAAAAATAGACAAATGGGATTGCATCGAACTAAAATGCTTCTACAATCAAAAGAGTGAAAAGACAACCTACAGACTTGAGGGGAAATATTTGCAAGACATATACTTGATAATGGGTTAATATGTAAAATACATAAGGAACTCAAACAACTCAATAGTAAGAAAACAAATAACCTGATTAAAAAATGGGCAAAGGACATGAATAGACATTTTTCAAAGAAGACATTAATGGCTAACAGGGACATGGAAAAGTGTTCAATATTGCTAATTATTAGGGAAGTGAAAATCAAAACCACAATGAGATACCACTTCATGCCTGTGAGAATGGCTATTATGAAAGAGACAAAAGATAACACGTGTTGGTAAGGATGTAGAGAAAAGATGGGGATGTAAATTGATACAACCAATATGGAATACAGTATGAAAGTTTCTCAAAAAATTAAAAATAGATCTACCATATGATCCAGCAATCCCACTGTTGGGTAGATACCCAAAGACAGTGAAATTAGGATCTTGGAGTGATATCTTCCCTCTCATGTTCATTGCAGCATTATTCACAGTAGTCAAGATATGGAAACAACCCAAGTTTCCATTGATTGGTAACTGGATAAAGAATACATTATCTATATAATTATTATATTATTTAGCCACGAGAAAGAAGGAAATCCTGCCTTCTATGAGAGCATATATCAATATGGAGGACATTATACTTCATGAAGTAAGTCAGAGAAAGACAGAAACTGCATGGGAGTATCACTTATATGTAGAATCTAAAACACACAAAAAAATCAAACTCATAGAAGCAGAGGGTAGAATGGAGGTCAACAGGGACTGGGACAGGGAAGATGGGGGGATGTTGGTCAAAGGAAACAAAGTTGAAGTTATTTAGGGATCTAATGTCTAGGCATAATGACTATACTTAATAATATTGTATTGAACAGTGGAAATATGCTGAGAGTAACTATCAAACAAAAAAATTGTATCAATGTAAAATGATGTTATGTTAATTAGCTTGACTGTATTAATCATTTCACTATGTGTATGTATATCAAATAATCGTATTATACAACTTTAGTATATAAAATATTTTATTAAAAATATATAAATAAATGAAAAAAGTAAAGAAAAAAGCCCTGCAAACTGAGTTCATTTGCTATGATGGGAAGGGACTGCTGCTATTGGGGTTACAAAGCATTTTCAGGTTAAACTGACAGGGACAGAAAGCAAAGAAGAATCAAACAGGAAGAAGCAATCACTCTTCCATCCCTGAACCTCCCTCTAACTACCCATGTTGATAAGGCCCATCAAAGAGCCAGCTGATAAAGCAGAGATGTCCTTGCAGAATTCCAGATAAGAGATAAAAAAGGTCACCTCTTACCATAATTGACTCACAGGGATCAGTTCCAGAGCTTCCTACTTTCTACAGTTCGACCCACCAAGACTTGATGCAGACACATAGCAGATGTAAAAATGATATGGTTCTAATTAAGGCATAGTTTTTAAAAAATATATTATTAACACCAGGTTTACATGTGCTCATTCATTTTCAAAAACAAAATATTATTCACAGTGTGTGAGTGAGATTCAAGGTGAACTCAAGAAATAGCCATCTGTATGCCCAAAGGATTAAAACTTACATAGCCCTACAACACCAAAATTGCATTTATTAATTATGCACCATAATATAAATGTTCAGGAGAAAATACCTGGGAGAGAATATGTAGGACTGATACCATGAAAATGACCGAGATATGGAAGTCAGTGTTCATTTCAAAGGCATTCTGCACAGGTTTGTTTTCACAAAGTATTATATTGAATTTCTTTGTCTTGCAGTATAACAGCCTTAGAGAGAGGAGTAGAGATAAATGAACTTTTAGGCTTTCTTCAAGCTCAATAATTATTTTTCTCTTCCTTATGGCATACCTAAGAAATGTTCCCAAGTAATTCCTCCCCTTGGTTACCTCAAGTTGTTTTCAAATCCTTGAAAAGGGCTATCAACAGCCCATTTCACTTTCTCTGTTTTATTGATAAAACACGGAATCGAGGGGCCAGAACAAGGCCTAAAACTGACAGATGGTCAGTAAATTTTGTTAACTGATGTGTGAATGGAGAGATAGATGGAAGGATGGGTGGATGAATAAATGAATAAGTAAGTAGTACTTTTCATGATTTGTGATGGGGCATATGAGAACTGTTATTATACTATCTCACTTATAAACTGAGACATTGTGTGATGGTTAATTTTATGTATCAACTTGACTGGGTCACAGAGAGGGTGCCCAGATATTTGATTAAATATTATTCTGGTTGTTTCCATGAGAGTGTTTTTGGAAGAGATTAACGTTTAAATCCTTAGATCGAATGAAGCTGATTGCCTTTCCTAATGTGGATGGGCTTCATCCAATCAGTAGAAGGCCTGAATAGAGCAAAAATCCTGACCCTCTTCTGAGAAAGAGAGAATTCCTCTTGTCTGACTGGCTTCAAACTGGGACCATGGCTTTTCCATGCCTTTGGACTTCAAGTGAAATATTGTCTCCTCCAGTGTCTCGAGCCTGCTGGCCTTCAGGTGGGAACTACACTATTGGTTATCCTATTTCTCGAGCCTTTAGACTGAGCCTGGAACTACACCATTGAATCTCCTGGGGTTCCATGTTGACATCTCACTCTGCAGACCTTGCACCTTGTCAGCCTCCGTAATCTTGTGAGACAATGCTTTATAACCACTCTGTCTCTCTCTTTCTCATTCTCTTTCTCTCTCTCTTTCTCTGTTTCTGTCTCTGTCACTCTCCCCCACCCCTATATATAGATATAGACATAGATAAACATATACACACATAATACACACTGCATTACTCATGTCTATTGGTTCTGTTTCTCTGGAGAACTCTGACTAATATGGATAGTGACTCAAATAAATGGAGCAAGGAGACAAAATAGAGATTGAGGACCTCCTGGCTTTTCAATTTGAACTTGAAATTTGCATGTTTCCTTTCTCCTTTGATGCCAGTCATAATAATTACCACTACTCTTAGTTGCCATTTATTCACTCTCTGCCAACAATGTGGTATCCATTTTTCCCACTATCTCATTCAATGCTTTTGAAAAAAGTTTGAAGAAAAAACCTAAAGTTCAGTGAATAATAACTTGCCTAACATTACAAGGCTAATAAAAGTCACACCTTATATTTGAATCCAATCTTCTGATTCAATTCGCATTCTTAACAAGTTGTGGCTCCAAAATTAATTCACTAGGTGCCCTGGGACAAACTTGTCCTTATTTTCCAGTTGTAATTTCTTTACTTTTATAAAAATGAGGCATTACATGTGATGATCTTTACTGCTCCTTCTAGCTCTGAAAGTCTGTGATTGTGTAATCCTTAAGAAGTAGATAAAAGGAATGGAGTCCGGACCAGACAATCACCATGCAAGCCCAAATTAAACACCTGATTAGCACCTCCACAGTGATGTGGGAGAGTAGACAGAATCTCTCACAGAGCAGGTGGGAGACCCTTTGACTACCCTAAAACATTGTGCCTACTGTCCCCATGAGGTGGTTGCCCTCATCAGTTCTGAAGTATTAAACTAAATAAGTAGATAAAATGTGAAGTTAGAAATTAGTATTTTCTTTGCACTTTCTCTCTCCTCTCTGAATATCCCATGGTTTACTAATATCCTTTCCATGCTCTGGGTCCTCCCTCCCCCACCCCATCACCACCCAAAAGTCACTGACTCTGGATTTCACTCCCAGTACTTCACCTCTCATGCTTTCCTGCTTCTGAATCCACACATTCTTCATCTTATCATCATGAGGACTTTGAAGTCAAATCTGAGAGACTCATCAGGTTTTCCAAAGAGTATGTTACATAGATTATTAAATTTATTTTTACCAAGAAAAAGAATGTTCTGTCACCAGATAACTTTAGAAAGAACTAAATTAAACATGATTATGCTTGTTTCTTTATTACAGAACTTCTCAAAGCCTTTAATGTGTAAATGTGTCCAGTTGAACTCAAGAAGAGGTTTATGCAATAGATATCATACTTTATTTTACTCAGGTACACTCTTTTCTCAAAGTATCCTGAAGGATTAAAGTTCCATAGGCTACATTTTGGAAAATGGTACACTAAAAGTTTCCCAACAAGTAAATAACTCAGTGCATTCACCTTTCTAGAACACATGATTAAATAGAAGCTAACTTTCTTCAGATCATGGGGATAGGTACTAATGACTCCATGCAAGAGAACCGTTTGTTAGGTAAAAACTAATTTGAGAAGAGTCAGGGAGGTCTAAGTATCTTAATTATGTTGGGGTCCAGGGAAGGCTGCCCCCAAATGTCCTTCGATGACATATTGATTATTTTGAATTAAAGTTACTTAAGAAAGAGAGGATGCAAGAGGGACATGTTGACACTTCTCTCTGGCTTCCTGAAAGCAGGAAATGAATCTCTCACATGAAAGGTGCCCTCCTGGCATCTGGAGGTAGAAAGACAGTCTTATCACCAGAGATAGAAAATTTGGGGGTCTGAGAAGCCTGTATAAACAAACCATGTAACTTATTTATTTTACTATCCCACCCAAACCCTATTTAAATTCTTCACTAATTGGATACCCAAAGACTAAATTTCTTATTCCTGTCAAATTCCTCATAAATTCATTGTTTCTTTGTCTAAAAAGTATACATGCTACCTGCTATGGCCGCTTCTTAGGTCCTAGCTCTGAGATCTTCATGAGCAAAAGTTAAAATTTGTTTCTTTTCCTCCTGTTAATCTGTTATGTGTCAATTTCATGATTTTATAATTGGTCCCTGCACAAGAACTCAAGAGGGATAAAAGAGGAAATTTCCCCCTCTGACAACTATCACATGAAACACCATGTTTCTGCACAAAGGTAAAAGTTTAAAATATTAAGGCAAATGATTTACTACTTTTCAAAAAGATAATACATTCAATTTATTCTTTAGTAATTTGGGTTTACAGAACTCAGTCACACCATAAAAATATCACAGAGCCCACATTTTAGCATATGTTATCCTTTGATATTATGAACAAAATCACAATGAATAATCTTATATGAATGTTTGTTTTACATATATATATATATGTATAATTTCTCCATACAATATAATAAAATACTAACAATTATAGATCAAAGAATATGTGCATTTTTAATACTGATATATTGGTGAAATGTTCTCCATTATGTTAGACCAAGTTACACTCCCACATTTCCACTCATAAAAAGAAGATCCCGGGTGGCTCAGAGCGTGGAAGTTGGCCTCGTTTTGAGTGAAGGGTGTAGAAGGCTGCAGTTAGGAAGCTTGAAGCTTTGTGGGGGAAACATGCTGAGGCTTGGGGCAGACTTCTTTCTGGGCTTGCTGCTTTGTGTGTTCAGTTTGACTCTGAGCCTGAGTCCCCGGGGAAGGTGGACTTGCTGTTTTGGGAGGCATGGAGCTCTGCCTTGGACTAAATGATGCTTACTGTGTGACTCTTTTCTATGCCTGTGCTGTACTGAAATGATGGGGACTGGGCTGTTTTACAAATAAATCATTATTTTTTTGTTGTTAGAGAAAATAATATGAGTGGATTTTTTCCCACACCTTCACTCATGGTTAAGGTGTGGGAAAAAATCATTTTTTTCTGACTATTTTATTTTTATCTTCATTTTATGAATGTATCTTTTTCCTTACCTTCACCATGGATACCAAGCATTTTGAACTTTGTCAATGTAACAGGTGAAAAAAAAAACCTCTCAGATGTTTTCTTATACTTTTATTAAGAGGTTAAAGATCTTTCATTTATGCCTTATTTGCTATAAGCTATATATACATATTTGTTTCCTATACTATTGTGTTTTATATTGTTTTGTGGTTGTTTTTATTCATTAAACTCTAAAATTTATTTAGAATTTATTTTGGTTTTAGATGTGAAGCAATAATCTATTTTTTTTCTAAATGGCTACCAAGTTACCTCAATAAGAAATGATAAATTATGCATATAATCTTCACCAAAATCCAACATACTTGGGGGCATTACTTCTAGATTTTCTAGTTGCATTGATTTGTTGGTCTATTTATGTACCAGTATTACATTGCCTTAATTATTTTACAGTAGATTTGATTATATTTTGATACATTAATTTTCTAAGCTATATTTGCTTATTTTCATATGGACTTCAGGATTAGTTTTCCAGTTATCAAAAAGTATTAGTATTTTTATTTGGATTACATAAATTGTTAGAATGACTTAGAGATGATTGACACTTTTGGCCTACCAAGTCTTTCTATCCAAGAATATAGTAATGAAATTATTATTTCATTACAAGTAATGAAATTTTTATCAGCATTTTAAAAAAATTATAAGCATTGTATGGCTTTTGCATGAAGCTCTTGCAAATTATGAATTAGCTGCAAGCCTGATGTTTAGAAAGGATCATGTAAATATTTATACTAAAAGTTCTTATCATAGTAGGAGTTCTTGTTTCTACCATAATTTCTTGGGTAATTAGGAGTTTGCTTTTAACCTGGATCTTGTTTTCATGGTTTCATTTTTAATGTTACTGACCAAATACTTAACCAACAGATTATTTTCTATGGGTAGAAACTCACTTATAGAGAAAGACATGTCTTTACTAAAAGGAACAATTCTGAAAAATTCATGTATAAAGAGAAACTTAAAATCATTAAAAACAAAACGATTGAGAGACAGTTGATTATAATGGAAATTTGACTTACAAAAATGTGAATCCCTAAAAACAAAACATGTTTGAGGATTTCTGTTGGAATTTTAAGCTTTGATTAATCCTAATTGATTTTGAATGGCATAGAAGGGAAATGAAACTGGGTTCTAAATAAAATAGTGATTAATGTAATATGATTATTTCAAATTAGAGCTAAACTGAAATATTTGGCAATGGTTTTAAAGTTTCCTGACACTCTCCAGGGTTGATCTTGTCATTAGCTGATAGATAAACTAATCAGAAAATGAGTTGTCTAAACTATTTTCCATTTGAGTCATGCTGTAGGGAGGGTGACAAAATTCCTAACTGTTGAGATGGTGGGAAATTAGACTAAATATGTACCAGAGGGGAACATGGTGTCTGTGCATTTAGCTCTTGGCAATGTCTATATCCTATGCTCAGCCTGTACATGCTTGCTGGCTCAGGGTATAAGACTTAATGCCCTCAGAGTATTCCTTGATATTAACATTTTTAATGACTGGTGTGGCACATCCCTTGTTGGAGTTCAAAAATAGCCTGGGTTCCTTTTTCCTTTTCCTTTTCTGGATTCTGAACATATTGAGAGGAAGGACAAAGAGTAAAAGAGCTAAGATATTAAAGACCAGTTTTATTCTTTAGAAAGGCTAAAGAAGAAGTATCTTGATGTGACAGCCAAATGGCCCATTTACTTGAACTCCAGGAATAGGAAGATTTTTCAAAGGAGACATAGGTACCCAAAGCCCACAAATAAGATTGGCCCTGGAGAAACAGTCAAAAATAATCCCTTTCTGAGGTTAACTCCACCCAGTAAGAAGAGGGCTGAATTGACTTAAGTATGCCAAATTGCATTCACCAAATTTATCAATCAGAAATATCCTTCACCTCCCCAATGACGAAGGAAATAAATGAGCAGAGATGTATTTGAGAGAATCCTTATGGAAACTAGAACAAAAAGGCTTCTCTCCCTACTTCCATCCTACTTTCATATTTAGAAATATGGCCTGGTTGGTCCACAGGCCAAATAAATGTAGAATAAATGGCTCAGCAAGAAAAAACTGGATGTATTTTTACCCTGAAATTTCTACATTTTTTGATGATCTTAACTCTAGACTGAGATGTTTGCTTTGGATGTCCATTGTTGTTTAAAAGGCAGCACCCAGCTCTAGAATTTCCCTGAAGCTTAAAATCTGACCACTAGTAGACTTGACCTCATCTTCCTTGTTTTTATGTAATTAGAGGAGCAATTTCACTACTTAGTTGAAAAAAAGAAAAAGTAAGATTTCTTTCTTTTCAAGTAACATTCTTCTAACTCTATGTATAGTTAACCTAAACAAAGAAACTGTTAGAATCATCAGAGCCAGGGAGTATACATCCAGGTATTTTGCCCTTATCACAGCACTGTTTTAGAAATAATACAGTCTTGAGCATATTTTGGGTCAAATGCAAGATATATCTATAACTATAGGGCAAATGGCAGGAAGAGGGTATACCACCAAAAGCTATCACACTTGGAGAAAAAAAAACACATTCTTTTGTTTAAGAATAATAAATTTCTTCCATTTAATTATGTATACAAGTTTTGGATTGTTTTTGCTTTCAAAAACACCTAACAGGAATAAGTACATGACTTGAAGGAAAGAGATTGTTAAAATACTTAATTTAGACTGGATCCCTTAGCCACAGGCTCTGACCCAAGCAAGGGGCAGATGATAACTTTGATTATTATCTTATTGATGACTTTGATTATGCTTCCTCTTTCTTTCACCACTGATTGACTAAATGTAACCTAATTTTTTTACATTACATGCCCAATAGATGCATTACTAAACATCACATAGTGAAAATAAGAAGATATTGAGCTTCTCATCGTTTTTGAGGCAATAGGAATTTTTGGTAACCTAAAAGCTAGCATGTTTCTTTAATGAATAACTTGGTGCCTCTTAATCAACGTGGTGGCAAAAAGAGACAAATATTAAGTGGAATGTTTTCATGGCATATTCTCTATGGGTAAGATCAAGTCCAGCACAGACACATTCTTCTGTTGAACTGTCTGTCAGAATGTGCCCAACCAGTGAGGGTTCTTGATCATTACACAAATAAGTTTGCTTGGAAGCAAAAAGTTTATATATATATATATACACATATATGTGTATATATACAAACCTTTATATATATAAACGTATATATATAAATGTTTGTATATATACACATATATACAAACGTTTACATATATATACATAAACTTATAAACGTTTATATATATATACTTTTAATATATACATGTATATATATACATATGCTGATTTTATTATATATAAATCAGTATATATATATAATTAAATCAGTGTATGTATGACAAATAAAATACAGGCCAACTATGAGTTTTTTTGCTTATATATTTTTTCTTTTTTTAAATTTAATTTTATTTATTATTTTGTACAGCAGGTTCTTATTAGTTATCCATTTTATACATATTACTGTATATATTGTCAATCCCAATCTCTCAATTAATCACATCCCCCACCCCAACCTCCCACCACTTTCCCCCCTTCGTGTCCATATGTTTGTTCTCTGCATCTGTGTCTCAGTTTCTGCCCTGCAAACTGGTTCATCTGTACCATTTTTCTAGGTTCCATGAATATGCGTTAATATACAATATTTGTTTTTTTCTCTTTCTGACGTACTTCACTCTGTATGACAGTCTCTCGATTCATCCACGTTTCTACAAATGGCCCAGTTTCATTCCTTTTTATGGCTGACCAATATTCCATTTTATATATGTACCACATCTTTATGTTTTTTTTTTTTTACTTGTAGGAAACCCTTTAGAAATACAGACAAACCAACAACTACATCTTTTGTTACAATAATACATTCCTTCAAGGAATGGTTCCATATTTTAAGCATTTATTTATCCTTCAAATTAATTTATAAATTTACTATATTTCTCAACTACATTTCGATGTTATTATTTTAGAAATTGGAAAAAAATATTATAAACATTTCTGAAAAATGAAGGAAGAATAATTGGCAACTTTTTAAGAGAAATAATGAGAGAAAATTTGCCTTGTTTCTTTAAATTATTTCCTACAAGACCTTCAAATATACATATAAGATTTTTTACAAAAAAAAATAGTTTGGTACCAAAAGAGAACAGGACCTAAACAGGATATGTAACAAAATGTTAATGGTTATCTTTGGTTAGTAGGTTTAAAAATTGTTTCTATGTTTTTTTTTCTTTCTTTCTTTTTTGTTTTGTTTTGTTTTGTTTTGTTTGTTTGTTTGTTTGCAGTACACGGGCCTCTCACTGTTGTGGCCTCTCCTGTTGTGGAGCACAGGCTCCAGATGTGCAGGCTCAGTGGCATGGCTCACGGGCCCAGCTACTCCATGGCATGTGGGATCCTCCCAGACCGGGGCACAAACCCATCTCCCCTGCATTGGCAGGCAGACTCTCAACCACTGTGCCACCAGGGAAGCCCAAAGAGTTGTTTCCTTTTTTTAAGTTATATTTTTAGTTTTCTATAATTAAAATGCTTTATTTAGTGCAAATGATAGAAATTTAAAACATTAAGACCAATGAAATGATTTTATAGCAATAAAAATTCTAATAAATTATCATAAGATTATAAACTATTTTGTAAATTAAATTAACAAATAATTTTCAAGTGCCAACTGTGTTCTAGATACACAGTAACCCTCTAACTCCTTATCCTTAAATATACGATCAACATTTTTTCGGTTTTCACATACTTGAGTCAGGTCTTAAAGATGCCTCGCTGAGAAGGGTTTAGTGTCCTGAGACATGAATGCAGCAATGGAGCCATTCATTCCCTTCAGCTCCAATTGTATGGCTCTCTTTAAATCAATCAGCACCTGGGATATTCTTTGTTCCACTTTCCTTAACACTGTTCTGCTCACTGTTGTGATGCTCGTGGGTACTTGCCCAAGTGTGAAGTCAAGTTTTAGGATTCATTACTTTGGCTAAAAAAAATAAAGTCCATCTGTCACAAATTCACAGGTAAATTGATTTTCTTTTGTGCCTCTCAAATCCACCCAGTTTGTCCACTTCATTTGGGACAACAGCAAAAAAATTCCCTAATTTTCTTATTTGAAAGTTGAAATCTGTACACAGAATCATACTGTAAATCTTTGTATAGTGAAAAGACTATAGCAAGAAGATTTAGATGAGTGCAGTATGAATCCCAGCCCTCCTCAAGCTTTGCCATGTGTATTGGGAAACCTTGAGCCAATCATATCACATTTCTATGGTAGTTTCCTCGTCTATAAAAATGAAAGTGTTCAAAGAGAACCAAAATAATCATTTTTTTCCCACTATAACTAATAATAAAACACAGAAAATAGAGCCAATATTTTAATTTCTGTTTTGTTAATTTTTAACATCTTTATTGGAGTATAATTGCTTTACAATCGTGTGTTAGTGTCTGCTTTATAACAAAATGAATCAGCTATACATATACATATATCCCCATATCTCCTCCCTCTTGCATCTCCCTCCCCCCACCCCATCCTACCCCACTAGGTGGTCACAAAGCACCAGGCTGATATCCCTGTGCTTTACAGCTGCTTGTCACTAGCTATTTATTTTACATTTGGTAGTATATATATATGTCCATGCCACTCTCTCCATTTGTCCTTACCCTTCCCCCTCTCCATGTCCTCAAGTCCATTCTCTATGTCTGCATCATTTTTCCTGTCCTGCCCCTAGGTTCTTCAAAGCCTTTTTTTTTTTTTAGATTCCATATATATGTGTTAGTATATGGTATTTGTTTTTCTCTTTCTGACTTAATTCACTGTGTATGACAGACATTAGGTCCATCCACCTCACTGCAGATAACTCAGTTTTGTTTCTTTTTATGGCTGAATAATATTGCATTGTATAAATATGCTGCATCTACTTTATCCATTCATCTGTTGTTGGACACTTAGGTTGCTTCCATGCCCTAGCTATTGTAAATAGAGCTGCAATGAACATTGTGGAACAAACCTCTTTTTCAATTATGGTTTTTCAGGGTATATGCCCAGTAGTGGGATTGTTGGGTCGTATGGTAGTTATATTTTTAACAATTTTAAGGAACTTCCATACTGTTCTCTATAGTCGCTGTATCAGTTTACATTCCCACCAACAGTGCAAGAGGGTTCCCTTTTCTCCACATCATCTCCAGCATTTATTGTTTGTAAATTTTTTGATGATGGCCATTCTCACAGGTGTGAGGTGATATTTCATTGTAGTTTTAATTTGCATTTCTCTAATGATTAATGATGTTGAGCATCCTTTCATATATTTCTTGGAAATCTGTATATCTTCTTTGGAGAAATGTCTATTTAGGTCTTCTGACCAGTTTTGAATTGGGTTGTTTGTTTTTTTTGATATTGAGCTGCATGAACTGCTTGTAAATTTTGGAGATTAATCCTCTGTCAGTTGCTTCATTTGAAAATATTTTCTCCCATTCTGAGGGTTGTCTGTTCGTCTTATTTATGTTTGCCTTTGTTGTGCAAAATGTTATAAGTTTCATTAGGTCCCATTTGTTTATTTTTATTTTTATTTCCATTACTCTAGGAGGTGGGTCAAAAAGGATCTTGTTGTGATATATGTCATAGAGTGTTCTGCCTGTTTTTCTCTAAGAGTTTTATAGTGTCTGGCCTTATATTTAGGTCTTTAATCCATATTGAGTTTATTTTTGTGTATGGTATTAGGGAGTGTTTTAATTTCATTCTTTTACATGTTGCTGTCCAGTTTTCCCTGCACCACTTATTGAAGAGTCTGTCTTTTCTCCATTGTATTCTCTTGCTTCCTTTATCAAAGATAAGGTGACCATATGTGCGTGGATATGTTTCTGGGCTTTCTATCCTGTTCCACTAATCTATATTTCTGTTTTTGTGCCAATACCATACTCTCTTGGATACTGTAGCTTTGTAGTATAGTCTGACGTTCTGGAGCCTGATTTCTCCAGCTCTGTTTGATATTCTGTGGAGCCAGGAGGTCTCTAGTGGGCCAATGTCCTGAAATTGGCTCTCCCACCTTAGAGGCAGAGGCCTGACACCCAGCCGGAGCATGAAGATCCTGTCAGCCACATGGCTCAGAAGAAAAGGGAGAAAAAAAAACAAATAAAATAAAATAAGAAAAAATAAAAGTTATTAATATCAAAAAAATTAAAATTATTAATTTTTTTAAAAAAATTAAAATATAATAAAAAAAAGAATGAGAGACCAACCAAACCAAAAGAACAAATCCACCAATGATAAGAACTAAGAACTATACTAAAAACAAACAAACAAACAAAAACGGGACAGACAGAACCCTAGGAAAAATGGTAAAAGGAAACCTACACAGACAAAATCACACAAAGAAGCATACAGATACACACTCACAAAACGAGAAAAAGGGAAAAAAGTATCTATACATAAAAAAAGGAAGAGAGCAACCAAATCAATAACAAATGTGCCAATGATAATAAACTCTAAATACTAAAGTAATATAAACATAAGACCAGAAACAAATTAGATGCAGAAAGCAAACCTCAAGTCTGCAGTTGCTCCCAAAGTCCACTGCCTCAATTTTGGGATGATTCATTGTTACTTCAGGTATTCCACAGATGTATGCTACATCAAGTTGATTGTGGAGAGGTAATCAGCTGCTCCTGAGGCTGCTGGGAGAAATTTCCCTTTCTCTTCTTTTTTCCCACAGCTCCTGGGGTTCAACTTTGGATCTGGCCGCACCTCTGCATGTAGGTCACCTGAGGGCATCTTTTGGGCAGTCTGACGTCTTCTGCCAGCGTTCAGTATGTGTTCTGTAAGAGTTGTTCCACATGTAGATGTATTTCTGATGTGTCTTTGGGGAGGAAGTTGATCTCCATGTATTACTCGTCTGCCATCTTGAAGGTCTCTTCCAATTTTTCATTTTAAAAAATCATTTAAATGATTTCTCAGTATTAAATGTAAAATGTGGTCCTTCAGAGAGAGAAACATTTTCCACCATAATTATTGTTTATAAGCTGTGGGGACAGGGAGAAAAGTAAAGCAATTGTATAAATTCCAAGTGAGTTACCAATTTTGTTTATGTGTGTCTTACTTTTATTCCTCCTCCTCTTCTACCTCCTCCTCCACCCCTTCCTCCATCTCCTCCTCCTCCTTCATTATGGCTAGGTATCTAAGAACATAGAATTGGTGTGAGACTTTATCTTTGTAATTTCTTACTTATAATGTATTTGTTATAGTCACTGAGGGATTTTCATTTGCCAAATGTACTCACCATCTTACATTTGGCAAATGACAGTTTTAGGCAGGTTTACAACGTCTTAGTGGAAAAATAACATCTTTTGATGGTACTTTGGGAGACAGAGGTTATGTTTCCACCATGGTCCTTAATTATGCTGACAATGTAAAAGGGGCCATGGAAAGTTCATTACTCCTAATCCTAGCTTGTGCCACATTTGGCTGTTTGGCTGAAGCAAGATCCATTAACTAGAGGAATCCTTCTTCTTGAAGTCTACCTCTACAAAATATCTCATTACAAGGCTTCAAAGAAGGAGTCTGAGTGCCAGGAGAGAGGGAAATTGAGCAAGAAAGTCACGATTAATTTAGAACTGTTTCCCCATGTTGAGAAAGTTGTCTAGTCATGTACCTCATTGGCTATTTTGGCTTGCCTTGGAAAATCTTGGCATTAAATCTTATGAACAATATGCCTTTAGATTCCAAGTGGGCCTTTTTTTTTCATTCAAAATAATCCCTATTTCTTTTACAACTGAAGCAATATTGAAAAAGTAGATGGACTCATTCAGAGCTCATGGATATGAGCAAGGAAACCTCCTACCTGGCCACCAGTTGAAGTGCTCTCATTTAAACACTACTGTCAAACTAGCTGTATGATTCAGGGTCTCCTTGCAAACTTAAGACAATATGACATAAGAGGTCAAACTACCGCATGTTAATTTCATGGGTAGTAGAGATATGTAAGGAAGAGTCAAGTATAAATGTGATGGAGTCGAAGCCTTTCCATCTGCTTCTTCTATGCATTGGCAGCATGATGTTTCCTACTTTAGGGGGCAGAGTCACTGTGGACACCATCTCAGAGTTAATTAATCCATGGGTAAATTCACCAATTGCGGCTCATCCTAGGTTGGTATACAAATCAGGGTTGGTTCATAAAACAGAAACTACTCTAGGTCTTTTAGACAGAGGAACTTTAACTCAAGATTATTATAGGTATGACAGAGCTAAGAAACCATACTGGGGGTGGGATAAAACTCAGACATTATCAATTGTCAAGAAACTGCCATTAATCCTAGAGCAAGAGGGACAACAGGATCAACTGGTAAAGGATGGAGGCTGATAATTATATCTGAGTACCGGGGCTGGAGATAAAGGATGCACAACCAATACCAGAACACTCACAGGAAACAGAGGGGGAGAAATACCCTGTTTCTCCCCTTCCCAAGCTCTTTAATCTTGCATCATTGCCTCCCATTTCATAATTAAACTTACCTGAAACTGGAAGAACATGGTAACTTGGAAGTATAATTTCCTGTGATACAGAGCTGAGCAGAGGAAGGAAAAGATGGATAGAAGAACATCAGTGTATAAAATAGGTGAGCAAGTTTTTGGGCTAACTGAAGGAAAGTCACTGCTGTAAGCAAAATAACAGTTCCCCAAAGTTGTCCCTGTCCTATTCCCCAGAATCTGTAAGTATGTCACATTAAATGGCAAAAGGGACTTTGCAGATATGACAAAGTTAAGGATCTTGAGATGGGAGATCACCCTGGATTATCTGGGTGAGCTCAACAGAATCATGTGTCTTTTTAAGAGGAGTGCAAGAGGTTCCAGTCAAGGAGGAGATTTGATGATGGAAGCAGAGGTTGGAATGATGGGTTTACAGACAGAGGAAGGGCCATGATCAACGGAATGTAAGTGACCTCTGGAAGCTTGTCTTTTCCAAGCAAGGAAGTGAATTTTGCCCTAGAGTCTCCAGAAGGAATATGTCTTTGCAGACACCTTGATTTTAGCTCATGAGAACCACTTAAGACTTCTAACCCTTAGAAGTATAAGATAATACATTGTTTTAAGCCACATAGTTTGTGGAAAATTTTTAAAGTAACAACAGGAAACTAGTACTTTAACAGTATAAACATTATTATTAAAAGATCCTAGAAATCAAAAACAAAGAAGTATATGTGAAATCTAAGGGAAATATACAAATTAACCAAAAAAAAAGTTGCTCATTCCATACCTTGGAAATGTGCTTTTTCCAAGATTGTTGATCCCCCATTCTAGCTCTTAGTATACATAATTAACAGAGCCTGAACACCAACCCCCTTCTTACCTATTTTCCATTCCCCAATATGTATGAATGGGCGTTGTAGGGGACACTCAGTCCTGGTTATTTCATAAATGAATATTGAAGTCATGTATTAATTGACTTGACTATTTATTCTTTTGTCCCGTAATTGAAGTGTATTTATCCTTTCCCCCATCAATATAAAATAAAATAATTGCCCAATTAGCAAGACATTATTTTGGGAATGACTAATTTGGATATCTATTAAGTCTGTACCTAGCACTTTGTTCTGTCAACTGGAATAAAAAGCTTAAATGTCAAAAAAAAAATGTGAGAAGGAGTTGCCTTAACAAGGTCAGCATATCTGAAGCAGGTTAAAGCAGGAGGAAAGCAACATTCAACTTTGTCAAGACTGGTGTGGTAAATGGAAAGGGACAGGGGCTCAACTTGGACAACACAGGATCCGAGATGAACCAGAGAGTCATGACTGCCTTTCCCTCCCAAGAACTGCTTTGCAACCACATCCGTGTCTTAAAGATGTGAAACAGTTGCTGTCTCAAGTTTGGTCAGTGTCAGGGGTCTCAGCTTCCTTCCTCTGGTCCTGCTGGCTGTGATCACAAGTGACAGTACCTGGAGCTTTTGCTTTCAGCCTGGGTGTCATGATTAGGTGCAGAAAGTGGAAACACTGTGCTCTCATTTCCTGCTGGCTTTGGGAAGAGGACAGTGCCTAAGTTTCTTCATTACAAAAAATAAATAAATAAATAATAAGTGGAACTGAGTTTGCATACTGGTGTTAAAGACAGCAGGGATTCCTGTACAACTTTTCATTCATTTTTTCAAAAATTTATTTTATTAAAGTATAGCTGACTTACAATGGTGTGTTAATTTCTGTTGTACAGTAAAGTGATTCAGTTATACATATACGTACATTATTTTTCATATTATTTTCCATTATGGTTCATCACAGGATATGAATATAGTTCCCTATACTATAGAGTAGGACCTTGTTGTTTATCTATTTTACATATAATAGTTTGCATCTGCTAATCCCAAACTCCCAATCCATCCTTCCCCTTCCCTCTCCCTTGGCAAACAAAAATCTGTTCTTTATTGTCTGTGAATCTGCTTCATTCTTTTATATGTGTCAAAGGGACTTTATTCTTTTATTTGAAGTTTTATTTAAGGGGCAAAAAAACCTCTCTGACTCCTTCTCTCCATCCCTGCATCTTTCTATCCTATTTACCACCAGACCTACAGCAATAAGAAAACCCCTCCTTTGTTTAGTGTTTCTGATTGTTGATTTTGTCTTCTCACTTCATCATGGCTTTAAGGTTTTGACCTTCAATCTTATGTCAGTGACCATCCCCTCAACTTCAGTGTGAATGAGATTTAGCTTGCTTTTCTGGAGGTTTGATAGGGAAACATGTTTGGAGATGACTTAGTTGGGGACAGGAGTATTACACATAAGGACAAGACTCTCAGTTTTTAAATCATAGGTCCACAGCTGGCAGTTTCCTCATCTATATAATACATATGGTAATGTTTACACTTAATTCATAAGACTGTGCTGTGAATTAAATGCTAGAGTGGATGGAAAGTCCTTTAAATTTTGTCTGGTATATAATAACTTCTTCATAATTTCAGTTGTGTTTGATATTCTTATACTTAAAGGAGAAAAAGCAATCAGAATGGAGGAGACATGGGTACCAAGAATGTGTTGATTTTAAAAATTGATGAGGGGTGAGTGTCTTATTTTCTTTTGCCAAAATCTCTGTTATTTATCTTTAATCAGCCATTGCTCAAGGCTCAGAGATATTTGCTTAGCTTGAAAGTAACTCAGAACAAAATCCCTGCTGATGGGTGCAGGTCAGTAGTGTTACTTTTGTACACTACTACTATCTTCTATACTCTTTGGAGTATCAGTCTACTGCTGCTACCACTCATTATTCATTATACTTCCTATTATGATCTTTGATCTTAGAAGACAACATGTATTAACATACACAGGAGAGAAACGAAGGACAAATAGGACTGCATAAGGAGGAAGCATAGCACAAAACGACACTTTCCAATGTTTGTGTTCAGGAACGTTTCATCCTCTATTGGTTCAACAGTCAAAGTGCTTAGGAAATGTTTCACAGCATTTCTTGAGTTAGAGATGTCCAGTCACATTTTAAAGACTATGTGAGCCCCTAGAAAAAGATTAAACGTCTTTAATGCAGTGTTTCCTTAGGTAGTAAAGTGAGCTTGGAATGGGTGTATGAGACTAGAAGTCTAGGAAGTACCTACTATACTACCATTCAGATATATGACTTCAGACACATTAATTCCCTTTGGGTCCGCAGTTTTCTCCATTATAAACAAATTCTAGCATTTTTTTTGAATTCAGAAATATATTTTCTGGACAATATAAATCTAAACATGATTTTCTTTTACCTTTACTTAATTTTCAGGCAAATAGTTAAGGGTTTCATCTTGTTAGCAGATGTAACAGGCCAGGTTCTGTTACATAATTGAATTGATATTTTTTCCATTCTTATTTGTTCAATGATATTATTGAATATTTATTTTTGGATCACATAGATGCTCAACACCAGTGATTCCCTTCATCTCTTCCATAAATAAGCATATGAAATGATGTTCCATGTCATATGTCATCAGGGAAATGAAAATTAAAACAAAAATGAGATACCAGTACACACTCATTAGAATGGCTAAAATCTGGAACACTGACAATGTCAAATGCCAGTAAGGATGTGGAGGAACAGAAACTCTCATACATTGCTGGTGGAAATGCAAAATAGTATAGCCATGTTGGAAGGCAATTTGGCAGTTTCTTATAAAACTAAACATACTCCTATCATGGGACCCAGCAATAAAGCTTCTTGGTATTTACCCAAAGGAGTTGAAAACTTACATCCACACAAAATCCTGCACAGGGAAGTTTATAGCAGCTTTATTCATAACTGCCAAAATTTGGAAGCAACGAAAATATCCTTATTAGGTGAATGGATAAATAAGTTGTGGTACCTCCAGATAATGGAATATTCAGCACTAAAAAGAAAAAGCTATCACTCCATGAGAAGACGTAGGTATTATGTGTATTATTAAGTGAAAGAAACCAATCTAAAAAGGCTACATACTGTATGATTACAACCACATGAACTGGAAAAGACAAAAGTATGGAAATTAACAGATCAGATGTTGCTGGGGTGGGGGAATGAATAGTCAGAGCATAGTTCTTAGGCAGTGAAAATACTCTGTATAATATTATGATGTATGATGTATGTCACTATATATTTGTCCAAACCCATAGAATATGCATCACCAAGAGTGAACCCTAAGGTAAACTGTGGAGTTTGGATGATTGTTATGTCAATGTAGACTCATCTTTGGTAAAAATTATGCAACTCTGGTGAGTGATATTGATAATGGCTACACATGTGCAGAGGCAAGGAGTGTATGAGAAGTCTCAATACTCCCCTTTCAATTTTGCTATAAACACAAAACTACTCTAAAAAATAAAGTATCAAGAAAGAAAACACAACATCTCAATACGTTAGAGAGAACACAGTTCAAATATAAATAGAAATAACTGTGTTCTGAATATGGTTTGTTAAAAGAAATCTTTTTGGCCTCATTTCCATGTTACCTCTTTCCCTTCCTTGGCTACATCTGTATGCTGACAACATCATGTGAGTTCCCCATTGGTCCATAATCTCATTCACTCTTGGACTTTCAAAATCGTGCTCCTCTGTCTAAAGCCCACTCACCTCCTGAATTCCCAGTCAGACACTCATCTTTATAGTCCCAGATTAGACATTACTTCCTCATAAATTCAGCAGAGTTGCTCTTTCCTTCATTTCCTGCCACTCTCCACTTTGTCCTATACCTCCATTTCTTGTGGAATCTATCATCTACCATACTTCTTTTTCCTCTGTTTTACTGTCAAAACAACTCTGAAAAGTGTTGACATTTATTTATATTTAAAATAGAGAACTCATTAAATAATTGCAAACTGTTAGCTATTCTTGTGTTGGCATATAAATTCTACAATGGAGACCTATGGATGGAGGATTGAAATCAAGACTTTTCAGAGGAGGTTCCAGCATTATAAACATAATTTACGTTAAAAATAGTCAGAGCTGCCTAGAGAAAAATATCATGCTTCAAAGGAAATTATGCATTTTTTAAGATTATACTTTTCCAGGCTACCTCATCTTATTCTTTCATTGTCTTTGAGTTATGTTATAACTCTGTGGATTGTAGCTGATAACAATACAAAATTATTCTTGTCTACAGACAGGCAGATTTGTCAATTGACTTACCTCTCTCACTGTGGAAGAGACCAGTTTGCCTCCATTTATGCATTCATTTAAAATTATGGATCTATAAATACATCTGTTGAACTGTTTGCAATATTTTATGAGTTCTCTCATTAATAATGAGTTATATAAAACTTTTAACACATGTTTATTTTTACACCTGTATGAAAGTCATGATTTTTACCACTTTTGGAAAGTTATTGTTTAACAACAGGATGCCTAGTGTTGTCATAATTGGAATGAGAAAAGGTGTTTGAAAACCCCTTAATTTGAAGGAATCACATTGCTGGGTCCTTTGGGGTGAAGCTTCTATCATGTTGGCACAAGCTCTATAGCACTTTGTAGGGTAAGCAGCTCTCCCATAAACAGAGCTGTCTTCTTTTCCGGACCCCTCCAGAAGCTCTTTTCCTGTTATTTCCCTTGGATCCTCTGTGTCAGTTTTAATCTTCCTTGAATGCACCCCCAAGTCTTAGTTCCTGTGGTTGCCCTCTCATGAATTCCTGATGCTTCCTCTGCACATAGACAAATGCTCTTGACCCCCTCAAGGCTCAGTGTACTCTCCTCCCTGTTCACGAAAATATTTGGCATCATTATTTTGTTTGTTTGTTTGTTTGTTTGTTTGTTTTGCGGTACGTGGGCCTCTCACTGTTGTGGCCTCTCCCGTTGCGGAGCACAGGCTCCGGACGCGCAGACTCAGCAGCCATGGCTCATGGGCCTAACCGCTCCGCGGCATGTGGGATCTTCCCAGACCAGGGCTCGAACCTGTGTCCCCTGAATCGGCAGGCAGACTCTCAACCACTGCGCCACCAGGGAAGCCCTTGGCATCATTATTGACGCTCCCTATTCCCAACTCATAACGCATGAAGGATCCATACCAACCATTTCAGTCTTAGAATGCCTTACAAGGAGACTTAGTATAGTAGAGCTGAATGGAAAATGAGAAATCATCCCAGTTCAAAGCCATCACTGTACAGAGGAGGACACTGTTATTTATTACATTCACCTGCAATTCCATACTTGGGGAGTACTTGACTTATGAATGACTTGTTCTTATGCATTGAATCCCTGCACCCTCAAAGGGACATTCCTTTCTTTCCTTTTTTCTCTAGTCCTGAGCAGTTGGGGATTAATTGACCTTAGAGGTGTCATTCTTTATGTAAATGAAAAAAATCTTCCTCTTCTTCTTATGCAGAAAGGAAGTGCGTAAGTCCCTGGTTTCCGGCTGTCTCCCTATGAGGAGCAGTCTTTGTTTCTCCTATTTTCCAGTGAAGTGCTAACACACTGTAAGCCCTTAACAAAGTTTATAGTTATTGAGAATTTCATTTTAACATTTTTCTTAAAAACAGTTTTTATGCTGATTACGTATGTTTAAAATTATCCAGATGTGTTAGATTAGAGATATTTCATGTTTGAATAGAGGGTTTTTTCCCACTGAATTGCAAATTATCATTAATAACATAGGTTTTAGAGATTTTTCTTTTTTTTTTTAAATGGGAGAAGTCTCCACAATACCAAACAATTGCTTCTCATAAGAATCTTAGAGACACAACAGTTTAACATGTTTCTGTTCTTTTCAATTCTCTTTTTTAAATTCTGTTCTGTTTAATTCTCCTAATTGTTTAACTTGTTTGTTTCATAGTTCCTCAACTAAACTTTAAGCTCCTTGAAGTTAGGGTTGGAAAGTCATATCAAATCAGTCCATCTTTCTACTTCTTATTGCAGATCCTAATGGACAGTATGCACTGTGTAAGTGGTGTGAGAATCAAATATATCCTTGACATCTAAGTGGAAAAGCTGTTCATGCTAATTAGTAGATCAAAAACAAGGAGAAATTGCATCCAAGCAAAGCTGACTTAAGTGCTGAACTTAAGTCTGAAAGGGACAAAGCAAGGAGGCAGGGGAAAATGGAGGTGAAATATATAAGCTGTTTCCAGGTAACTGGAAGGACCGAGCATTGGCCATAGAGGATGGAAAAGCAAAAGGAGAATCTGAGAAGCAAAATGAGATTCGGAAGGCAGAAAATGTCGACTTTCACTGCTCCAAAGTTTACCTAAGAATTCATTGTGAACACAGTTCTTCTTGAGGGTTCATCAAGGGAAACTGTTGTATCCCCCCCTTTTTTTTTTTCTTGTCAAAGATGGTGGATCTAGAGAGTCTGAATTTGATTAACTCTTTATTACCATGAAGAAACTTACCACTGATCACAGGAAAGCCTATAGAAGAAGGCTAGTCAATTCTTAGACCAAGACTATTAATAATAATAATAATAATAATAATAATAATAATAATTTATTTTATGGAGTGTAAACAATGAGATTATGTATATCTTCTTTGGTATATCTTCTATGGAAAAATGTCTATTTAGGTCTTCTGCCCATTTTTGGATTGGGTGTTTTGTTTTTTGGTTATTGAGCTGCATGACCTGCTTGTAAATTTTGGAGATTAATCCTTTGTCAGTTGCTTCATTTGCAAATATATTCTCCCATTCTGAGGGATGGCTTTAGTCTTGGTTATGGTTTCTTTTGCTGTACAAAAGCTTTTAAGTTTCATTAGGTCCATTTGTTTACTTTTGTTTTTATTTCCATTCCTCTAGGAGGTGGGTCAAAAAGTGGCTTGCTGTGATTTATGTCATAGGCTGTTCTGCCTATGTTTTCCTCTAAGAGTTTGATAGTTTCTGGCCTTACATTTAGGTCTTTAATCCATTTTGAGCTTATTTTTGTGTATGGTGTTAGGGAGTGTTCTAATCTCATACTTTTACATGTACCTGTCCAGTTTTCACAGCACCACTTATTGAAGAGGCTGTCTTTTCTCCACTGTATATTCTTGCCTCCTTTATCAAAGATAAGGTGACCATATGTGTGTGGGCTTATTTTTGGGCTTTCAATCCTGTTCCATTGATCTATATTTCTGTTTTTGTGCCAAGACCATACTGTCTTGATTACTGTAGCTTTGTAGTATAGTCTGAAGTCAGGTAGCCTGATTCCTCCAGGTCCGTTTTTCATTCTCAAGATTGCTTTTGTTATTCGGGGTCTTTTGTGTTTCCATACAAATTGTGAAATATTTTGTTCTAGTTCTGTGAAAAATGCCAGGGTAGTTTGATAGGGATTGCCTTGAATCTGTAGATTGCTTTGGGTAGTAGAGTCATTTTCAAAATTTGATTCTTCCAATCCAAGAACATGGTATATCTCTCCATCTATTTCTATCATCGTTAATTTCTTTCATCAGTGTCATAATTTTCTGCATACATGTTTTTTTCTCCTTAGGTAGGTTTATTCCAAGATATTTTATTCTTTTTGTTGCAGTGGTAAATGGGAGTGTTTTCTTAATTTCACTTTCAGATTTTTCATCATTAGTGCATAGAAATGCCAGAGATTTCTGTGCATTAATTTTGCATCCTGCTACTTTACCAAATTCATTGATTAGCTCTAGTAGTTTTCTGGTAGCATCTTTAGGATTCTCTATACATAGTATCATGTCATCTGGAAAGAGTGACAGCTTTACTTCTTTTCCGATTTTGATTGCTTTTATTTGTTTTCCTTCTCTGATTGCTGTGGCTAAAACTTCCAAAATTATGTTGAAAATAGTGGTGAGAGTGGGCAACCGTGTCTTGTTCCTGATCTTAGTGGAAATGGTTTCAGATTTTCACCACTGAGGACGATGTTGGCTGTGGGTTTGTCATATATGGTCTTTATTATGTTGAGGAAAGTTCCCTCTATGCCTACTTTCTCCAAGGTTTTTTGTCATAATTGGGTGTTGAATATTGTTGAAAGCTTTCTCGGCATCTATTGAGATGATCATATGCTTTTTATACTTCAGTTTGTTAATATGGTGTATCACGTTGATTGATTTGCATATATTGAAGAATCCTTGCATTTCTTGAATAAACCCCACTTGGTCATGGTGTATGATCCTTTTAATGTGCTCTTGGATTCTGTTTGTTAGAATTTTGTTGAGGATTTCTGCATCTATGTTCATCTGTGATATTTGGCCTATAGTTTTCTTCCTTTGTAACATCTTTGTCTGGTTCTGGTATCAGGGTGATGGTGGCCTCGTAGAATGAGTTTGGGAGTGTTCCTCCCTCTGCTATATTTTGGAAGTGTTTGAAAAGAATAAGTGTTAGCTCTTCTCCAAATATTTGAGCAAATTCGCCTGTGAAGCCATCTGGTCCCAGGCTTTTGTTTGTTGGAAGATTTTTAATCACAGTTTCAATTTCAGTGCTTGTGACTGGTCTGTTCATATTTTCTATTTCTTCCTGGTTCAGTCTCAGGAGGTTGTGCATTTCTAAGAATTTTTCCATTTCTTCCAGGTTGTCCATTTTATTGGCATATAGTTGCCTGTAGTAATCTCTCATGATCCTTTGTATTTCTGCAGTGTCAGTTGTTACTTCTCCTTTTTCATTTCTAATTCTATTGATTTGAGTCTTCTCCCTTTTTTTCTTGATTAGTCTGGCTAATGGTTTATCAATTTTGTTTATCTTCTCAAAGAACAAGCTTTGAGTTTTATTGATCTTTGCTATCGTTTCCTTCATTTCTTTTTCACTTATTTCTAATCTGATCTTTATGATTTCTTTCCTTCTACTAACTTTGGGGATTTTTTGTTCTTCTTTCTCTAATTGATTTAGGGGCAAGGTTAGGTTGTTTATTTGAGATGTATCCTGTTTCTAAAGGTAGGATTGTATTGCTATGAACTTCCCTCTTAGAACTGCTTTTGCTGCATCCCATACGTTTTGTGTCATCGTGTCTCCATTGTCATTTGTTTCTAGGTATTTTTTTATTTCCTCTTTGATTTCTTCAGTGATCACTTCGTTATTAATTATTGTATTGTTTAGCCTCCATGTGTTTGTATTTTGTAAAGACCTTTTCCTGTAATTGATATCTAATCTCATAGCATTGTGGTTGGAAAGAATGTTTGATACAATTTCAATTTTCTTAAATTTACCAACACTTGATTTGTGACACAAGATATGATCTATCTTGGAGAATGTTCCATGAACACTTGAAAAAAAATGTGTATTCTTTTGTTTTTGGATGGAATGTCCTATAAATATCAATTAAGTCCACCTTCTTTAATGTATCATTTAAAGCTTGTGTTTCCTTATTTATTTTCATTTTGGTTGATCTGTCCATTGGTGAAAGTGGGTTGTTAAAGTCCCCTAATATGAATGTGTCACTGTCAATTTCCCCTTTTATGGCTGTTAGTATTTGCCTTATGTATTGAGGTGCTCCTATGTTGGGTGCATAAATATTTACAATTGTTATATCTTCATCTTGGAAAGATCCCTTGATCATTATGTAGTGTCCTTCTTTGTCTCTTGTAATACTCTTTATTTTAAAGTCTATTTTGTCTGATATGAGAATTGCTACTCCAGCTTTCTTTTGATTTCCATTTGCATGAAATATCTTTTTCAATCCCTTCACTTTCAGTCTGTGTGCCTAGGTCTGAAGTGGGTCTCTTGTAGACGGCATATATATGGGTTTTGTTTTGGTATCCATTCAGCCAATCTGTGTCTTTTGGTGGGAGCATTTAACCCATTTACATTTAAGGTAATTATCGATATGTATATTCTTATTCCCATTTTCTTAATTGTTTTGGGTTTGTTCTAGTATGTATTTTCTTTCTCTTTTGTTTCTTGACTAGAGAAGTTCTATTAGTATTTTTTTAAACTTGTTTGGTGGTGCTGAACCCTCTCAGCTTTTGCTTGTCTGTAAAGATTTTAATTTCTCCATCAAATCTGAATGAGATCCTTGCTGGTTAGAGTAATACTGGCTGTAGATTTTTCTCTTTCATCATTTTATATATGTCCTGGCACTCCCTTCTTGCTTACAGAGTTTCTGCTGAAATATCAGCTGTTAACCTTATGGAGATTCTCTTGTGTGTTATTTTTTTCCCCTTGCTGCTTTTAATATGTTTTCTTTGTATTTAATTTTTGAAAGTTTGATTAATATGTGTCTTGGCCTGTTTCTCTTTGGATTTATCCTGTATGGGACTCTGTGCTTCCTGGACTTGATTAACTATTTCCTTTCCATTAGTTGATCTTCCAGGTCATTATCCATCCATTCTTCTGCCTCAGTTATTCTGCTATTGATCCCTTCTAGAGTATTTTAAATTTAATTTATTGTGTTGTTCATCATTGCTTGTTTCCTCTTTTGTTCTTCTAGTTTACTATAATCATTCTGAATTCTTTTTCAGGTAGACTGCCTATTTCCTCTTCATTTGTTAGGTCTTTTGGGTTTTTCCTTGCTCCATCTGCTGTGTGTTTTTCTGTCTTCTCATTTTGCTTATCTTACTGTGTTTGGGGTCTCCTTTTTGCAGGCTGCAAGTTCGTAGTTCCCATTGTTTATGGTGTCTGTCCCCAGTGGCTAAACTTGGTTCAGTGGGTTGTGCAGGCTTCCTGGTGGAGGGGACTAGTACCTGTGTTCTGGTATATAGCTGGATTTTGTCTTTCTGGTGGACAGTTCCACGTCTTGTGATGTATTTTGGGATGTCTGTAGCCTTATTATGATTTTAGGCATCCTCTCTGCTAATGGGTGGGGTTGTGATCCTGTCTTGATAGTTGTTTGCCATAAGGTGTCCAGTACTATAGCTTGCTGGTCGTTGAGTGAAGCTGGGTCTTAGTGTTGAGATGGAGATCTCTGGGAGATTTTCGCCATTTGATATTACATGGAGCTGGGAGGTCTCTTGTGGACCAGTACCCTGAATTTGGCTGTCACACCTCAGTGGCACAGCACTGACTCCTGGCTGGAGCACCAAGAGCCTTTCATCCACATGACTCAGAATAAAAGGGAGAAAAAGTAGAAAGAAAGGAAGAAAAAAGAAAGAAAGAAAGAGAATAAAATAAAATAAAATAAAATAAGTTAAAATAAAGTTATTAAAATAAAAAATAATTATTAAGAAAAAATTTTTAAAGTAAAAACAAAACAAAACAAACAAACAAACAAAAACGGATGGACAGAACCCTAGGACAAATGATGACAGACAAAATCTCACACAGAAGCATACACATACACACTCACAAAAAGTGGAAAAGGGGAAAAAATAATATATCTTGCTGTCAAAGTCCACCTCCTCAATTTGGGATGATTTGTTGTCTACTCAGTTATTCCATAGATGCAGGGTACATCAAGTTGATTATGGAGATTTAATCTGCTGTTCCTGAGGCTGCTGGGAGAGATTTCCCTTTCTCTTCTTTGTTCCCACAGCTCCCCGGGTTCAGCTTTGGATTTGGCCCCACCTCTGCATGTAAGTCACCAGAGGGCGTCTGTTCTTTGCTCAAAAAGGACAGGGTTAAAAGAGCAGCTGCTTTGGGGACTCTGGCTCATTCAGGCCTGGAGTGAGGGATGGGCACGGAGTGTGGTGTGAGCCTGCGATGGCAGAGGCCGGCGTGATGTTGCACCAGCCTGAGGCGTGCCTTGCATTCTCCTGGGAAAGTTTTCCCTGGATCACGGGACCCTGGCAGTGGTGGGCTGCACAGACTCCCCAGAATGGGGGTGTGGATAGTGACCTGTGATCGCACACAGGCTTCTTGGTAGTGGCAGCAGCAATCTTAGTGTCTTATGCTCATCTCTGGGGTCCACGCTTTTAGCCATGGCTCGCTCCCGTCTCTGGAGCTCCTTTAAGCAGCGCTCTTAATCCCCTCTCCTCATGCACCAGGAAACAAAGAGGGAAGAAAAAGTCTCTTTCCTCTTCGGCAGCTCCAGACTTTTTTCTGGACTCCCTCTTTGTTAGTCGTGGTGCACTAACTCCTTCAGGCTGTGTTCACGCCGCCATCCCCAGTCCACTCCCTGCGATCTGACTGAAGCCTGAGCCTCAGCTCCCAGCCCCGCCCACCCTGGCTGGTGAGCAGACAAGCCTCTCGGGCTGGTGAGTGCCGGTCGGCACTGCTCCTCTCTGCGAGAATCTCTCTGCTTTGCCTTCTGCACCCCTGTTGCTGTGCTCTCCTCCATGGCTCTGAAGCTTCCCCCCTCCACCACCATCAGTCTCCGCCCAAGAAGGGGCTTCCTAGTGTGTGGAAACTTTTCCTCCTTCACGAGTCCCTCCCACTGGTGCAGGTCCCATCCCTATCCTTTTGTCTCTGTTTTTTCTTGTTTCTTTTGCCCTACCCAGGTACATGGGGAGTTTCTTGCCTTTTGGGAGATCTGAGTTCTTCTTTCAGCGTTCAGTAGGTGTTCTGTAGGAGTTGTTCCACGTGTAGATGTATTTCTTATGTATCTATGGGGAGGAAGGTGATCTCCGCATCTTACTCTTCTGCCATCTTCCTCAACCACCTCTTGAAATCTTATGTGAGTCTTTTACTACTAAGCTTTGTGTATGTTTGATACAAATCTCCTCAAGTTAATTATAAGCAAATCAGGGGTAGAGATCATGCTTAACTCTTCTGACAATTCAATTTTTAATGTACATATTTTGAGCAACTGAGGAGGAGGCAATATGGAGAATTCAGTAGTGAGGGAGACAGTGCTCTTACACTATACTAGACCACAGGATGGGGCAGTGAGCACGGTAGACAAGATCCCTGATCAAATAATGCTTCCATCCTGTTTGTGATTAGGGAGGGCCTGACAATTGACAAAGAAGCAATTAAACACACCAGATAAAATTAGAGAACTGTAAGTGCTATGGAGAAAATAATAGAAGAGGACAGGCTACAGAGCGTATGTGCATGCATGTGGAGGTACCATTTTACATAAGCAGATCAGATAAGATTCTCTCAGAAGGTGAGATAAAAGTTCAGACCTGAACAATGGTTTCAACTACCTACATGAAAATTTGGGCCAAGAACATTCCAGCTACAGCATTCAGCCAAGAGTTAAAAAAAAAATGATCTTATTATCAAGGAAAAGAAAGAAGCCTGCTCTATCAACAGTAAGTCTAGGGGCAGAGTGGGATGAGAGAGGAATCAGGAGTCAGGTATGTGTGGCCTTGTAGTCTTGTAAGGGGTATAAGTCACTCTCACCATGTTTGATGCCAAAGTCTTTTTCTCAAACCCTCTTCCCTGCATTCTTAATCCTACCTGCCCATAACCCCAAACTTCCTTTCCACTGAGAAATAAAGCAAGGAAACAGGAGGGATAGAGTAAACAAGGGGATCAGATTGTCTGGTGCTTTTTACCATATAAGGGTAATAGTGCATTTGCCTATTTATTTTATGTCATTTTTTGTTAAGAACATACATATATTAAAGAAAACTTTGGACTGGACTTGTGCTTCAAGTTTTCCTGTACCCAATCTAATGATCTTTCCACTGAACCTCTGGGAGTACCACAGTTCCTGTATTTAGATAATAAAATAGTAGAGCACAAAGGGACCTCTGAGGACCTTGGCATTGGTCCTGGAGGGTGTCACGTTAAAATAGAAGTCTTTCTGAAATGATATCTGGTTCAATATGACCTAGAACCAGTTTTAACTGTATTCATGAAAGCATATGAAACAAAATCCACCAGAGAATGAGCCTAAGTACAAAAGAGATAAAGTAAAAAGTTAATAACCCACCATCTCCCTTCTATGCCTCCCATGTGTTCACTTGGTACAAGCTGGTGTCCTCACATGGCCTTTGGAAACAGAGAATGGAGGTTTTCTTTGGAGCTTTCAGCTTCATTTACATGCTTGAAATCTCAGCTAACACAGTTTCAAGTGTGTAGGAAAATGAAGTCGCATTTCATTAAGAATAATGAAAAGGGCATTTGGAGTCAAATTATCTATTGTGGTTTGATGTAGTTGTGCAGCTTTTAATCACGGTGACTGCCTTTCATATTTATGTATTCTTTGCAAAGTGAAAAAAAATAGAATCCATGCTTTCTAGTTGTATTAGGATATGGAATTTTTTGGTCTTTTTCACAAGTTTAAAAAAAAGTGGTATTTATATTATTCATATAATAAAAAAAAGAGAGAAGAGCATTTCCTTTTCTTATCAAATTCACACTGTTACAATACTGAAACCTTTTGCCAGTAGCCTTTCAAGGCACTTGTTTCTAATTCGATTTTATTAATGTTTGGTAAAACTGAGAGTTGGAGGCTTCTATCTTTTTATTACAAATATCCTTCAATTTAGGATATGCCCTGGGAACTTTGATGCTTCTCGTAGGAGATTGTTAAATAATCATCATAATTGGATCCAGCAAACCATTTAGCAGTGTTCAGTCTACCAGAGCTCAATGATACATTTTTTTTCCTTTTTCCCAGAAAGTTCTTTGCTTGTCTGGTCTGCTTTTCCTTGATGTGCATAATTATGCTCTTGTAGCTAAGTGAGGGAGCTAATTTCAGCCAACAATTCATGACTGTATTTTTGCAGGACCAAAAGTTGCTTTTCAGAAGCAATTTGCAGTACATGCTATGGGCCTCATACAGACCATGCAAATGACTTAAAATTATATTTTGGACTTTAATTTCCATTGCTTTTAGAATTTCCTGGACTTGGGGACCATGAAAGAGAATCAAAGGCAAATGGACTAAAAGGAAATCACTTTCTTTGCGAGGTTTACCATCACTTGGGGTCTCTCACAGTACTTATTGTTGCCACAACCATGCTGGCCCCCAAATGTGTTCTTCTTTTTCTGGAAAACTATCCAAGCATTTATACCAAATCAATTTCTTGTTTTCTCTAACAGCCATAGGAGGCTAAGCTTTCACTAAAGACTTAAGGAAGAATACCAGCAGAGAACAAAATGGGAATAAAAAAGAAAATGCATGCAATAGAATGTTATCTAGCTCACTACATAAAGAACTCTGAATTTACCTCGTGTCACTGACCCCACTCTACCTCCTGTTTGTAAGAAAAGTTTCACCCAAGGATGGCTTCTAGTGTTTCAATTCCCTTCAAGTAACCAAACCTCTTTGGGGATTGTCTTACACACATACTTTTTAGGAAAAAGCAGGTGTTCAGAGGAATGGATTTAACACTATCCACCTTCCCCCAACCACCACCTCCCAACCAAAAACAGTCCTTATATTTCTTCTAAGACCCATCAAAATATGGAGACAGAGATGTGATCTATCTCTACTTGTAGGGGAGAAGTCAAATATTATTTCCTTTCATTTGGGGAAACAGGCTTTTCTTGGAAACCTGTTGGATTAGTTTGGGGTCCAGACCATGAGGATAATTGAGGTAAATCTATGAACCTTTTCTGAAGACAGATGGATGCATATTTTATACATGGAAAATTAAAATCAAGGGTGTAGTCCCTGAATGTGCATGTGGGGTGTGTATGTGTGTTTACATACGTGTGTGTGTGTGTGTGTGCACGCAGATGGGAGTGAAATGCAGGGAATAAGAGTCTGGGACACGTGCAACTGGAAGGGAAAAAGAAAAGTTAACTCAAAGACCGAGTAACAGTAACACAGGCAGAGATGTCAAGTTGTGAAAGTCACTGTGTGAACATTATTTAGGTCAGTTGTTCTCAAACTTGCCTGTACGCCAGAATTCCTGGGAGGCCTTGTTCAAACACATTGCTGGCCCCCATCCCAGAATCTCTGATTCAGGATTTCTCAGGTGGTCCCCAAGATGTGGCATTTCCAACAAGTTTCCAGATGATCCTGGTACTACTGGTCAGGGGACCACGTGGGTTTCAGCCACAATTTTTTGCCTAGTTTATACGTAGTATTGGAGATCAGCAAAAATGTCATGTGTGCCCATTTCTTCTACCTGCCTTTTCTTATGTAATTATCCCGCCTATTTCTGCCCCTATTAACAAGTACCCAGTTTTTCAGCTGCAGGTATTGTTATTACACAAGATCCTCCTTCTTGCTTAAAGAATAGTAATTTGCCCACTACAGACGGTTTCACCAGAGTGTTCCATGTTCTTACCATGTGTGTTATAATGTCGCTGGTCATATATTACCCCAGATACTTTGGGAAAATAATTCTGGTTATAAGTACATCAATGCATGAGTTTAAAATGAAAAATGTTCTTGAATGGAATTGAACTGACAGCCTCATCCTACCCAGTTAACAAAAGGCAGAAAACTGCAAGGTAGAAGTAAAGATGTGCGTGGAGGAGCTGGTTTGGGATCACATCCCCCCTTTCTGAAGCTTCCAAAATCCTCCCTGGTATCTGACTGCATGTTCTGCCACCAAGTAACACTGGTCTTGCATGCATAGATTGACAGAGGGCTAGCAGTTAGTCCTGTTTGCACAGGTGTAACCATTTAGAGTTTCCCTTATTGTCCTCATTGTACATTTACTTATAGAGGCAGAGGACACTTAATTTTGCTACAGCAATGCCCAGAGATATTTTTATCTCACCCCTTCCTTCCTTGGAGGACCCTCCCTCTGAAGCATGATGGATGCAGCCATGGAGGTGCTGCTCAGATCCCCTTCAAGAGAGAATTTGCTGTGAGCCATATAGTGTGCTGACAGCCCAGTGCTGAACCCCTGGGATCTGCCTCAGCATTCCCACCTAGGCTGCACTCTCCGCGGGTGCTCCCAGCCCATGGCTGAGCACAGGAGGGCTACTAGAGCAGAGACATTTCTGCCTGAGGCTCCCCCAACTCCTCTAAGAGGCAACTGCACTCTGGGCCCCCTACCTGGTTAGTTGAGACTCTCAGAACTGCTCTGTAGTCTGGGGCTCTTCCTCCTCATTCTCCATCTCCCTTCTTGGGACTTAAGACTCTCATGGAGGTCTGAAATTTTTCCCTGCCTACTCTTGCTCTTTATCCTCTAACTTCACAGGCATTTCCTCAAGAAATATCTCCATGCTATGTCTGTCTTGGTATCTTGGACCTACACTGACACCATTACTGAATCCTGCCCCACTTTCTAGAGCCACACTCAAACTTCTTATCCAGGCCACCTGTCCTGTCCAGAACTTTCTTTCTCCTACTACTTCACCATTTCCCACATTATCAGCCTCTAAAGCATGTTCCTCATACATATATATTTCTGACTCTGGACGAGGTCTCAATTCTTCCAGTGTGCCAAAGCTGCCAACTCGGCCCATATTAATACAAGAAAGTAAGGAAAGCTCTTCAGCAGATATAGGCAAACAGATCTTTGCATCAGCCAATGCAGGCTGTAATCCCGATTCTCAGAGGTTGTATATGTGTCCCTCTATCCACACCTACTTGAATGGGTGGCAAGTGAAAATGTGTAGAGGCATTTCTAATTGTCAGATTGATTGAGGAGTACCAATGCTGCTTCACATGTAGGGCCAGAAACTTCAAATGGGCTTCAAATCCAGGGCAGTTCCGTATATCAAAGAATAGTCCTATTCACAGTGCCCAAGAACGTCTACCCTAAGAGATCTTGAAACTGATCATTTTAGCTTTACTGGATCTTGACTTTCTCATCTATAAAAATGAAAATATTAAAAATATATGCCCCTAACATAGTGCTTAGTATATATCTCAATTAATAATATTTTCTTGTACTTTTCCTTCTTTCCTCTTCCCTACCTCACAGGTTGTTTTGAGGATCAGATGAGATAATACATGTGAAATTTCTGTGTATATAATAAGGCTTTACCCACATGTATTTAAAATATGGATATCAGGCTATTTTGTATAATCTTATTTTAGAGAAGAGTTAATCAAATAAACATAGTTCTGGAACTTTTCTCCAACTCAAAATTGCAATTATAAAAGGTACCTTTTTAAACAAATTATTTCATTTATGAAACCCAGTATAGGCTCTCCAAGCCTCACTGGATAAGGTATGCCCAGTGTTTGCTGGATATCATGGTAGCTTCCCTCTGAGTCCAGCCGTGGAATTCAAGGGCATGCCAAGGCTGTTTTGATGAATGTATTGTAAATAGAAAAGGTTAATGTATTCAGGTTCCTATTTAATCGAAAATCCCCAAGGAAGAAGTAATCATCTGTGGGAGGAGGGAAGGGAAACCCAGGAAGCAACGGGGTGAGGTGACTTAGTCCTATTCTTCCCTGCCCTCACCCTCTTTCATCTGCTTAGCAACCTGCTTTTCAGTTATTTTCTTTCTCAGAATCACCTGTTGTGTGTTGTACCTTGTATGGGAACATTGGTCATGGCTACACCTCCTTTCAGGCTCAGTGGACTTCTAAAGCGTCAGAGTTATCGTGACTTCACTGTGAAAATAAGGATCTGTGTTTGAGCTAGGATATCAAGAGAATGTTTCCTGGAACATGCTGGGTGGTCAATACATCTAGGGAGAATATAACTGAAAGTCAGTGCACTCCTTGGGGGTAATTTGACTTTGCAAATTTCCTTATTCCCTTTCTCACTCCTGCCAGATGAGAAGAAGCATGTGTGTGTGTGTGTGTGTGAAAGACAGAGAGAGAAAAGAAGAGATGGGTAATGCTTATACACTAAGGAGAGAATAAGCCTTTTAAAGATATTGCTATGTATGAATTACTGATTATAACTTTTGCCCACTACAGACAACAACATAATATTTTATGGTCAAGATTTGTCTAGTCATCAGTTACAATGCTAAAGTATCATTAATAAGAACTTTATCATGACAATGAAAAGATTACCTGAGAATAACTGAACTCACCCCATAGAATGAGAATGATAAACTATATATTTAAATTTGTTGTATTATATAACTATGTAACTATATATATCAACAGACTACTCACCTGAACAGTGTTTGTTGTCATGGGCGATTGGTGAAACTATAACCAAGTGCAGCTAAAAAAGAACAATTCGGCTTTGGCTTATTTGAAAGTTCTTTCTTGTTCAAGGCCATTAACTTTACATCTGCCCTATGCTGTTCTTGCTCCATGCACATGGGACAGGATGGTAACTGGTACCACCACATTTTAAGTAGAGCATCTTCACCAGTGGTTTGGTACACAGGCTCTGGAGCCTGCTGTCTCTGTTCAAATTCCACCTTTGCCATTAACAAGCTGTATGACCTTGGGCAAATTCCTTTACCTGTTTATGCAGAGGTCTCCTCATCTACAAAAAGAGAATGATGATAAGACCTACATAGGGTTATTGTAAAGATTAAACTGAGTTAAAAATTATGAAGTGGGAACAGTGTCTGTCACAAACTGAATGATCCATGAGTTTTAATTACTGTTCTTATTGATTGTGATTAGAGACCTATCTGATTTATATTTTTGAATGATGCTTGGATCTCAGAGTGTGCATCCTCCTTTGTCAGGTTATGAAGATTTCTGGCTACACTGTGTGTTACCCAGGAAGGGTCTTCTCTTAAGCTCTGTTCTCTCTGCTCTCTGCCTCTTCAGTTCTGATTCTCTTTCTCTCTTACTCTTTCTCTCCCTCCCCTTCTTTTGTCTGATTTGTAACACAATAGTGGGAAGACTATTATATTATTCTCTGGCTTTTGGTGGGAAAGAAAGCATTTCTGAGTTTAGTCCAACCTGAAAATGCGTTTTCTTCTTCCCCTCAAAATATAAAAAAACAAAAGCATTCAACAAGCAAACAAATGAACATTCATATTCACCATCTTTCCTAAGATTGGCAGCTAAACGATTGCAGTCAGAGCATTTCATGACCCTCTAGGCAAGGTTATATTAGTCTGCATAGAATATCAAGCCTTCTACATTAGGCAACTCATGAATGAAATATCTTTTATATAAGGTTGGGGTAAGTGGTCTCTATATGGTCCCCGGTGATACACACTCCATTATTCTTTTTTTTTTTAATTTTATTGGAGTATAGTTGATTTACAATGTTGTATTAGTTTCAGGTGTGCAGCAAAGTGATTCAGTTATACATATACATTGTTCTCACTGCTGTGGAATCTCCTCCCTTTGAGTGTGGGCTGGACATAGTGACTTGTTTCCAAAGAATAACATTTGACCAAAGTAAAGATTAGATTCCAAGATTAGATTGTGATAGACTCAGGCTTCTAGTTTGCTCATCTTCACTTGACCTCTGTTGCTCTGATGGAAGCCAGCTACCATGTTATGAAGGGTCTAATGGGGAGGCTCATGGCCGCCAGCCAACAACCAGTAAGAACTAAGGCTGTCGGTACTACAGTCTTCAAAGAACTGAATCCTGTTAGCAACTCCTGAGTGAACTTTGAAGCAAATTCTGCTCTAGTTGAACCTCAAGATGGCTGTGACCGTGGCTAACAACATGAACAAAACCTTGTGAGAGACAATGAACTGGAGGACACAGATATATGTGCCCCAGTGTTCATAGCAGCACTATTTACCAAGACATGTAAGCAACCTGAATGTATATTGACAGAGGAATGGATAAAGAAGTTGTGGTGTATTCATATACAATGGAATATTACTCAGCCATAAAAAAGAATGAACTATCCCATTTACAAAAGCATGGATGGACCTGGAGATTATTATACGAAGTGAAGTAAGTCAGAGAGAGAAAGACAAATATCATACGGTATTATTTATATGTGAGATCTAAACAAATGCTACAAATGAATTTATTTACAAAATGGAAATACACTCACAGACATAGAAAACAAACTTATGGTTACCAAAGGGGAAAAGCAAAGGGAAGGGATAAATTAGAAGTTTGGAATTAACAGATACACACTACTATATATAAAATAAATAACCAACAAGGACTTACTGTATAACAAAGATAACTATATTCTCTCTCTCTCTCTCTCTCTCTCTCTATATATATATATATATATATATATGTATGTATATATATATACACACACACATATATACACACATATATGTGTATATTGATACATAACATATATATATATATATATATATATATATATATATATATATATATACATATGAATCACTTTGCTGTATACCTGAAACTAACACAACATTGTAAATCAATTATAGAGCCATAAAATAAATAAACCTTATCCAAATTCCTGACCCACAGTAACCATGAGATAATAAATGTGTGTTTTCCTAAGCTGCTAAATTTCAGATTAATTTTTTACACAGCAATAGGTATCTAATATACTTTCATTAATTGACGTTTTAGGAATTGGGGAGAAGGTAGAAGCAATCTTAGTAATTTATTTTTAACTAAAATCTCACCTGAGAAACAGCTTTTTGTGTGGTTCTTATTTTAATCTTGCTTTAAATATCCAACACCAGTATTTAGTCTCAGTAATCTCTGCCTAGTAAATGTCAGTAGGTTTGTATTTATGATAGAAAATCTTACAAGCAATCATTTTGAAGATAAATTCTCACTTTACCATAATCATTTCATCATCACCATCATATCATCATCATCATCATCATCCCACCTCAAACTTACTGTGTGTTAGTACCTGTTTTAGGTATTTTACATCACCAATCCTCAAAACCCAATGAGGTAAACACATTTTTGTAATCTTCATTTTACAATATAGAAAACTGAGGCACAAAAAAACTATGTAACTTGACCCAGGTCACACTGATAGTTAGCAGCCGAACCAGGATGCAAAAGAGGTCATTAGACTCCAGAGTATGAGAACCTGACCACTCTGTGATTCTACCTCTCTTAAAGACTGCTCAAGATTGGAGAGAGACGGAAGGTGTGGGAGACTACATTGACATTGGTCTCAGAACATTGAAAGAAGTTTAGTAGTTTATTCTTTTGTAACCGTTAATATTGATGGTTTACGGTTTTCTTGTGACTCACCTTTTCTCTGAAATGTGAAAAGTAGCAAATCATTAAAATTATTTTCTATGACAAAATTTATTGGTAATGTTATGGTTCTTTTACTTAGAATCAACGGATTAACATTCTCTCTCTCCAGTGCCCAGAATTGTGTGTGTTCTGAGGAAAGAGATCAATAAATATTGTGGAATGATGAAATACCTGATAATGAAGATAGTGATGAAGAAGATGATGATGATGGTTGTTTTGCAATGACTATGTCTTCTCTTTATGTTGTATTATTTAATCTTTGTTTTACTTGTTTAAGCCTCAATCTACATTTGAGGAAATAAGTGCATCATTTTATCCCAGTTTTGTATTCGGTGAGAAATATAGACAGTAGGGTAATTTTCTTGAGAACAGATCTTAGAGAAGTTTGATTACCAGACTGAAGAATTTAAATCATACTTTAAAGGTAATAGAAAAATTTGTGGGTTACTGTGTTGAGAAAAACCATAGTAGTGATCTGTGTATCACATTCTGAAGTTAAATTTTGGGAAAATTAGAAGACATTAAGTGCCTCTACTCACTTACTCTGAACCTCCTGATTTAAAAGAAAATCAAAATTAAAAATAAAAAACAAACCTGCTACTCACATGGTTAAAACCTCCAGAGGGTTTTACCTTGCAGAGTGAAGTTTATCAACTCTTCTCCAGATATAGAGAATACCCTACCTCAGAGACAGTCATTTCAACTGGGTATTCATGTGTTTGCTGACCTACTACATGTATTATTTGCTTGTGTTTGTTTAATTTTTTGGAATATTTTACAAACATTAGTCACCCTGTCACATCTGACAAGTTCAAAAGCAGCAAGAAGGCTAATACTTGAAGAGGCATATTAGACAAATATACATTGGTGCTTGTGAACCAATGCATTTTCCTGAATCTAACTTATTTAGATGGAGGACTCCTGGGGGATTAATTGGGGCAGTTGCCAACAAGATTCTAAGGCCTTTCAAGACAGCTCTTTTCCTCATGATACTGCTCTGATTGTAAAAATTTATCTCCAATAGTTAACAGTCTTCTTATATGGTTTTCAGATTCAAATTCAATATTCTAAATATGGTCTGATAAGTACAGAATCTAGTAAAAATATTTCTTCTGAACTATACACTTAACTCTGTACTTATAATTTTAAAGAGTTAGGCAATCTTTGATTCCCATCAATTTGCCATCAGTAATATATGAATTTTCCATAGGCATCCAAGTTATTCTAGTTCTATATTTCATTATTAATATTCAATTATATTCTACTGATTTGAGTATAATTAAAACAAAACATGTATATAAATTGAAGAAATAGTGTAAAATTGCATTTGGAGTTTAAATATAAAACTTGAAAAAAATGATACAAAACAAAACCCAAAACCTCTGGAGGGATAAGTTAATAATGATATCAGGGGAACGGACCAAGCAGCTTATTCTGAGCTTCCTGATAGACAAGAAAAAAGAAAGGGTTCTAGGATTCCAGAAGTGGTTCAGCTCAGAATTCAAGAATAACTCTATCTATAATAGTATGTTTTCTATTCCCAGTGAGTTTTGTCCAAATAAGATAAATATATTTCATTGACTATTAACACAAATTAGTTCTCAATAACCTTAAAAAGAAGAGGACAGACCCTGTTAGGAGACACAGGATAGGGAAGTTTAGTTTTGATATTGAGCAAAGGTAAGGCAGTCTGGGAGGCTAGGCCCTGGGAGGAGGGGTGGATGCCACATATATTTTGCCTGCAAAGATGGAGTTGAATGGTGACATCTACAAAGACAATGGGAAATGGCAGTTTATGTAAACAAATGTTAATATTCAGGCATCTCATTGTCACATTTTGATTTTTCACTTGGTCTAACTCTCTAGTGGAAAAACAAAAGATTGTTTGAAACAGTTGACTTGGATGGTTCATGAACATTTTCCTCACTGAACTTTGGGAGCTGAATAGCCTCATTCCATTATTGTCCTGGAGAACTAGGACAAACACTATCTTATGTTTTATCTTTAAAGCTTCTGAGATATATTCCTAATCCTGCTATGTTATTCCTTACTCTCAATCACCAGACATTATGAAGTTGATGTAAATTTGATCTTGTAACTCATCTGTTACTCCTGTGGCTGATGGTGACAGCTGTCATTAGTTTAATGATCATAGTTATCCATTGTCATAATTAATGTGATTACTTAAGGAGGCTAGATGTATCATTACTTAATACATCAAATTAGGAAATGATGTCATGGCTGGGCACACAAAATGATCCATCATATTTGAAGATGAGTCAGTGCATTAAAAGTTTCTCAATAAAACAACAGTGTGGGCCTTCAGAACTTATAATTTTCAGAGAGATATTAAATAGTTGCATGAGATAGGATTCTTCTATGCTCTAATGTTGACCATTATGGCCAAATGAAAGCTCTCGTGACATCCATCTTGTCAAGGAGGCAGCTTCACGACTGTGATGTTTTATGTGTGTGGCTACAGAGTATGAAATCATTTCTAGCCCCAGCTCAACTGCTATCCACTTACTCCCTAGGACTTTTTCAAGAAGTGATCTTTCTTTCCATTAGCCTGCCATAACTTTCTCCCTATAACGCTTTGAACAATCTCTTACCATTGATGGTGTTTTGAAATTTATAAAGCCCTTTTGAAAACATGATCTTAAAAAGAATCAGAAGTCAGTTATTCTTATTTTCTTCCAAAGCTTTCTTGAGACATGTGTCAGGCATGTCTTGACTTGATTGTCATTAACTGTGTGCTTGCTGGATGTTTCCTATAAAAAGAATAGCTTCTGGAAACCAGTATCCATATCACATGTATATTATATCTCTATTAAATCTAGTACTAATTTATCGCATTACCTTTTAAGTTTACAAATCTCAGAACAAATAACAGGATGATTCTCTAAACATATGTTGATGAGAAGTTGAAATGAGACAGATTATTTTGCTTCTTTATTGAAATACCCCAGGGATGAGTGCAGAGAGTTTATTGGTACCAACTATCTACATAGATCCAGTGCCCAAACTTGTTAAAATTGATTTAACTTCATCAGAATTTTCACTAGAATTCAACGTTCCTTTCTTAAATTCCAGTTAGTCACTCACTGATTTATTTAAACACTTGTTCATTCATTTATTTGGCATTTAACAAGGACTTATTCCTCCTATGTACCAGATGCTATAGAGGAAGTATAGAGTTAAATAAATTTAGTCCATACCATAGAAAGTTTTAGTTCCTCTGGGTTGATCACTGTCTGGCAGGGGAAGCAGCCATTTGTACTGATAACTGTAATATATTGTAATATGTAATCTTAGAGATTAGTCAGTAGCTGTGGATATACAAACCAAGCAAAGATTAATTCTGCATAGGAACTTCAAGAAATATTTCAAAGAAGTGGTGTCATTTATTTTGAATGTTGGTGAAACAGTGAGAGTTTTCCAGATAGATGGAGTTACAAAGAATTCACCATGTTTAGGAAAATAAATGGAAGTTGGGGAAGTTTAGATATATGGTGCATCTAGAAGAGAGAAAAGGTTCCATGTATGGCTCAGAAAGGAGGCTGGGACCAATGAAGCAAGGATCTTACAAGCTCTACTGAGTCATTTTGGAGGTGGTCCTGTAGGTGCTTCATCTTCAAAGTACAGTACTTGAACTAAAAATTCGTTTGCTCTACACACAATTCACTTGCTATCTTGGGACAGAGTACTACCGCGTTGTTGAGTTTTAAAAAGTTATATATTTTAAAAAGATGTAGTACCAAATTTTCTGTACTTTTACATAATAAGTATTTTCAATAGTATTCTATCTAGCTTCCTTTTTAAAAGGGAACCAAAATACCACCCTTGAATATAAAGAAGATGTTTTAAAATTATAAGTAAAACTAACATTCTCAACATGGAAAAGATAAAAGTAATTGGAAATATTTTCATTGTCATGTAATTTTTATCTCTGAAAACAATAAATATATATAGCAACTAGAATTTTTTTTTCAAACTTACCCTCTCAAAGAACTTGGAAATAGAATTTCCAACTTGTGTAAAAGATTAAGGTATTAAATTTTTTCAACAACTAAGTGTAATAAGGGAAATTTGCCTATCAAATTTCAATAGCAATAAGAAACTTTTGCATCATAGGTGGATAGGACTGCAAAATGTGGCTCATGACATGAACCATGGACCCAGTTTTTCCATTTAATTCTTCATTTCTATCATGAGTTAGATTTTTAAATATATGATCATTAAAATTATCACAATGTATTGGGTTTAGAACCATGTCTTCAATATGAAGTAATTTAGTGGGTTAAATAAAAATTTTCAAAATAATAAACCATTTACAATTATATATGTCTATATTATATATGTATTTATATGAATCATGTTCTATTATTAACAATTTTTAGTATTAAAAAGTGAATTAATGAATTATAGTCCACAAGTTAAGATGTGCAAATGATGTAATTTAAAAATTATTCTATTATAATTCATATCCACATGTTATTTTAATGAACCATATTATCAATTATTTCAACCTCAATGCCATTATCAGGACTCGTACCATATTTTTCACATAGCTTGTATTAACCTGCTAACAGAAAAATTATAGCTTAAGCAAACAGATTTTTTGTTTGTGTTATTTGCTCATTTTCTCAAAATAATAAGAGATAGACATTTACAGGTATTGGATTGAGACATTCAGGAATGTCACCTGGCAACCAAGCATGTTACTTTTGCCATGCCTGTTTTGTTAATGTCACTATCATGATTGTTGTGTCATTATCACAACCTCAGACATCATGTTCATGTTCAAAGTAAATATAAAAAGGAAGGTAGATGTGAGATAAGCCTGAACCTATTTATTAGAAAAGAGAAAGATTTCACAGGAAGCTCCAGGTCATCTCATTGAACATCTAATGTTATGCCTACCTGTAAGGGATATTGGAGCTGATTATATTGCTGTAAATATGCAACTTACAGTGCTTCCAATTCACTAATGAAGAAATAAGACAAGGAAAAAAACCACTTTCCTAATTGTTTCCTATTACTTGTCAACAATCTCTCTTATTCACAAGCTCAAAGTTTACTTAGAGACTGCTAGGAGAGGACAATAAAGTGAGTAAAAATATGGTTATGCATTGATGATGGATTTTATGTTCATTATTTGATTGTTTTCTTTCTGCCATCTCTGTTTATCAAGCAATGATTGGTATCGGACCTCTAAGCCTCTAATTTAAAAAAAGAAAAGAAAGAAAAAAAGTAAATTGATAATATGTTTATTTTATTTTAATTCTTGGAAAATGTCAATTATGAGGTAATAAATGTTTTGAGGTATAAATTACACATTATGTAAAGTGAGGTAAACTTATAACTATAAATGATATAATTCTAGTATATAAATTATTTTAAATTTGTAAATCAACATATTTATAAATATGTATATAAATTTTAAATCTTTATTTGTATGAATTTTGGGTGTGCTTGCAATAATATTGCATAAATAGGCCTGTATAAATAAAAATGTTTGGATTCTGTTCCTGTGGAGAATGGGAGTCACCTGTGTTTTCTAAAAAGGATCTGGCACTGACTTGGATAAAACATAATCTTTGATCCATGAAATATTCTATCTGTTGGTCCATAAGTGACCTCCTCCTTTTTTTAAGTGTTTAAGATATATAATTAGATATGTTTAAAATGTTATAATTATTCATGGACCAATCATCCCAAGCAAAAGTTAGGACCTTAACAATAACCTTCATTGAATTATATTTCTTCTACTAACCTATCCCCTGATTTCCTACACCCATGGGGCACATATCCTAACTCCTGTGTTCATCATTCCCTTGCTTTCTTTTTAATGTGATTTTACTTAAAGTACATTTTAATTTCATTTTAATTTTAATTTTAAACTTTTACTTTGTTTTTAACTTTAGAAAATAGGTATCACACTTATGATTTATTTGGGGATTTACTTTTTTTCTTTAATATTGTGCTACTAAAGTCCATATCACTGCATGCCTCTGTAGTTCATTTATTTTGAGTGCAGAAATGTTATGTTGTTTGATATGTCAAAGTGTTTGATTTACTCTCACAATAATAGGCATTTCAGCAACTTCAGGTTTCTTCTATGGTGATCAGTAGCTCTAAAGACATTTGTGTACATGTCCCTTGATTAAGTAAGTGTTTCTCTAGAATAAATATAATACTGGATCACAGGGTATGTGAAGAATCCATTTTAAGAGTTGTTTTCTTAAGTGTTTTCCATGGTGGTTGTACCCATTGATCTGTGAGTGATTTTCTCACAAGTGGTTTCACACAGGATTTATGTGTTACGGGAAAAGAACTCTGGTAGCAATGTTGTGGGTGATATGAAGTAAGGAGATAAAATTTGGGAGGTTCTGAGGGGACCATGCCTTTAATTATTTCAGTTGTGCTATACACTTTTTATAAACCTATACTATTTTTAAACTATAAAATATGTATCAAAAACTGTGTATTGATATTGAAAACCATGCTCAAGAATCCTTTTGTCAGTCATATACAAGACCACTGACTCTAAAAATCAAACATTCTGGAGACATCACTAGTGAAGTGAAGCAAAACAAATGATGGCAAATGGCCTTATTAGTTCTGTTCTTAACTCCACACCTCCTCCCAAAGGCACACAAAATCACAGTTTCATAGGGAGATTCGTGCCCTAATATTTAATTTTTCTCCAGTGACCCACATCCCTATAGCTATCACATGACAACATGTAAAAGACTTTTCAAATATTCTTTTTCTTTAAGCTTTCTTTGCAATCCTCTTGGAAAGGAAGAGTGGTGACTTTTTCCCCCACCATTGCTTGGTTCTCTTTTGTTCTGGTTCTAAACTCTGTTGATACCCTTGAGTTTATATCCTATCCACCTGCAAATAAGTTGTTCTTCCTTCTAAATATATCTCAAATCATGTCATTGCACAGGTTTCTAGTGCTAGCTCACTAGTCAAAGTCAATATCATCTCCTACACGGATTAGTGATAATCCTACTTCTACACTGTGTTGTACAGACTCTTTTCAAACAGGCCAATTGATCTTCCAAAAGCATGAGTCTGATCAAGCCACTTCTATTCTTAAAAGATCTCAATGGGATTTCATCTCTTTCAGCATAAAATCCTAACCCCGTACCATGACTTATAAAGACCTTACCTGGTACAGACTCTGGTTAACTCTGTTTGTATTTCCTGTCACTCTCCAGTAACTTCCTCCTTTGCTGTCACAATGGTTTTCTTGATTTTCCTCAAATGGAAAACAATAACTTTGCCTCAGCACATGTGTGCTGTTGTTCTCTTGTTTTGCACATCCTTTCTCCAAATATTGATATACTGCTCTTTTCCACGTACTAACATACCTCCCTCACTTTACGGAGGTTTCTGCTCAAATTTTTCACCTCCTGAAATCTTATCTTCCCATCATTTCAGAAATGAATCTCTTCCATGTCTTGCCTATAATAAATAGTGCTGCTATGAACACTGGAGTGCATGTATCTTTTTGAATTATAGCTTTCTACAGATATATGCCCAAGAGTGAGATTGTAGGATCTTATGGTAACCTTATTTTTAGTTTTTTAAGGAACATCCATACTGTTTTCCATAGTGGCTGTACCAATGTACATTCTCACTATTGCATCATTTGCAAATACTTTCTCCAATTCTGTGGGTTGTCTTTTCATTTTGTTTATAGTTTCCTTTGCTGTGCATAAACTTTTGAGTTTAATTAGGTCCCATACGTTTATTTTTGTTTTATTTCCATTACTCTAGGAGATACATCTAAAAAGATATTGCTGGAAGCAACCTAAATGTCCACGGATAGATGGACAAAGAAGATTATATATATACATACATATATATATATATATATATATATATATATATATATATATATATATATATATATATATATATATATAATGGAAGATTACTCAGTCATGAAAAAATGAAATAATATCATTTGAAGCAATA